>NW_027271579.1:0-662122 GCF_040938485.1 Diadema antillarum | reverse complement strand
TTTCACCAAACTTGGTCCAAGGATGATGTATGATGGGACAATTAGTTGAGTAGATTCTATTGACATTGACAAGAGGTCAAAGGTCAAAAGGTCAAGGTCAAATGCTAAAAATGTTGCTATTTCCCCCATATCTATGCAATGCCCGCAGTTATTTTCTTGAAACTTAGTGTAGACATGTACTACTGCGTAAGGATTCTCCAGAGGGAGTTTCATGTCATAAGGTCAAAGGTCAAAAGGTCAAAGGTTAGGTGAAAATGTTGCAATATCACTTTTCTCGCAAATGGTTCAATGTATATCTTCATGGAACTTGTACAAATGCATGTACTGACTGGCAGGGATTATCTAGGGAATTTAAGGGTCATGGGTCAATAGTCAGGGGGTTCAAAGGTCAAGGTCAACTCCTCAAAATGTTACTATTTCCCTCATATACTAGTATATGCAACGATTGCATTATTAGTTTTAAAATTTAATATATGTACATGTATTACTTGATGGAGATTCTCTTGGAAATTTCCAGCCAGAAGGTCAAAGGTCAAAGGTCAGGTTTGAATAAAAAATATATATATTTTGTACTGTAATTACACTCTTTCTTCATACCTTGAAAATTATACTCAATGCATAAACTTATAATAAGGTCGGTCAGAAGTCAAGTAAAAATTTTCAATTCCCCAAATATGTGTACCTGCACTCTTTAATAGACAATTATAGCAAACCCAGTTCGTGGAAAGTGAACATTCAAGATATTTTTGACAAACCTGTTATTTCGATATTTTGCCAGTTATGTGAAACTGTCATCACACATTGTGAAGACATCGTACTATACACCTATTGGGAGAATCATGCATTATGGCGGAGGCATCAGTCGCCTTAGCGACATTTCTAGTTATATTCTTTATCATATTCAAAAATAAATAATAGTGTGCAAGCATTTGAATCAGCTGAAATCCATGGTTATTTTATCCTGGACATTCTATATTTAGCACTATGCAAAAAGTGCATATTTGAGTACTGGTACCCCAAGTATAGCTACAAAAGTATACACCTTCTAATGTACTGGTATAGCTGTAACGTGAAATGTCTATGCGACTTTCTTATGACTTGTGCTGCCTCTGCATGGTGACTTTTAAAGGCATTAGTTACCATTTGCAGATGAAACAAAAACCCAGCTTAGTGCTTCAAAATAGTTCTAAAGTGTGATTCAGGGATAGAAACAACCAATGTAAAAATTTGAGTCAGTATAATCAGTGTTAAGTATTGTTAGATATACTAAATGCGAACAATAGTTTTTAAAAAAAAATGTTTATAGACTAAACTGTCTACAGTTATGGTTTAGTGGGGAAAATAGTGATATCTCCTTATAGTTTAGGCTTTATTTTGAAATTTTTTGTACTTAAGGATGTTTTGTGATACAATTTACCTACACATATGCATCAAATGTCATATCTTGAACACTTTTCATATCACTGCTCCTAGTGGTAAATAGTACCTTTAAAGTTATATGTACATAAACAACAGCCCTAGATCACATTACGGTATGAATATCAACTAATTTGTTTTTGTCAAAACACTATATTTTATTGATGCTCAGAGACTTAAAGAACAAGATGAGGAGTGTTGGATCAGCCCAGCAGTTCATCGAAATTTAGAGTGTGATGAGATCTCGAATTTGATAAGTAACACACTGATACCATGCCCCCATCAGCTGATGAGGTTTTATTGAAATTGGGTGGATGTGGAGGTGGAAAAAAATAGAGCCCAATTGCCCTCAAGCTCCAGCAACCAGAGAATTAATTCATCTAGTCAGGTGACTCACGCTAGGCACTGACCTGCACGTTTTCGCGATTCTTAGCAAACACTGGACTTGGTGCCAGCATGGAAACATGGTCAGCAAAGCCTGGGTTTAAATCATGGACGAACGGCTTGTGTCTTACCTGTGTCATTTCCTAGAATTGATGCGAGCTGAGGCAATATCTAGCCAAGAGGGACAGAAGGGTCAGTAGGAATAGATGATGCTGTCAAAAATTTATGATGTGTGTACTTTGACACAAGCGGACACAAGTGATACATGTTTTATTAGAACACTATTTGTGTTGCCTTGACATAGCCATCTAGCCATCCATATTGGAAACATGATTGAATTTCCTCTTCCCAAATCTCTAGTTTTTTGCCTTTCTGTCTCCCAGTCATTATGGTTCACATTTGTGGCAAGTATATTGCATTCTTTCCCTTCTTCCATTTGTAACCAATGTCTGTCAAGCCAACTCGATATCTTCGAAGTACACAATCTTTACCTTTGATATTTTTCGTCAGTATATAGAGCCTATATTACATCCAAGGTGTGTTACACAATCGGTTTTTTTTTTCCCATCCTTCCCACCACTCTCATGCTACCCAAATTGTGAGAGTAATGTTGCAATGAAAATAGAAAAAATATTAAATCAGGTTCAAACTTAAAACCACTTCCAGATATGTTATTTTGACAGCTTAAATTTAAAATCAATCTGATCATAAGATTTCTGTACGTCTTTTTGTTTTTTGTTCACTCTTCCTTGAAGCATAAAAACCAACAAATTTTAGCAGCTCTTTCCATTAGTGGTAATGACGTTTATTTGACATGAAGGGTACTCTTGCCTCAGCTAAACATGTTTACTATGATACATTCATCTCAATATACCTTAGTAAGCAATGGGAGAGACTATGGTTTAATCAATGCACATGGTTCAACCAGCTTCAGGTATTGACACATCCAACAGTCATGGCATACCCTTCTTTCCTTTTTTTTTACATCAAACAAAAGTTGAAATGATGAGTAAATACTTGATTGTGTTTACCTCATTTCAGCTAAAGTTTAGTACGGGGGAAACTTTTTGAACTATTTGTTCACTAAGTGATTATGCAAACTCAGAATTTTAGGTTTTTTTACTATGGTGTAAACTCAAAATGAATGCCTTGTTGATATTTGCATCCAGAACAGTAGATTAATACCTTTATTTTTCAACGTCAGAACATGTAGCTATGGCTTCAGAGGAAGGCATATTCCTTTTATGGGTTAGGTGAAGTGTATTTCATTTTCCACATTGACTCTGGCTCTCCTTTGTCACACTGCAAATTACCTTCCAATATCATGTTCCTGCCCCCTCCCCCCCCCCCCCCCCCCGGGTCCATTATTGTGTATTCTCTCCCTCTCTGTCTCTCCTGACCAGCTATAGATGAGAGTCTTGGTTCGGTGGAAAGATTCACCCGTCTTACGCCAGAATGCTTTGCAGAAGAGGCAGTGACCTATCCATTATCATGGCGGTGTTTTCTTTAGTCCTCCAGTGGAGATACAGCATTTAATCTGTGCAAAAATATGTCCTGTATGCTTTACTCCTTATCAAATTGGTTCATGGCCTATAGGCCTGCACGCAAGGCTGGGTATATTTTCTTTGTCTCCTGCAAGATGAGGAGACACGGAAGTTCATTAATAGTCTCTTTCTTCATTTCTTCTTCTTCATCTTTCTCTCTCTCTCTCTCTCTCTCTTCCCCCATTTTTCATGGTATGTAGCTGCAGGGCCAGTCTCTAAACATGTCCCCGCAATATGCAAGATATTCATTACCTGTGATTATAGAGGTAGCTCGCTGATATTGGTTGCCAAGATTGCTGTAATGGGGGCACGGAGCACAGGTTGCCCTAGTCCTGCCATTTTATCTCGAATTAATCTGCTTGAAAATAAAGGAAATGCACACGTGTGAGATCAGTTTCCCAATCTTCATGATCATCGTAATTCAAGGCATTTCTGCAACCACCTCCTCCCCCACCCCCCCCCCACAAAAAAAAAAGGAACCTATGTTTCCTGTTATTCCTTGCATATTGGCTCATATAAAAAGTAGCAATTTAAAAGATAATGTGATTAGAAATGTGTTTAATTCTGATAGAGTAATTTCTGTAAGTTGAAAAGCAAACAAAAATCACTTTTCTCCTCAAAATATTTCATGATTCATATTCGGCCAATTAAGTAATGTATGTTTCCAAGGAGTTTTCTAAACAAGTTTTGCTCAAATTTTCATGTGTTCTTGTAATCTGAGTAGTTTATATATCATATACGTTGTACGTATTCTCTTATTTATAACACACCAATAGTTTTGTTTAATTGACAGTTCACACAGCATTTCTATGGATTTCTGTTTGCAGTGTATAGTAATCAGCCATGATACTCCCTTCCATATGTGAATGCTTCATAAGTCATGTGAATGGTTCACAAATCTGTAACACTATGGTTGTATTTTATACTAAACTTCTCTGGCAAAAAACAAAACAAAACAAAACAAGAAAAACAGTTTTACATTCCATTATAAACAGTAGTCATGATCACAAACATGGTTTTGAAACATTGGGTTTTTTTACACATTAAGGAGGTGCAATTCAAAACTGTGTTTCACTAGAAACAAGGTTTTGAAAGTAAGCATATTTTACACTTTTTGTCATTGCTTTTGCTATTATTGATTAGAGGGTGTTCCTCAGATTAAGATCCAGGAGAGACACTCAAGGATCAACTCATCTATGATTGCTGGAAACCAAGCAATGAAAAAAAAGGCTAATGACTTCTTCAGTTGATTCTGTCTAAAGTGTACTATTTTGTCAGTTGTATACATTAAAAGAATCAAACTTTATCTGTGTCTGTTCCCCCTTTTGCAGGGTGAAACTTGTATGGTTATCTGGCCGGCTTGGGAGGTAAAAGTACAGAGCACCACTCCATCTGAGAGGAAGATTAGGGGCAACGTCTCCATTCTGTAAGCTGACGACATCCCTGTCATTTCAGCACGAGGAGTTGAGGTAGAGGGGAGCGCAGTGTGGATGAGCAAGAAGTAAGGAGGGGCGAAACCCAACTCTGCCATCCTTCCAGCTAGACCAAATCCTCATCAGCAGCAAGTGTCTTGTCTCATCACTTATGATCGCCGTCTCACTCCCCCTTTTTTTTCATCAAGTTGACAGTAGAAGGTGGTGAAGACAAGCACAGTGTGATCTAGAAATTGGAGAGGCACTTTAGCATGTCTTAAATCATTGCGTACGTGAGATATATACAAGCCAAGGAATAGAGTGCAAAGGTATGTTGGAGTGATGTGATAACGAGCAAAAATGTGAGCAGTGTAGGGCGGAGGGAAAAAGGACATCCAACAGGGAGCATTAAAGTTTGATCTAGCCATAACTCAGTCAGGAGCTACAGGCATCCTCTCTCCCTACCAACCCAGCTTATGTTTGCAATGCAGCAGGGGGTAGCAAGTATACTTTATCACTCTCTGCCAGCTAGTGACTTCCTAGTAGCTAGAGAAATGTGAATATCAAGAGTTGCCACCAACTGTGTTAAGTGAGATGCCTGAGTGTGAGCAGGGAGACAGGTAGACACAACCAGTCGACAGTAAATCACTTGACACGCCGGGGCGGAAACACGGCAAATACATTCCCCTTATTCCTGCTCCCGCTTCTCTGGATTTGTGCGTGTACATGATTCCACGAAAGGCACGTGCGTCGCCCCCCTGCTGAAATCAGACTTGCACTCCCGATGCGTGGCTCAGTCAGCCGTGCCCATTAAACCTGTGCACTGCCGCTGAGTGAGCCCTCGACTGCTTTTACGCCAACCTAGTGGACTGAGTAGTACCCTCAGCATGGAGCAGGAGTCTCCGGCCGGAAGATTTGCCTAACGACCAGAGCTTTGATTGATCAATGATGCAGCGGAGCTGGATGGTATCGGTGTCAAGGGGGAGATGGAGGCGGTGGAAGAGGGCTTGGACGATACTCAGTGTTCTCCTCCTCTCCCTCTCCCTATTAGTGGAAGAAGTCATGCCAGCTTTCATCAACACTACAGAACCAGTTGAAGGTAAGGCTTCCTCGGTTTTAAGGACAAGTTCACCTTCATAGACATGTGGATTGAGTGAATGCAGCAATATTAATAGAACACATCAGCAAGAGTTTGAGGAAAATCGGACAATCCGTTTAAAAGTTATACCTTTTCGAAGTTTCTGCTTAGTCGCTGCCGGATGAGAAGACTACTACAGCTTGTGATGTCATATGCGTACAATGATATAAAGAAAATATAAAGAAATTCAAGATATTTTCATTTTTCTTGCATAATAAAAGAACACTTGACTTTCCTCTTTCAGAAGGCAAGGGGGAATAATATTACCCTTATTATACGTCAGTGACGAGTCGAGGAAATGTGCACTTTTATCAAAAAGTAAGATTTTGTGAAATTCTCTTTTTATTTTCCTTATATCGTTGTACGCATGTGACATCATACATTGTAGTAGTCTTCTCATCCAGCAGTGACTGTGCAGATACTTAAAAATTCATAACTTTTGAACAGATTGTCTGATTTCCCCAAAACTCTTTACTGATGTCTTCTACTTATACTGCTGCATTCACTCAAGTCACATGTATTTGAAGGTGAACTTGTCCTATAACTTTACCCCAAAACACTATGTAGTCTTAACCATTTATCAGTTGTGTATTCTGTTTTTGTTTCATTTTAATGCATGCAATCATATGCATATTCAATCTGTTTAACCAGCAAAAGGATAATGCAAATCTAACATGCTTGTAGAGTATGAGAACATTCACAATAAGACATGGGCAATTCCTATTGTTACTTCGTTAAATCTCTTGTAGCTACATAAATGTCGGTCTAAATTTTTGTTCATGTGATTGAAAACTGTGAAGTATAAATTTTGATACTAACAATCCAAACTCGCTTCTTTCTTTTTGCTCTGAATTCTCCCTCCTGTGTCTTATGCTCCTGATATGGCTAGGATTTGTTCGCCAAACCCAAAAATATTTTGAAATTATGCATCAGTTGGTATAGAATGCAGGTATTTATTGCTACTTGTTGTTTATTAGAAGAGATGAAACAAAAACAAGTTTAATTCATTTATTTGTTGTGAAAGGGGAAGAGAAACAGTTATTTAATACCCACAAATTCATTGATATTGATGCTTGGATATCTGACTTGAAAATCCATTGGATTTCTTGTGTGTGTGTGTGTGTGTGTGTGTGTGTGTGTGTGTGTGTGTGGATCAATATCATCTGGTGTATTGATGAGTTAGTAATGCTATGATACAATGATATATTTAATGTGATGCGCTCCTATCTAGCATCACAGGGGCGGAATTCTTTTATGATGTCACACCTTGCTTTATGTATTCATATGACTTTCTTGTAGGGTGAAAGGGTTGCCTTTCTTTTTCTTTTCTTTTCTTTTTTTTTGGGGGGGGGGGGCTACGTATTGCAAAATATATTACCAAGACAATGAATGTCATTTTCACACTTCAAGCAAATTTAATTGTAATGTTGTAGTGGCCCAAGTGAGATGTGTGAGTTAGATTAGTGTCGATTTTAAAAATGGACAGGTCCAGAGGTTTGAACTCTACTGGTAAGCTTTGACATCAAACCTGGATACGTATAGAAAGCATAGAATAGCAAAAAGGGGGAAATCTTGTATATCATAACATTCTCACAAAGGCTGTGTGAATTTGTGTTCCATAAGAAGCATGGCATTGATCACTGGGAATATACAAATCTTGTGCTGATAATCAATATCAAATGCAGAATTAATAATTGAATCCTCTGACTAGCTTTAGATGGAGATTGAAAGCTACACACTGGCATAAACTATTTTCAAGCAAAACTTGTGTGATGATGCTATATACCACTAGACAATTCCAAAACAGTGTCTGAAAGGGATGACAATACTTCTAGTTGAGATGGGGATTCAGGTTTTAACTTTTTTGTGAGATAATCAGAAACCACTTATATGAAATATTACAGAGCTTATGATTCTAAGAGCAATTCAAAGTTTATTTGATAAAAATGATTTTTGAAATGACTGAGATATCAACCAAAAAAGTGGTCCTAACAAAAGGTGGGGGTCCCACCGTTTATTAGGACCATTTTTTTTTTCTTTTTTTCCCTTGTAGCACAAAATGGCAAAAGCTTAAAGACCTGAATAATAAAGATTCTGATAGGTCTTTTTGTTTGTCTTCAAACATCATCATTCAGCATGTGTACGAGAGGACAGCAACTTTTATGCCGTGCACACCCATATACATTTGATGATACAGTATGTATCATGACTATGAAGAGTCACTTTATTGTCCAAATCTTCATGGAGGAAGTGCAATTGCTGACAAACAACAGGTGCTGATAACAGAATTAGTCATTTGTTGGTCAGAAGGGTTTAGATCATGTATAGTAAGATATTTCCCCAAATAAAATGCTTTCTCTCAATGTGAAAAGTGACATACTGATGATTGCAGTTAGTGAGACAGAAATTTGTTGTGATGGTATTGGAAAAGACTTGAGCAATGAGCAATGAAGTAAAACAAAAGTGTACTTATGCAAAATGACAGCTTGCATCTTAGAGGGCAGTAAGTGAAATTATTAAAGTTTGGACTGTCAGAATGTGTTTTTGCCTCTCTGCTTCAGAATACATGACAACTTCAAATGTATGACATGACAATAAAGACCATCACAGATCTTAGCAGAATTCCAATGAAGTTTCAGAACAGAGCAGCATGATAAGTACTCCTTTAGAAGCTTACATGATATACCCTAGTAGTCTCTTCCATGTGTTTTCTGTCAAGTTCAGCATAAAGACAAATTGTAAAACAAACAGGTGGAAATGAGACAGTTGCAATATACAGACTCTTTATCAGGGGGTAAAGTGATGGTGTCATAAAGTGATCCAGCACTTAATACATTACCAAGCTACATTCTAGATGTCATCATTAATGATTTTTATTCCTATCTGATGGCTCCTAAGAATTTTGACCTAATGGAAATCATATCTAAATGTAGCAGTCAAATGGACTCCTAGTCATTGTCAATCGATGTGTTCCAACTGGAGCAGATGAAATGGGCAGCATGAATTCAAATATACTCTGTTAAGTGATGGATACATGACGTGCATGGTAAATGGATACATGCAAGCATTGTATATCAGTATATGAAAAAGACAAATGTACTCACTGAAAGGTCTCAGTGAATTAAGCGTGAAAGTGCTTAGAGAATTTTTAGAGTACTTCCCGAAAGTTTTTTTTTTCTTTAATTTTTTTTTTCCACTGTGAAGTGAAGTGAAGTCAAACCCAATAGAATGGCAAAGGAGTGAGTGATACTGACAAATACTATGATTAGAAAGTTTTAGCCAAGAGAATGTGAACAAGGTCACCATAATGAGCAAATAAAAGGCCCCCACCAACCCCCCCCCCCCAAAAAAAAAAAGAAGATAGATAAAAACACTTGGAAACAAAGAACATACACACCAAAAAACAAAACAAAACAAAACAAGAAAACATGCTGGCCTTGGGCATGGTGGTCATGTGATCAATATTTCTTGTTGAACCTAGAAATCATATAACTCATTTATTCATCTTTAATGTAATCTTTCATCTATTCATTCCCAGTCCACTTCTACAAGGTCGCGGATGATGCATAAGGTGGAAATGACCATATGAAGGGTCAGTGTGTCCAGTACCATATTGTCACATGACTAGCTAGATATGGCTGTTGTGGTCACATGTTTGTGACATCACCTTTCTAACATCAAATGTCAGTTTTTCTGCTTGTCCAATTCATCTTCAATAGAAAGATTTTTCATGTCTCAGGATTATCTAGGATGGTGTGTTCTTCATATGCGTCATCAAAAAGCATAGACAGTAACAACCTTCAAGTGAATTCAAGAAGGATCATCTTTCTATACAATACAATGAAGGAGAATTACACACTGCTACCATTGTAGTCACCTGACCAAAATGGCTGTTTTTGTGCAAAAGTATCATTATGAGTGGGACCTTGGAGCATTTTGGATTTTTCTCTTAAAATTTGGCAATGTCCACTTTTTCTTTTAAAGGATTCTCACTGATCTGCTGCTGATTGACAAGACTCCTTTCATTGAAGGAAAATCAACATCTGGTTATGGTTTCTTTTAACCCCATCCCTACCAGATTTTTAGATCTTAAACAATTTCATATGGTTTCCATAGACAATGGGTAGTAGGACATAAGTGAATAACACAAGCAGTGTTAAGTGTAGCTTTCATGGTGCAATCTAGATCTACCTCTCATACATACTTCTTAGATATTTGATATCTAGTTACTTTTCTAGAATGTATACATGTAGCATTTATGACACCTTTTTTTTTGGGGGGGGGGGGATTTCAGTGAATATGATAAAGCATAGGATAGTGAGCAAGTAATCTGCTATATGTATCTAAATGATTTCCAAATATCATAGAGAAAAGAGGGTGCACCCATTCAAAATTTACAGAATTCTTCTCTTCCCACTTTGGCATATGATGCAATATCATAAAACATATTTGTCTGTGCCTCAGTTCATTTGCCAGTGTCTGATTTGATCCCTGATCAAGAGATTAATAGTATTTCCTTTTTTGCACTTACTGATTTTACTCATTCTGGCTGTGCATGCGATGGACTGCTTCCCTTTGCCAGAGTAAGCGTTGAGTTTGTCACTACACCCGGGCATCGCTCCAGCTTTTATCACCCCTATGCCTGGTGATCCGACGCTGAAGTCAGGTTATGCAATTCTGTTATCAATTCTGACTTCCTCCTCTTCTTCTGAGGCCGACTGCCAAATCTGATCAAAATTTGCATCCGCCATCAGCCATCGAGCTGATATTGGAGGAGTTGCAGACTTTCATGTTAAAAGCGGCCAAATTGACCGGCAGTCTACCAAAGTTAATCCGCCCTTCCTGGCACGATGAAAACAACTTCTGTCGGTGATTTTTTTATTTTTGTCTCCCCAGTACTTTATACTCTTTCACATTTCCTGCACCACACAGGAATGTGGGTTCAAAGACTTAATGAAAATGTCATGGATTATCTAAACATGATATCATGATGTTGCACGCACAGAGTTTCTTATGTGCAGATAACAAAATATAGATATGACAGGGGCTAAATTGGCAACAAGCAGCGGGAATGAAGGAATGAATACCTCAATTTGATTGTTTTTGAAGGAATTCATCATGACATGCCGAAGAATAATGTTCCTTGAATCTACATTTTCTTCCTCACTCTTTGTGATTAAGTAGTAAACTTTGGGCAGTAAGGGAATATGGATAACCCATAGATGCCATCTAAAAAGAACATTGTTTGGTCTGAGAAAAGAACCAGACAGATTAGCTGATTAGATCAGTATTAACCTATCAGTTTCTCAATTGCTGTTTAGCAGTTCTTGACTTACAATAAAGCTCTTGGTTTTGGATTACTAAAAGCTGGAAGGTACATGTACAATGTATGTAGTGTTCATGGCTTCAGAAGATAAATATAAGAAATCCATTTTGCAGATTTGGACATCATGATTTATCTGAGGTTTATCAGAGCAGATGACGATTGATGTGAAACACTTTTGGGATTGAAAGTGAAGTAGCTGACTGGATCAAGATACATCTAGGCATTACTCCTAGACATTTTTCAAAGGGACTACAGTGTAAGGGTATGAAGAATGTTACTCTATTGACATTTGAAGTAGTAAACTGAACCACCACAGACCAACTTTTGCATTATTTGATAAGCCTTTCCATGCCTGAAAGATGAATAATCATAAATGGGATGGGAGGGAAAATGATGATTAATGACATCTTTGACAGTTTTGAAGGCAAGCAAGAGAGACACATACATGTACTCTTGCGTTATACTCGTGGATTATATGATAGTATATAGTGGGACAAATATTTTGATGATGTTTTGATTTGTACAAAATAGAAAAACGACAACCCAACCCCCATGTGACATCATGCTTTAGTAGCTACGTTTCACTTTTGAGTCAAGTATATTCTTAAGAGAGAGAAAATCAATGATATTTGTTATCCAGTGTATTGATGTACCATGTATATTGAAATCAAAGCACAAATCAGTATGTACAGTATACATACACATGCATAGATTGGAGTGTTTTCTTTATGAGCATAAAATGGAGTGCTATTTTGTAGTTTGAAGCCTCAGTGGTAGTTAAGATCAGCCGGCTATCTTCTGAAGATAGTCAGACAGGTGATAATGGAATGGCTCATCAGTGGACTATGAATATTGCCTACTTAGAAAGCATTAGGTGATTCTGATTCTATGGCGGTATATTGAGGCCCATCATGACGTTGGTTTGGGCATATAATGTGACGATTGATGATGTGGCCAAGGTCACCATTATACAGAAGCCTTTGACTGCTGCCGCATTGTCGGCATGAAAACAAACTCACATAATATCATATGTGCATATATATGGCACCATAAAGGGAATATGGTATTCTAGCTTTGTAGAATAGTCTGTGCTTTTTGTTTTCTCTAAGAAGTTTTGAGAACCAAATAATCATCATTGTTAGGATGAAGTTAGCTATAGTAGTCAGAATAATGCTCACATCGAGACTTGTGCAACATGCAAAATCTCTGTGCATTGCACTGGCTGAATTATGAAGGATGACATTGCATTGCTCACACACACACACACACACACATCACAGGTAAATCAATGGTAAGATGCTAAAAGTTGCTGATTATGTATTATCAACACTGCTCATGAGTATTAGGGACGTTGTAATTGGCAAAGTGAAGGTGACTAAAAATCTTAAATCATCTGCTCGATATTCATGAAAACATGCACTCTCTGAAATTCTTTATTTTTTTCAACATCATTAAAAGCCCAGCTATAGTAGTGACTGTATACAGAATTCCCATGACATAGCAAGTTATTTCTACCGCTATAGAGAGGTTTGAAAATTATTTTCAAACATCCTATCAAATAGGTTACATTCTTTTGAAACACATGAAAAACTAACCAGATTATCTTTGAAGTCCAGATGATGCATAAATCCTCATCAGTGACAGAATTTCCTTAAATTGATATTTAAGTAAATGCATTGTTAACATTAGTCTTAAGATGATGATATTTGTGCAAATCTGCAGACTTTCTGGGTCATGTCATTCATTCCCTCGTTTCTGTTTTCCATCTCCAAATCACGAGCCGATAATGTCCGTCTTTCTTCTAGAGTATGGCAGGAGGTTGAAGGATGGAATTGAGGATTGGCAGGCGAGTGGGAGTTTTGCAACGCTGCCTGTTTTTCCAAGCTCACTGCTCCCCAGAAAAAGTCCTCCGGCTCATGGGGGTCCAGAGGGAGAGCTGAGGGTGTGGAGAGGTGCCTTGGGTACCTGCCTTTTGAGCCAGGCCTGGGGCTTTCTTTTTAAAAAAAAAACTTCACAAACAACAAAACAATAATAACATAACAAGATGTTGTCTTATGAAATTGAAAGCAATAGCAATAGCAAAACATACTTGGCACTTCAGCCTCAAACAGGGAGGATAAAAAACAACAGTATTTTGTTTTGGATTTTTTTGACTGAGATGCCACATTTAGCACAATAACTTTTTAAATCTTTCTTATTTCATTTATTTGTTTCATTATTGTGACACTTATGATCTTGGGATGCCCGAACGGGGCAACTTTTTGTTCTGGCTTGTTACACATTGTCCAAACTGGTGTCTTGGTTGGCCCTTTTGATATACTGAATATGCCATATATTTAGCAAGTCTAAGTTTTGCAAAACGAGACTTCCCGACGATTTAGCGGGTGGGTAAATTCGTAGTCCTGGAGTCCTGTACTGAAAGGAGAAGTGTTATGTATACGACACATTCATATCGGCATTAGAGTCAATATTTTCGTGTGTCATCAATTTTGCAAATAGCAGCTGACTCGCAAAATTCACAAAAATAAAAACCTTGCGAAATATTCGGTTGTGGGCAACTTTTGTTAACCCTTTATAAGCTATGCATGCACAACCTATGCACAAACTATAGCCATCCCAGCGTGTGGGCAATGCAGGGCAGTACGTGTGGAAGTACACGAGCCAGTTAGAACAAGTCTCGTGACCAAAAAAGAGAAGAAAAACAAGTGATCACTGCAAATTGTCTTGGAAGTGAGTACAAATGTGTAAACATTATGTAAGTATGGCCTAAACATGACGTGCATTGCGTGTTCTGAAGATTAGGCATTTCGTATTTACTATTCGTAAATTCAACATGACCAAAAACGGACTACGTGCCACTAAACAGCTCACACTGGCACGGCATAATACAGGGGCAGTGTGAAGCCAAATTCATGCAAGTGTCAGGGCAGCTGAAGATGATTCATGTTCTCAAATGAGAGAGAGAAATTTCATATGTAGAAATCATTAACCTTTGAAAGCATCCTCATTGTCAGACAGCATACGCTAGAAAATATTTTATTCTTAAAGTTCTATGATAATAGTAATAGTGTATTTTTGCTGTAGATGAAAATGCAATTCCAGACTTGGTATTCTTAAAGTTAGGAATAAAGTTGCCTCAGAGTCACATATGATAAGTTTATGTGTGGAAGTCCTTTTTCCTCAATTAGTCTGCAAGAAAATTTGAATAAGATATCTGCATGATTGATTATAGTTGTAAAAATCCATGAATCTACATTTCTTAATCTGCAGTTTGTTGTGTCCAGATTTATGTAAAGCTTTCCTTCCCATTAATTTGTGGAACACAGGTATTTCTTGTGTGTGTTTCTTTGTAAATCTGTTGCTATTGCTTCAGATTATGTTGGTGTTTTTGCCTTCTAGTAGAACACATGATCATGTAGTGTATTGATTGTTTCCAGCTGTTTACTGGGAAATGGTCTTTGAACTTTTTTTTTTCATGTGGCTGAGACTAGGTAGGAAATGTAAACATGAGATAAGTTTCACACCCATACCTGCTATGTAGGGCATGATCAATGATGGTGAGCTCCATACCCTCCCTCTCTGCTTTTCCTTAACATCCCACTTTGTGAACATGTGGGGAGGATCAAAGAGAAGAAAATCATTTCCTGCATCGGTACCACTATTTATCAAATTTGAGCATTGTCTTAAGGGATGTATAGTTTTAGTTGAGGAGCTTCAGGTTTCCAACTTTTTTTGTCAGATAATGAAAAACCTTTCATGAAATATGAAAGAGCATGCAATTCTAAGAGGAATTCAAAGTTTATTTGATGAAAATTGGTTTTAAAATGACGAAAAGATGCCAAAAAAAACATTATCCTAATAAATGGTGGGACCCACCTCTTATTAGGATCACTTTGTTTTACTTTGTTTTGGGATACTTTAGCAGCTTCAAAACCAATCTTTATCAAATAAACTTGGAGTTCCTCTTAGAATTATGTGCTCTTTAATATTTCATCAGTGGTTTCTAATTATCTCACAAAAAGTTAAAAGCTGAATTCCTATTTCAACCAAAACTATACTGTTGCTTTAAAGGAGAATTCCCAGATGATTTAGACTTTACAGTGTACATGTGAACATTTATAAATTGATTATACTGGGTACAGAGTTTCAGAATGTCAGTGATTAGGATGAGGAATAAGAATGTTTTCAAAATTCGTAACAAATCACAGTGAATGGGGATGATGACATTGCAGCTTCACATAAGAATGCATGATTGAGTGCTCAAGGGAGCAGAACAGAAGAAAAAGCATGCGCAAATCCCACACAGGTGAACTTGTTAGGCAAGTGGTATTGTAATGGAATTACATGACTGGAATATGTGAGCCTCCCTATGTAATCAACCTTGTTCAGTGCATTATGTTTGGAGGTTTTCAGAGTATTGGTTTATCTGCTCAAGGACCACAATAATTCCCCAAATCTGTACATAGCACTACTGATTAATGTTCTGCATGATGTGAAATTAAGTGAATTGTTTGGAATACCCCTGGAAGGTATATCTGCAGTATATCACACCCTGTTTAAGGAGATACTATTGGTACTGGCATAGATAACTCTCACCTTACACTGAGTATGTGTGCTTTGCATTTATTCTTTTTTAGCAATTCAGATTTATTTCTTACAAATGATGATGAATTTTCTATATATATGCTGATAACATTTTATGATTTTCCCATAAAGTTGTCAATTTAAAGTCATTTTATTAGATCAACAAGTAAGTGTTATTGCATTAAAAGTGATAAGTGAATGTTTATATGGAAGCTTTGATTGTCATTGACGTCATCGTAGCCAATATTTTTTTCACAACACTGGATTACAAAATGTATCAACATTAAACGTTATACTTCAATATTCTCATATATGAGAAGTTTTTGGAATGGACACATGCACATGACTTTGTTACATTTTTTTTTGTCACCGTAAGTTTTAGAAAAAGCATGTCTATTGGTTAGTTGAAGAATGTGAAAAATTTGTAACAATTTCTCCCTTCAGCTGAATTCACTTCTCATACATTGTGTTCTAGCTTTCAATATGTATAAAAAAGAAAGGGGGAAAACTGGTCAATAGAATGAGATGCTTCCAAAAATATCATAAATGACTTTTATAATTAGTCTTCACTCTTGCAACTATGCAACGTTAAAGTGTGAGTCTAAATATAGTAGAGGGGTAATTGATGGATAAATGGTGATTGTGGGATTTTCTATTTTGATCTCTTCTGTGCTGCATCACTGCAGTATGATTGAATGGCATGCTCTCTTCAACTTAACTCATTTAAGCCAGAGAACAGTCTTAATAAGAACAATGTCAGAGAACAGTCTTAATAAGAACAATGTTTGTTAATGATTGATTAAACATTAAATATGAATGCAGCACACTTTGGTATTTAGTGGGCAAACTAAGAATAGAGTCAAAATTCATTTTTTTTTAAAAAGAGATACACCAGTTTTTGAAGGACCATGATGGCTTACTTCTACGTGTAAGAATATTGATATGTGGACTGGATGGAACTTATTATTTGCAGGACTTTTCAAATATGTTTTGCTGTAAATAAAACATTTGTCTGTACTTCTGTCAAATCTTTTTTTCTCTGTCTGAGATAGGAAATTCCTACACGTAGCCAAGCTCAGCTGATATTTTTCTGATTCTGCAAAACTCTTCTTGAGATTTAAAGAAGAGACAAGTTATTTCCATGGAGTGCTTATGGTTTTTGAACGTCTGACTCAAAGAAGAGGACTCAACAACAGATTGTTGCATTGCAAGTAAAGTTTTTGTTACTAGATGTAGCAAAGGTGTGATGTTCTAATATTTGTGGGATAGAATGCTAATGAGCTAACAGGGGGCAAGTAAAAATGCTGTTACTTGTGGTTTGCAGATAATGCAGTTGTAAAAGATGCAAGACAACTACCAGAGACTGATTTTGGCCAGAATTCTTAAATATTCAGATTCTGCTATCAAGAGATGTCTTTTTGAGAGATCAAATAAGAGAAATACAAGGGTAGGGCAAATAAAAAGAAAATGGAAGAGGGAGAGAGAGAAAAAAAAAAGGAAAGAGAGAGAAGGAGACAGAAGGTCTTGTGAATGGGGCAAAGTTCCTCTATTTATAGGCTATGGGATGCACACACACAAAAATGAAACATGAAATGGCCATTAAGTGTGACTTCAAATAATTTGGAATTCCTGAACAGCTAAAAAGATGAAACTTGAATAAGAGAGAGATAGACAGAAAAAGAAAGAAACTACAAAAGAGAAATAAAGTGAGTGAGGGAGAGAGAGAGGGGGAGAGAAGGGTAGAACTGATGTAGGGATGGTGTCAAAAGGAAATGCAATCTCCGGTAGAATCATTTAACAAGATTCAAAGATTGATCCCAAGTTCCTCTAAGGGGTCAATTTCCACAGGAAATTGAGGGAATCCAGGAGAAACATGACAGAATCCATGTCCGACTCTTCACCAGCCATTTGACTGTCATGGTCCCTCGCCTTTTATGGAAAAAATTTCTCTCGCTTCGCCCCTTCCCCTCCCCACCCCCACTCCCACACATACACCAATGCATACACTCCCCCACCCCCCCCCCCCAAGCTCACTATCACCAACACCATCCCTTCAAATACATGGCAGTTCAAACATGCAAGCGAGGTGACCAATAGGGGACTTCTGAAAACTCACCAGGGTATCTTTGTATTCAGACAAGGCAGTGATAGACAGGTTTTGAGAAGTTTGTTTGTTTTTGTTTTTGTTTTGTTATTTTTTTATTACTGGTATTACTGTACGTATACGCTGTTAGTTTCGCGTACAGATATTTTCGTGAATAACGAGGTCATAGACATTTTCGTGCGATGTTGTTTTCGCGAATCGATGCCGTCGCTAATGTTAATGCTCTATTAACACGGTGCATAGAGACATTTTTGCGTGTCGTTAAATTCGTGATCCAACTGTGATTCACGAAATTTGTGAAAAGTAAACCCTCGCAAAAATAACAGCGTATACAGTACTTAGTTGTCGTTTTGTTTTGTTTTGTTTTGCTCTGGTTTGTTTTGTTTTTTTGAAGGGCGGGTCTATGTTGAGTGGCCTTCTTGCCTTCTTGTCTGTGACAAGGCATCTGGGTGATTTTTCTAGCTTTTTCATACTCAACAAAGCACCAATGAGGTAAATTTTGAGTAGCTACCTTCTAGCCTTCTCATCCTAAAGGAGACATCAGGGCAAGTTTGAACAAGTCTTCAAGACAAGTTTTAAGAACTCACCTTCTCACTTCCTCATCTTTAAGCAAGGTGCCTTGTTGAGCAGCTGCTTCAACCAGTTTCTCCAACTGCACTTTGAAGATCCTGTACCTTTGCATCAGTGCAATACTAGACAGGGAAAGGTCATGCCTTGTAATGCCACACAAATTTGTATGCTTTGCATGGATACCATTCCTTTCCCATGATATAAGCCAAAAGGTGACATTATATCTGCAGTTTGTGTGGTGTGGTGGTGCCAACATAGCCTTTCATTGCCCCAGTCACCAATCTTTATGTTTTCCCAAGTTCAATCAGATGAAGTGAGAACTTTGCGCTATTATTTGACTAGTTTCAGACAATTATTGTGTTATGGCTACGGCTTCAAGTGGTAGCACTGTGAGCTAGGATTTGCAAAACTGATGTCTTTGTAATCTGTATGATCATATATCCTTCTTGTTTTAGGAGAAATGAGAACTGTCTTAGGTCACAAGAGAACATGAAGGCTGAGATTTTCTCCCTCATGATATTTTCCAAATGAAGCAAAATCATCGGACTGAAAGTTTCTGGCATTTTAAGGATAGACTCAGTTTAGAGTACTTAAGAATGTATCATTTCCTAGTCAATACAAAACTCAGTCCATTGATTTTAGATATTTCTTGACATTTTTAACTCAATCAACTGAGAAACCAGCCGCCTCTTTGTCTGTCTTCACAGAGATCTCCAACAACACCTGTGGCAAGTAAAGGAAGGACTATAAACTTGATATAGCGATGGTTGCAATCGCTTCTCAACATTTTCCAATGTTCTCCCTGAGGACCCTCAGAATAAGAAGAAAATGATTGATTTTCTTTTGTGTGTGTTTCCCACTCCTGTCGATGCTGTAAACTTTCAAGCATTGATCAAAGGGATGTGGTGTCGGTTGAATTTCAGCCTGCGTGCGGTGTGAAATCCGTCTAGCAGTTGTCGCTATTGATTTTTGTACTGCGTGTCCCATTACTGCCGCAAACCAGGAGCGACAAGGCAGTGTCAGATTCTGACGAGGCCATTACCGGTCAAGTGGATTACCCACAGCGGCACGTGGTGCGCATTCCAATGCGAAACAAAATGTTTGACACTTGTTTTAAATACTCTTCAGCGAGGGGCTGGCACCATGAAATTGCATTCAGGAGGAGCGCAGCGAGAGAGTGGGGGAAAGGGATGGTTACCTTGTGACGTGCGTGAAAGGAGAACGTGAAGCAGACTAATCAAGAGAAGATTTTTTTAAAAAGTCAGTTGAGGTGTTTGTGTTGACTTCCAGAGAGAGTGAAATTGAAATATCACAAAAGGACATTGCCACTCACTTTAAACACTACCAGCTTCTTCAAAAGTTGTTTGTTGAGATGCTTCTACTTCATTTTCACTTGTGAAAGAGTGGGATTAAAGTTTACGAGTGTTGTTGTTATCTAGTAGGTGAAATTTATATTTCAAGGCCAAAAATCCATCTGGTGATTGTACTTTATCTCCACAAAGTTTGTCTTATTTTGTTCAAATTGGATTTTCAAGATTGTAAGATGTTTTATCAAGTAAGGTCCATTTTACTGGTAGAGATCTGAATAGGTTGCAGAATTTTGCTGAGTTATGATGTACAAGGTTTTAGAATGTATGTTATTCTTTCAGGGAAAATCCTATGAGAGAGTAAAAACAAAAACAAAGCACAGAGCTATTTTAGAAAAGAATAGACAATAAATAAAGTTACAAAATTTTCAATATGTAAGAGTTTGTAGAAACCAGACAGTTAAAGTGACAGTTTATGTTTGGGAGCAGTGATTCCATAACATGTTCGAATTTCCACATTTGATGTATATGTATGGTTCAAGGGGATGTAAACACTGACAATACATTGATATTGATATTGATAAATTGAAAAGTCCAAAGTAAGAATTGGGGCTCCTACATTTGTTGCCTATTTCTGTTAACTGTTGTTTGACTATACCTTCTATTATAGGCTATTATAACAGTTTAGCAGTTTGTGTGCAAGTATTATTTTGAAATATGAGTGTTGACTAGTAAGCACACAATGTTTCATACTCAGTCTGTTCTCCATCAAATATGGCATGTTGGCCACTATCAGCTGCAAGGCAATATGCCATCCATAATTTCTCATTGCATCTTCAATTTGTGCATATGAAATTTATGTTACAATAATTATGTCACATGCAATTTTCCACACCTGGCAATGTAAAATGATGATATCATACAGCTTGATTGTTCTAGACCCAGTGGTCAGTTGTGATTTAAGTGATGCATAGTCAGCCCTGTTTAAACAAAGATGTGGCAATTTTTTTCCAGAATTAAAAATTCTTTCGATAAATAATTAACTTCTATTATCCTTTGAAGGATCTTAAGACATTGATTTAATTGAAGGATTGGTTTTGTGGGCATATGTGTGTGTGTGTGTGTGGAGGGGGGTGGTGTACTTGATCTGTTGCTCCAAATGAGCCAAATCATGTCAGGATAAGGACCTCAATCCCAGTGATTAAGTGCAAAGAGACTTGACCACAGGGCTTGATGTCAGTCAACCTCATACCACACTTGATCCACCGTCCTCTTAAGGTGTCAAACTGGTTTAGCTTGAGATGGACCCGTCTTGGTGCTGACTCCAAAGATTTTGTCAGGCAATCCCTCAAAATGCTGGCAACCATGCAGTCTGTAGTGAGTCGGTGTAGATACACCACCACAGCTTTAAACAGAGCTTCTTAATTGGCAGCCATTGCTTTCTCCCCATTACCTCAAGCAGGCTGCACCCTGCATCAATATTTCATACTTGTATTAAATTGTACAGCAACCCGTAATAAAAGTGTTGCGCTTCCCCAGATGTATAGTGCATTACAGATGTGGGCATGTCAATGCTGATGTAACATACGACTATTTAATGATAATTACCTCAGTTATGTCAGACCTGATTTTAACAGGAGTAGGATAGCAAATGGAACACTTTATCTGCATAAACAAGATTAACCTGAATCTATAAAAGGAAGAGGAATTGACAGTTATGAGAGAGAGAAAGAGAGAGAGAGAGAGAAAGAGAGAAAGAAAGAGAGAGAAAGAAAGTGAGGGATGAAGAGAAAAACAGAAGAATTCCAAATGTCATATCAATCTGTCATATTTCATCATCAGTCTGCTTTTTGTTAATGGATAGAGATTACCTTTTTTTATTAGAAGTATTGGTCATGACAAAGTAGAAGTAAATGGTACAGTCTTGTAGAAATATTAGACATCTGTCAATGAAGTAAAATACCCATTCCAAGCAATCTTTGTGCTCTTCTTGTGATACAACTGATTATACATTTTGCATCCACTGATCATGTCCTTTCAGAAAATTCTGGATCCAGATATTAAAATGGTTAGCCCATGAAATAAAATAACAACTGATTACATGAATACAAATAGCTTAAAATTATGTGCACAGTTCTTGTGCTGCTATGATCCAGACCAGAAGAGCTCAAGATGAAAGCACGATGCTAGAAAGCATTAATAATAACACATAATATATTCTATAACTTGTCCACATAAGCCCTGTCAACAGTCACTTGACTCCCGGCATGGGCAGTGTGCCGTGTATTTCCTAGTGTTTGTGATATGTGCTGATAGAACCTCCTGAAAGAAATCTAAAAAAGAAGAAAATTTTACTTCACAAATCTAAAAAAAAAACACCTGTTGATACCTCCATGTTAAATTCAGTTAAAAGTTTTGTTTCCTTGAAGATGAAGGGACACTGCATTAGGTATGCTCCAGAGAAGAATGATCTTGATGTTACGATGATGGTGGTGGTGGTGATGATGACAATGGTAGTGGTGGTGTTGGTAGTATTGTTGGTGAGGATGGTGGTAATGGTTGTGAATGATGGTAGTAGTGCTTATGATGATGGTGGTGGTTGTAGTGATTGTGATGATGATGATGATGATGATGATGATGATGATGATGATGATGATGATGATGGTGATGGTGGAGATGAAGCTGGTGGCCATGGTGATGATAATGATGATAGTGGTGGTAGTGGTTGTGATGATGATGGCAGCATTGGTGATGATTTTTATTTATTTATTTATTTATTCATTTCCATTCATAGGGTGGATAGCCCTTTCAGCTCAAGACTGATTTCCAAAGGGGTGGTGGTGGTCATTCAGAGTGATGGTGATAGTTTTGGTGTTAATGATGGTGGTAGTGGTAGTGATGAATTCCACTTTCATAGTAATGAGGATGATGGATATGATGGTGGTGGTGATGATGATGCTTACTCCTGCCCATACTCCTCAGGGTCAGAAAAAGTAGGGATGGGTTGTAAGAGGTGTCTTCAATGAGAGAATAGGGTGTCATCTTTCATTCCTGAAAGTGGAATTCATTTACAAATCCCATAGGTGGTGGAGATAGCTCTCTCACTCTTTGATTGCACGTCAGGGGGCTAGTCACGATTGTTAAAAGGACTGGAGTAGAAATATGAGACATCACACTCATCTACATATTCCAGACAGAATTATGCCCTTTCTGGTTCAATGACTGGTGACTGATATCTGCCATAGAATGTAGTATGTAGATTTGCATGCATGGAAGCACTTTAAAAGAACATGAAGAAAATGGGGGAAAACTCTGTCATTTTTTTTTTATTCTTCCATTTGTCATGAAATGATAATTGGAGGGGGACAAAAGAAGTTAACTTGTTTGGCAAAACATGCTTGGAATATTGCAGGTTATATGTTGTATCAAAGCATGCTACTAACCATCAAACACAAAATTTGTTGATTTGATCAGTTGTGTTAGCCTTTCAGGATGCAAACAGTCAGGATGTAAAAATGGCCAACAGTTCTGGTCTCCAACATTACTAGGTATGCTACATGCCCAAGGATGATTCACCTGAACATTTACACCATATCAGAAACCAAGAATGATATTTTATCAAGGTATTCTCAGTTAGACATACAATTTTCTCCAGACCCTAAAGCCCTGCTGATGTTGTTCTGAAGATTTTTCATTAGTATCTGGTCATGTGAAGTGCTCATTCCCATTTTCATTTATGTCTGGTACCTTTTCAGACTTTTGTACTGTTGTGCTAACTAGCTGAGATGCAATTTCCTTCATTTGAGAGAGATATCCATACTTTCATGACGTATAAATACAGGGTCGAGGTTAGGTTTGCATGTACAAATGGCTTAAATTCATTTTATATACTAGTATTGATATTATCCCCTCCCCCCTTTCTCTTATCCCTCATTCAGATTTTTCCATCAGGCTTGTACATGGCAATGTCCCCAATGAGGGTCTGCTGCTAGTCTATGTCCAAGGCACCTGGGGAAAAGTTTGCGGCAGCCAGTGGAGCAGGACCACTTCCAACACTATGTGCCGCCAGCTGGGCTACCCCGATGCTGCCAAGAGCCCGGAGCTCTCCCAGCCTGACTGGGCGAGAAGCTATCCCATCATTCTTGACAAGGTGGAGTGCGTGGAGAATGACATGCATCTTTCCAGTTGCCAGTTTAACGTGTCCAATGGCCGAGATTGCAAGCATGAGAAGGAAGTGTACATTCACTGCAAGCTTCAAGAACCAACAGGTGTGTATGAAAGACGGGGTCAGAGGTCATACAGAAAACTGAAAGTGATGGAGTATAGATTGGATGAAGCTGCAAGTTTGCGCTGTATCATGTTTCACAGAATATGCATCTGTGTTGTCAAGGAGGAATGATTCCATAGTCATAAAATAAAGCTGAAAAACTGAAAATATGTGCCAGTATCAATTTCTGCATGATGGTAGTATCCTTAGAGGAACTTCACCCACAATCCTGTGTATGTTTTGTTGCTGTTGTTGTTGTGGTGGTGGTGGTAGTGGTGTGTTGTTGTGTTTAGTTGTGGTTTTTTTTTGTGTGTGTGTGTTTTTTGTTTTTTTTTTGGGGGGGGGGGTTGAGTGACATGCCATGCTGTGTGTAACAGATGATCAGTACATCAAAAACATTGGAGAGACCATGTTTGAGATGTACAACTCTGTACCTGGTACTCATTAGGTCTTCAAACATTTCTGGCTTGCAGACATCTGGTGCTGTCCCTTTATCATCTTCAAGTTCATATGCATCTCAGAAGAGCTTGAACAAGGGATAGGGAATGGGGACAAATTAATCTCCAATAGCTTCAGACTGAAGAGGTTCTCGCACTTTACCTTCTTTGCTTTAAAAAAAAAATGAAGGGTAGGTTGGGCAGACTGCCACATTAATGAGAGGGAAAGTGATCGCAGACATCTCCCATACTCCTGACATGCTGTCTTTTGTAATGTGACCTGTTGTGGAGAGTTTTCTTGTTAGTGACTGATTTCGTATTGTGTGCCAACTTGAGAAGGACTGAAACTGGAACTTGGACCACATGTTAGGATCGATAAAGTTAAAAAATTACTTCCACTTGAATTACAAGAAAACAAAAAATTACTTCTCTTGCCTTGAAAATCACCCAAAATCCCTAAATCACCCTATGCGAAACTTTCATATCTCCCTAAGAAGTGTCAATTTGAAGGCTTCCTTCAGGGAGAAGCCAGTGACATCGCAGCAAGCCTCCTTCATGTGCTGAAGGGTTTCAATATGTATGTGAGCAAAGAAAGTGGTTGGACAGATGTAGTAGGGGTCAATCAAAAAAGAGGCAGATCCTCATGATTTACGCAGGTGTGTATCCAGTTTAAGAAGTGTAAGAGTTGCAGGGACACATAGCCTACAGGCATGGACACCCAAATTTTCTCCTTCTATGTGGAGTGAATCTTGAAGGAGTGAGTGATTACATTGTTTGAACAGCTGTCTGTTCTGCAATCATTGCTTCCCTCGAACGTATTGTCCCTGGGTACCGTTACATGAAGGAACTTTTCACAGTTAAGGCGTTGCTATATTCCCAGCAATGGGTAAACTGATTAATGTTGATGGTACCACTGGCACCACTCTCTCCTTCAGTCATTAACCCATTGAGGATGAGCTAATTTTGCTACAGCATGTTTCCCATAAACACCTGCCTGAGTATACTCTGGACTAGTACTCAACAGGTTAACTCCAGAGACTCCAACTCTCCCGTTTTCGACGGGAGATCTCCCGCCGAAAGCCCATTTTTGCAAAATCTCCCGTTCTCCCGTTTGAGATTTGATTTCTCCCGCCCTGGCTCTGCGTCTCCCGGTGGAAAGGATTTCTTACTTATTGCTATCTTATGTTGAAAAAATAAGCCTTAGATAGCACCAGAGAACATCTAGAACCCTAGGAACTTCGCGCTTCGCACACATCAACTTGGAGTCTCCCGTTTGCTAGGGGTTTCGGGCTGGAGAATCTCCAGATTAGAAGGTGCTTGGGGTTGGAGTCTCTGTAACTCTGTATGTGCCGTTGTGTAAACCCTCTCCATGCCATATCATTCTGAGACAGCAACGCAGTCATGCTTTGGAAAAACATTCTGCCGTTCAAATCTGTGTAACTTTTTAATACATTTTTGTTACCCTGGATATGTAATGAGCAAAATTATAGAGAACATGTAAATTGTATGGCAAATCTTTGATTGTTTTGCTTTCAAATTTCCAGTAGCTACATTATTGTAGAGGCATGACTTTTACATACAAAACAGTGACAGAAACAAGAAGTTACTCGCAAATCCAGCAGGGAACCCTGCTTGATAGTCGATCACCACATATGATAATAATAATAATAATAAGATAACCACATAAAATGCAAGGTACATTTGACAGGAATGGAATCGCAAGAAATGCTTTGATTGTAGTGACATTTGGTGAGTTATCAATTGGTTGGGCAGATTTGTGTGTTTGAGCAGACTATGTGAACTTGGCATGCCGTCAACTGAGTCAGCCAAACATGGCACATAAAGAGTTAAGGAGTAAAAGTCTGTCATGCACTCTGACTTCTTTTTTGCTTATTATGAAACATTTTCTTTACTGGACACTCTGCTTCTGGTACATTGTTTTTATATGTATGAATTGCCTGCATAATTATACAGTATGTCATACAGGGCTATAGACATTAGTGGTGTTTGGTGGCTCGGTGGCCCTTGGCCACTAGAACTTGATGTTGGCCCACCAACTTTCCAAAAAGGTTGAATATGGTGGCATGCTCGGGTACTTAAGATTAAAAATTGGCTGTTTTCTTTCCATCTATGGTATTTGGGCCACTTACCAAAATACCTCACTTTGTAATATTGTCAGGATTACATTTTGCAAATCAATGGGAATAATGCAGTGATTGTTGGTCATGGCTTTGTAGACATGTTTTAATTCCTAAAAGTGTTCACACACTATATGTTCAGAGTGAAGCATACCTTTTCTTCTACATGCACATCATTAAGGTTGCATGTAATCCATTCAGTAAGACAGAGGAAAGGAATCAAGGAAGAAATTTGCAATCCCTGCAGTATTCAACAATGTCCATTGCATTGTCATGTAACTTCATTGGGGGCCTGTGTGGAGAAATGATACAGATGACTGACATTTCCTGAAGAACACTCCATCTTGCCTGTTTGAATGTACCCAAGGGTGTGCGGCATTTATCCGGAAATGAACGCTGTATTAATTCATCATCTCTGCCTTTCATTCATTATCCACAGATATCTCACAATATGTCTTACATGCTTCTTTACTTCACCACAGCACAATTTCAGACAACATTGATTGATGGAAATATCTTCAAATTTAGCACAGTTTTATTCAAGGACATGGCTTTCTGTGAACATGTGATTCAGTGTATAAGTATCAACAGATTTTCAATGTCAGTAGATGTTATTTCATAGTCATGTAGATAATAGTATGATTACATATTTCAATGTGAACAGTTCAAACTCATGAGCACATTAAGATGCAATTCAGTAGGATCATTTAAAAAGAAGCATAACTTAACAATTTCCAGAATTTTTCACCCAGACAGTGAGGGAATTTTAAATTTTGTGTATGTTTTCATTAGGCATTGACAGTGGTCACAATGACTCCTAAGTTAGATGGGGTGACGATCACGTCATAACCTCACAAGTCTGTTGACCTTTACTCAAATGTTCATCACATTGCCACTTTGTGAACAGGCTTATCAACTATCAAATGTCATATTCCATCAATGAAGAGGCAAGCCAGTCATTGTGAAAATCAAGGTATCACACAAAAATGTCGCAAGCACTCCTCTTCAGTAACCAAAGGCATGGCAACAATTCTTAAGCGCTGGCCTCCTGTTGCCAAAACACCCGGAGAGACATAGAGAATCACTCACATGTAAGGCACCTCCTAACCTTTCATCCAGTCTTCCAGAATTGTTTAGATACTGACCCTCCATGAAAAAAAAAAAGAAAAAAAAAAAGGAGAAATGTGAGAAATCTGGGTTGAGAGCTAGAAATGGATCACTTCTCCTGAATCTGAGAGTCTGCCATTGATATATAAAGCCTTAAAAGTGGACGCTGTTTGTCCCAGGTTTGAACCATCGGAGAGTCACTATCATACACTGAGTAAAGGACTTTGTAACAAGAGGAGACCTGTTTTGGTGATAGATATCTTGTCCAAAGTGGAGCATGAAATGGGCAGCAGTGAGCAGAGGACCTAATTCAAACTGACCAACCGAGGCGGAATGGGCTAAAAGTTGTAGGGTAGTGGAAGTGGTATTAATTCATTCTTATTTGAAATCTTATCGCCCAAGGTAATGATATAATTCATCAAGTTACAGGAACATATACACCAGACAGACACAGAGGTGTCAAGAGAAGAGAGTCTGTAGGACAGTTAGTTTGACTTGTTTAGTGGAAGTTACAAGTGGCTTGTATCCCAAGAAGATCAATGAGTGTAGTGTGCAGGTGGCATAAATGTGCAGAAGGATCAAAGAGAAAATGTTGCAAAATGAGCAATAATTTTCTCTGGGTATACATGATGATTTTTGGACAAATTGGTGATTCGAATTCATTTTCTTAATTATTTACCACATAAACTAGATTTATTGTAAAAAGGCATCTGGATATTGCAAACACAGAACTGATCATTTCTGTTGTTAATTAATGGTGGAAAGTTTGTCTGAGCATCATCAAGTATACCCAAAACCTTAATATCGCTGTGAGTCTACCCATTGGATAACAAATGCTTGTGTTTACTGGTGCATAGCTGGTGCTTGCTTGCATTGCTTTGATGTAACACAGTCCGCTTGAGATCAATCTACATCTTGTAAGCGCAGTCAGTCAAGTGCTCTATGATGGCATGAATGCTATTAAATGTGATATTGTTTCATTGATTTTGCTCATTATATTGACAAGTATATCAGAAATTGTACAGTTGGATAAGGAATTGCTCAAGCTTCTTAAGAGGATAGGCCTACCAAACATGATGGCTGTTATTCTAATATAACAGAAATATTGGAAATTTCACTCTCTAAGACTCTCATCCAACGTTAGCATCCGTGAATGTAAGCCCTAGTTGATGAGACAGGACAATATAATATTACCCCTACCTCAACCTAGGAAAAGATAGAATTAGAACACAGGAAGACATTGGAAGAGGAAGAGGAAGATATTGGGAGGATTTTATTGAGAAGTAATATGGAGCAATTTGGACTGTATGGCAGTGACTTAGCCTGTGGCATTGAGAACATTGCTTAGACATTTGCGATTAATAGGATAGTGTGGCAGAGAGGGTGGACTGGGTGTCATATCACCATTGGTCTCTGGAGAACCAGTGAATGAATCTCTTGAGGTATTGAGCATTGGGAATTTGCCCTCCATAAAATCACTTATGGTATGTACAGGGTACAGAGTCATAGAAGGGAAATATACTCCAAGGGAAAGCAGTAAAGGTGTGAGAGAAACAGACGAACATATATGGAGGAACAAGGAGTGTATAGAAAGTAAGGTATGGTGTTTGATACCTAGATATGATTCAGCATGTCTCAGCTAATGAAATAAAGAGAGAAAAAAAAACAGAGAGTAGGATAGGCATAGAGACATATAGAGTGAAAGAGAATACAAATATGGCAATATTTGTGAAGATTGTTAAATAATTTTTGTTTTATGCATTGTTGCTTTCAGTGTAAGTTTAAGGCCGAAGACATGGTGGACACACCTTGTATCTCATTTTTAATCGGTTATTTTCATTTCTTGGCTTCAGCTTTCCATGATGCAGTGTGTAGCATCTCTATCTCTCTATATATACAAGGCTTGACATAAGCGGTGGCCCACGGCCACCAGAGATATATTTTAGGCCACCACTTTTTAAGAAAGAATATGTTTTTGTGACCCAATTGGGCCATCAAAAAAAAAAGGTTAGCATCCAGCCTTGGCTTATATATTACAAAATTTTTCTATCTATCTCTTGTGATTTACATTGTGAACAGCCTTATTCTCGTAGACTATATACTGCAAGCAGTCAGTGTATGTGAAGGCTTTAGGGCAGACTAATATTTGGAGTGAAACACTTTTAGGGTTTACTAATGAATTGCAGAGTGGCTGAGCATTTCTTGTTATATCCCAGCACTGGGGCTGCTTTAAGACAGGAACATGGTGCACTCTCAATCCTGAAAGACATCATATAATGGTTTCAGAAATGATGATGACAACCGTTCCCCCAATAGTGCTGTTTCGCTTGGAGGAACTTCGCTTGAGAGCATTCCAGGGTTCTTTCAAGTTGCCGCAATTTTTCTGTGACATTGCAAATGTGTCTATCTCGAGGAGCTCAACCATTCTCCTGCTGATGTCCTGCTGTGGTATTTCGGCAGGTAAAGATCTCATCAGTGCCATCTCATCAACATGCACATCACTCTTGTAGGTTTACTAATAGATATCATCTTGTTTGTATGATGCAGTCATATTGACTATTTGTGACCATGCATCACAAAACCAACAAAAAAGTAAAAAATCAAAATAGGTGAAATAGTTCAACCTACATGTAGTCAATCTCAAATTTTTCATAATTTCTGGAGGAGCAATTCTTCTACTACATTATTCCAAAGTTTGGGATCATGAAAAGAAAGGGAAATTGCATTTTTTACTAGGTATGTCTTAGAGTTTTCTTATCGTTTCTAAAAAATCATTTACACACTCTTCACTTTCAACTGTATTAACTTGATAGGATGATGCTACTGCTTGTGAAGTTGGTATTGATAGTGAATATAATGTGTTCGTTCTGATTCAGATCAATCTGATAATCCCTTCATTGTTGTTGCTAGGGTGTTTTGCATGCTGTTTTGTTTTGTTTGTTTGTTTGTGTGTGTTTTTTTGTCCCATTCACTACACAGCAAGCACAGCTTGGGAAGATTAAGCACTTGAATAGACCCCAAACTTCAGAGCCTCTTTTTTTCAGTACCAGTACACACTTTTCCAGAGTGTTCTTTCCAATATTTAGATAGGTAAGGAGAGTCCATTTCAGTTGAGTTATACACCATTTTCAAGCTGAAGGTGTGCTCTTTCAGAATCTACCTTTAACTAAAAAGCCATGTCTGGCAACTTTTTGTTGGTTATGTGATGCAGGGTCACATTTGATTCACAGCATGCCATCATACCCCAGGTTACAATGTTGTATAGTGCCATCTTGTTTCTTAAAACATAAGGTTACAATATTGTATATACACTGTTATCATGGCTGCCAAATCAACAATTGGCAATAGCAATTTATGCCTGTTAATTGTGAAGTGTGTATCAGTACATTGATAATGATAATGATTTTTTATGACTTTCTCAAAAAGGGTTATTATGATTTTGGACAGTAATTCAGACAGAGGTCATTGTAATCCACAAACTACGTTCATGATTACTTATTTTCAAGTGGTGCATGGTGCTGCTGCAGCTGAGCTGCAAATGTATGCACTGCCTATACTGCCACTAAATAAGTAACCAGTAGCTGTATATTCCTTTTTCAACAAAATGTATTTGAATAATGAATTTACATAATGTCCATCTGGTTATACAAATACATTTTGTTGAAAAACGAATGTCACAGCTACTGGCTACTTATTATTCAGGTTACCCATTGACCTGAAGAATATATAGTTGACATCTTTGACATTCCTTTTTGTTTTGACAATCCATAATTGAACATTCAATGTTACATAATCCCTACCTATCAAATCAACTTCAGTTTTGTAAGCTCCAACAGACTCACCTCTCGCAAAATTGGAAGGCTAATTCCTGTCATGCGCAGCCTAATTTTCATACCCTTTACAAAAGTAAGCAGTGCTCATTCAAGCATGAATTATTTTTAGACTTTTTGGTGTCATATGAAAGTTGAGTCCATAAGCTATCGATACATATAAACTTTTTCCCCCAGAATCATATATTTCTTATTAGGCAGCCATTTCAAAAGTGTATAGTTTTTTTTAAGACACACAGTAGTGACAGTGTATTAGTGTTATACTGTTGAGGATACCAATAATCAGAGAGAAAACAGAAAATTATTAAGTTACTGGTACAGGGTTTATTTGATGTTTAGCATTCATTTATTGCTGTATCACTAATGCACTAGAAATTGTTTTCACCAATTTAGTTAACCCAGGGTAAAATGCTAACAAAAACAGACAAAAAGTTATTTGATAAAATGGTGGATTTTTAGTTGGTACCCCAGGGTACCAAACGCTGCATCGTTTTTCCATTTAGCACGACAGTAAAGTAAATACAGTGTTACTTTTTTTTCCGGATTGATGTTCTGCAAAAATATTATACATTTTTTTTTTCCGGATTGATGTGTTTAGAAACATCAGTATTAAGCGCTATATAGATGTTATTCATTATCATCATCATTACATAACTACAGAACTGTACACTCACATTTGCTGGTACTGTGATTTTCCATTGTGCCAAATTATGATAAAAAGGCTAATAGCAGATTTGAAAATGTTTGAGATCTTCAAATTCTTATGTTATCCTTTTTTTTCCTTCTGTAAAACAGTTTTCCCACTATGCCAATGGCAAGCATTATTATCCCAGTATCCAACATATTTGTGATATGAAAGTGGAACATCATTTTTTTCCCTTCACAAATACATCTCCCATCTCCTGTTTCTCTTGCAGCATTCCTTTTCTATCCCACCCCCCCCCCCCATTACGTTTCCATGGTGACATCTCATATTTCTTTTTAAAAAATCATTCTATGCAGTCAATATCCTCTCATTGTCTCTAGCTTGTAAATTCTCCCCTCCCCACATGACCAGGTGTTCTGGTCCTTTCCCATTATCCAATTTTTATCCCCTACCTTTCCCTCTCATACAAGAGATGGTCTCTGCAGATAACCCCTTTTATGATAACATACCATCAGGTGAGGGGCAAAAGAACATTAAGTCTGCATAGAGTAAGAGCAGATCAAGCCTTTCTGCTCTCCAAACTGATGACATGACTGCAGTGCTGCAGTTTAGTCTGCCTGCCTACTAAAATGTATTATTCATACAGGGTTTATTTTGAAGCGTTTCTGACGTCTAGATATAAGGGTCGTGCAGCCTGTGGTGGTGTATCATGCACCCTGACATTTTGAGGAGAATACACACCCCAAAGAGAACCTGTTTTCCTGAAGAACACAAACAGACAAAACAAAGGCACCACAAAATAAAAGCTCCAGCAAATAAAATTTTGACCAACATTTTTTAAGAGAACATATTGAGTACACTGAATATCAATGGGGTCAATTAACATGATGTCCCCTGGCTATCCTGAAATAGATCCCTCGCGTGCTTAACTGTGACTCGGATGACATAGCACTCTGGTACTCTGCTTTTAGTTTGGTGCTGAAAAAGTCAAAACTTCATGTTTCTAAAATAGAAAAAAAAATATTCATGCTTTAAGTGTCCCGTAATGGAATTACAAAGCTAGCCATTTGAGATGATATACTGATGTTGTAAAGGTTGTGACTTCCTTCACATGTGTCTGATTTTTATCAGCTTTCCATTCATCATCTTCATTGCTGACATCAGAACTTTTTGAGTCGAATTAACTTTTTCTTTTTCTTTTTTTTTTTTGGTGTGTGTGAGTTCTCCTCTCATCAAAAGTACAAGTCAGACAGTGATGGGTTCTGGTCAGGACCATGGGGTAGTCATAGAAGAGACACGTTTGGTGCTCAACGAATACGACTCCCTTTTATCATCATGTAGTGAGAGGCAGGAGTAGTTTTACATCCGGCCTCGGCAGCGGGGAGGAAAGTTCAGCTCTTTGAACTGCTTCAGGACCGAGTGATAGTTCAATATCTGGAAGGCAGACAAACTAAATAGAGCTGTTTATTCCGTGGAAATGACCCTGAGTGAATGATAGGCTGGCGTTCAATCAATCCAATTCTTGAGGTGAATATATTGCCATCTCTTTGTCGCATTCCTGTGTGAGGCTAGACTTTGATGAATCACCCCCAGGAGACTTGTTCACAGTTATATATCTTGCAGCTGATTAAAAACTGCCACCCAGTCGTAATTCAAGCAATTCAAACCAATTTCACGTCAGTCGCAAGTGTTGAAATGTCTGTATGTCATATGGGAGCTTTCACTGATTGAATTTGCATGGCTTTTCAAAAATGTTGAGGGCCAGGAAACTAATTGCACGAGTGTGCAAGTGAATCATGTCAGCCAAATCAATTTTAGACTTGCATCTTTTGTTTTGAAATGTGTAATGTTGCACCCCACTGCATGCGCATACCCAAATTTAAAGTGGAAGTTCTGTGGTGAACTGTGTCCCATAGTTGTGACCAAAATATCTGAACCGTGCATTTGGAGGGAAGACAGTGTCTTTTGTTAGTCGATTAGTAACATGGAAACATACGAGTTATGGTCAATCTAGGGCAAGGTATATTTTAGTATCTTTTGTTAATCATATTAGTACCTAAGCAATATGATTGACAGATGATGTCACTAGCAGTATTTTTGTTTGGAAGGGGATTTTTGTGGCCTTATCCAAGTCATCTGAAGAAAAGTTGTTGAAAAATTATTGTAGTATGTGGCACATATTGAGATATTCATTTTGCCATGTAAGGGATGTTGAGGTATCATGAATTAATACAAGTCAAAATTTGCATTATTTATTTAACTACTATTTCTATTCTACTATTTTGACAGACATGGTGAATGAAATCATTGTAGTGCTTCCACCGTTTGATTTGTGCAAACTGAGAGTGCTTCGTTTGGTGAATGCAGACTCAATTCTTTTCTTTCTGTGCCAACAGATCCTCCACTCTACTCTCTGCGATTGCAAGGTGGCCGCACACCAAGCGAGGGCAGGCTTGAGATATTCTACCACGGCATATGGGGAACAGTATGCGACGACTACTTCTCAGCAGCCAGCGCCTACGTTGCCTGCCGGGAACTGGGCTACCACCAGGCCCATTTGCAGTCCAAGACCTTGCCCACATTCACCTTCAGCGCCGGCCACAGCCCCATGATCCTGGACGACGTCCGTTGTCATGGCAACGAGTCCAGGCTGTGGGACTGCGACCACCTCTCACCCTGGATGCACAACTGTGATGAGAAGACGGAGGTTGTTGGCATCCGATGCATTGCTGAGCATTCTGTTCCTAAAGGTGAGGAGGCAAGCAACTGAAAGAGAGATACATGAGGGGGAGGATAATATTGTCTTTTTTTGTGTTTCCGGAGTCTCTTGATGTGGTAATGTGTTAGAAGTGCGTGACCTTCAACCCATCAAATCCTGTCTTCTTCAAATTGGCAAGTCTTTAATTTTACTGCATGGCCAGCATATTGTGAAAAAAAAAACCAGTAGATGGAAAGTCTGGTCAATTTCATTAAGTCTGCACAAAATCAGCTTAAAAGAAAAAACATTTTCTTCTGAAATATTATTTCAACTTTAAGGATCATGCAGTTGTAGAGGCTTCACTATGAAAATAGGGCTATGATGAAAGTTCTTATGGAATACATCAATTGGATAATAAGAGAATTAATAAAAAGATTTAATGGGTTAAAGTGATTGATCATGACATCTCTTGTTCAGTTGTTTTGTTCAGTAGTTTGTCTGTAGTTAGCCATTTCCAATGTCAGATATCTTGAATACATCCCAATTTGACCCTGTTACAGTATCATGTATTTTCAAACGTGGAAAATGTATTCAGGTGTGCTAAAGTGTGTCATATGTATATTAAAAAAATGTATTTCTCATTTTCAGGGAAGAATAAAATATTGAATCTATCAGATTATAAGTTTGGTTCTTCATTGTATTTTTAGGAGCCACATGATCTTATCTTGAGTAGACTGTGTGATCAAGGGGAGAACATTCTCTTCAATTTTAAAGACAATTCTGAGATAGTCTAATAGGAATACTGCTAACTTTTGGTAATTTTACTTACTCCTAATGTTATGTAGCAAGAGTAATGCTGAGCAAAGGGAATCAGGTGGAGATATTATACGGCGGTGTATGGTGGAACGTTTGTGCTGATTCTGACTGGGATAGGCAGGATGCCACTGTTGTCTGCAAACGACATGGCTTCTTGTACGGGTTGCCAGGGAAACCAACGGGATGTCTGGGGGGCGTTGAGACCTGCCACGCCAAATTTGGACAATTTCGCTGCAAGGGAACGGAAAACTTGCTTGAAGAGTGTGATTATACCATGGAAGACACAGGAAATAAGTGGTCCTGTGGACATCGCTATGCTGTGGCAAAGTGCTTGAATTTCACACTAGCCAACCACCAAAGCAATCTTACGGACCTCCACATATTCAATTCCACCCTGGTAGCACATGTCAAGAAGCAGAAATACTTGGGTAAACGAAATTTGCTTTTCTGTATAACTCCCAGGAGATCTCCAAAATATATATGCATCTCCCTACTTCCTCGTGAAAAATGAGTTAGATTTCCTTTGCCTGCAGCCATCAACAAACAAGTCTTGAAACAATAACCAGAAAAATGTGTAGCATGGTAAGATAATAAGATTTTCTCGTTTTCCACCATCTCATCAGCATGAAAAACAGGGGGGGGGGGGTGATTTTCTCCCCCTTTGAAGACGAGACAAGAACACCAATCTTCTTAACTCATTGAGGATGAGGAGATTTTCCTGTAACATGCTATTCTCACAGACACCTGTGCAAGTACAAATTTGTATGCTCATTACTAATCTTCGACAGGTTTAGACATCTTCCACAGGGGTTTACTTTTAACTAATGTTTGTATTTTTTTCAAGTTGATAACCAGATTATAGCAGTAACAACTAGCATAGCATAGTGAGCATCTTAACATTCCCAGCTGAAACATCAGAAATGTATGTATACTGATGATTACAGTTTGTATGAATAGATTATTTTCTTCATTACATTATTATTTTGACTTCCCCTGACCCACACTGAGCACTCGCCCTTACCAAGTGGTCTGATCACCTCACCTATTATGATGGTTTCAATTTTGCCTTGGCTCAGCACCACCTTAACCACGTTTCCTGTGTAAAATTGCGTGCTTCGCTTTTGTATGAACTTCTGTGTGCCTACCTTTGGCATTATATGTTACTGTTAACAGTATAGAAATGAAATGAAAATAATTGTTGTTTGTAGAAGTTTGCAATATATGTGAGCACATTTTTCAAAACATTAATGTTAGACTATTTCTGGACTTTGACAGAGGGGGATGTGAAGCTGGCTAATTCAGTGGAAGACCACGAAGGCAGAGTGGAGATTTTCCACAACAACAAATGGTATACAGTCTGTGACGATGGCTGGGACATCAATGATGCCAGGGTAGGTTTACTCGATCCTCCTAGTGAGGATCTTCTCATTCTATTTCCAGAAAGAGATATCCACTTTTTAGTCTGATTTCTTCTTCTCTTTCTTCTTCGTCCTGCCTTTTTTTCCCTTCTTGTTCTTGTTCTTCTTTTTCTTCTGCAACCTCCTCCTCTCTCCTCTTCTCTTCTTCTCCTTTTCCTTCTGTTGAATTTTTTTTCTTCAGGTCTGAAGATGTGACTGAAGATGTCTTGTGTGTGTGTGTGTGTGTGTGTGTGTAAATGGAATGCTGTGGAAGTGGCTATTTTTGGCTAAGTAATTTTTCGCACCCAGCCAGGTAAGAGGAAGTTTGCGTGTTCTTTATTCCACGGAATCTGGACAAAAATTGATAAAACATATGTCATGCAAAAATATTTGCATTCTTTTATTTTTGTGCTGGCTTTTGGTTGCGTGAAATGTGCAAAATTTGCACACCATGAAAAATGTCAAGTTTTACAATACTGTCTGTGGCAGATTGTTATTCCTCTCTCTATTGGAATTGCCTTTTGGAACAGAGCTATCATGCTAGTGGGCAGACGTTCATTTGTGCCATTCTTTCCATCTAGGTCGTGTGTCGTCAGCTCGGCTTCCAGGATGTCCTCAAAACGTGGTCACAGGGCACCCCGTTTGGTCCCGGCATCGCCGACATCCTCCTGGACAATGTGGACTGCAAGGGCGATGAGTCCAACCTGCTTGAGTGCGACCACAGCGGGCTGGGCGTCCATGACTGCACTCACATGGAGGATGCTGGGGTCATCTGCAAGGCAGAGGGTGTCTCTGCCAACCAGTCATCGGGGCCAGGAAACCGTGAGTTCCATCCCCCTCACCTTGTAGGTTTTGATGTGGTTCTTAGTTTTGGGAGAAGAATTTTATTGTTCTGTATTGTATCACAAGGGCGGGTGGCATGGGCATATCCAACAATTGTGAGGGTTCTTCACCTGGTAGCACTCTGCGTCAGATTGACTGTCAAATTATATGATTCTAGTGGGTTTTCTGTGAGAAGCAGAAAAATTCTTGCAGGATTGCCCATTGTCCCAGCTTACTGCTTTTTGCATCTTGCTGATACAAGCAGATTATTATTTTTTTCTTTTCATTTAATTAGTGTTGCATCATGGCTTGAACCAGAAATTTATGTGAATTACATGTGTATATTCATAGTGGAATATGCTATTATTTTAGGCATGGATGTGAGATATCATATTCATTTTGGTTGGTGCGAGGATGAAAAAATATAAATTGGGAAATATAGAGGAGAGATTATCTTCTTTTAGAGCAGGTGGCAGAGTTCATGTTTTGTATCATCTATGGCACAGTATTTTCTTGTAATATCAACATATTGTCCCAGTTTCTAACCCTAGTACCATTGACACTTTACTGTACCTTGTGTGCTGATTGGCACACAGCCAAAGTGCATTCATTCAATTGACACAAATATCTGGAAACTAACTGTCAGTGAATGAAGAATATGGGATTCCCCTAATCCCTATTGAATCATCATGACACTTATATTGGAATGATGCATGTTGTTACACATAAGTGGGCTTGCTGAATTTACAACTAGGGCAAGTTTGGAGTGATTACTGAATGCTTATAAATCAAAACAAGATTTAAGTTAAGCTACTGTAAGTGCCTGGCACATAAAGGGTTGGGATCAGTTATTACATTATATTCTTGATGTATGTATGTATATGTGAGCAATTGTGCAATGTGTAATTTCTCAGCTGTGATATGAGTTAATTATGACTGCAGATTGAAACAATCTATCTTATCATACACACGAAAAAGAATAAGTAGAAATAAATAAAGGTTGTATATTGATGGCAGTGTGATACTCTTTGAGCTCACAAAGAAAGTCAAAATGTTTCCCGCTTTCCATCCTCAGAGCTACCACCCGGGGCAATAATTGCAATATCCTTGATATCAGCATTCTCCTTCATCATCATTGGGGGCGCCCTGCTCCACTATGCCTGCAAGTCATGTGACAGGCGCTTCGAGGAGACTGCCTCATCTCCGCCGCGCTCCACACCAATGGTGGTCATGATGGTCCACTCATCGCGGGCCAGGCCCACCAGCGGGGGCTTCTCACAGAGCCGGCGCTACGACGCCCTCCCATTCACCATCTGCTCCAGGACTTCCATAGCCAGCAGCACCACCAGCCCCGTCTCAAGCCCCGTCTCCCAGGACGGGACCATCTGTGAGGAGCTGGAGGCCCTCAGCGGGGGCGGGGGACCGCCCTCCTACGAAATCGTGCTGCGACACCCAGATGCCTTTGCCCAAATGCTACAGAGTGAACATTTAGCACCGCCACCATCGTATAACAGCGTCTCACAGCAATGACGTAAGGTACTCATCTGGTCAGTCATTATCATCTTCCTCGCCTTGGTTACACTCCCATGGATTCCTCTTCTCGGTGCTTGAGCACCTATCAGTTTTTCTAACAATATTCCTGCTTGTTTGTTTGTTTGTTTGTTTTAATATGAAGTATTTGGTGATGTATGTGTCCTTTCTGTTTTATTTCATTAGCATTGCTTTTTAGAGAGTAAACAGTCTGTCAGGAGGCTGTTTTTAAGAGTTCTGTTACTGACATCATATGTTCATTGATAGATGTAGGGCTTTGGGTAAAATTCCTCTTTTGTCCATAGGAGCTACTATTTTGACATTTTTCTAGTGTACATCAAGATGAATGCTTTTCTATCTTCACATCTTCCTCTCCACTTATCTTATGAAGCGATACGTTGGCTCTAAATTATGTTGGATTTTTTTTTTTGACTGACCAGATGGGTACAAATGCTGAAAAAAGAAGTTTCATATCGACAAGAGTTTTATAAATTATCTCGTGGACTTGCCGCACGTCACAATAATTGTGTATATACATGAGCGATTTTGTCATGCAACGTCTTGGACGATGTATATAACCTTTTTTTGTAATCCACTCAGTGCTGGAGTTAGAGCAAACTCTGGTACATACATGTACACATCTTTGTATAATGTACTATTTCTGTTTTTCTTTCATCAGTTATTTAATGAATATACATGTATACATTGTGACAGAGTATTTTCATGTTAAAAGTGCAGCAACGTTAGAAGGTACAAAAAAACATTGGTTTCCTGTACTTTGAAGTATATCAGAGGAAGTACTTGTGTGATTGTGATGAGTTGTAAATTTGCCACTATTTGTTCACGGTTATGATTTATGACTCATTAAATGATTATGAAAATCAAGTTAGGCCTAGATATCCCTCACAGTTATATACAGGTAACTATTGGGACAATGGACTTAGATACCACCGTCCTTGATACTCATCAGCAATGCTCAAATTCATAAACTGAAAACTTAGATGCAAATCTGACTTCTAGGTTTGTCTCTTCATTCTAGTTTTAATGAGAGCTCCCCCCCCCCCCCCCCCCCCGTTTTTTTCCCACTCATTTGCTTTCACTTTCTCCTAATACCTTTCCCACAAGATTCTCCCCTCCATTGCATGCAATAAGTCGATGCCACAATTAGGACTCATCAGTAAGTGAGTGTTTACAGGACATATACAAAATGTAGGGTACAGGCTCTAAAGGCTGAAAAAGAAAGACAGAAAAGGATGATTAATTGAAGTAGTGTCAGATATTCCAGATTGCTTTCTTAAGCAGCAAGCAAACCAGTCATTTTATTCACAGTGGGAAAATAAAAATAAAAAGAAAAGGAAGCAGCTGATACTAGCTTTATGTGAACTAATCCAGAAAGCTGCTTGGACAAGATATTCATACTGGTAGCTACTTGGATGCTAAAAATATCATTAAGTTTACCTGTCCATCTGGACAACTGTTAGTGATACTCTACAATAACTAGATACAGAAATGTATGATTTAAACAATACGTTAAAAGATGTGATATACATCAAAGCTAGCAAAGATTTTATTGATTGAAATATTGATAGTGCTGCAAAAGAGATATTGGCAAGACATGTAGTGAGTATATATTTCTGTCATGTCCAGATTCACTTTGGCACTACACATAGTTGGATCCAGTTAGACATCTAAGTTTGTAGATCCACTGGCCAGTTTTGGCATTAGGGAATTTTCGTTGTTGTTGCTGTTGTAGCTTCCATCTCTATGTTGAAACAATGACCAATTGAAAGCCTGCTTGTTTGTGAAGGAGAGATTCACTGGTAGGTAAAGTCTGCTGCCAAATTAATGATAGGAGGAGTGGGATGTCGGTGGTGGTGGGAGAGTGATGTGGTCATATTGATGTAAAGTGTCTACTGGTGTATGTCCTCATCTTGCCAGTCTTTATCTTGATTGGTATTGTTTGGGTATATTAGAGCAAGATCCTCTTTACAGCTTGGTCCTGGTGGTACTTTTATCATTTATTTTCTACAATATGATGAAATACTTTTGAAGTGTAGACTTTGTATTTTGTTATAGTTTTTGTGGACGAATGGAACATCAATTGAACTGGAACTAAAAACTGAAGTAAAAGAAATACATAATTCATATTCAAATTTTGTTTGAAGAAATGAAAGCGTTAAAAAAAAAGGAATGGAAGAAGTAGGTATCACAAGAAACATTGGTCAACATAATGCACTCTATGGTAGCTCATGATGAATGTTAGAAATTTAAGAATGATCCCAAATGAAGATATCCTGGCATCATGTCATTTTGTGACCACAGTGCAGATATACACAGATTGTACAGCTGTACACAATAGATTGGTGCGCAGCCTTTGAAAGAATGGTTGTACCTTCTGTTTGATGTTAGAAAACATATTCTAGGGGAGTGCTGAGGTGCATTGGGTAGGGATCGGGGTACTGGGTTCAAACCATGTATGGCCCTCCACATCTTTACACACTGTGTTTTGTGGATGTTTTTTTTTTTTTTCCTGTTAATACATTGTTTTTTGTGTGGGTTTGTTTGTTTGTTTAGCTGATTTTTTCTTTCCTACTGGCACAGAAACCCTGTTGACAATAATTGCAATCTTTGTGTAATGGAGACTCTATAATCTTGCAAAATCTACCTTTTCCCACAGTACAGTTGGTAATTCGACATACGGCTGCTAGTTCCCAGTGGCATATCTTGCTTCTGTGTATTGGTCAGGTTTGATGAGCCTGCTGTATATAGCAATGAATCAATTATTCTTTTCCTTTTCAGACTGACACTGAAATTCTTCAGAGTGGAAGAAATTTTTAAAAAAAAGTTACTGAACTTCAAAAATATACTTGGTGCTATGTGAATAAATTTTGTATGTCTGTCTGAAAGATTACTGTTGTTGGTAAGTGAGCAGGTGTATGCAGAATGTATCAAACATTTTGCTTTTGTGGGTCACATGTATTAACCCAAATCTCTTTGGCTTTGGCACAGTTTGAAAACCTACAGCTCTTTTGTACAGTGTTTAAAGAAATTTCTGTTCCCATGTTGTTTGCCTGTGTCTCCAGTTACAATCTCAATCAATGTATTTTGCCAGCTGTATATTATTTGTCATCATTTTAAGAAGGCATCTTAAAAGTGAAATATTCCAGCAGCAAGGAGATTTTCTGTGTGTATGCTGTTTTCATCACGTGTGAAAATTAATACAGAGTACACTGTTGACACCATAGAATTAATTACATTACCCATCAATGCAATAGTGTTTACCGATCATTTTTAGCCTGCCATGAAAAAGGTGTGTATGGCATGCAGATGCAGAATGGACGCATTTGGGCTCGGCAAGAATATTTACAGTTGGCATTGTTTTATCAGATGTTCATATATAATATGTGTTTTGTATATATGAATTTACAAGGAAGCAGTATATCTCTGCAAGCATATACTGTGGTGGCACTTGTCTACAGGCCTCCTAGAATTTCCACCAATTTTCACCTCTATGAAATTTGTTCCAAACGCTGCACAAGTTCAAATTAATCAGCTTCTTGCTCCTGAAATGAAGATTGTATTTTTTTTTTTTCATTTCTTCCTTTTATTTTCCCTGTCTCTTCTTCTGGTGCTTTCCAACCACTTCAAGATACGAAGTGTTTCTTTTCTTTACGTTTGTTCAGTTGTCTGTCAAAGGTCTTGTAAATTTGTTTGAATGTGTCCAAGAAGTTTAGGAACAAAGGACATGTTTGAATGGATACTCAAACACTCACATTGACAGAAAGACACACACATCAACAAACAAGCTAAATTCTGATCATTAAATAATTTCTATGCTTGAAAATAAGATTTGAGCATAAATAAGAATGAAACAATCCATTTTCATAAGATAAATATTTACTCAAAAGTCGGTAGATTTATAAGCATTGTTCTAAATATAGGGTAAAATAGTGCCCTCGTGGTTTTCTTTTTTAACATTTTACTGAAAATGAAAATGACTTCAAGTTGACACCATAATGTAAAGGAGATCAAGCTCTGCAACTCGATACCAATAACTCTACACCCCCAAACTGTGAGAAAGCCTTTCTGATTCTCAGCCAAAAAATAGACTTCTGTGTTATTAAGTCACTGTTTATGACAGAAAAGAAATAACCTGAAAGCGTGATGTGAGACTTGTTGTCACTAATGTTGCTGGTATTTTAGCATTAGTGTTCTATTCTGTGTTTTGGTTGGACTGATTGTTGATTAGTGTTGGGTTTTTTTTATGCTATCTCAACAAATGATATGTGTGAGATATTTGGGTAAATTTCTGTATTCCTATCTTTTTAGAGAACACTGTTGACACAATGTGGAAAGAAAAGCAATATATGGATTTCTTTGTTCGTATATTACAGAGAGAGATGATTTTCCACTACTTTATTTAGCTGGTCTTTTATATTACGTTTACAACAAGGTACCAGTAAATAAGTTACATGGTAAAATCTGCAGTCCCTGCAATCTAATTAATGGGGTGTCCCTGTGCTGCACATTTTTCCTCTGCTTGATCTGAAATGTATTGAGACAGATGTCACTCTAGCAATTCATATTATAGATGATTAATTGATTTTTAATTCAGGTTATCTTATGGAAATGGAAGCAATTATTGAAGATTCTCTGACAAGGCTTCTCAAAGTGTCAAAGGCAACTGGGACAGTCTAATTGATAATGTGACAGTAATTTTGGATTCCATTGGCTAAGATTGAGATTTGTTTGTGGCTACGTATGCAAATATTTTAACTGTGTATTAGGTGCAGCACCTCACAACGTGTCAGAAAGTTCATGTGTGGGTTCAATGTTGGGTTTAAGTCAATCACTGCCAGGCTGCCCAGTGGATGGGAGGAAGGAAGTTTTAGAGGGAAGATGAACAAAAATCAATTTGCCACAACCACCTCTAGTGCAATATGGAAGCAATATATCTAGTGTTGTGGTGTCATAATGGATGCCATGAATGTTGCTATAACAAGGGAAACTTCTCACACTTCCCCACCCCATAGAAAATCAGTGCCAGAACAATTGAAAATACTGGCAAGTTCTCCTAGAAATGGGTTCATCAGTAAATATTTCCATAGCAACCAGTTCTCAAAAAATTAAGTCAGACATGCAGAGAATTCTCCACTGTGATGACTAGGCTGTGGTCAAAAGCATAGATGTTTGGTTGTGCAATCAATTATAATATGAATTTGTGCAAGTATGATTTTGTGTGAATTTTGAAAGACTGCAGTATCATTTTCTTGCCCTTCTCACCAGTGATCTGTCATGAAGGCCTGTTGGAATGCTGGGGAGAAGCAAATATTTCTGCTCCTCCCGGCATTTTTTGTCGCACAAGTCAGAATTGCAACAGAGCATTAGTAGATTCAGCATTGCAGTAGATATACCTTGCAATTATTTTGTGATGTGCGTACATACACTCTGATATGTTTTGCCATTGTAAATGATGTACTTTATAAATATCATGTAAAACTTTTCCATTTCTTTTTTTTTTTTGTCATTCTGCTCTACCACCATGTATTCTGATGAATAAATCATACTGAAACAGAATGATGCATTTGTAGTTTTGCTTGTTTTCATAGTCGTCTGAAAATTCAACAAATTCAAATGAAATGTACTCTTCCCTTGAGTCATGAGGCACTTTCAAATCCCAGTCTCATTGAATGATTACATAGGTAACACAAATACAGCACTCATCAAGTTGTCACATATAGATGCACTCTTTGATTTAATTAAACAAAAAAACACTGACTCTAATCTCAATAGCAACAAACACACGATTGTCAGTACACATCAAGGTTCTCCCCATTTGGAGACTTCACTGGAGAAGAATGTACATGGTCATGGGATTTGTTCTGATCATCGTTTGGACTAACAAAAATTATCGCATCATATTATAAGTACATTCAAGAAGTAAGTCCCTTTTGATGTGGGAAAAACACATCCTCAATGGAAATCTACATGGTGGGTGACATATCACCAAAGTGTTACACTTAACACTTGCCAAATATTATATGTTGGTACACACAAAAAAGGACATTTGATTGTGGCATGTCTACTCAAAGTAAGTACTTGGTGGTACAACTTTGTTCCAGTGAAGAGTACCAGCCTCCTTACTGATTTTTCAATATCACAACACTTATTGGAGTCTTGTTGACAAAGCATAAAATGCACACACCTGCCGATTGTTTCCTATAATGGCAATCTAAGCCAATGCATACCAGGAGGGGAAAACAAACTTTTGATTCCCACAAAACTGCCATGGCATTATGGTGGTATATGATTAAAATATATTACTAGAGGTAAAAATTAGCTGTAAAAAAACAGTGTTCGAACCATGACTAAATATTGCCACAGTTGGAAACTGGCTATAAAGATGTCCTTTGTATTGTATCAGGTACTGAGTATTTTGTAAGAGCAGCAGGGGGAAGTCAGGTAGGATGAGCTGGTGAGTAAGTTGAGCTACCCCTTGTTGCTAGGAAACCACAACAATTGAAAGCTGTTTTGCACCCTATGGAAAGTACATCACACTACATCGCTGGAACTGCCTCTGTGACATGGGGGGAGAAGGCTATGAAATTATCATTATTTTCTTAGTTTTCACAGTTTTCTGCTATTTCATAGTTTTGTAGATATACATAGAATGGTTATACCTTCTCATCTTGGATCTATTAAAATTGCTTCTTATGAATTGATGATATTGATTATCATGGGTTTTTGTGTAAAAACCTTTGAGCCACATTGAACAGTAAAATAGAATCCTGGGTGAAGTTTTCAAAATAGTGTGCATTGGGTTGGATGAACCTTTTGATTGGGGCATATTGAGCCATGGCTCAGCTTAACCCTATGCCTGGCTCATCCCTTATCCCAATGTGAATTATTGTACAAATTTTTTAAACATTTAAGTCAACAAGGAATAAAAGATAATAATACATGAATTACATGCTTAGATGTACATGTCGTGCCATTTTAATTTTTTTTTCTTTCTAAGATACCAAAAAGCCATGGAAATACATAAAAAGAAAGAGCGGAAGGAATGCCGGAGAAGATGTTCTTAAAAGAGCTGCTGAAGAGGTGCAAAGCGGTAGTTCTGTGCGATCGGCAGCTTGGGATCTGACCACAGACCACATGGCACTCCACCGGTATTCAAAGTATCAGTAAGAGGGAAGTGATTTGTTGTTTGGCTGTGCAAATCTTGCATCACCTATACAAATCTTCAGAACTACCATCATGGAGAACGACTTGGCTTGCCACATGAAGAAGCCATATTAGCATCCATGCATGGTTTATTTGATTTACACTGGATTTAAACTGGAACTGGAACATCGAAAGAGAAATAATACATTGTACATGCATTTTACTTTCTAAAAGTTCATTTTTATGGACATTGAATGAATAAATGAGTGATTCTGATTCATCATATAGCCCGTACTCTTCTGAAAGTTATGAAAGTGGAGATGAGATGAGCATTATTGAAATGTAAAGCATTTAATAAGTAATGTTTGTACGTTGGGGTACACACTATTTTCATGCTAGGTTTATTGACCACAACATTTTTGCCAGTTTTTTATTTTTGTTGAACATTAGACTACAACAGGAAATACAACAGTCATTGGTTTTAGGAGCATTTTAGCATTGTGCCTTATGACCAATAAGAAAATTAACCAACATTCATAGTCTGCACCAACACCTTAAAGTTTCATTAGTGGGTTGGCACTTTACTCATACTGACATTTTGCTTCAGAAGGAAAGCTTCCTTGAAATTAATTAGTAGTTAAATGATTTGTCAAACATATTGCAAATGTAGATCTTCATTTGTTATGTGTGATTTTATCATTGAAATGACTTAACTATTACAGTAATAACTGTATTGTCTCTAAATGATTTTTTTTTTCCCCCTGATCTACATGTGATCTAAAAATGTTCACATGGGTTAACAAAACGTTCATATGGGTTTAAAAAAATGCTGGATATTTGGACATGTGCCATGTCTCTTTAATAGTGAATTTCACAAGGTTAGATCAGTAGTGGAAGGGATTTGAAATTGCCATTAATCTATTCGTAACTGTATCTATTTTGAATAAAATGCAATTCTGCTATGCTTTTACGACCATATTTCAGATTAGCTGTTGACAGTAGAAAATGGATTTTGAAAAAACATTTTTAAAATTGATTCATTTATTTCAAATTTCCAGGACAATCCCCACCTCTGTCAATACAGCAGTGCTTCCAAGTAGTTTCTTATATGACAGAGACACTATATACTTACATGTTAGACATCCTGGAAAGGATGTTACCTTTATATTAATACATTCAAACTTTCAAAGGTTATTTTTCAAATCTGAGAAAAAAAACATGATGATAATGCTGTCGTACAAAATTCATAGTTCCACTAGTTGCTAGTTGCTAGAGAAGGAGAGACAACTACTGCTCTCCTTTGAAGTCATGCGCGGCAACGCCGAGAAGTTATGCGTTCAACTACAGGTATTACCCATGTGCTTTGACAAAAGAGAGCATCAATAATCACGACTAGCGCTCTCACATCTAGAAATACTTGCACCTACTGCAATTCGCTCTCTCTTTCAATGTGATGGCAACAATGAATTTGTTTACCTTGAATTGGAGCAGCGAATCATAATGCAGTGTAAAATTGACAATTTTAACAGCAAATAGTTTAAAAGCACGCTGGAACACGCTTTAGCGGAGTACTTTACTTGAAAGATCAAAATATCCCAGATTAAAAGATAGAAAACTAACATGCGGAAATGTGCGCATTATAGAAAGATATTAGGTTTTTTAGAGGGCCTAATTTTCATTTCACTTCGATTTGCGCATTACGAAGAAACTAGAAATACATGTTTATAATATTGAATTCTTTCCTAAACTATTCTAAATCAATTCCAGTATTTCATTTAAAATTTTACGGTGAAATAAAGCTTGTAATTCAACGAAAGGTAAAATGCATTCTTCATCTCTAAACTTCGTCTTGCAACTCGAGTGGTGCCGAGCATGACTTCAAAGCGTAGAGGAATGCTAGACATCCCATTGTAACACCTTGAACCCAAACATGTGTTTGCATGAATTACGAAGAGTTGCCACTCCATCTCTGTAACACCTCCCTGGTTCCACATTGTGGATACCTCTGCAGTTTCTCAATTTAAACAATTAAATATTGAAAGCAATCAAAGCATATTTAAAGCATCAATTCTGATGGTGGTTGCTTTTGTTTGAAATTGAAATTTGATTTTGAGTCAATAGCACCCTTTATTCTACTACTGAATAAACCCTTTAAACTTAGCATTTTTCATGCATTTTTATTAACAACTCTCCATGTTATTGTTAGACAAGAAAAAATGACTTTGCTGTATTCTGTTACAAATTTCAGAGTTATTTTTCATGTTTGGTTTCAAAAGATTGCTTCAAAAGGAAAGCTTCTATGAAATCATGTGAGAGTCAAATGAATGGCGAAACGTATAGAAAGTAGTCAGTGTATTCTTTTTTCCATGTTTGATTTTGTCATGTATTAAGATGGTTTATAGTATCTACCATATGCTCCTAAATATTTTTCCTGATCCAAGTGTGATCTAAAAACATTCACATTGGTAAATATGTAGAGATAGCAGTATGTTTGAACACAGTTTGCTTTTTCCTCTTCATGAATCTTAAGTTTAACCCGAGCATTTATCATACACTAAGAAATTTCCATGTTGGAGCGAAAAATGACTTTGCTGTTACAAATTTCAGAGTTATTTTTCACATGCTTGTTGATTTGGAGTTTTGTGATTGATGAAACTATCTCCTTCATTTCGCTGTACTTACCTATCGATATGATAATTGCCATTCTAATGCCGATTAGAATTGCCCCCGGTAGCTAAAATTTTCTTTGAACCTCCCATTGCCCCGGCAACGACAGGGAAACCCCTCACACACTCCCCTATATAGGTCTGTGCGCGGGCGATCTCATCCTCTTTCTTCTGCCGCTGCTCATGACGAGTACTTGCCCACCAGGAGTAGCTCCACATGACAGATAAGATCGTTAATTTATACCTTTTAACCGGTTTTCAATCTTCTTACAGTAGTTCTATCCTACTTGATCTATCGGCTCCTTCCTTAGCCAATTCTTGGTTGATTTCATGTTTAAACTATTGAAAGCATAGATTTTTCGGATCAGTTTCTCATGTATGATATTGTCACCGTAATGGCTCTGATATATTTACAAGTTTATTGTTTCTAAATGATCTTTATGATCCATGTGTGGTCTGAAAACATACATATGGGTAAAATGTACGATACATACCAACTGGGTAGGTACATTGTCAGTTTCCAGCCATCTATTTTGGTCTTATTCAGCACATTGTATTCCAGCATGTATGGTTCATACAAATATAGGCAATTTATAAGTGTTCAGACTTCTAAAGAGATTTATAAATTAATTTTTTTTTTTGTAATTCCACATTTTGGAATTGTTCTTTTTATGAAATTTTTGTAATTAAGAGTTAGTCATTCATTTTGTAATATGAACTTTCCTGCATAGTTTCACACTGTTGCATTTAACAATGATTATGGAGGCGGGGTATTCACTGAGGCCTGCACATCATCCTCATACAACACTTTTTTCTTTAAATGCATCCTCATACAAAAAAGGATTGTGGAGTACTAGTGGTGATTTTGATACCCGAAACAAAAAAACAAAAACAAAAAACAATCTACCCTATTAGCAAGGCTTTAATGTGTACTTAATGGTATTTTACTCCCTTTGTCAAAGGACATCATAACCTCTGGAATAATACTGATACCCTTTTACTCATTTTTTTTAATGATTTAGATACTATTAATGCTAAAGCGCATTACATGCATGATGCTGAAGGAGGGACCCTTTCCATGCTTTCAGGTACACGGAAGATGTACAGTCCCCGATGAGACATAACACCCCCCCCCCCCCCCATGACAAAATTACGATTCTGTATGTGACTATTATGACAGTGAATGCTTTGTCTTTTTAAAACTTGAATTGTTGAATCAAAATCTCTGTATTTCAAGATGTCTTTAAGGGTATGATTGATTCTGTGCTTGTTTGAAATATATGCAAAGTACAATGTATGTCTTCATAAGTTCCCACAGATTACACATTAGAGACAGGTAGAAAAAAGTATATATTGTTTTAATTTCACTTCACAAAGGAGGGAAACCAAAATCTTACATTACTTTTCCATTTTAAGCAAAGAGGCATTGATATTTTGTGAGTTTTCACAGAATAAAGAATATTTGTATATAATGGATTTGGCTGCAATAAAGTGCTCAGCCACATATTTGAAATGTGATTTTAAATATCCTCTTTAATCCACCAAAATATTAATTAGTACATTTCTACAAGAAACTATTCAATCTTGAGTATGTAAAGGTTCGTGTTACAAACAATTGGCCTTCTCGAGTCACTAACCTGATTTAATGGATTTTTTTAAACTTTCAAAAGCATTTATTTCAAAATGACTATTGTGTGGGTTAGCTATACTAGTATATTGCACCAACCCCCTCAGTTAGAAGTGCGTTGAATTTCATCTGCGGTTCTCAAAATGGCAGATGTTTAGATTCACTTGACTAATGACATGGTACACCTAATCAAAGTATGGGGGGAAATGGTGATTAAAAAAATCTTAGATGGCCAGATGAAAAGGAACGCATTTGCTCACGACAAAATCACAAACGGAATGCTTGAGAACTTTCCAGCCGAACTGGGCAATAAAGCATTCAAAATCGTGAAAGGATCTGTCATCAATAAAATGAAATCACTGAAAAGTAAATATTACGAGGCAGAAAAGAGAAACCGATCAGGGGCTGGAAAAGATACTCTCCTTAGGGCATGCCCACAGTATTTTGAACTTCATCAATTCCTGGGAGATCGTCATCTCACACAACCGCCATGCTTAGTTGATGCTGCTGCCGATCGTCGGGAAGAGATGAAAGCAAATCTAGTGCATTAACTAGCTAATCAAACCAGCCGCCATGATGGATGTCTATTTACCCACAATGCACTAAGCCAACTTTCCAGACGTCTGGTCACAAGTACATACAGGTGCAGAATCGGATACTAACCGATTACACGCTTTTTGTGGAAACAAGCAGGGTCTGCGTTAGCGCAGTATTTAATTCCAGGTTTACAAAATTTCAGGTCTATCGGATTCTCTGTAAAAACATATAAAGAGGTCAGGGAGAGCTAGATGGGGCTTTTCAAGACCCCGCAAACTACAGCAAAGTTGACTGGTTCTGACCTGACCATTCCATTGGTTGACTGGTAATGTTACAACTAGTGCATGCCCGAGCATAAATTCCATACAAAGACAGGTTTATACACAATATTTCAAACTTCCTGTCTGATTTGGTAGGATTTGCTATATTACAAATTAGACAAACATACTATCCCTGTCTAAATCAAAGCATCAGGAGCTGTACTTAGATTTGTTATGAATATTTTGTGACATGTTCCTAACAAGATAAGTTTGATATTGTACTATTCACAGTTGAAACTGCGTTCAGATTGCCCGTACTTCTCGCTTATTGGCAAAATTTCATAAGGTTAGTCCTAATGCTTCTCAAAATCCTTCTCAAAATTCATCAGTTTAATCAGTTATAATTTTTTTTTTTTCTGGAGGAGCACACAGTCAGTTATTGATTATTGTATCACTGAATCACATGTACTGTTTTTTCTTCTTCTTTTGTGCCTGTAATTTTGGTATTGCATTGTCCTAGTGTTATTCTATTTTCTAGTCTTTTTGTATGTATATAGTATAAAACACCATATAAACGCAATTATTATTATTATTATTATTATTATTATTATTATTATTATCATTATTATTATTATTATTATTATTATTATCATTGTTATTAAGATTAAGATTACATTATTATTATTATCATTATCATTGTCATTATTATTATTATGATTATCATTATTATTATCATCATCATCATCATCATCATCATCATTAGTTGTAGTATTAGTATTATTATTATTATCATTATTGTTACTATTATTATTATTAATAAACCTGCATGAGGTATCTGATAAAAGAAGAGACCAATCCAAATAAGACCAAACTTTACAGGTCTATAATTTTAACCTAACTGAGAGGCATAAAGTTTTTCTGTTTAACCCAACATTATAATTTCTATTTGAAAGATGAGTGTAACTGAGAGTCTTCCAAAGACCAAGCTTTTGCTACCTGTTGTTTTACAGACATCAACACAACTCTTTTACTTCCATTATAATTACAATTTTTCAAACACCACTTGAACCACGGCTAAAGCTGGAACCACAAACTCAACAGTGAAATGTATGGTCCTTGAAAATTTTGAGGAAAGAATTTCCTAGTCTCGATGATAATTAAAGAAAAGACAGACAAAGCGACCACCTGCTATGCGAACAACACCACAGAAATGCCAGCCCTAGCCAACCATCTCAAGGCATTATCAGTCAACAAGCTTGCCATCATCACTGGGGTGGTAAAGAGAGAAGATTAAGGAACGATGCGATTGACGGACCAATCAAAGGTGTTGACTAAAGTAGTAAACTTTGATATCAACATGGATGCTGTGGAAAAAAAAACATATGAGGTCTGACGTACTCAGTGTTGAGGAGGCTAGGAGGAGTCCAAAAAAGAGGAGGCTGTCAGTACATGGAACAACCTCGGAGGTTTGGGAGTTTAATACTGGAAACTCCAGCATACAAGAGGAGGATGTTGACCTTGGGAAGCCAAGAAACCAAGGAAGACGTACAAGTTCTATGGGAAGAGACTGCAAAGAGACCAATAAATGCATAAGGTGATGTCACCATCTCCGCACTGGTCGTGGAAGATTGTGCAAAACTTTCAAAAAAAGTGGAGTTCACTGAGGAAAGAAATCAAAAGTGGGCTGATTGCTATTGGCTATAAAGATGGAAAGTTCACCTCTTTATTTGTTCTCGAGGATGGCAACACTTTGTTAGTGCCACACAATATGGCTGTAGACATTTTACCCAACCTGGAGCTACCCGTAGAAGTGGCATTTACATGTGGAATAGATGGCACTGTCATGTTCTTCCAGTTGAAGTAACACTTATGATTTACAGTGACATCAGGGGTGTAGATTAGAAGAACAGAAACACTTCTCACACCATGTGTGTAGGGCTATATGTTGATTTCGTTTTATACATGTACATTTTTTAATGCTTCCCCATGATATATCACCAGATGCATTAACTTCTCAGATTGACCATACATCTACCCATCCATTAGTCCATTCATACGGCTTCCTATGTTTTCTGCTGTTATTACATTTTACATATAGCTGCAACATCTTGCCTTTCTAAATGATGTGATAAAGTATCATACTGTTTTGCAAATATATTTGGACATTCTTCATTCTTTAAACTGATTTGAGAATTGACCAGGTGTGGCATTCTAACAAAAGCTGACATCACCTGCCAAATGGCAAGCCCATGTACCCATCCTTGTGCAAAGTTGAAAAAATTCTGATCATTACATATCACAGCAATGCTGACTGTGAGAGAATATCCAGCCTTGTCAATAAAAACAAAACTAAATTTCATGCCTCCTTGTCCACTCGCATGTTAGGTAGCCTCATGATCAGATGCATGGAATTACTTGCTTCAGACACACTCCATCACTCTGAATAACTCGAGTGGATTGTTTAAGAAAGCTAAGCGTGCTACTGCCTGAGGTTTGGCTAGCTCTAGCAGCCAGCTATAGAACTGCTAGCTGCTGAGGTCAGAAGGCTTTTGTTTTAAATGTTCACCTATACAATCGCTTAGCTGGTTTTGCTTGTTTGTGTGTGACAGAATATGAAAAGAAAACATGCAGAGAATGGCCCCTCCTAACCTCTCCACAAAAAAAAAAAAGTCCCTATCATGGGAGAGGCGACACTCCTCTCCCAAACCCATCCCACGCATGTACGAGGGTACTGTGTAATCAAAGGTAACATTTGTGCAATGGATCCCTAATCTTCTTCATCAAAAGTTGGCAGGTATGACAGTAGTTGAAGTAGCCACAAGCAACAACTGCTAGGTTCTGATGCTGCACAATTTGCATTATCATGATTATGTTGGCCCATATCCAGTAAAAGCTAGACTACAAACTAACAAAATTTCATGAATCTTGAGAGTCATTATAATCACAGTTACATCAGTCTACAATGTATGCTGCTTGAATTGGCAGCAGATGTCTCATTCTAGACAAACTCATATCTTTCATGTCAATAAACACACAGGATTATCAGCTGTACATTTCTATGTGCATTATCTACGTGCATTTGTTGTCACATTTAGGTAAGTGGCAAAGATTTATGGAAGAATGTGACAAGGACACTTGCTCTTACAAAGTGTTAGAGCACCCAACTTGAATTACAATATTTTTCTCATTTACTGTAAAAGTGGATATTTTCGCGCGACTAATTTTTCGCGATTGGCGGGGTAAGAAGAGTTTTGCATGTTTTTAATTCCACGGAATCAAGACATCAACTACTGGAACATATGGCGAGCAAAAATATTCGTGTACTTCTATTTTTGCACTAGCTTTGGGTTGCGCAAAATGCGCAAAATCGTCAACACCGCAAAAATTTCCACATTTACAGTAGCTGATTGCAGGATTTTAATAATCATAGATGACCATGATGGCTGGCACACATCCTATTCTTGGTGGAAATCAACACAAATAACACACAATGCATCATTCAATTATGAACTGACAAACATGAAACAACAAGAACAACAAAACAGCAAGAACAACAACACACCAACAACAAAGAGAACTTCCTCCAGCTTCTGTCCAATAGATTACATAACATATGTACAATTCAAACAAAGGCATAATTTTTAAGTCTGTACACAATCAAGGTGAATTCACTTTTAAGTACATGAATACAATCATTACGAAAGTTGATTGCTTGACTTGCAGACACCCTGTGGCCTGGGCTGCACATTTTCACTTTAAGTACATGAATACAATCATTAAAATAAATTGATTGCTTGCTTGGCTTGCAGTCACCCTGTGGCCTGGGCTGCACATTTTGCTGTGGCAAGAAGCCTGATTTCACAGAGCACAATGCAGGGTAAGGTAGTCTCAAAATACAAAAGATTGAAATTCCAACAGAAATCAGATCAAAAACCTCTCGTCAACCAGAGTCTTCCGCGCCACATTGGACCTTCCTAAGCCATCTCGGATCTTGATAAGCATCTATGAGAGAGAGAGAGAGAGAGAGAGGGACAGAAAATGAGACAAAAACAGATTTGATAATATAAAAATATCTGGAAATACTTCCAGAAAATGAGACTTGTGTGAGCAGAATGAGAAGGTGAGCTTATGCACCCCAGTGACATTTTTTATTCCTAAAGAAAAAAGTTCTGATAGATTTGAATGTTTACAGTACCAAGTATTACACATTTTTACCATTCACTCATTACCAATGCTCACACATTGACATATGAATTGATTGGTTCACAGGGTGCAAAATTCTACGCTCATGTACAAACGATCATTTCAGCACATTTACAGTAATTTATTAGACCTTCCTGGCTCACATGATCTTCAAATGTTGTTTTACACACATTGGTACAAAAAGAAGCTCTAGAAAAAGACCATTTCAAAGAGTATACCTGTATTAACCAAGCAACAAGCATCCTTTCTCCATTGAAATAGGCATCACACTTGAGCTCCAATATCTAGTTGCTACTTCATAGACATTCTGTATCACTAGACCTCTTTTCTCGTTGACATCAGTTGTCAGAACTGCTTAAAACAAAGATTTTTACCACCTTTCAACTATGCTAACTGCAAAACAATGCAACTCCACTAAGAGTATCTAGAATGGATCTTCAGATAAAGAAGATGGAAAAAGAAAATGATGCTAATTTCTCAAGAACATCCTGTATATAGAGAGAAATGAAGCTCAATGTACGCATAGAAGACTCAAACTCTGATTACCGTGCTGCCAAGATATGTGATGACTCCCGCCAAGACATAATTGGTGAAGATGAGGTCGACGATGCAGAAGAGGAGCAGTTCAAAGATGATGAGGGTGGACTCGTTGCCGTAGAAGATGGCATTCTGGAAAGCGTGGCCATCGTCTGCAGTGATTTGAAAGGATGGGCAACCGTTTTCATTTAATACCTCATCAAGGATTTCAGAATAGCAAACATTCACACTACTAGCTTTCAGAGAGGCTGGGTTACTATTCCTATTCATCAATCCTCTAAAGAGAGGAGTAACATACTCTTTTAGGTCTTCACATTTATTAATTTGTATATATGATATAAAGGATTAATCATGAGAGAAATATTGCTTCTTGTATACAGCACCCTCTCTCTCTCTCTCTGTTGCTCTTTGAGGACAATATCTTACTATAGTCTACTTGTGTGAGACAAAATTCACATTCAAACAAAAAATATAAGTCCCATAGTGGATGGGAGGACAGTCAGTCCGCAGCGTCGTATGCTAATGAGCAAATCCACCGAATTCATTCCACGCGCAGGAATTCTGCGCATGTGTCTAGCGACGAGGCTTTTCGTCGACGCAAAATGTATATCCCCAACATCGCTCGTTGTTACGTTGCCATGAACCTGTTTCCGGAGCCGTGACCGGGTAAGTCTTGCAGTCCAATAAAAGACGATTAATTCCATACTTTTTTTAGCCGAATTTGACAGTTTTTGAGGGAGATACAATGGATATAAGAAGCTGCTTGCGATAGAATCTGATTTTGACATGCACTGATACATTGCTGGATCCTGACCCATCTACAACTCCTATGGTTATTTTAATCAGTTATTTGAATAGATGAGATTCTAGCGGAAATTTTGATACCAGTCTCATTTTGGCTCAAAAATAAACGAAGTGATCAAAATTGCACCCAAAGTCGAAGCAAATTTCCGAAAATATTGGTTTTGCGATGCCATCTGTATGCATGTAGGGTCACGTGACCTTCACGTTAACGAGAATTCCGGACTCGATTTTGTCTCTGCAGTGGCAAGTTTTGATCGCGCACGCACTGGCCGTAGTCCCGTATGTACAACTAGATGTCCTGTTCTGTAAAATAGTCGTCCACGGTATCGTATCACAGCTAGCGCTACTACTGGTTAGAACTAAAAGTACAGAGATCGATATAGATCATGACAGAGTACGATCTACTAGTAAAATGTACATGACATCAGTCAATTTCCCTTGTTGTATTTGGCATAGACCCTGCACTATTTTATTATCATTATTATCATTATTTTTAATAGAACCAACAGTTAAGTTCTACATTCTATAGTTTGATGAATTCAAAATACATTATGATGGTATGGGAATATGTACAATACTACAATCATAATAATGTACAGTACCACCTCATACTAGTCATACTATCACAGTCGTAGCATTAGCATTTTGACAATTTGAATACAATGGGGTGATGTACCAATGTTTTGTGACAAATGAAATATTATTTACTTCTGGTTCCACTGTGTTTTAATAGACTTGACAAATGCATGTTTCGTATAGATTACGTTCATGCCAAATGTCATTTTATTTTCATCTCAATTGTTGCTATTTCACTTTTTTCTTTTGCCTCTTTGTAAAATTTCTATAATGATCTTTGAACAATAGAAAGACAATGCTCTCCTTTATAAATGCCATTGGAATTGAACTGTATAAATTCCAGTTGTATACATTTTTGCAATTAGTTTCATTCCTGACAAATATTTAGAATAATTATAATTGTTGTGTAATTGAATTGTACTGTAGTCCTTCTCAAAGTATATATATTTTTTGAACTCTGAATTAACCTTTCAGCACAACCCCTTGCGAGATGTGTGCCACAAAAGCAGCTTCTTGCCAAAGGTGTATGAAGACACCAACCAAACACCATCTCCTGCCCCAAGCCAACAATGCCCCACCAAGCCAGCCACTGCGGGGACACCAACCCAGTCAGCTCCTGCTCTACGCCAAGAGTGCTCAAGAGACAGAACATCCAAGCGTGTGACCCTCCCGCAGGAACTGGTAAATTGGATACAGGATTGCATCTGTAAGTTAGAATTCTTGCTCTTTTCAACTTGCACTCAAGTTCCTCAAACAGGAATTAATAAATTGAAATTTTAGTTGGTACAGTTGTATTGTAAATTTTTGTTAATGATTATTGAGCAATAGAAAAAGTGTAATGTTCTTATTTAAGATGCCACTGAACGTTAAGTCATGAAATTTAATTGTACACATTTTAAGAGTAGTCAAATGAATTATGGGCAGTAGCTTGAATGACTGTAATCCTTCTCTGGCTGTCATGTAATTGTAATTCTTCTTGAAGAATATTTTTTAAACTCTGATTTGCCTTTCAGCACCAACCCCTTACCAGATATGTGCCACAAAAGCAGCTTCTTGCCAAAGGTGTATGAAGACACCAACCAAACACCATCTCCCCTGCCCCAAGCCAACAATGCCCCACCAAGCCAGCCACTGCAGGGATACCAACCCAGTCAGCTCTTGCTCAACGCCAAGAGTGCTCAAGAGATGGAACATGCCGGAAATGCTCCATTACAGCTTGTTTGTATGACCCTCCCGCAGGAACTGGTAAATTGAATGCTGTACAGGATTGCATCTGTAAATTATTATTCTAGTTAAACCCATTTTGTTTGGTCAGTATAACACTCAAGGTGTATCCCCAAGTCAGTAGAATGCTCATGAAGATCAACTGCTGCCCCCTCATTCTGCTCTTAGGTTTCACAGGTTGTAATCATGCTGGGTGAGAACTGTCTGGGCAAATGCCCCAGACATGTCCCACTATTCATGTATCCAGACATCACTCAATATGGCTGCTTTTCAGTTATTCAGGAAAAAGATTCTACTTTTGCTGACTTTTTTGGGATTTACAAGAGACATTGAACAAAGAAGAAATAATGTTGCATATTTAACAAGACAATGTTGATGTAAGAACAATAAGTGTGTGAATAAGCAGTGCAAATGTAAAAAACAGGGGCAAAATTGTGGTCCTGGTTGTACATGCAGGAATTTTACAAATTTAGATAACCATGTAATTATGGAAAGTGAAGGTAGTGATAGTGACAATGTAAAATCTAGACACTGCAGATTTGTCTGAAAATGGTATAGCCTTGCTTGCATTGTGATCAAAGTTGCACAAACCAAGCATATGTGCATTTATACCTGTTTACAGAAACTTCTTTTTATTTCTTTCGTTTCAACAAAAAAATTAGGGGGGGGGGGTGTGCGCCGGTTGCGGTCCTCCCTGGATCCGCCACTGTGAAGATGTGTCAGTCAGTTTTGATAAGTTATTTTGTCTAATGCAGTGTGTGAAGAATGTGTGTGAATAATGAACATGTATTCATCTAAGAGCAATCCTACCTCTGCATACTACTAGTATACTGATTCTTTGTTTTAGCTTTCTCGTTTAAAGCCTGTATTGTAGTTTATACATTTATGAATTATGTTATTTGCCCTAGGTTTGTGTGGCAAACTAAAGTTTTGATGGACAGAATGTGACCAAATACCTACCCTCATCAAATTTGAAGTTCCACATACGGGTGTACTGTAAAAGTGGATATTTTCGCGCTTGGCCGGGTAAGAAGAGTTTCGCGTGATTTTAATTCCACGGAATCAAGACATCCCACACAGGAATATATGGCAAGCAAAAATATCCACATACTTTTATTTTCGCGCTAGTTTTTTGGTTGCGCGATATGCACGAAAATTTCAACAACGCGAAAATTTCCACTTTTACAGTAATCATTCTCTTACAAAGCTTTTATGTATGTGAAAAGGAAAGTACAAATACAGCTGTATCACTGAAAGTAGCTGTGTATGACAAAGGAGGTACTAAGCCTCCTTGGTATGGTATTATATTGTATGTATAATAGATACCAGGCATGTAGCCAACATTTTTAAAGACACGTATAAGATTGGGAGAGAACTGGAATGACGAAATGTTGGACATCAGATACCTCAGTCTATGAAAATGTGAGTTATATACAGCTGAGTTATTACACTGAGAAATACGCATGTTGTCACAATCATTCCTATGACTACCACTTATGTATGATACACTTACATGTGTTGATGATCTGCTTGGTTAAGCATGTACAAATTCATGTGGTTGCTATCATTATTACATCATAATAATACAAATTGATCTTGACTGCAAGTCAGCATGCTCATAAGAAATGCACAATGCCTCTACTCAGATACCACACTCGGGCATTGCCATAAGCATTCCCCATGACTACCACTTTAAAGGAAATATTCATTTTGTTTATTTTCATAATTGTTATTGTGAACCCTGAGGAAGACATTCATGTATTCTTCAAAAATTCAGCCTGAATAAATAGCGCTGTTGGACTGAAATGCATTACTACTCTACTTCGCCATCTTTCATATACTGTATAATAGTCCGTTGCTGGGGTGACAAGACCTTGTATCTGCAATTTTGGTGAAAATGACTTTTTTGGATTAATGGTCAAATAATGGGTTAAGTGATGTCCTGTCCAAATCCCAACTGTCTTACTCCAAAAATGAAGCCACCACGGCATGTCAAAGGAAAGGCTATCCCATTCGCTACAGTGCTTTGGCCGCCATGTTTTTTGGCTCTCCTGAACCTTTGACATTTTGTAGATACGTGGTCTTGTCGCCCCAGCGACAATATATATATATATATATAATATAGCATATATATATGCTGTTCTTGCCAAATACATGTAGTACTAGTGGTACATGTGCCTTAAAAGATGTAAACAACCAACCTTGCCAACAGAAATGTTTTTGTTTTGTTTTTGTTTTTTGCATCACATCCTGTTTAACAAAGAGCAATAATGTTTACAATATTTTGTTAGTTTGTTATGAACTTTAGGGTAATCCGTATGATAATGAAAAGTTTTTTCCTGTCATCCTATACTGCCAAGTAGTTGAAAAGATAATGCAGAATGACTGAAGAGCGTTGTGGAAACTGGGTAGAGGAGAGAGAAAGAAAGAGAGAGATGTCCAGTTTAAGGAGGGGAAAACAAGCAAGAGTGTGAAAGTCGTGTCTTGTGGAATTTGAATGTGGATTTCAAATCGGTGTAAATTAATGAATGCTACACTGATGATTACTTTTTTCTGTTTTGATAAAAAGGCTCGAGTACACATACATCAATCTGTACAATCCATAGTAGATTTTCAGCTTTTGTTCTCTTGTCTTGCTAGCAGCTTGCTTCCATCCACCAGAGACAAAAGATGAAATGTAAAAAAAAAAAATAATAATAATAAAATATGAAAGATATATACATTGTATTTAAATATCTAAGAACGTAACAGATCCGCAAGGAAGCCAGCTTGCTTTGACTATCGTCATTCTCTGAGTCCCATCAGTGATTAGTTACCACAGCCTATGTACCGTCTTGTCATCTGGACACTACAATGACCAATGCACCCATTCACGCAAGTGTCCAGAGAAATACAAGTACACCTATGCTGGACTACTACCACTGGCTGCTGCTGCTGCTGGCACTACTTGGTATGGTATTACAAGTGTACTAGTACTACTAATGTACTAGTAGTCCACTACTACTATAGCTACTACAGTGTACTAGTACTACTACTAGTGCTACTACTACTACTATAGCTACTACAGTGTACTACTAATAGTTCATAATAATCATAGGCACGTATAGATATACACGTGATACTTCTTACGGAAATACCTGCTTCTGTGGTTCACCGCAGCGAGTGTTCGGTGCAGTTACCGTTTTTGCTGCAATCGCAACACTGCAAAACGAATACTTGGGACTACACTGACGGGTTCGTGTTTGCACTCTGTATATATTCACATTCTTCTGTCGATTCCTTCATTTATTTTGATCGATTGGACTCATCAAAAGACGAGATACATACTGAAATGTGATAATAAGTGTTCGAATCAACTTCAAAATGGTTTGATGTTAGTCTATAAACAGTTAGTTTTACGTCGGGCCCGGCAAAAGCAGAAGCCGTAAGTGGAGATTCACTATGACGTCATTCATGGCAGCCTCTGCAGACGGTAATCGACCAATCACAGCACAAGAAAATCGGATTGTCTTCATTAGGGCTAGTTGACAGTGTAGTTGCTCTAGATTTTGCTGGATCCTGACCCATCTACACGAAATGACCCATAAAGAGTTACATTTTTCGATTGATTGATACATTTCCCCCCATTTCGTGATGTTTTTTTATTGGCTCATTGTCTAGAAAAGTGAAATTTACCGGATGATTTTGAATTGAATTATTTTTTTTTTCAACACGATTTTTGATGTGAAATTATAAAATGTTATCGCAGTCTTTTCTACTTGATATTATGATTTTTGAAAAATTCAGAATTTCGCTGATCATCTGCAAAAAAACCTGGTTTGATATTATGCACATGAAGTGAAATATCGCAGATTGAAAACCAGTCCTCGAACACGGCACGAGAGACCATTTCAAGGTCACACCGCTGCGCTGTAGAATGATTTAGACACATTTTCGCGACGCTGCCGGCTGGCTGAGGATGGATGACTGAATGGCTGGGTGTGTTGGTTACAAGGTATGAGGATAAAGAAATCCATCAATGGCAAAATGGATGGACGCATGGAAAATAGGCTGTATGCATCACTTGTACACAAGTGAATGAAACTACCAAGAGATAGATGGTTCAATGGTTAAATCTTTTTGTGCCTTATCATTCTGAAACTGCGATGCATGAGTACTTTTGGTAAACATTTTTGAAGCCATGAAACTTTTTTTTTCTTTTACAAGCGTTCATGCGGAAAGTGCAGCACATGAAAGTTAATGAGAAAAATTGCAAGCTTCACCATGATGTAGGTTTCACAACACAGCTATGGCTACATTTTCAACGTACAGTACTACAGCTATTGCGATTTATTGATCAGTTTGTGTGCCAATGTGCATTTGAGCAAAATATGTGAAGTTGGCAAGCTGTAGACTGAGTCTGGTGTGCACAAGTGGCACATGAAAAGTTAATGAATAAAGCATGGCGGCTAAATGGACAGTGAAATAGGTGACTGACTATATTGGTGAATGAATGAATAATGGATGTATGGATAGATGGATTGGATGTCTTGATACAAAAGAAGAAAATGCATTTCTAGGTGTTTGTCTGATCAACAGAATAAATTGATAGAAATAATGTAGAAAGAAATACACTTACCATTGAAGAAAAAGCCCTTATCAGTAGGATCGTAGAACTCCATGTCCAAGATCTTTTCCAGGAGGAGTTTGTCTTTAACGATGTAGTCAATATCAGCCATCCCCTGACATCATGATAAAGTAAAGTCCATGAGAATTGAACATAGCGATCAAGAGCTATCAAACAATAATTGCTGTATCATAAAAGTATCAATCACTCATTTTAAGTCTCTGCTGGCACCAAACAGTCTGCAGTGCAACTGTATGTCATGTTAGATAGCAATCACATACTGAATCTGAATGCCACATGAAAGGGAGTGAGAACACTTTTCTTGCAACTTCAAAGGTAAATTTTAAATACATAAAAACTACAACAGCAAACATTTCATTTAGACTTTGCATCCTAATGATATGACAGGTAATGTAGTATTTCCAGCCATGTGTGTGACTTCATATGACATGATCGCTACCAAGCATTAATACCTCTTTCAATTTGCAATCTTGAAAGAGAGAAAAAGAACAAACCCAAAAGTCTATTCATGCTCATATCTCCCAGTGCCCCCCCCCACCCCCCAATCATTTGGTTACGTTCCCCAAATAAAATGTATTCCTGCAGTTGAGAAACTCGTCTGAGAGATACATGTACTTTGCATCTTTACAGATCAGTCAATTATTGTTGTTCACTAGCAGCATCAACTGCCAGCTGCCTAAACATTGGAAGATCTGTTCATGGGATCATGTTTATAATACCTTTGTGATTGATGTTTGACACAGAAATAAATGAAAAATATAACTTGAGACAATTCTCACATGGTCGATGAAAGTAGAAAGGAATTTATTCAGAGAGACGTAGGCCTCACTAATCTTTTCATCACTGTTGCCAGCCCCTGCACCTGATGAGGATGACAATGATAGAGAAAACAAGGTATACATGGTAGTTGCTTTCTGTCACTAATATTCCCATATGGAGATGGCTTTGGAAATGGCAGTGTACAAAGATGAGCTCATTCATTTCCAAAGCTATATACCAAAAAGCCTTTCATTCATGTGATGGCATGTGAATGCTGGCTAGACCTTTAACTTCTGAACTCTCTCCCTTTAAGTCCAAGACATAATCATATCAGACACCCTGATATCTTGCAAAATGCAAAACGTACTTTGCCAAGTTTAAGCCTTGTGTGGTGCCGGCCACAGCAGGGTGGACCACGTTGAGATAATTAATTACTTGCATGACATTTAAAAAAAAATCCTAAGTGTGGAATATTGAGTACATAATTATTAGTGTAAAGCACCTGAAAAAAAACTTAACAAGATAACGTAATAGAAAAGAAATCCAAGGTTTAAATTTAAGATTATCAGATATTATCTTCCTTTCTTTTTGCCTACATGAAACTATTATATTATGTCCAAAAGATAGATAACAGCAGGCATAAAAACCATTCCAGTTATTATCCTGAATTTATTCAAAAAAAAAAAAATCATTACTGCAAGTTCTTTAAGCACTATGGGCTCTATGAGAAGAGTGTACTATTTAAAATGGAAATTGAATTGTATTGTAATGTATTGTATTTTCAGTTCCATTTTCCCTCCACAGAAAAACATTAATTGAGCAAGATGTAGTGCAACATTGATAACATTTGAACTAATGTCTGCTGCACAGTAATTACAGGAAATATGAATATGAAAAAGGCCCAAATAATTCCTATACATACCTCTTGCTGCTCCAGGAGTCCTCTGTATTGAGGAAAAACAGAAAGTTGGTTGATATTAGCATTTCATATGCATATACTGTCAAAGAAAATTAGGGGGCTTCATCCTGTTTGTTTGTTGTTGTTTTTTTTAGTTATTTACAGAGCAAGCAAAAAAAAAAATGTAGTGTGCAGACTTAGATCACGACACCTTAAACCTCAGGATAGACTCCATTAATATTGACTATGGTAGCAAGGCAGACAAAGAGTTAAAAAAAAAATCCAAACACACTGCCACCGTTACTGTGCTCCTTAAAAACTACTGTCTGTCATATCCCTTTGTGCCATTATCAAACTGTTAAATGACTACAATTGTAATTTTACTTACATTACCTCCAGCAATTACTAATCATCATTACCATCATCACACCCAAAATCATAATCATTAGCATAATCAGAATGATGAAAACGCTACTCACAAGGGGGAGAACAATGGAATTATATCTCTCCCTGAAGGATGATGAGAGGAGAATTTCAAAAGTTTGCTGGTCACTGTTTGGTTCCAGACCTCTTTGACCAACCAGATTATCCTGCAAGGAAGAACAGGGGGATGTGATGGGAGGTGAGACATGAGGACATATCAACAAACGATGATCATTAGGGGAAATGAGGGCAAAGGTGGAAATATATAGAAAACAAACACAGTATGCAAATTGTTCAACTACATGATTACAGTCAATCACACCAGCTTGTCTCAAAATATCATATTTGCTTACTATATTTAAACTTCAACAAAATTCAACCATTTTCACAAAACTTTTCACCAATCAAAAACTTTGACATGTCATTGATTATTATTTTCTTTTTTTTATATACCTGGGAGCCCATTCAGAAAGTGCATCTTTACCAACTGGCGTTAGAAAAAAAAAATCCAAAAATGGCCCTGATCAAATGGCCTTAATCAAATGGCCCTGATCAAATAATTAGTCCAAAGTTAGAGCTCTGTACAATTAATTTGTCGAAATATCTTGAAATACTTTCTTGGTTGCCTTCGTCTAGATGTGCCTCACTTGCAAATGAGGTGTTAATCTGTGGTCTGAGTGAAGTATTTTAAAACTGTTGGCTGGTAAAGACGTAACAGACATCTTCTTACACGTACATCACAGCACCTAGAGGTACACAAAGTATCATTGTGGACATATTCAGTCCACACAGTCTGCTCTGTGACAGTCATATCATTTTCATTAACACATACAATGTCTCACTGTCAGACAGTGTGAATGATGGCAAAGTTTTGCTCACAGCGTTCATAACAATTCCAAATGAGTACATTGACACATACAATCCAGTTTTAAAGTAGCAGCTACACAGAACCAACATGAGATCCTTCAAACATGAATACACTTTGAATGAATGTATGCTAATTATACAAGTTGATGCTCTGACTGGCACTTCCATATCAATATTCACACATTCAGAGTCATTAACATGAAATAAACATAAATCACTGACCCATGTAAAAACTCTTAGTATTGAATGAAGGCTTTGCTGACATGGCATGAAAAACAAACCAGAATAAGAGAATATGAGAGCTAACTTCAGCCAACAATGCATGCACATACACACCTCCTCCCTCTTCAACTGCTGCTTGATTTCCTTCATACTTGTGTCTGCAAAGCCGTGCACTGAACGACCATGAATGTAGTAGCCATAGTTGCTCTGCATCAGAAGAAATACACTGATCTATGGAGGGGAAAAAGGAAATGTGGAAAATTTTATCCTGACCTTCATACCCTTGGATGATTTATGGGGCTGCCATATAGTAAACTGCCCTGCTCCAAAATTGCCTCACAATTGAAAATATGCAACAAACTGTGTCATTTTGTATTTGTTGAGCTTAATAGTCAATATAGTCATTAGTTTGAATATTGTATCCACTGCACACCTTCAACTCACATCGGCACCACGCACCCGTACCCGTTACGGCAACCGTGCCTTCAGTGTTATTGCACCTACACTATGGAACAACTTGCCCATCCACGTCTGTGAAGCTCCAACAGTAGACTCCTTCAAATCATCACTGAAAACTCATCTGTTCTCTCATGCCATGTAATTTGTATTGATTTATTATATGCAGTCTGTATATATGTTAAGTTCGTTCTATAAGTTATAACTTACAATGTTTATTTTATGTATTTTGTATCTTGTATTGCGTTTCATCGTATCTCAATTTGTATATATTCCATAATTGAATCTATTTTTCCTAATTTTTCTTCAGCACTTACAAACATTGTAATAAGCGCTTTATAAATGATATTTATTATATTATATATTATATATATTGTATAACATTGAGAACTTTATTGTACCATGGCTATTTATGTGGGTAGATCAAGAAGCTTTAGAGATCTTAGTACTTCGCCACTGGATTAGATGTTAATTTTTGTTTCATCTCACCTAAAGCAATTCCTAGCATTTTTAAACCTGTGTAATAAAACTGATAATAGTCTATAATTTCATGGATGAGGCATATGTCAGAAGTGATTCAAACTATCCCATATTGGGTGTGAAATGTGGCACATTTACACAGGCACAGATGACATTCTTGTATAACAATCCACACTTTGGCATGCCATTACTTAGCATGGTACAACCAAGATGACATTTCTAATTTGCTATTGATATACAGGCCCTATGTGATTCACATTCCCAACGAGTCATCCTAAAACTTACATTTGCCATGGAGCAGAGATCCACAAAGTTTCTCAGTGCATCCTCCACAAACCGCTCGTAGAACAGAGTGTAGAAGAGATACTGCCAGGATAGGAGGGAAGTGCAAAAACTATGTGAGAAGGTGGATCACACTTAAGAACAATCATTCAACGTGAATAACATGCAGAGACATTTAAAGAAAGTGTTGGATGATGTCTCTTGCATTAAAGAGCAATGACATGTATTAGAACAGCTACTAGTATCATATCAACATACTATTGTCACAGCTTATTACAACAGAAACCAAGGAATCATCAATAACTGCAGTTCTAAATGCTGCCATATACAAATGACCACAATAACAACATGAAATTAAATCTCTCTGGCTGGACTTACTTCTGAAGTTCAAGGAAAGTACAGATCTGTGACTAGTGTGAGTCATTTCTTCAGCTTGCCAGCCATTCGGAGGTGGAGAAGTGACTCAGATAAGTCTTGACAATGTACTCTCTCTGAGTTTCACACAGAGGTCCAGCTGGACAGATTCAATTGCGTTGTTGTTATTGTACTACCTGGATGAATCAAAATCTACATCGATATAATGAACACAATACATATGCCAAAAGCGACACAATGTACTAGAACAGAATATCTGGGAAGGGGATAGGGCTGTAACTTGCCACCTTTCTTTGTTGTTGTTATTGCTGTTGTTTCAGTTTGGTCAATAACATCTTTGCAAGAAATGAAAGCTTAGATTTCCTTCTCCTTACTCAGTTACACGTGTGAATTTCCTTGTCCCAAGAATGTGAATGTACATACTAGCTTGCCTCTGAACTACAGAAAGATGAATTCTCTTGCTGTTCCTACATACTATGACTGAATGGCTAACACTCACCAGGAAGCTGAATGTGTTTTCATCACTTACCAATGTGAGGAAAATGGTCTCACTGTATCACATTTATCAATCAATCCAATGAATTATTAACAAAGTAGGCATTTGTTTGCGAAATAATTTCTGTGAAAAATTCATAAACTACCATTATTGCACAATGGTGAGTGTTCCAACTCTATAAGATAAAGGTATAATTTGCTAGCTTCCTTGATGGGCCTTGAGGCTCATACAATTTCCATCCTCAATCTCTCAATTTACATATCAACAAAAGGGAAAAAGTTAATGATTTGTACATGCACACACACACCAAAAACAAACACACAAACAAACAAACCAATAAATGTATATCAGTTACTCCCTGTTAGTTCTTATATCCCCTTTCACAACTGTTCCACTCTTGCTCAAATGACTGCTCTGGGTGTGAAATTGACCAAGGTTACAATTCATGCTGACTGAGGATGTCATCCTGTTCTCTCACCTGTGCAATACCCACAAGGAGATACAGTCCAGCCGCCATACCGAACCGTAGAACAAAGGCATAGTCTCCAATGTACCCATCAGAGGACGGGTTCACTGTACTGTGTGGGTCAGTGGTGGTCAGGTTCTTCAGTCCAACAACCTACAGGATGATGACCAAGACATACAATCAATGTCAGTTCAGAGGGATGTTATTGACCTCTATGTGGGAATAGGAATATACTGCAGGCATCATACGTCACATATAGATGTTATCAACCTTTTATGCTTGAATGTAAAGTTAATGCATCCCAGGGGCATCACTCACTTCATTCTACAAATAGTTCATAATTGTTCCCTCTTGTGTTACATTACTCTGCTTCACAATACCTTTTAGGAAGCGTCATCATTTGTGTCACCTTTGAAAACACTAGTCCATAATTTAGATCAATGAGAAATACAGTAACAGTACTGGTGAATTTCAAGGATATCTAGAGCACTCGCACAGGAGACCCATTCGAGCACATATATCCCTCAAACCCGTCATCCATACCCCATCTGGATTACTTTGTAGGCGACACAACAACTGTCGCAGGATACAATAAAATCCGACGAGAAATGAGGCTGGTATATAGCACATACAAGGAATATGACATGTTATCCTATAAAAGTTTGAACAATGAGAGTGCTGGCAGGAATTGCCAGCACTAACACAATGCTAATTAGGTCAAACATGGTGTTTTGTACATGTGCAAGTTTCCACTTTCTGTTTCCATTTTCCAACCTGGGAGGCTGTGTTGTCTGAGCATTCATATCAAAGATCTAAAGCCCGCTATTTGAATGCTGATGAGGAAGGCGACTGTGATTTTAAAAGATACTGGTATTGATCATGAAAGTGTTGGTGGTAATGATAATGAAGGATGGTGATAATGGCACTGCAGATGATGACAATGATGGTGAACAACAAATGAGAATAAGTACTGGTAGAAGCATCACCACAAAAGTTGCATACCTCCAAGAAAAAGAGAACCGCCATGATTTGGAACACCGGGTTGGATCTCCTGATTTCCTAAACAAACAAAGGAAACAATAGCAACACATGCAAATGAACCACAATTATCATTTTGATATCAGCAAAACCATAGTATTTAGGAAAAAGGAGGGTCTTCTACAAACTGGTTTGGTAAGAGTGGGAATGCTGAGAACACACATACAGAAAGTGATGGTTTAAAAATGCAAACAGAAGAAACATATGCTACAGCTCCCTATCTTCTTTCTTCAGGGTTGTATCCTCAAGAAGGAAGGATGACATGACAAACACACACAAACAAAAATAACCATAAACTTGTATGACTATTAAACAATAAAATAAGGAAAAATACATAGAAAAATCTTTGCATTGGTTTAAGAAAATTGGAAAAGAAAAAAAATGAAGATAGATAAAAACAACTTGGCAAAGCATATTATTAATTCGCTCTTACCTGGAGTTCATTCCATTCGTTAGCAACAAAAAAGGACCTCCAGGCACTGATGGGAGCTACAGACGCCTTGGAGCCTGGGGCAGCGCTGCCTTGCACCAAACGACCTCTTGATCTCTCCCAGTCTATGAGGAAGATGTCTGTCCGACACTGTACAGCTAGCAGGTGGATCACATCGATGAACTTGGGGGGGGGGATGTAATATACACACATTAGACAAGGCAAAAGTGTATATCAATCTATCAATGATTCAACTGTTGCAAGAATAATACTGCTTTAATGGCATGACTACGATGCACACACACACACACAAAAGCAAAACAACTATGTATAGTATTTTAAACATTCTGTGAAAATGTAAACACAAGATTTAACAACTAGAAGATGAAATCTAATTCCAAATAATATCACCTTATGCTCAGCACACCAATAAGATTTAGTTAGGATCAAATACATGCTAAAAATATGTTGTGACTGAATGAGTGATAACAAATGGGATTAAGAAAGGTCACTGCTTGCCACAGCTGGTTTGATGGTGAATATAGAAAAATTTTGATCAAAAAATTTTCATTATTTTAGAAATGGAATGTAACATTGAACAACACACTTATGTTGCGCTGGAACAACATTAGGTCGATACAAATACAACTTTGTTGAATACAAATAAATGTTGCACAATGTGAGAACATCAGATATAAGGACTTTACTTTTAAAAAAAATATCAGGAAATAAACTGTGATTTTTGTTTAAATGTTACTCACTTTCATGACAAAAGCAACAATGACATATGCTTCAAATGAGCCGGACTGTGCAGGAGTTGGCAGAAGGAGATAGACTTTGTCCTGGCGCTGTAATGTTAGCAAAGAGAGAGGCAGCGATAATTATATACCTCTGAACGCATTGAAGACTACTTCTGAGTATACTCGGGCAGGTCTCTATGGGAAATGTGTGTTGTAGCAAAATCAGCCCATCCTCAACAGGTTAATGTGTTACATTACTTTCAAGGGGTAGGGTGTACTATACTGAAATTTACTCTGACCAAATGTTACATTCTTACACTGTTACCAGAAAGAGTAAAACATCATACAAATATTTCCTTTTAAGAGGTGCAACATAACACTTGACATCCCCACAGGAATTGTTTTCTCCCAAGAGATAATGATATATATTTTCCTGGAGTGCTTAGCACTGAGAGAGAATATTGTCACAAAGAGAAAATACAATTCCCAAGGGATTGTAAAGTTTTATGTTACAACAATAGACAAGGCAACATTTATTATATTATCATGGTCTACATGAATATGCATCATTTCATTCCAGCCCCATCGGCCAGTCAAAGTCTGGAATTATATTACCTGATGTGATTTCACTGTAGGCAATATAACAGAATCGATCCTCGCTGTCACATGACTGCATTATGACCAATCATTATCCAATATTTACATAGGCCATTTCATATAAACTGTTTTACAACAAGAATATGTGTATCTGTTTACTCTGACACACAAACCTTCAGCAGAAGTAATGATACTTTGTACAGCCTGTATGCAGCCCAACAACAACAAAATGACAAACATGACAGTTTTCAAACACTCCTGGAAAATGGTATTAGATCACAGTAATCAGTCAACTTGACTAATGCCACATGACAGTGGATAAGGACAAAGGAGCAAGCTGTACCTTGAAGAATAGCAGCCAGTAGAGGGATACTCCAATGGTGACAATCACAAATGCATCAGCAATCAGGCCACAGGCAAAGAATAGGAACTTGAACATGGACTGCAAAAAAAAGGATGAATGTCCAAAATTATGATAACAATTATAAAAAAAATATAAATAAATATCATAACAATTGTACAATACCGGAAATCATCATATTCAGTTGTCATCATTTTCAATGGCAGCAGAATTACTTCTACATTTTCTATTCTTCTTTCTTTCTGTTTAATTTACGTATTTCTTTCAATATTGCTATCATTTCTACATTTTAAGGAAAGTTCATGACAATGTAGCTAACAATAGTCATATCATTACCTATATTATACAAATAATGAATGTTTCTGAGTGCAATGGATCGAACATTTCATCTTTCATCGAATGAAATATTCTGTCCATTGCACGAATGAAAAACATTTATTATTTGTTTTATGTAACGCCTAAAATAGTTCCTGGTCATCTGATATTTCACAAATTTAGAAACAAGAGAGAATCTGAGATCGCGAGAGTGCTCATTGAGCGTATTACGCTAGCGTGCTGTCGCATACTGTACTAACACTGCAAATGCAAGCATTTTACACGCGTAGTGTGCGGGCTCCCAGCGAGCGTGCAATGGAGCAAATCGTATGGATCCAAAATTGCATGGTAAATGGAGCCACAATTGCACGGATGATGACCTCATAGTGAAATGGGCCGAATGATCAATGTCAAGCAACCAATCAATTGACAAGGATCTCTTCAGGCGTTATATAAATCTGTCTATATCAGTTGTGGACTACATTGTAGGACAATGGCACAGGGAGTGCCAAACGGTCCACTTCCTAATCACACACAGCACCAAGTTCCACATATTTTCAAAATGGTGTCAATGTGAACTGGGCTGGGCACTCACCACTACATCAATGATGATGATACCAGCACGCCTCCTCCAGGCATTGGTCTTGAACATGGCGTAGAGGAGGAAGAGGGCACAAAAGACCCCCAGAGCTATGGAGATTGAGCGGAAGGTCCCCGCCTGGTTCATGGCATATGACACTTCAAACGTCACCTGGACACAGGTTTCAATCAAAACAACAACACCATAGCTACTACCACTTCACATTTTGTAGTTTACAATGTTCATATCTAATTTCTCCATGTATAAACCATGCACACTGGTACAACATGAAATTCAACTTTTTTCCAGCTTTTTACCATTGTTGTGTTTTGTTTTGTTTTGTTTTGTTTTGTTTTGGTTTGGTTTGGTTGTTTTTTTTTTTTGGGGGGGGGGGGGGGGGGGGGGGAGTAGGGGTTGTCATCTCCTGTAGTAGCCATTTACCAATAGACAGAGGCAATATCAATTTCCATGTCTACAAAGGAGCTCTATGACAGAGACCGAGGTTGAAAGAGACAGAAAGCACATACAGACAGACAGACACTGACTTAGACTGGTTAAAGACACAGAGTAAAATAGAGGGGGGAGAATAGAAGGAGAGAGATCAGAGCAACATATATATTCCAAATATTATTTATTCAAAACACACTAAAGAGGAAGAGACAACACTGATCTAAAGATCTTAGACGAGTAATGTTATCTTAAAAGATAAACAGAGAGAAGAGACAATTAAATAACACATGAAATGTGGAATGGGCAAAGGTCATCTTCATAGCCATCTTCAGTGTTTTCAATACAATCTTGTAGTTTACCAAATTAGATTGAAAGCTGTTTCATATCAATCATCACAGATATGGCTGAAAGAAGAATGTATTTTATATTTCAATATTTTCAGCTATCTCATCCATATCCTAATGACAACGTCATAATCCGAGAAAACCACATTTTCACTCGGATATGAGAGCAGGAATCATATAAAATAGACAAATTTCATGGCACATCCATGGATTTTTTTCAGTGACAGACACAAACCAATGATGATCTACACAAAACCGATACACTGACACTGTAACACATGATGCATCCTCAGACCAGCATTCCTGGAAGAGCCGCAAGTATAAAGTGCCTTTTAACATGAGCATGGACACTTGTAATACAGTACAGTGTAAGAGTACGCAGGGGAAAATATTGAACATTATCTATCATACTGAACCAAGTGAAAAACAAAAAGAAAGAAAATTAGATATGCAAAATGTTCATAGCTACAGTATCAGGTTCATTCAGTTGGACGAGGCACGTACAGTAGCAGAGTTTTCAGCCTCGTAGTCTTCATAGGCCAGCTGAGAGTAAGTGATTCGTAGAAGCGGTGGGTAGATCATGCCATCTGTTCCATCTCGAAGTGAAACCCTGCCAAATAATGCACATACAAGATGAGGAATCAATGGCGCAACATTGCACATTATTCTATCTTCTGTAGCTATCATACATCAAACAGCTTACTAATAGGTATTGTATACAGACATTCTTCAGTCTGCCCCCCCCCCCCCCCCCCCGTCTACCCATCTTTCTTTCCCCTCCATCTCTCTCTCTCTCTCTCTCTTTATTTCTATCTATCTATCTATCTATCTATCTATCTATCTATCTATCTATCTATCTATCTATCTCTCTCTCTGTCTCCATAATTTGCTTGTTTCATGTTGTTTCATGTGGTGAAAAAAAAGAAAAAAGAAAAAAGGCTGATGGCTCCAGTGAGCAAAAAATGTAATGCCTTGAATGTTTTAGTGACTGAAGAAGGCAGTAAACTTTGCAAAAATCTGTTATTTTGGGATGGGTAACCACATCTCAGCTATTATACGATGGTGACTCACTCCAGTTTGATACTAGATGCATAGCGAATGGCACTGGCTGGTGTGTCCACAACGTCTTGTCCACTCAGGTTGTCCACCAGGAAGAAACGACGAGTCAGTCTCCATTGAGACCTATCACTTCCTACAAGGAGAAACCAATTTGTACTCAATGTTTTTAAGAGAATCATCATACTTTCTGCAGGAGTTTACATTTCCCCATCAAGCTACCATACACTTTGTCTTCCACATGGAAAGAAAGCATTCCTTTCCCTGGACCTGGTTTCACATTACTTTTTAGTCTTGATGTCTTTTCATCTCTTTCCCAAATCCTGGACTAAAATGACTCTGCATGAAATCCTGATATGGTTCCCTCAATAATGTCCCTTTGCCCCCCCCCCCCCCCTCAAAAAAAAGGGGGTGGTGTAATAATGAATTAATATATATCATCACAAAAATTACATGCAATGAAAGACTAAAACAAAAATCTTAATTAAACAAAAGGAAATGAAATGAAAAAGAAAACTAAATTGAATTAAACCAAATATGCAAAATGAAATGATATCAAAGCAAAATGATAATAAGGGTTATTGCTGAATAAGTACCATCTGTCATGTGACCTTTGAGCATGAGGGTCTTAACCTTCATTTGCAGGGTCAAAGTTGGTGATGAGAACAGGAATGTCAAAGAGCTTATTAATCCCATTGTCATCGAACTGCATGTCTGTTTATTAGAGCTAGGAGTCAAGGAATGCAGTATCTGGCATTACAGTGTAGGTACACTGGCACACTGGCCTGCAAAGGTGCATCCACACACATGTTCATACAAGGACTAAATTTCCTAGTCCCTTCACCACAATCGGTAGATTAGAATACACCAAGTTTTAGAAGAGTGACATCATCAACCCTCTGAAGCAGATTACAGAGTTTACAATGTCAGTGTGGTGAAACCAATTCATCATTCTAAGAACCCTATCATAAGTTGCCATGATTTCACCAGTTTTGCTCATATTGGTACTAGGAACTGTGCAGGGCTGCAAAGTATGCTATTCAGAAATATCATGATTTTCTTTTCAAAGGCATAAATCATCATATGATTCTCCTTTTGAATGACAGAAAAACATGTGAACTATGATACAAGAATATCATTGGCAGGTCTACAAAAGTATTGATACTCTGCAGTTACAATTCCTAGTGCATGCAATGATAGGAAATAAAGTTGAACTTCAGATCTTTGCATCCTTGCAAAGTGCTGATTCTCATTAGAAATGCATAAAACATTTTTGACAACTTGGCCATAATCAGAACCATCCTCTCACCTAGATTTACAATTTTGAAACTTGCCTCGACACGAATCTTTGAGAAAGCTTCCAAGTTACTGCTCTTACATGCTCATTCATTCAATAATAATCAACTTGCTGATCAAAAGGATACACATGTCAAAGAAGACTGTTTCATAGGAGTCCCAAAATTTTCTCGCTGAGAGGGAACACTAGATAACACAGACAAGAAAAAAATCCAATAGCACTGAACACACATTTCACAACTAATTGCATAATGAGGGTTGGCAAGATATAAGTAAATTGTATATTTGCCACATGAGAGAATGTTAAAAGCAGCTCCAGCAAGTTTCAATATCAAGTAAGTTTTAAGTTGCTACAAAATCAGTGGGCAACAGACCACTTTAAACCAAATTAATCACAAATGTAGACATGAAGCCTAAATATATGATGATATACCATCATGTGACATGACTTACACAGTACTATAAGACATAATTGGTTCTTACAAAATAATGGAGCAGATCCTACTAAAATAACTGGTTGAGAGCATATACATGACCATGCATTTATTTTGTCTAACACATAATTTTGCTTATGACAGTCATATAAAGTGACGTATAACTGGTCATTAGCACTTTCTCATCATGGTGGTGACCAAGTGAGATTTCATAATTTTATGTACTCTTGAAAATGGCTGACTCTGAATTGAAATGTCTACATCTGAAATTCTTTTGACTAAGAAATGCAAGAGCTTTTTTTAAGAGGGACTGATGATGCTAGTACCAAGAAGAGCAGTTTGACTTTCTATTCCAAACTACACTGCAAAGGTCAATCGTGGTACTGTTCTATTCCAAACTACACTGCAAAGGTCAATCATGGTAATGCAAGAAACCATGCAAATGATCATATGACATATAGAGACACTTTAACATTGTGATGGTGGCCAAGCAAGATTTCATCTTTTTATCTTCTTGCATAAACGCCACTGCGGAATTTAACACCTTTATTTGAAATTCTTTTGATGGAGGAAATGCTAGAGCTGTTAAGTGGGACTGATGCTGCTAGGGATTATCAAATAGGTCTTTTCAACCTCGATGTTGGTGTTAGCGTTTCTATGTGTATGATACCCACAATTACCTCCAAGGCTGCATGTTGTCCCTACTCACATGAAGTATGTTGGTCCCTGCAGAGCTCATGTTAATCTATCGGTCACCTTTGAAAATTACACAATGTCTTAGGATAATTGCAGTTTGAAGATGTTAAGAAATCTGTGGCATTTTAATCCTTCATCAACATCATTAGCCTTATACAAAGTATTCATGGCTGCATCTTTTCACATACAACTTGAACCAAGCACAATCACCTTTTTGTTGTGGTGTAAGCATAACACTAGTGTTGAAGATTGGTAATTATGATCAGTATTACTTGCATTAATCTGATCATCGGGTTTGGAACTCGAATTAGAGCAAATGTTTAGGAGGTAATACCAGCACCTGTGCTAGCACCAAACTCAAACAAACAACCAAATGGACATGATCATCAAGCATTTCCTATGTAACCTGACAAAAAAAAAATCAAAATGAAAGAAAGAAAGAAAGAAAGCACAGAAAAAAATACCACTGTGTGTCATATAAACCTGAACATTCACAACAAAAATAGGAAACCCTGTACTCACTTAGATAATCAATGTTTTTTGACCTTCTGCAATCTTCAAAATAAAGATTTTGGTGAAATGTTGCTATCCTATGTAAATTCTACATAAAAAAAGGGGACTTACCACTCGACTAGCTCTGACGAGACCATTATCAAAATATGGTTAAAAGGTTACCTATAAAATTGATATGTATAAATTCAGATGCATGTGAGTAACACATCCTAAACCAACCACCCCCCCCCCAAAAAAAAAAAAAAAAAATCTGACTTTGACTGCAGTTTAAAAAGATAAAAAACAAAACAAAAATTGAGTTAAACGTGTTACAACTGTCATTAGTCCCGTTATTTCATTTGAAGTGAAAAGTTTATCATTCTGCAAGGAGAGAAGGTCAATATGTCAAATTTGTGTAGCACCAAACACACTGAGAGCAGTAAGATGCCTAGCAAGCTCAGCAGATGGATCTCATCCATTAAACAGACTGCTTGGCTTCCTACCTGTAGTCTGCCTCCTGTCACTGAGTCCACACCAAGGAAAGTGCCATTGGCCGTGTACTGGGCTACTACCAGTGTGAGTTCACTGTCCTATAGCAAACAAGAGTACGAAAAAATTAATCATTGTGCTGATGGGCAAAACAACCATTGGCTAGAAGACAAAAAAATATAAACAAACACATCCATTTGCCATTGATGCAAACGACAAAATCAAAATCACGCCATCAGCAGACATCAAATAGGACAGAAGCAACAATATGATGAATGTTGTTTCAAAAGCCCCTCACAGATCTTGATCATATTGTCTTTTTCCACAGCACCTGGAAATGTACTTAAGATTGCATAACAGTAACATTTATCCCATTAAAGTAAGAATTTTTGCGTTGAGTTGTTTTTATTGCAACTGATTGACCATCTACCCTTCATCAACGTAAATAAGCACCAGTAAGTCAGTATTCTCAGTAGTTAAGTAGCCAGTTGCAACATTTATCTTGTTTATCAAGTCCTCACTTTCATACCCCAAAGTGGATGACCCTGTCCGAATTTCATAGGAGGTCCCACCTACAAATACAATAACTTCTACTGGAGCTCAAATATTCAAAAACACAGGCATATACATACATTATATATTATGTGTGTGTGTGTGTGTGTGTGTGTGTGTGTGTGTGTGTGTGTGTGTGTGTGTGTGTGTGTGTGTGTGTGTGTACAAGATCCAGGAGAGCAGTATAGAATGTGAGGAAGTCATTGATTACAAGTTTTGCGTTGCTTCACTTCCAAAAAGCCTACTTACTGTTGAAGAGCTGTTAAAAGAGAAGACTTTGTTCAGGTCTGTCTGATCAAGAACCTCCTCTGTTGTCCCATCTCCATAGTACAACCATGGCATATTAAGTGGCCTAGACAACCAAGAAAATTTTTTAAATGGTTAGAGTATGGAAGCATATGACATTTAAAAGCAATATACCATTGAAAAAAAAAAACACATAAAAGACTGCATGAGCATGTCCATTCATGCTAAAAAATGATAAAACAAAAGGTCGAAAAAACAAAGAAATACATAAGAAATTCATAAAACAATAAAATACATAAGAAATTGATTTTGATACCAGATTTTTTTTTCATGTACATTGTTTGGAATGCTACAAAGAATGTTATCACTAAAAATTAGGATTCTAGGAGCTTTAATTTCTGATTTACAGCAAAAAGTATTATTTTACGCATATATTAACATAATTAATTATTATGATGAAAATTTCAATTTTTTTTTTTTTAAATAGTTTGGTAGATTACGCGACAGGTAATGTATGTGCCAATTTTCATGGTGATTGCGCGAGCGACGGCAGAGATCTCGGGGGGGGGGGGGGGGGGGGGGGGGGGGTTGAATCAACCCCTCCCCGGCCACAGAACACCCAAAAAAGCCCGGCCTGGTTAGGATGAAGAGCTGCACAGAAATTCCACAATAAGAAAATGATACAAATTCTTACTAATCTACTCCTCTGTCCCCTATACCTTATCCTACTCAGATTAAAGGTGAAACATAAGTCAGCATGTATTGAGATCATGACTCAATGGGCATACCAATCATCTATGTTGTTGGCCCCAAAGATCTGAGCAGCCCCTACACCAGCAGCACTCCTGTAGTTCTGACACGCCGTGGAGTCAACATTGTACAGCTGCATCACACACATGTTGCCCCACGCTTGACATGCAGTGAAGTTGTAGTAATCCTGAAGGGGTAAAAAACACACATACAAAATTCATCATCGAGGCATTTTAAACCTTCATTATACATATACATTGGACTAGACTGAAACATGTGGACAGTTTTCAGCATTCATTTCATTCGATAATTTGTTTATCTTTATAAACAACTGTGACACTACCCCGTACCTATCAAGTAAATATAAAACACAACTGCTACAGCTAGGATGATGGTGTAGGTGATATTAGGTATTGTGCAACAAATACAGGCCTTGAAATCACAAAGATGGACATGCACTGGCTGTGTACTCTCATTTCTTGATATTGTCACAGGATATTTAGACAGCACTCGCAAAGCCAATGTGCAAAGCAGTTCATCCTAATAGCTACTATAAATTCTCATTTTGCTTCACTTTTGTTTTTCTTTTTGATATTGAGATAGCCCAGGGTAGAAGTGACAGGCATTTGTGCAGATATTAATATATCATGGTTTATTCATCACACACATTACAGGCTTTTTGATGGATTTTTGTTCTTGTTGGTGTAGGCCTAAATATGAATAGTACATAATGCATGTTGCAGGAAATTGCAGCTGAATGAGAGACACAACTGAATTCAGTTACCTGGCAATGTATGTGAAATAAAGAAGGAAAAAAATTAATGTGTTATATATTGTTATTTCCACAGAGGCCAGCTGCTCAGACAGAGCATTCTAACATCTTATGGTTAACCTCTCCCGCTTACCTCGCATGATTCCTGCACTTCACCAAGGAATTCTGCTAAGAACCAAGACTGACGCACAGGAGAAGTAAGAATCTGCAATGGGATTTTGAAAAATGTAATATCACAAAGTCACATTACTGGTGCTGGGAGGTACTTCAAACTGAAGTAGCCAATGATCTGCAAGTTAAATCAATGAATAAGTTGCATACATAAACCTATGACTTCTAATGTTTCTCAAGTGTTAAAGATTGTCTTGTGCCAGATTGTCTGCAAGTAGAATCTTACAAAGTTTTAGCACAGTCAAAGAAAAGTCAATCTATTACACAGATGATGTCACTATCTGTTACAAAACTGCACAAACACCATCACACAGTTTCATGCATAAAAAAAGAACTTACATATCTTTGCATCATATTATTCTGGAATTGTAATAACTTGGCAATGGTAATGTTGGGAATAACGGCTTTAGCTGCTTAATTACGGTGAAAGCACCATTTCGAAAATGCCTTTCTGCATTACAGTGGGAAATTTGTAAATGTTATCTCATCGTCTTATATGCATATGTGCTTTACTTTTAATCAACGTTCCATGAACACATGAGAAATATTGAAAAATTAAATGACTTTATTTATTTTCTTCTTTTTTTTTATTTTGGTGAAATTTGCACTGTTTGCTGTACCCTAATTTATTCAAATTTGAACATGGAGTTGAGCTCCCCTTTAAGATACAATTCCGCTACACCAGGGGGGCGTTTCATGAAGCGTTTTGTCAGATATTTCGTCTGACAAAATGTTAAAAGCTACTGAAATCCTTGCATCTGATTGGCTGAGAGCAAATTTGTCCGACAAGTTGTCGCATAAAAATGCTTCATGAAATGCCCCCCAGGATTGCCATTTCTGGACATTCCTTGGACAAACCTCTGCAGGCTGTTTTTGTCCTACAATTCTCATGGAATACAATGTCAAACATTATACTGGTCAGTCAACAGACAGAAACTGGTAAACATGAGAATGTATTTGTAGAAATAATATGATAAACATGGTGATGATGTAACATTTTGTATGATCCCTCCCTTGTCAGTAATCTACAGTACAATGTTAAAGGGATGGTATAGTTTTGGTGGAGAAGGTGATTTAGGTTTTAACTTTGTGCAAATAACCAGAAACCATTTATATAAAATATTGAAGAGCATACAATTTTAAGAGGAATCAAAAATATTTGATGCAAATCGGTTTTGAAATGGCTGAGATATCCAAAAACAAAGAGGTCCAAATAAAAGGTGGGACCCTCTTTTATTAGGACCACTTTTTATACTTTATTTTTGGATATCTCAGCCATTCAAAGCTGATTTTCATCAAGTAAACTTACAGTTCCTCCTAGAATTGTATGCTCTTTCATATTTCATATAAACAGTTCATAATTATTTTGCAAAAAGTTAAAACCTGAATCCCTACCTCAACCAAAAACTATACCATCTCTTTAACACTGAAGGTGAGTAAGTGTACTTACATCAAACTCCACATTGAAAGCTCCTTGAGGCAAAACAGGCAGAGGATCTGGGAAACATACATTGCCTTCCTGAAGTGGAAAAAAAAAACAAAAAACAAAAACATGAATTATAAAATATCTTTGTGTTGACCAAGAAAAGTTGTTTGAGGATAGAGGATGTAATTCCCAAGACAATTCAATAGAAACTGTTGATGCAACTTCAAATGAATACTGTCTTAGCAGGGGCGGATCCAGGAATTCGGTAAGGGGGGGGGGGCGCAACTAATATTTCTGGTGCCACTTTCGGGTTTAATTCAATTTTTTCTTTTTATTTCTTTTGTTTTTAACAAAAATAAAGGGGGGGTGTGCCGGTTGCGCCCCCCTCTGGATCCGCCACTGCTTAGTGCTAGGGAAATGTTTCTCATTCAGCATATTGCATTCATATCTAAATGATTAAAAAATAGATGAGGCATTTATTCAATTCTTCCATCAGAAAAGTCTTGCCAGTCTATTGAAGGTACGATTCACTTCAAGTAACTTTTTAGATCAAACATAAAATGTACCAGCACACAGTCCATTACCCTACCTCCAAACATCCTTGTGACAAAGATAATACTGAATGAAAGCTTTTGTCAAAAACTGAGGAAGTAGTTCAATCCACAAGATCTTTCCTTGATCTTCCACCATTAATATGCCGTTACCATGGCAACGCAGCTTCCGACATGTCCAAAAAATATGTCTTGCACATCTTCCCACCAAGACCAATGTGTGTGCCACATTTCATGAGCTTCAGTCGAATACAGAGGAAGTAGTTCAATCCGCAAGATCTTTCCTTGATCTTCTGCCATTTATATGCCGTTACCATGGCAACGCAGCTTCTGACATGTCCGAAAAATATGTATCCACATCTTCCCACCAAGATCAAGGTGTGTGCCACATTTCATAAGCTTTGGTCAAAAAACTGAGGAAGTAGTTAAATCCGCAAGATCTTTCCTTGATCTTCTGCCATTAATATGCCGTTACCATGGCAACGTACTTTCGGGTACTGTCAAAAAATGCGTCTTGCACATCTACAACCAAAGGCACACATCTGTACCAAGTTTCATGGAAATTGGGCAAAAACTGAGGAAGTAGTTTGCAACACAAAATTTTCCATCATTTTGGCTCATAATATGTGAGCTGTTACCATGGCAACATACTTTTTGTCACTGTCAAGAAATGTGTCATGCTGACCTATATCCTAAGACAAACATTCAATATGAATTCCATGAGAATTGGAAGAACACTGATGAAGCAGTTTTGCCATGAAGCATTTTGCCCTATATTTTACCAATAACATGCCGTTACCATGGCAACGCACTTTTTGCCACTGCGGAAATATGTGTCTTGCACATTAACATATTCAGATGAACATCTGTACCTAATTTCATAAAAATTGATCAAAAACTGTGGGAGGAGTTCGCGACGCAAGATTTGTACCCATTTTTGCCCATAATATGCCGTTACCATGGCAACGTACTTTTGGGTACTGTCAAAAAATACGTCTTGCACATCTACAACCCAAGGCACACATCTGTGCCAAGTTTTATGGGAATCGGTTGAAAACTGAGGAAGTAGTTCGCGATGAGTTGGTATTTCAAAAATTTGAAGAAAAAAAAAGAAAATGGAAACATTTTTTTCAGAGACCATTTTCAGTGGTCAGTATTGATATTTAACACTCACAGAAAGTCTACAGAATTTTGTTTTAAAATGCATCATGCGCAATCACTTATATATCTGCTCAAGCCAGGACCGACAGCAAGCAGCCTACCTGTGGGCAAGTGCAGGTTCCTGTCACAGCAATGAAACTCTGGTGGCAACGTTCACACCTGGAATCAAACAGAGAGTTTCAGTTTGAGTAACATGCATTTCTACCTGTTCTCTTTTGAAAGGGTGGATGAAAGTGAAAAAGGAATTTAAAAGCTTGAGTCAGATTTGATATATATTGTGGTGAGATTGATTGGTTCAATCATTTTTATATTTTCACATTGATTCTTCCCTCAGGCTAGCGTATATCCTTTTTTGATGCTGGAGAATTCATCATGGTAAAGATTTTCAATGTTTCATATGATTACATTTATACCATGATATCTTCTACATATAGCCCACAAATAAATATTACTATATAATCATTTGCACATATGTGTGTGTATATATGTATTTATACACACATACATACTACATAAAATCATCTGTGTTAGCTAAAGGAATTCATCCTCTCCCTTTACATAAGCACCGATAACTTTAGCATTGAAAAGGTTCAGGGGCATTTGTTAAATGCAACTGTCAACAACGCTATAGTAAGATAGTTACACTACTGAAACATGATGCCCAGCGGTGATTCTGCACAGTTGTACAGTGGAATTGAAATCAGAGGTCGCTGGTCTCTTTAAGCAGGTGGCCGCTATACACAGGTTCTTAATCACAGTTTTCTCTGCAGGGAATTCCCATGCGGTCACTATAGGCAGGTTGTCATTATACACAGGTGGCCACTAGAGCAGATTAGACTTTAGTTGTTTTGAATATTAAAAGGTAAGCAGCAGATCTACATGTATGACAACTTTATAGTGACCTGTAAAACCCCAAATTTTCATGTGCAAAAAAAAAAAAAAACTGTCATGAATTTCGCGAGGAGGCGGGATGTGCAAAGGTAAGATGCACGCAAAAGGGTTTGTCTAAACAATGTGTTGAATGTCAGAAGCAATTCGCGAAAGTTTAATGCCGCAGAAAAGGCCATCAGCTCCAATTCACAAAAGTTCTATGCTACCAATGTTTCTGGTTTTGCAGTATGTGGTGTCTTCTGGAGTGTCAAAAAGTTTGGTCAGATGAAGAGAAAAACTGGACTCACTGCAGGTCCTCACTATCTGGCTGGGTCTTGGCTGCACATAGCACACATGTCTTGTTGGCTTGAAGCTCACCAGTGATGCTGTACTCCACTGCAAAGAAGACAGGGAAGAAAAGTGAAATCTGCTGCCATTGACCAATACTATTCCAAACAAGGAAAAGTAGAAATTACGCGGTGCGTAATATAATATGTCCCCGCTGGAAGTAGCATTTTGTAGCAAAATGTACAATATAGGTCAAAAATCAAGGTCAAAGGTCAAAGAAGTCAAAGGTCAAAATTCTGTGTACAAGTTTTGAAGCCCTCACCTAGTGCCATCACACAAAGCAAACGGAATCGAAATCGGGTTAGAAATGGCGAAGGAGTAGCATTTTGTAGCCAATGTACAATATAGGTCAAAAATCAAGGTCAAAGGTCAAAGAAGTCAAAGGTCAAAATTCTGTGTAGAAGTTTTAAAGCCCTCACCTAGTGCCATCACATAAAGCAAACAGAATCGAAATCGGGTTAGAAATGGCGAAGGAGTAGCATTTTGTAGCAAAATGTACAATATAGGTCAAAGGTCAAGGTCAAAGGTCACAACTGAAATTCTGTGTACAAGTTTCAAAGCTCCCATGTAGTGCTATCATATAAAGCAAACAGAATCAAAATTGGCTCATAAATGACAGAGAAGTAGCAAATTGAACATTTTGATCACACACGAACGCACACACATACACACACACATACACACACACACACACAGACACACACACGTACGGAGCCCGTTTCATAGTCCCCTGCTCGAACTCGTTTGGCAGGGACAACTACTGCATCAAGACAACACTTTTCTATGCACTCTTAAATTTCACAAATTGTGAAGATTATGAATAGGTATTCATAAAGTTCAATATTCATTAGAAGACTTCTTTGCATCCATTTGTAGTCACATTCTGAAACTTGCCACTATCATACTAGAAACCAATCTATGCTTTGCCTGTGAAGAGTACATCAGTTATTACACATCATATTTAAACTTTAAATTCTGTGTCAAAAGAAGCGGTCTCCTCCTTGCTATATGACAAACACTGGTAATAAATGAATATGAGAAAAAGGCAGTACAAACAGGGCTCAATATTAGGGGTGGCCCAGTGGCCCAGGGTCACTAAAAATTGATGTCTGATTACGAAATTTCCAAGAAACACTTAAATTGCAAAATGGATTACTATGTTTCCATTTATTTTGGGCCACCAAAATTTCAGATTCCAAGTTTTTAGTAGTCCGAGTGGGCCACCAGAGAAAAAATGTCAGTGTATTTACAGCATGTGAATCCCACCCCCCTCCATCACTCAGAGCATGATCTTGCAAGTGAGAAAATCTACACGTGCAGTTACACCTTTTTGAGCAAGAATGTTGAATACTCACCACCAATCTCACTGGCTCCACAAGAGGCACACTGTGTGGTGACCGGGTTGATGGTGCATCCAATGCACTCCCACCCATCAGATGTAGCCCTCTGAAGAGATATTTGTCATTAGTACACATTTAATTATAAAGAAAAGAGCACTCTTAAGTCTTCACCTTTACCTTTTCCGAAGATACTGAAAGATTGCTGCATAGCAGCAGTTGGGCTTCCAAGTCTATCCTCTTCTGTCTCATCTCTATCATCCCCACTTAATGGTGGGTGGTTACTTGTCCGGTTCAAAAGAAAGGCAAGGCAAGGCAGACAGGCTGTTTGTAATTACTGCTCATCACAGGTCAGAGTTGACTATTATGTTTACTTACATGACCTTCGGTAAATTAAGACTGAAAACCAATAACTGTACTCTTTCAAGATTTGATTAGGAATATTGCAATCCAAACTAGGTAAATTTAGGATTGGAAGAGTAATCCTCTACCTACATTAGTTGCAACCATGTGAGATAATAATTGTGATGTTACACAAATTCTAAAAGCAGCTTTAAAGATTTGACCCCCTGAGTAAATTCAGTTTGCCCAAAATAAGACGATAAATTCCAGTACCCAAGGTTTAAACCTTGCTCCTTTTTGCCTTTTCATGATGGGCAATGATTCCTTTATGTCTTTGCTCTACAATTATGAACAGCTGTCCAATTCTGTTGTGAAAAGTTTATCCATATGATCATCGATGTTAACCTTTTCTGTATGAGATACTCAAATCGCCTCACTTTTTCATTGGATTCACAATGTATGTTCCTGTACATCATGGGTTAGCAATATTTGCAAAATGATATTAGCTTGGTCAGTTTACCCGAACAACACAAGGATCATGAATGAAAAAATGAAAGTAAAACATCCTACCTCCCCAGCTGGACAGGGTGTGCACACCACCTCTGGTCCTCCATTATTTGAAGTCATCTTGAAGTAGGGCGTACACTGACATGAAAACCCTGGAATATACAAATGAGAACATTGTAAACTTATGTAGCAAAACTGTGTGTCAGCTGTCCTGAAAACAGTAGGCTGGACATGGCTGGCATTGCCTTTTGTATTGCATGAAGAACAAGTTGAAGTAATTTAATGCAAATTCTGCCTAAGATTGATGATTTCCAATGGTAAGGATTTCAGCTTTCAAGATCTCACTAGTCCCACCAACGTCGGTAGTTTAACAGTGCTCACTACAAGTGTAGTAGTAAATTTTACATCTCAACATATGTGGATATACAGAGCTCTAACGTTAGATCTACTAGTGTAGTGGGCCGTAGTGCTACAATTTTTACGCACTTTAATTTAAAGGTTTACCTGACCGCACCAGCAACCCTAACCTGTACCGAGTCGGGGTCGCATGGCAGCCCTATGGCTATTGAAGAACCGCGTGATATAGCTTAGCATTTTGGTGACCAGAGACCAAAATACAGGGTTTTACACTGAAATTCGTAGCCATACTGTTAAATAGATAAGATACGTACAATCAGAGGCGCGGATATCGATTTAAGAAATGATCTGTTTTAAGAGCCCAGATTAGCGCATGCGCTAACAGCCTTGCTGTCGATCAGGTATGGATAAAATGTAGCACATATTATAATACACAATGTATGCGTATGGAAAAAAACACACAGGACGCGGACGGCTAGCTGAGAACTGAAATGAATATTCATTCGCGCATGCGCAGATCATTTTATTTACGTGATGTGTTCAAAATGGCGATTCGCACCTCAAGGAGACAGTCTCAAAGATGATGACAATTTATCTTGTTTTCGGAGGCAATGGTGAGGGATACTGTAAAAGTGGTTTCTTTCGCGGTGGTTTGATTTTCGCGCTTTTCGCGCTTTGAGGTTAAACCGCGAATTTAGCATCACGCGAAAATTATTTGAACTCGTTGGTTGTTACAATGCTATCATTACCGACCACGAATTTAAACACAAGCGAAAAAGTCGGCACCAATGGAAACCGCGAAAGTTTCTGTACGCGAAAGAAACCACTTTTACAGTAGGGTTGGGGGTATCACGTATCGTCACCCTAAGGATCTGTAGCTTGTTTATTCTAAAAATATAATACAAATCTGCCTAATTCTTACCTCAAATATGCCATAAATACTGCAGTTTTGAATGTCGTGACCGTCTCATTGATTATGAATCTCCATTTTAAAATAGCGCAATTTTAGTGCGTGCGTTCCGTTTTCTTCGCGCAGCTAAAAAGGGAACCTTGCGATCGGCACCCCCTCCCCTCCATAGGTATACACGTGAATTTCACAGCATACGTAATACACGTGAATTTCACAGGCCATAGGTAATACACGTGAATTTCACAGACATGCGTCGTTACTGAGCGGATGTGTAATTTTTAGCTTGGTTTGTTTGAGTTTGATTTTCGTTTCTTCGTTTTTGTTTTTATAGCTAATGACACTTAATCCCGCGCGTACTTTTTCGTTCTATACGCAAACAGCCATGATACGCAGGGTGCCGATGGGAAGGTGCCCTGCCGATAGGTGGTGCCCCAACCATACATAAGATAACATATAACAACAATATGGTATTACAACATGTGATTTTTCGTTGTGAATCCAAGTGTTGTTTACTGAATTGCAAGCATCGCAGCGCACTTGATTACTTCACTAAATTGCATACAAGTTGTCGGGGCGCTGTTACTGGTTACAGCACCCCGCGCCGGGGTTAAGCAAAGGTTTGCCGTGTGTTGTTATGCATATTTCCTCATTAAATTTAAATTAATTTAAACTTAAATTTACTGTAAATTATTATGTACACACTCGTCACTAGACATCTATGTCTAGTGGCTACATCTACGAACTACATCACTGAAATTCCATGAAATTCTGCTAACACCAAGGGCAAGCAAAAATGCTCAAGATTCTACAGGAATCAAATATTCAGTCACAAATACCGAATTTCGTAGCTATCGTCATGAATGAAACGAGAACGATGTCAGTTAGTTGTGCGCTAAAAATCCATCCACAGCACAGGTCGCATGATCGCAACATACAGGAAAATAAAGCAATGGGACTGACAAGTGAAGGTCTGAGTAATACTTTACCATCAGTGGCTGGCACTTGATTCTCGCCACATGCATCACAGTTTAGCTCCACAAAGTCGTAATATTCTCCATTATCATTACACTGATCTTTCGTTATATAAGGAAACGAATAAGATGACACAGTCGTTGTTAAAACCGCAATTGCAAGAAAATATTTCACCAGAAATGCCAGCGAAGGAGCCATTGTCGCTCTAAATTGTTTGGATCTGTTTGTGTGTAAAATCAACTGCGATATGTTCTCTCCACTAAGTACTGCCAAGGAGGTACTAAAAGTACTAGGCAAGCTTGCCTAGTACCTCCTTGGTACTGCCAGAGCACCAGCAGGAGGTACTAGTATGGTACAGGTGTAAGGTGGGAAGCTCTGTCCCACCTCCCACTGCTTTGCTAGTCACTCACTTCCACAGACAAACCCATCCTCTCTATCTGGAGAGAAGAGATCAGTGAGACACACGTGTAATGAATAAATTAACGAATAAATAGATTAGCTAAAACACGAGTATACAGGGAGACACACGTGTAATAAATAAATTAACGAATAAATAGATAAGCTAAAACACGAGTATACAGGGGACACACGTGTAATAAACAAATAAATGAATGAATAAGATAAAATACGAGTAGATTCAAGATTCAAATACGGTAATTAAATTGTTATGCTCTCAGGCATAAATATCATCTTAACAGTCTCCAAATATACAAACATGCAAATATACAAAAGGGAATAGAATAGAGTAGCCTATGCAGAATATTCATTGGAATTTGTTTTTTGTTATTATTTGTCTAGTGTCATAGGCTGTATGACTCGTGGATGGGCTGTACGACTGGTGGGTGTCGAACTTATGACGTTGACCTCATTCAGTGGAGATGTTCTTTAAGTTATAAATCTAGGGCATCCACAAAGGTGTGAGGATCTCGGATGCAAAAAAAAAACACACAAAACAAAACAAAAACAATGATTTAGTTGTCTGAAAAGCTAAAACATTGGGGGCATATTTATGTCATTATGTACGTAATGAACAACAGAGACCACAGTAGACTGCCTTGGGGAACGCCACAATCTTTCAACCTACACAGATTGTTTGCTAGAGGTCTGACCGAATAAAGAAACATATTGTTTGTGATCTCTTAGGTATAGCTGGTAAACCCATCTATTTGCTTATTATACCAGTCACAGTATAAAAGAGATGTTCACTTTATCATAAGCGATAAATTGTGTATTGGAGTCTGTATATATACAAAGTGAAATGAAAAATTTTTAGATGTCCATCAGGGTTTGGGTTGTTACGGGTTGGGTCATCACGAGGTCACGTTACCCAGCCTTCACGACAAAGGACGAGACCAAGGCTGTTAAGGCATTTCTATTGTGCTGCCTGAATACAGCTAACTGGAAAATGAAAAAACAAAACAAAACAAAACATTAAGGTACTTTTTTGGGGGGAGGAGGTTACATGAAAAGTGGACTCTATGATTCCTTCGTGTCTGATCATGTAACGTTCGTATAGTCCAATCATCTTAATATACTGAAGGTGTGTTGCAAGGATAATCGTATTTCTCATCAAGACAGAAATTTCTGTATAGTACCTCCAGTCATATCAAACAGAGTTAATTTTTTTTTAAGTTGTTGGGTATTAAATATATAAAAATGATATGCTTTATTGCCATTGCTTGGAGCAATTTATTTTCAATGCATCCACAAGAAACATGGAAGGATCTCTAGGATGAAAGATTTCCTTCTAAACAGTAGAAAATTTTGATCCCTACAGACCAAACAGTCATAATGTGTACGTGGCTGATAGAAAGTCAGGGCGAAAATCTGTTATGATTGCACGCATGAAAACCTGGAACCGAGGTTGTTACTTAGAAGCGGGAAGCGCGTTGATCCAAAAGGTTGCGCTGCGCTGTGGAAGCATCGTTATTTCCTCTCGATAACTGCCATTAACTGGTGCAAGCTTGAGTGAAAGATTATGGGTGACATCTTTGAGGTGAGATAATTTACAACCACTTCTCTGACATTTGGGTCTTATGACCAGAATCGGCAAGCTGTTCTTAGAGTAAAATAAACTGGCGATGTTTTGTGACATTGGCACTACGGTTATGTCGGATATATACTGTTCAATTGTATAGCATTATGTTGTGTATACCCGCACCGGCGCACCTGCACCTGTTGGTAGATGAAGAGCGAACAGGTGTCTCCCCGCCCCGCCCTCGCCGCGCTCGTGCCCTCGCCTCAGATACTATTTTAACTACCAGTTATCTTTGCTTGCTTTAGCACCCAGTATATACTGTACCACAAATGTATGTTCTGTCGTCGTGGGTGATGTGTGTAGATTTTGAAGAATATGGGCTCGGGTTTTTGTTGTAAAACTTAAAGAATCAGGCGATCAAATTTTTGTGCAGTGAGCAGGTGGCAGTGCAGTGTACATGATGGAAGTCTCCATGGGCTAGGAGAGAGAGCGAGAGTGATTGTACACAAAAAGGCATGGTAAGAGTAAGACTAATTACTTCTTTAGCTGATGTAATCACAGGGCAACCAATCTCTCAATTGCGATATGTTATCTTGTTTGTGGTGTAAAGAAAAATGATGGGAATGCCTCACAAAAAAGGATATGTATACCCCAAACTGAAAAGGGTTGAACTATAGAGGATGAAAAAGATCAAGCACAAACAATGTGACAAAAAGAACACTTACGTAGTATATACTGTCGTACCTACCCATCAGTCGACATTTCATACTTTTCAAACAATATTTCCACCTAAGGAGTGAGATAGATTTCTGGCAACAGCTATATTCTTGTACATCACCATGCATCACTCTGTTTAGGACTAACTGGCCGATCAATGTCGCAACACACCAATAATCAATGTTGTGTCACAGACCAATTTATTCTGTGTGTAGTGAACATCCAAGGCAACTCTAATCTTAACCCCGGCGCTGGGCGCTGTAACATAATTACGGTACGTATTGGGGTCGCTGCTGCGGTTACTCTAATCCTAACCATTATAAGACTGAAGTATTATAATCATAGTGAGTTTCTCTGTCGTTTACCCTAATTTAATAGATCTATATCATTCTTGGTCATCTTCATTTTTTTTTCATTCTCTTTCAAAATGTTGGCAAATATACGTAAAGGCAGCCTACAATGTACATGTATATAGCCAAATAATGAAAAGCAAAATACTTGCCCAATAAACTAGACCAGTATTTAAAGAAATTTCCACCTGTTTTCTTGTAGCATCCTACTCCCTTTTAACTCTTCAGAATTAGAAAGATTTATCATACAAAAGTATGGAAAAATAAAATGCATTGGTGTGTGAAGATGAAAATTACAGTCTAGGGCAATTACCCCCTGGACAGTTACCCCAGTCCCTTCCCCTGACCCTAACGGTTCTAACCCTAATCCTAATCCTGAACCTAATCCTAACTCTAACCCTAAATCTTGCCCTAATCTTTACTCTAACCTTACACTAACCAGTATTTAACCTGGATGTAATATTGTCCTTGGGGATAATTGCCCTGATTACTAAAAATTATGGTAGCAAAATCAAATGCTTCCTAACTAGGTCATACATAATTCACCAATCATATGTCATGATGTCTTTTGAATTCAGTACATCATAATTTGTTGCATACAGGTTCAAGAAATTCTTAGATCAAGGCAGAAGAGGAATGGGCAGACCGAGTATCGAATCCGTTGGAAAGGATTTGGCCCACAAGAGGATACGTGGGAGCCAGAGGAGAACTTGGTCTCCTGTGCAGACATCCTTGAGGACTTTAAGAAGAGACAATCGCACCAGCATTCAGACAGCAAGACTGTTGAAGGAAGCCGCAGTGACCGACTGACCAGTCAAGACAGTGATTCTGAAGCATCAACCACCAGAAATTCCACAGTGCTAACAAGAAGTCAAGTTTCCATTGAGACTCCTGGGCTGCTGAGAAGGAGCCTACGTGTACGACAGAGAAGTACACCCAAAGTTCAGAGAGTGCTTGGGCTTAAACACATGCCAACTGTCAGCAATCGTGATACTGTTGATGTCGATGATATCAATGACAAGGCAGAAAAGAGATTGGATTCAGTGAGTAATCATATATATATTTTTTTTTTCATATATATATATATATATATATATTTAATATATACTTTAACAATAATGTTTTAGATAAAGACATGACTTTGGGGTGTGTTTACTAACCACACCCATGAATTGCAAAGTAAGATTTTTTTAATGTCATTCTTTTTTGACTGAAAACAATTCAACTTTCTGAATAAGTTGTTCTTCTTGTCTTTAAAACAGTAGTGCAGGGGCAGATGTATTTTGTCATACATTTTTTTTTTTGTATATTCTTAATTGAATGAAGTTCAGCATCCTTTTTTTATTAAATTATTGTAACTAGAACACTTTCTCCTGATCTAAACACTGTATAGTATGTATACTCAGTACTTCACAGTATGCTGTAACATTAGCATTCTTTGATTTATTATTTCTATTACACTGTATATAAAACAGATACAACAATAGCATACATGGCCCATAGTCACACTTCAGTAGTGATGCACTACTATTTTTACACAAAAAACAACACATTAGAATGTCAAACAAAGTGACATGCAGGAGAATTCCCAGTAGACATAAGCAAGACTGAACCTCCAATTCATGTTCTTGATACTCTGTAACTAAAAGAAAATACATGTAGGGACAACTAAAACAAAACTGGTCCAAAAATCAGGCAACATTACTTCCTATCATCATGAATCTGCCAATGTACAGGCTGACGATGCCCTGCTGTCCCAGTGTCGTCCTGTCCAGTGCAACAAGTGGGCAGCGATCGCCGGCCTGGTGTGTATTCTGGTAGGAGTGGTTCTCCTGGTGTCCAAGAACTTCATAGACTGAGGAATGTAGCCAGCTTTGATGCACGTGCTTCCATTTACCAAACTTCGGTAATCATGCACCCAAAGTCAACCATTTCAGATCATCCAGTGGTGAAGATGCCAATGCTTTGTTGGCTAATGTCTACACTGCTTAAGTTTCAACCGTAGCATTATGAATACATTTCATCTTGATGGCATAGTTCCATCGTGGTAAATCAAGAGGTGTCATAAAAAGGCATTTCAGTGACCCTTATTTCCCTTTTTTAGGAGGGGAAATCTACAACTGGAGGTATATGTTGCCAGGGCAGATTTCTGATGTGCAACTAGCATTTTTGAAGAGTTGTTCAAGTTAATGATGTAGGCCTAATCACCTACCATGAGTCTTTATCACAGTCCAGGAGACAGACTGAATAATGATCAGGATTCACATGTTCATTATCATCAGATCATCACAGAATGTTGTAAAATACAGACTAGAGGAACTTTAAGTAGAGAACACATGAGATGTAACCAGTGCTCAAGAATGGCTGCGGTAGTAATTGTAATCCATACTCATTACATCCCAGGGACAGTCTCCTCAGGCAATGAGATAACCTTCAACAGATAGTGCTGTTTTACTGTCTAATCAAAGAGCTGTATCATCGCTGAACAGAGACAAGTTATCAAGTTGTCAGGAGGTCATTGAGGACTCCCTTTGCAACCTTTGCAATCAAATCTTATCAATTATAATCTGTATAACTATCTTATGTTTGAAGCCATCTTCAGATTTATTTGATTTTATCTACCTCTTGTTATTGCGTAGTTTTCATTTAATTTCTTTGGTTTGTTTGGGTAGTTTGGATCAATTATGTAGAATTAGTCCTCAACATATGGAAAAAAGCAAATGTGATATTTTTTCCCATAATGGATTGGGTGCTTTTCTTGTTCTTACCTCTGAGAGGTAGAGTAAACATTGCCAGATCTATGCAGCTGTGTTTATGTATTCATTTACAAACGGACAAGGCCTTTGCATGTGTGATTATTTATATGAAAGCTTCTGCTACAGTGTATTCTAAAATAATGATTTGTGGTGTACACAATAACTTGAATAAGTCAAGCAAGTTCAGTCTTTTTTCCTCTCTCTGTCTCTCTCTCTTCATCAAGCAAATAACCTAGCTATAGTTTAGCTAGTTAAATATGTATCTTCCTTTCTCCACTTGGGACTTGATTTCTACAGAGTTGACTATTCATGAAATCCATGTGTGTATAAAGAGTACTTCACATGATTATCTTCTAAGCTAAAACAAAATGTATACATTCATGTTGTCAAGCATAGTAGTATCCTGGAAAAGGTAGAAGAAATCAAAATGGATGAAATGAAAGTGATTAAGTGTGAAATGGACTTTTGTTCAGAGGATAGTAAAAGTTGTAGTGCAGGTATCGCCACAAGAGATTAAGAGTACACTGTATTCTCAAACACTCCTCATTTTACCTACCGACCAAGATTATACTCATTTTATCAAAAGTGTTAAACCATGTTCAAAATAATTTCTGTACCCAAGCCATAAAATCAAATTAACAGAATGGTAGACATTTTGTCATGCAGAGACATCAAATGGGACAGTTTTGAAGTACCTCACTTATAACTACAAGTAAGTCTATATCATGTCAAAATTAAATTTTACAATGATTTGTGACCAGGTTTGTAGGATACAGATACTCTGTTTTGCAGTGGGTTGCAGCTTATGTCACTGTTTGTGAAATCTTGTGAAACTCTTAGATACTTTTTCTCACACTAGTTTCTACTTTGATGAAATCTTTACCCTGTTTAAATACACGTACATTCATGTGATTTTACTGTATACAGCTAACTTGTACATGGTGCAGAATTATACTTCCTTGCTCTGCTGTCTGTCTTCAGTTTTTCTGTGTGGGCAAACCATAACTGCCTTCATGTTTTATATCTGTAAATATTTATAAAAATGGCAATATATATCCATGAGTACTTCCTTTTTACATGTAAAGTGTAAATTCATGAACATAGACGTTCTGAATTTTATTTTGTATTCAGAATGATATATAACAAATGTTAACATGTGCCTTATTCAGCACACTGTCTTCAGGAATTTGTACAATCAGAGGAAGAGAAATGAAATATATTTTGCTTCTTGTGTTCTTTTGTACAGTATTAATAACTGTTGATGGCATGATGGATTATGACTTAATATACATATGTATGATACATTCAATATATATATATATATATATATATATATATATATATATATATATATATATATATATATATATATATATATATAGAGAGAGAGAGAGAGAGAGAGAGAGAGATACAATGATTTCATTACCTCACAGCTCCACCATCTGTTTTCACCAAAAAAATATTGCAACTTTTTATTCAAATACAATGTAATCTAACAACTTTCCCCCTCAGAAGTCATTTTGCTGTGTTAGCATATCACTATCATGTGAAGAGTGGAACATAATCCAATTGGTATAAATTTTGACAGTGAAAGTGAATTCATGAAGATTTGCATAAAGGTCAATGGAACACTAATGAGATGACATCACCATCCCCAATTTGCATATGAGGTTGTAACCAATATTTCTAATTCATTAAAATATGTAAACCTTCAAATTCCAAAAACTTCATTTTATATGTAATACGAGTGAAGCGCTAGCATTTTTATTTACTAGTATTTTCAAACCCTTCAAAGCATGATACCTGTAATACTGTATATTGATAATACACTTGTAAACTTTATTCCAGGTGGCTATTGTATAGGAGCTCTGTCGTCGTTCTTTTGCGTGATCTGAGTAATTTGTGATTTCCCAACCTGTTTTCTATACATGTAGCTGTTGATCTTCTGTGATATTCCTCAACTCAACTAATTTGCACAACCATTGGTAGTTGCTGGGAAGGACCAGGCAGACTTTCTTGTTTTAATTGTGCATTACAAAACTCCTGTATTGCTGAATCACAGGCGGTGCTGTCAGCACATTTCAATTGCAGATCATTGCCGTTTCACTAGCTGATGTCCAGTTATGACATGCACAACTAGCCAGTTACCCACCAGCAATCACCACAGTCATCTTAACTTTGTTGTTTTCACTATTGTAATCACAGGATCACACATGCAGGAATCATGCAGATATTGACTTTGCTCCAGTTGTGACACTGACTTTTATCTATGAACATCACTCATTTACATCATGGCTCAGGATGAAACACCCTCACAAAAACTCACTTTGACTTCCAATCCTATCTAATTATTGACTTGTTACACTGGGTGGGGGAAAAAAGATGTGTACATGTGCAGAAAACAAGGAGAGCATATTGGAGTTGTATGAACCCCATGATAGTGTGGTGTAAGTTCGTGTTGTGAATTACGAGAAGACCACAGCCACACTGACTCTATCAATTAAATTCGCCTATATTTCATGTGAAAAGGACTCTACATTTTCAACTCCGCTGAAATCTTGTATGTGAATGTATGGAGGAAAATCAAGATTTTTTTTAGTTTTTTTTTTTTTTTTTTTGGGGGGGGGGTGGTTCGAGTTAGGAGATTTTTGGCTCATGCACCTACAACTCAGGCAACGCATACTTTATATCCATCCATATATGAGTACACTTTACAACCTATGATCATATACACTTGCTACGTGAAATACACATACAAAGACTATTGGAAAATTCCTTGAAAGCTCATTTTAAGTGTTAAGATTGGAAGAAAACCTATAAAGATACTAAATTATCACATGATATTCCCATGTTCATTGCAAGAATGAGACCATAATATGAGAATACATGATTTTTTTTTTTTAAGTATATACTTCACAATCCAGTGGATACCTTCTTATGACTAATCACGCAGTGATTACATTTCCACAGAACACATTCTGACATGCTGATGGATTTTCATTTTCCTGAACGAGGGGCACACAGCCTTAATAGACTGCAGAACATCAGATGGCAAGAAAGGACTGCTGTTAAAGGAATAGTCTCACAGCCTGCATGCATTTAACACTGAGTGAATCACTGTACATTGTACTGTATATGTATACTCTTCAGAGATGACCAAGAACTTTAAGGCCTGTATACAGTTTGGGAAATCACCAGATGCAGGGGAAAAGATTGATAAGTTGAAATCTAGAATGATTTTAAAAAAAACCTTCAAAAACAAAACAGCAATAATGCTTTTCTGTCATCAATACCAGTACTGTCGACTAAGTATGGTGTGCACTGCATTGGTAATTTCTGGCCATATATTCACCCATGCTACAAGTATTGCATTGGCTTTCACCACAAACAACCTGCAGCTGCAACATTTTTGCTTCAATTTATACAACATGTTACTTCACACAACCAATAGTGTGTGAACATTTCAGTCAGCAATTAAGACTACACAAACATGAGCATCAATATTTTGAGCACTCAACAGGGATACCTTGTTATAACAAGGACCAAAATTCATGACAATTACCTTGGTACATGTACATATCGGGTCTCTCACTATATCAGGCTACAAAAACAAAGAAATACAAAGAATTGGGACCTGCAAAATCAACTTGTTTTGGAAGGTTTTGTTATACATTGTATCTGACCTTGTTAAAAAAAGATTCCATTGTACCTTGATTGCTACATGCCATCAACTGGACAGGGGCTTTGGATCGAGTAAAAAGTTTCCAGGCACATGTATTAACTTGGTGTCTGTTACAGAGGTGACTTCAATTATTACCTATTATCACAAGCTGTATCTACCACTTAGGACTGTCACAATCTCTCTATGGTTCTTCCTTAAACCTTCAAAGACAAGCACATAAGGGCCTATTTCATAAAGAGTCACGACTGATCTTACGCTCGATTTATTGAGCGTAACTTGGCAAATCAATCCTGATCATAAGTCTGTGTAACAAAGATACCTATGCTTGATTTAATGCACAGATTTCATAGCAGGCAGATTAAGTGTAACTTTTTTTTATCAATCTTACAATCTTTCTTTAAGAAACGGGCCCCTGATATTTCTTCTTTTTTTTTTTACTTCAACTCAATCTATTCATATTTACAGTGTTTGTACATTGTATATGTGTACTTAATAGCCCAAAAACAGAACTGAAAGAAAAATGGTCTATTGTGCACATGGGGGAGTGAAGAAAAGAAGAAGAACTACAAATTAAATATGATATAGCACCTCTGTTTCTGAAACTTCTGTACACACAGTTCACATTGCTACTGTGTATTTCCTTTAACCCTTTCGCTGCTTTGTTTGCCAACTGATGTACATGCTGGAGTACTTTTTCCACCTACTGGCACAGGTGTCTAGAAAGTGATTGTCCATGAACGGAGTTAGAGATCAACTTATCTCCCCTTCCCCACTTCCCCCATCCTTACTGTGTCACCATGGCATTCCTGTAAGACTGAGGCACAGTGCTGCACCAGCATGGGCTGGCTAACTTTACAGCTAGGTCAATTTTGGATGGATTTCTGAATGCTGATGGCCAAGCTTGGCAAGTTAAGTACCTGGGCATATGAAAGTCTTCTAATGCTTGCCATGTCATTGCTGGTCACTCCGGTCTGATGCTGGTAAATCTGGTTAATGGCAGGACTCAAAGTAACTTGTTGCCTAGTGACCAGTGGCAATAAAAAAAAATCAATATACTACATCTTTTGCAAATGTGAGACTTGGGTAACCATGAGGCACAGATGTGTGGCAGGGAAAGGGGAATTATTGTATATGTTTGTTTTTGATAACAGCTGGAACGACAACCAAAATTTTGACTTGCAGCATCGTCATTGGAGGCACTGGAATAAACTAGAGATTTGTGTGAAAACTGCCTCATTGCAAATACAGTGTACTCCCGTTATAACAAACATGGTTATAAAGAAATTGCGGTTATAACGAAGTAAAAATTCAGACCACAATATCATTTGCTCTATTTTTGTTTTCATTCTTTATTTGTTCGATTCTAACGAAATTTCGATATAACGAAAGAAAACTGCCAGTCCCGAGGGCTTCATTATAACGGGAGTCCACTGTACAGAACCATAGATGCTTCTTTGTTCTACATACTTTGCCACATATTCTTACAGTGGGTGCCCCTAAATCCTTGCATTAAGGTTGGTTCCTGTAATATGCCTGCACACACTAGATCTTCATGACTCATTTATACCTGCCAACTCCGAAGCTCATCAAATAAGAACACTTTGGGGGGTAACAGTTGACAAATAATTTTATTGTCGATTTCCCACACTTGCCTATGCACGATTGTTCATGAAAATAGGAGAACATCTGATAAAATCGAAATAATAAAATTCATCTCTCCTGTTAAAAAGATGAGTATTTATCTGGAATGGATACAGTAGCAGGTATACTCATTTGCAAGATAAAGTTTTTGCTGCTACGTATTCACATATACACTTTACATCTTTATTCACAGATCATACACTGCGCATTGTCTCTGATGTCAAAAGTAATCTGGTAATGGTATGCAAATTGTTAGGTGGGTTTTTCAGGAGGATAAAAAAGGTAAAGGAACTGGAGTCATTTGCATTAGGGTCATTCCTTCTAACTTCCATCAGAGCTGTATCAACATTTCACTTTCACTTTCTACCCTGTACTCATAATGTCATCACATGGTGCAGCTAAATGGTTTCAAAACACAAAGATGACAATATCTACATAAACCCACCTTTCCTCTCATTCACTATAAACCTTACACTGAGCCATCCAATATCATATCCACACCACCTATAGATAGTTTGAATGTGATCATTAGATTGATGGAATATATTTGTCATCAGCATGCATTATTTTTTTATAATGTATACTGTGTGAGCCATTAACCAATATTCCAGGTCCTGTCAGCAACTTTTACAACACATTTGGAATCAGCAAGATGTCTCAAAGACAGCACAAATAGAATTGCATGATTGTATTTATCATTACCAGTGAACCACAGTTTTTAAGACATCAGGAATGTCCCTCATGTACTTGATACTGCTGACTCTTCCATGACTCTACAGTCCTGTGGAAAGAGGCCACTTCCAGACAACTTTCTCTCAGGATGCAAGCTTTGAGCAGAGCAGCATCTACCAAACAGCACAGAATTCTGCACTCAGTCGCAAACATATTCTGCCAGCCCCTATGGCATCACCGCAGGGGGGCCTGACATTGAGATGGGGATGGGGAGGTCACTAGGGCAAGGTGCAGGGGTCACTGATTGTGCTGGTGAGCTGTATGATCGGCCACCCTCGAGTCCAAGTCGTTGGGCCATCGTAGCAGAGGCACCCTGTTCTGCGTCGGTCCACTCCGAGGTGGCTTCAGTATAAGCTTGCCCGTCTGGAAGGCAAGATGAAACAAGTGATTTTACGGGGTGATTTGCCATGTTCAAGCATTTGAAAAATTGCTGAACAATTAACAGTATACTGCACAGGTGAGTGGATAGTACAGTTAAATGGTTCATCAAATGGTTCGAAATCTAATACCAGTGCATGAAGTCTGAATGGGCATTTCTTCATCTCATCAACAAAAATCCAATGTTTAAATGATCTATTGAAAATAACTAGCAATAATCAGTACACAAATAAGTCAGTGACCCTTCTAACTTTGTTTAGAAACCTTATATATACTTAAAAGAGTGTAATGATGACATTTTATTTTCATTACTTATCTGATTATCAGTATTTTATTGAGCACACAGTATGAAATATTCTACCAACACACCTTTACAATTCATTATGTGGATTGCTAACTTGTCTCAGTAGAGGTTAAGTTCACCTTGCACAGGGTCAGTCTAGGACAGACCGACAATACAATGATGGAGTGTACTTACATCATCACAGGACATATTAAAATTGTCTAGAACATTCCTGCACCTTGCTGTTATTCTGAGATGAAAAAAAGAAAAGAAAAGAAAAAGTATTGACTGTCAAGGAAATGCAATGCACTGTGTGTGGAGGTGATACCATTGTCACAATGGGTTAGTACCCCTAGTGAAACCACAGGTTCAAGGGCAAAATTACCAGTATGCCATTCTGTGTTCACAGTTGCCCGTAGTAACTGAAGTAAAACCAAATGGTAGAGATTTCATCTACTTGGACATACAATGAAAGAAAGTTATGGAGGTTTAAAGTATAGTTCTTGTCAAATACTGACATCAGTTACAATGAAACATGCAAATTAGATTAAGACAGTATGTCGAGGATATGAAGGATACAAGCGCATGTATAAATGATACTTTGACTGCACTTCAAAAAAAGGAAATTTTCTGAAGGTCTGAGTACAGGTCAACGGCAGACTTATTAGGCATTGATAGAGTCACCTCAACTTGCCTGTTATATGCTTGAGTTTGGAGAAACTCTTTACCATCTTCTGTTTGTTCTGTCTCTGTCATTCAAATATAATTTAATATGAAGCAGAATTTCCATTTAGCTTGCTTACAGTATTCTATATTTGAGTTTGGAAAAACACCTTAACATTCCTGCTTGATTTGTCGCTGTCATCCCAGACTGATTTGATTTGAATATGAAGTGGAATTACACTTTCGTATCTATTACATAGGAACAAAGCAAGGCAGAGACGAGGGTGGTCTTTGCATAGTTATGTGTCTCACATGCAAGATTCTTTTAACTATCACTGGAATGGTAGTAATGCTCTTTTAAAGCTATCAATCAGACAGTCCCGGGACTGCATATTCCAGGGTGACATTCTTTCTTCAAGACATCTTGTTTCGGAAGACAACAATCATTCCTCACCTTGATACCCTGTGTATATTATGACTATATTTGCTATGTATTGGCTTGCATAATGGCAATTATACAATACATGTACTGTATTTCTTGAGCTACATGAGTTGGAGACTTTTTGTTCCGTTTCTTGTTTGGATTTTTGATTTGGGGGGGGGGGGGGGCGGGGGGTAGCTGTCTTCTTTTTTAACGTGTACCAATGCTTTTATTGACAAATTGAATAAAGAATTACATGCAGTATGTTGCCTTGAATGGTTTACAAGACATACATTCATTGAATATCCTTTGACTGAAATGGTACCAGCAGTTGTTGAGACAAAAAAAAAGAGGACAGAAAGTGAAATGTAACAAATTAGATTTTAAAACGCACAGGTAAAAGGATACACTGCTGGTGAAAAAACTCTTTTGTGAATACCACCCATACAGAGGAGAATCAGAGCTGAACAACTGGTGGCAAAAAAAGGATGGTTCCATAGTGACTGAAGAAACGAGACCTGTGAAATAGGGCAAAACATAGATATTCATCAATATGTGTATGAGCTGTATGAAACAAAAAATATATATTTCTTGTGAATAGACCTCTAAAGGCATATTTTTAAGCAAAAACTGAATTTGCAATAACTGCACAATAACAATTGTCATTTCAAATCTTATGTTTTTGGACATCAGTAGAACCAAGGAGGTACATACCTCCCTGGCAGAGCACATTTCAAATGTGGGTGGCTTTAGTTCTACCCTTTTTCTTTCACTCTCTCTCCCTCTCTATCCTAGCTGTAAGAGAAACGATGCCTGTGATTGCATAGGGCAAATTGTTCAGGGAATTTAAAAATAATGATCATATTGGTGATACGAAAAGGTACATACAAGGCTAAAAAGGGACATTCATTCACATATTCTGGAGAAAGTTCATTTGGTTGCAAGTCTGTTTATCCTATTGAACACTGTTCAATGACACTACCACAGTCGTACTTCCGGCCATTACCACTGGTTAAATTCACAAAATATTAAAGGCAGCCGATCGCCATCCCTAATGGTACGTAAACTCCGAACGACCGAAGTTTGTCCATGCAATTGCGCAATGCTACCACTGAGACAAGTGTGTGTGTGTGCGTGTGTGTGTACGCATCATACACAAACATTGTCACCGCGAGCTGCGGTGATTGGAAGAGAGAGGCCAGAAGACGCTGCGGCGTGTGTGTGTGTGTGTGTGTGTGTGTGTGTGTGTGCGTGTGTGTACACGTACGCATCATACACAAATATTGTCACCGCGAGCTGCAGTGATTGGAGGAGAGAGGCCAGAAGACGCGTGGCTCTTTCGGCCTCTCTTCATGTGCATGCGCACTGAGAGTGTGCGTCCATTCGGAAGCTCTCGTGGCTCGCTGGGACAGCCATTTTGGGTTAGGAGATAAGCACAGGGAGCTCTCTTGTAGCCTACCGTATTTTCTTGGTTCTAGGAACACTACCCCCTGGAAAACCACCCTCCGGATAACTACCACCCGGATAATTACCCCCCAGGACAATTCCCCCCTAGGGCAACTACCCCCCGGACAACTACCCTCCAAGGGCAATTACCCTCCAGGGTAATTACCCCCTAGGACAACTACCCCCCGGACAACTACCCTCCTAGGGCAATCACCCCCTTGGGCAATTCCCCCTTAGGAAAACAACCCCCTGGATAACTACCCCTCGGATAACTACCCCTGGATAACTACCCCCTCGGATAACTACCCCCTGGATAACTACCCCCCGGAAAACTACCCCCAGGGTAACTACCCCCCGGAGAACTACCCCCTGGATAACTACCCCCCGGAGAACTACCCCCTGGGTAACTACCCCCAGGATAACTACCCCCCGGATAATTACCCCTCGGATAATTACCCCCCGGATAATTACCCCCAGGATAATCACCCCCCCCCCCCCCGATAACTACCCCCCCCCCCTCCAGATAATTACCACCAGGATAATTATCCCCAGGTTAATTACCCCCTCCTCCGAAAACTAGACCCCAGATAACTGCCACCCGATAACTACCCTCTCTGATGACTTCCCATGGATGATTACCCCGGATAAATAGGCCTACAACTCCCCCTTCCCTATAACTAACAAGAGGAAATTACCCCCAGGACAGTGCACCACGCCAATTACCCCCTGGGTAACTACTCCCGGGTCATGATTGCCCCCACCCCCACCACCAATCTTACTTTTAATAAAAAGAATATCATACTACAGGAAACGAAGTTCTTGTATTATTTGCCAGGAATCACGGAGATGCCATACTGATACATCATCTTATGAAAACAACATCTTAAGGATTTATGATTCGTATCGTTTGCATTTAGGACGATTTATGTACAAGCTTAATTTCTCCCTCTGTATTTTGACTCTATGTTTATAAAAAACGAAGCTGTCCCTTCATATCCTACCCGGTAATCCAGTAAATGTCAATGCCTTTAACCAAAACTATTTTCGCTAAATCTGTATTTTCTTTTACTGTTCCGAAATTTTGGATTTCTCTTGATAGTATAGTATAAAAAAAAGTTTTAAGTTTGAATGCCTTTACCATTGAACTAAAGACATTTTGAAGAAATGTTACACTTCAGAATGAGTTAAACTTTTTGCAATATTTTCTTAACCACAATCGTCTATCGTTTACCACAACTCCATGTTACACTTCTTTATTTTGAGGAGCTTATATCTCATGCCTCACGTGCCCTGGTTTTGACCCATCATCTTCTCTTCCCTCTCGCTTTTCTCTGTCCACCGTGAAGGAAGTCTATTCCTGTCATTCATAACTCACCTTTCCTCTTTCTCTCATTACAAGGGATTTATCTCGTATGTGTTCATGTGCAGTGCACTCCCATTAAAACGAAATGCTCAGGACCGGCAGTTTTTTTTTTTTTTCGTTTTAGCGAAATTTCGTTATAACCGAACAAATGTAATATGCAATGTATAACGAAAAGAAGGAAACCACGCATAAAAATTTATGTTTGTTGAATCCTCATCATACGCTGGAAAGCTATGTGAAATGGGAGATTACCTTTTAATTTCATTTAAATATTACATTTTAAAAGAGCATAAAGTTGTTTGTGTGTTTGTGTTGTCACACATGTGTAGAAAATGACGGTGTACGATTCGGTTACAGTTCGCTATTCCAAAGGTTCTTTTCTTACTAAAGTACGTTACTCCGAAGGCTCCTTATTCCGAAGTTTCGCCATCCCCGGGATTCCGATGGTTTGTTTATGTGAAGGTTCGCATTTCCGCAGAATCATTATTCCGAGAGTTCATAATTTAGATCAAAATAATATATCGTTCATTTTCCGAAGGTTAGTTGATCTGAAAATGAAATGAGGTTCGTCATTCTGAAGGTTTATAATAAAAAAAAAAAGAGAGAAAGGTTGTTCCGAAGGCTTTTTCATCCGAAAATGAAATAAGGTTCGTTATTCCGAAGAAATTTTGTTAATGAAAAAAAAAATGAGAAAGGCTTGTTATTTCGAAGATTTATTTATCTTAAGACGATTATAAGAATTGCCATTCTTAAGTTTTGTTCTGTATACTCTCCTTTTTCCACCATGGATTAACGATACTTTTTGTAATGTTCCGATGAACGAACGTTTTGAATTCCTGTCATTTTCGGACTAACGAACCGTATAAGAATAAGAATAAGGACTATATTTTATTATCGGATTAACGAACCTTTGGAATAACGCCAAAATATGCTTAATAACAAACCCTCTTTCATTTCCGAACTGACGGACATTCAGTTGTATCAGAATCTGTGTGTTTTGTATTAAAGGACTTCGGAACAATGAAACAAACCTTATCTGAATTCAGATTATTGTATTACAATAACGCAAGTTCCCCTCGGAAACTGTGCGTGATACACGGGAGTGAACATTCAATGATGTGTTCGCTCATGCAGACTGAGATGCTTTAAAAATGCTTGTTCCGCTATGCATTTTCGAATGCGATCCGCATTTCGTTATAACGGAGCACATTTCTTTTGTTTTTCTTTGTCAGTGGCGCTCAGAAAAGACTTCGTGATAACAAAAATTTTGTTATAACCGTCTTCGTTATAAGCGCATTTTGTACCATAGACTTTAATGGCGATAATTTTGGGACCAGAAGTTTTGCTTCGTTATGACGAAATTTCGTTATAACCGTGTTCGTTGTAACGGGAGTGCACTGTATCTTTATTTGTGTACTTCGTCTCTGTCTTAATGTGCTTTCTTTGTATTGTTTCATCAATTTTGTAACTATTTTACTGTTATACCGTTAACGCTCATTTCAGAATTGCCCTACTGCATTATTGGGCATTATCAACTAGTATATCAAGGATGTGGAAAGAGATTGTCACCTCCTTGGTATGATCACCGCAGAGCATTACCTCCCTTGACAATTACTCCATATTAAAATTAGGCTCCAAACAATCACCCCTCTTACAATAACTCTCCCCCAGAAAAGTATGTCTCTCATTGTTATTTTCGAACAACGTTTGCTATTTGAATTGAAAAAAAAAAAAATATCATCTGGTTTTGGTCGAGACCTAACTTCAGGTTTTAAACATCTTTTGGGTGAAATAATTAGAAACCCCTTACGAAATATTAAAGAGCATGTTATTCCAAGAAGGATTCAAGTTTTCGTGAAAAAAAAAATACTCTTGAAATGGCCGGGATAAAACAGAGCAGCCCTATAATGTAAAAAGGATTCTGTCAACTACAACTCTCTATAGATCTATTCAAAAAGAGGTTGCAGGACAAAAGACTTTGTTAACAACTAGGGGTGTTTTGTAAAAAAAAAAAGAAATACCGTTAAACTCGTAATATTTTACTCTTTCTAATGAGACTAACTTATATTTGAACTGGATTTCCTCTAAAAGTGTCGAGAACATTTAATTTGAAAACTAGCACAATTCTACTTGTATGTAAAACAAGCTGTAATTTTACTCTTATGACAGATTAGGGCACCATTTGATAAAAGTTGCCAGTTATGACATCTTGTTAGTCTCTAATAATTTCAATAAAACCATGGGTTCTGCTCGAGTCACTGACTTGTTACCATGGACCTGCTTTGATCGACCTCCAACGATTGGTAATTGTGTGGAACTGACAGCTTGTCAGGACTGATAACTTTCATAAAACCGTGCCCGGATCCTATCAGAAATTATGGCTTTATATCGAAGGGTCCCTCTCTAATGTTAAGGGAATATGAATTGCAGTGAAATCAACTCTCCTTTTCTTATGTTTGTCGTCTAATGTGTTATAACGGTAGAAAATGACAAGCCAAAAGAGTAAATGTGACCGTGCACCTCAAAACGAACAGAAAGTCGCACACACTGATTTTGCGTGAGGACTGAAAATAAGTGAAATGGGTCAACCTAGCCGAACTTGACTTTTTCATATTTTCTGAAAGAGCGGGTCTTCTTTTACATTATGCTAAAATTTGGTATTATAAAATGGGCAGGAAAGTGTGTTTTCTTAGCAGTTTATCTCAAACATTTTTGGTAGAATAATGTGATTAGGCGTGTCTTTAGAATCCCTTTTTCATTTCTGAAAAACCTTGTCCACACTCTTCACTTTCAACTCTAATAACTTTTGAAAGGATAGTGCTACTGCTTTGAAAATTGGCATTAATTATGGACAGAATGTGTTAATGAGGCATGCTTAATTTCAGTTTAATCTGATAATCCCTTCATTGTTGTAAATCTGGTGGTTTACTTCCTGTTTTTTGTCCCATTCATCGCACAGCCAGCACGGTTTGGTAAAGATTAAGCGCTTGAATAGACACTGTACTTCAGAGCCTCTTTTCTCAGTTCCCACTTTTCCTGAGTTTGTGCTTTCTTTTCAATATTTAGATAGGTTAGGAGAGTCCATTTGATTTGAGTTATACATCATTTTAAAGCTTAAGGTCTGCTCTTTTAGAATATGGTCTTAACTATAAAAATTCATATCTGGCGACTTTTTGTTTGTTTTGAGGTGCAGGGTCACAAATGATGACAGTGTAAGAGAAAGGTGCATCTTCTGATATGGTGTTATGAACTTATGGAAAAATTACAACGGGTGGTAACTTTCGGGGGGCGGGGAGGGAGGGTTGTCCAGTAGGTAAGTATCAGGAGGGGCGGTTCGAGGTATGGTTATGGGGGGGGGGGGGGTAGTAATCCGGGTGGTAGTTATCCTGGGAGTAGTTATCCGGGGGGTAGTACCCAGGGGGTAGTCTCCGGGGGGTAGTTATCCTGGGGGTAGTTATCCTGGGGGTAGTTATCCGGGGGGTAGTTATCCGGGGGGTAGTTATCCGGGTGGTAGTTATCCTGGGGTAGTTATCCGGGGGGTAGTTACCCAGGGGGTAGTTCTCCGGGGGGTAGTTATCCAGGGGGTAGTTATCCGGGTGGTAGTTATCTGGGGGGTAGTTATCCGGAGGGTAGTCATCCAGGGGGTAGTTACCCAGGGGGTAGTTATCCAGGGGGTAGATGTCCTAGGGGTAATTGCCCTTGGGGTAGTTGCCCTAGGAGGGTAGGTGACCGGGTGGTAGTTGTCCTAGGGGGTAATGGCCCTGGAGGGTGAATACCCTAGGAGGGTAATTGTCCGGGGGGTAGTTGCCCTAAGGGGGAATAGACCTGGGGGGTAATTATCCGGGTGGAAGTTATCCAGAGGGTAGTTGCCCAGGGGGTAAGTGCCCGGATACGATTTTCGCTGACCCATTGAGCCAGCGCTATTCTCATTCGGGGGTCACTACATTTGATACAGAATGGGGGAGGCAGCGTGTTGCGTTCGTCTCCGTGCCGCACAAACCACTCGCCACGACTGAGTGTCTTTAATCTGATAACCACTGAATTACAAATACTGTTATTTGCCACTTCTTACAAAAAAAAACAAAACAAAACAAAACAAAAACCATATATATATACACTACAGTATGTCTTACAGCAGAATAGGGACAATATTCCAGTAACACTGAGGAACATTCCTAGAAATGTTCAAGGACACTCCCCTCACCTTTGAGGTCTCTTCATCCAGGAGCCAGTAGCATGCGCCATAGATAGTACAGATTGCCACCAGAAAAAGAACAACTAGGGAGACAAAAACATTTTTTTTTTAAAGAATACATGACAGTAAATCTGTATCATTTGGCAAGTTCATTATCATGTACAATTTAGTCTATTCAAAATCAAACAAATACTTATATGGGAGACATCTCCTTTGTACATCACATTTATTCTCATTTAGTAAACTAAGCTGCCATTCATCATGATTGCAAGTTTCATGGCAACCTAGACTTAATGTCAAGAATGTGGAGAAATTAAGCAGAACTCATTCTCTCAGTGGCAAAGTTATCATTACACACACAAACACACACACACACACACACACACACAATATACATTGTCCCTTTGTAAATTCACATCACTCGAGAAAAAAAAAACCTTTAAAAATGTACCTTCCGAATAATGAAATAGCGTGACCTTCCCAGTAACATGGCAGTTAAGATTCAGGGGCCTGGTTAGTTCCAGTACACATGTACAAGGTCTTTAATCCTAAGACTTGATTATTATACCATGGACGTACCACATGCATGGACTACAGAGACTCCAACTCCATCTCCCGCCGAAAACCCAATTTTGCAAAATCTCCCGTTCTCTCCGCTTGAGATCTAATTTTTCCCGCCCTGGCTCTGTGTCTCCCGTTGGAAAGGATTTCTTACTTATTGCTATTGTATGTTGAAAAAAATAAGCCTTAAATAGCACCAGAGAGCATCTAGAACCCTAGGAAACTTCGCGCTTTCGCACTCACGTCAACTTGGAGTCTCCGTTTGCTAGGGGTTTCAGGCGGGAGAATCTCAGATCAGAAGGTGCTTTGGGTTGGAGTCTCTGGGACTATGAACGGAGATCTTTCTTTGATCCCATCATCACTACCGCCCACCTGATAATGTGCATCTTAATGAGTACATTCAGACGTGTGGACAATGACGATTGTGTAATAGTGCATCGTCACTGATAAAAGAACTGTTTCCCTCATGTCGGTCCTATTTGGCCGAGGTGCCTTTTCAAACTCAACTGCCTTTGAATAAAACACCAATGATGGGGAGCAGCAAACCTCAAACAAGGACAAGCTTTGCATCACAAAATTGGTAAATAGAAGCGGACACTTGTGGCCACGCATGTAACGTCCCTGAATTTACAAAGGGACAATGTACATTGTGTGTGTGTGTGTGTGTGTGTGTGTGTGTGTGTGTGTGCGATGAATGTCCATATGTGTGGTAGGTCCATGATTATACTAACTGTTTATGTGCACATGCCCTTTACAATTATTTCACGTACATTGCAATTTGCCAAACTATTAACTGTCACATTGTAACACAGATAATAAACAAACACCAGAAACATCCATAATTAGATTTGATTTCACAAACTCTGAAAGGAACACTCAGTAAAAGGTATTTAGATGATTGACATATTCTTTGTATGCCATTTCATAAGTACTGCAAGTCAGTTTCAAGACATTCATGCTAATGAAGAAATGCTAGCTGATGTGTTTAAATGACAACAATGAGCACTTGTATGGCACCATATTTCTGTTTCACATAAAGAACAAAAGTGCAGACTCCTCCTAATGGGTAAAGGGAAAAAGTAGCTAAGGATTTTCACTATTCAGTGACATGATTTGTTTCATGGTGTAAGGTTTTTTTGTTTATTTTTTGTTTTGTTTTGTTCCTTTGTTTGTTTGTTTTTTAATGTCTATGTCAATTTTGCAGAGTTTGTGCTTACTCTGTCCATTTCCATGCATATGGGCGCACATATGCCACCACTTTCCATCAGTCTCTGCTCGAAAGCTTTCAGGTCTGCAAAATCTAGCAAGCCAAGCAATGGACACAAAATGTCAGTTAATACAGTAAAATGCAAAAGTTACATTTCACGCTTTGTACTTCTGTTGACATATACATGTTTTCCCCCCCTTCATTTTTATTCTTTTTTTGATGTTTGGTGGAGTTTGTGGACTTCCCCCTGGTTTTATGCACATTATGTCATGCCAAACATCTCTAAGATAAACTTAACCTTCAAGTATGTTACAAAGTAAAAGTACATGTAGATTGGTTCTATTCTTACAACAAAATTTGTGTATTAACTTTATTGTGCCCAGAGCTGACAAAATCAAAAGAAGTAAAAATAAGACCAGGGCTTTCAGGGGAGGATGTAGGTAGGATTCTACTTCTGGGAAGCCTTTGCCAACAGCTGCTAAACTAGGATGGCTGGTATGTTGTGTGATGTGATTGTATGCAATCGTGTTGGGAACAGAAAAGTGATCTAGTTCTTGTGAAAAAAAAAAAAAAAAATCATCTTCATCATCATCATCATCAGTATATGCAACTAGTAATTGCATGCACAAACAAAAGAAAAAATGTGCAAGTAAAATCAAGGACAAGGGCATCATTATTCATATTATTGATGCAATTTTATGTATATTTTACATGCACCAATAGGCCCATCCCTGTTTTAATGTACATTACTTAACATAGTTCAATCTAACCAGTTGGTACCCTAGGGCTAGCCGCTAGGGTTTTAAAGAAGGATTATGGCTATGGACGGCCAGTAAAACAGGGGATTACCTAACTGCGACCAGCCCGAAGCTTTCACAGTATACATAACTGTGTACAACTTCAACTTCAAGGAGTGCACTGGGGTGAGGGATTTTACCCAACTGATCATTGCATCTTCCTAGACCTAGTACCAAGGCTAGCTAGGTGGGCTCTATTACACACAGCCCAGTCGCTGTAAAAAGTGGCTGTGCCTGCTGTGTGTGCGAAGCTCAGCGTCTGATCGGGCTAGGTAGTACGTACGTGGTGCCCGGTGGGCTCTATCTTCTCGCCCGAACAATTACTGTGTAGCTGTGGTTGCCCTTCTGTAACCGTTAATCATTAGACGACTTTAATAACGCATCGCAATTTCCCCATTCATTTTGTTAGGCCTGCTCAATCGTAGCCCAGTTTAGTTATGTAGCAGAGGAGTATGAATACAAACGCTGTCAAAATACATTCACCAGCACATTATCCAACACGTGGGACTATTCATTTAAAGCTCTCGCACTCTCTCGCACGACGTAATACACTACACTGGTATCTCTCTGCATACCCATTTCAATGTTAGTGACAGAATAACTACGGATGGCTTAGAGAAGTATAGCGTGAATTACTAGTAGCAAATTTCCCTTGTGATCCAACTAACCTTCTGTCTGCACCTGCTCGACGGACATGTTGGAATTCATCGGATAAGCTTAACCCGAAAAGATAACTTTTTCTTGCTGTTCCACAGGATGTAATGAGGGTATTCACGTTTTCCGGGCCGTGTACAGTACAGGGGTATACGTAGCTGAACAGGTTTGCAGTCACGTGCATAAGATGCAGTGTCTAGAGCACAGAACTCATACTCCGCGTGGTCCGGTCTAGAGTACAAGTTAGGGCCGGGGGCGGGGGGGGGGGGGGGGGGGGGGGGGTACGGTTTGTTCCATTCAAAGTCAAGAAGTTCTCACTCCACGACTACCGCGAGCATTCCTGCTGCCATATAAACGTAGCCAGAGCTTGGCATTTGGGTGATTAGTCTTTTCACCTATACTCTCTAAAGTTAGCTAAAATGATCCATGCTGTGACCAAGCTCGCTCTCTAGAGCATGTCTTGGATCTCTGCTTCAGTAGTTGTTCAAAGTCAAAGTGCTGTGCTTGTTCTGTGTAGTACACCTAGCAGTGTTATCTTTTTACTCATATCAATATCATATCATATCAATATTCACATACTACTAAGTGAGATTTTCCCTTCATTTTTCTCCTTATTGTTGTTGGGTCTCTTTTTGCTCTCTCTCGCCCTCTCTCTCTCTCTCTCTCTCTCTCTCTCTCCCTCCCTCTCTGATCGCGGAGGGATGCAAAAATGGGTTGGGCGCAGGTGGTATTGGTGGGATTGCTATGATAATTAATTGATTGCCTGGTAACGACATTTCAATGATATGAAATTGAAATCTGCATCATTCCAAAAATGGGAATGCTATACTATGCGAGGAGATTGCATGGCGGTGTTTGAGCACCCTTTGCACACTGACTGGCAATGACAATCAACTTGAAGTATACACAAGGGGTCAGGAGAGAAATTATATTTTATTGTTCATGCGCTATTGATCATTAAAACAGCTTGTGAGACAGGTGAACGTTCATGTATGTTTTGTTTGCATGTTTGCCCCTTGAAACCCTCATATTTTAATCATGTTTTCCTATGTGTTTTCTTCATTTTAGTTTTTGAAAGCAACAAGGACACACAATGAGGCCTCTTTGTTGTTTGCCGATTATAGGTCTGCTCAAACAAAAGTAAGATTGGATTCCATAAATTAGGGTACATAGGAAAAGCACCAACCAAGTATAAATCTACTGAAATTGCATAATAATTATGCAGGGCCGCTAATTAGTGACCTACACTCACCCACTTCATCCACACACACACACACACACACACACACACACACACACACAAACTGAAAAGCATTCCATAGCCCCTGCAGAGACATTGATGATGATGATAATAATGATGATATTAATAATATTAATAATGACACTGACAATAATAACAATAATATGACAATGACAACTAGAAAAGCACTCTGAGAGTGCAGACCTCCGCCAAGCATGCAGCTCATTAATTCCACCACTGATCTTGTCCTTCCATAGAGATATCAGTGATTTCCACTCATACGTATTTATAGCAGTGTGTGCTGAAAGTCGCCCGATTTCCCAATATTGAAGCCTTTGTTACGTCATAAACCCTCAGCTGCATGGCGCGCCTCGCCCTAGCAGAAACTAGAGCACGCATTTTAGTGTGCGCATGCAAACCTCAAATACCCGCAGCCTGAACTCCCAAGTTCATTGACCCTACCTGCCAAAATATAAAAACTCCTTCATAAATTCCCCTAAAATTCTCGGATCATTACCAAAAGTTAATCGTTTGTTACTTGTGTCATTCTCAACCTTTCCTGCAAGTTTCATCCCAATCCCATCACTACTTTTTGAGTTATTTTGCACACGGACAAACGAACAAACGAACGAACAAACAAACAAACAAACCAACGTGTAACGAAAACATAACCTCCTCCCTTGGCGGAGGTAATAATAGGCTAATAAGTAACGAGATAAGTACAGCGTACAAGTATAAAGGCCCATATATTATTATAATACTGGCTACACAGGCCTATGATGATTATGATATTATAGTGGCACACAGGTCCTCCTGTCGGTCCCCATGGCGCTTCAAAAAAAAAAAATGCGTGTGCAAACATAAGAGAGTGGAGAAGAAAATAACAACCAAATAAAAAGCAAGTAAAAAGGAGCACTATTCTCCTGGACATACTATATTAGTAGAATGAAGCTATTTATTCAATAATGCGGGAGGAACATACGATTTAGTTTTGAATTTGAATGTTTCTCCTTCTTCTTCTTCTTCTCTGATTAAGTTTGTCTCCTTCAGATACAGAAGCTGAATGTTTCTGTTAATGAAAGTTTTGTTCCTATAAGTGAAAAAGCACCCACATGCATGTTTTATTCGAAAAGTCGTGTGGTGGATGCGATGTTTGTGGAGGGACCATGTAGTGACAGTACGAAGCAGGGCGCGATGTCACGTATATACGAAGCAGCGGGCGATATCGGCTTTATGATGTCACAATAACTGTATAACATTTTGCAGTAGTGACCGCAAGTCACAAGTGCTTTGTGATGTCATAATTGCTATGTGACATCATTCACAAATAATAATCATCATGAAGTGTCAAACAAAAGTGACGGTGCGAAGGAGGGCGCGCTGTCATTAGTGCTTTGTGATGTCACAATTGCTTTGTGACATACTATTAGTTTTACATAGAGTATAAAACATGCCAACTTCTGAATTTATTTAGTACAATAATATACTTTTCCTTGAGAGTTTCTAGTTAAAGGAAACGAAAATTCCCAAGAGAAATTAGGATTGAGTGAAAGCAGTAACATTAGTAGAACACATCAGTGAAAGTTGTTGCACAAGCATGTATCTAAATATCTTAAGTAGTAGGACCTACTCCTATGTCAGATACGATAGAAAATTGACTCACATGCATTGTGGTTCGAAGGATGTGAAACTAACTTGTCATGATCAAGAAGGGTTTTTCCCCGTGTAAGAAAATGTGGGGTTTTTAACGCGAGTACAAAATAAGTACAGAATTTCCAGAGAAAAAAAAAAAGCAAAAGCAGATTTGATTTGATTACCCGACAGATACTAGTAGTCACGACATACGTCTTATTTACAATATAATGACGTCATTAGTGCCCTAAAGGCTTTTCCTAGAGTACCTACTTGTAATTACAGTCTTCATCGTAAAATAACTTCCACAGGCATTCACACGGTTTGGAAACTCCTTTATTTTTCTGGTTGCCACCATGTCACCAAACGAATTAGCGCCATCTTTTGCCCCGTATACGTTACAAGCCCCCGTCGTCGTCGCCACGGAAGTACTATTTCTGTGGTTGCCGCACGCGTGATATACGTTTCCGTACAGCAATTGCTCAATTGGCCATCCATGATCAATATGTGAAATGAATCAGTATCTTATGCTGACATTCTGTACAACTTATCTATTTAATTACGGCAATCTAATATTGGTCAAATTGTCTGTATATTCTTGACTGTTGATAAACCATAGCTAGAGGGAGAGTGTATAAACTGTACCCCTTGGATTTCTTAGGTTTGGTTTATGCATACCATAAAGACTCGACCTACGTCTACAGTATATACAGTTCGACCTCGATTATCCAGCCATTCATCCGGATAAGCGAATTGGCCGGATATGGGAGACACAATGTTAATGTGTTGCCGTCCAAGCTGCAGGTAGCGTACCCCGCAACGGTGGTGATGACTGCTTATTTTTACGATGATAATGTGGTGTGAATTTATGTTAGTTCTGTCGGGAATATTGTAGGTAAATCGTGTGAGTTTTGTAGAAATTTTAATTGAGTTTAAAGTCACTGTTTTTTTCTCAATTTTTGGACGAAAAAAAAAGTCCTTCACTGCGTGAACGCGTCCGGATAGAGATTTCCGGATAAAAGGAGGCCGGATAATCAGGGTCGAACTGTACTAGAAACTCGTGATCCTCCGGCTTCAAAGGTATACAAATTTCTTATACTTTAGTACATTGTACATCCATGTGGTGTCATCGAGGTGTAAACAGAATAATGCAAACTGTGCACTGCCATTAATAGACTACCGATATGTCGAAAGAAATAAGCCTACTTTGTAATTGTCAAGTTTCATACAAGATGGTAAACCTACTTCAATATTTGATGGTTTCAGCATGTAAATTAACGACCATTTATACCATATAGCATATTGAGAACACGCAGATGAAAATCGACGTCTTGAAGAGCCAAGAGCTCCGGTCAATAATGGAAGCTTGTCGGAAAATTAATCTAATCAACGTACAATTTGGTTGGAGTTAATAGCTCTGGTAATTAATTACACGGTATAAGTTTGTTCAGACTTTAAACTCGTGACACTTTGTGTATAAGGTTAATTCACGTTGAGCCACGCGCGAAGCTTTCTCCTTCGGTAATCACCCTTTCTTGACGTTATCTGCAGCCGGCATAATTTTGTTATCTTTGACACCTGTCATTGTCCCAGCCAAAACGAGTTGAAGTATCCACAGGGGAGACCTCTCAACCCAATTCCACCCTCTGCTTGATAAGTCCAGAAATCTTATTGTTAATCACGATGTTGAAGGTTATTAACCCATAGTAGGACCTAAATTGCCGCACTTCCCGTTGGTTCGTAAATTAAATCTACATAATGACTGTATATACAAATGCCCGTTTCGACTACCCATTGTAGTTGGAACTACAGTGTGCAATACACGTATTGTCATTAACTTGTACTTCGAAATAGTTCTCCTTCAAGAAGAGCTAAGCCTTTGACCAGAGAAGGCAGTAATTTGTTTGCTACGTGGCAGAGATGGTGCTTCCAACAGATTAACGTGCGGTCATGACCACCATCAAAGATTATCCCGTTTCATCCCCATTATACATAGTCCCTCATTGTGGCAGTTTACGAAAACGAAGACAATAAAAAGTCTCCTTTTGTTCATGTCTTTATTCCGATGCACCCCTTAAAATCGACAGAGTGTATCAAGATGATACAGGCCTAGGTATGGGGCATAATGCGAACATAATATGTATATATATATATATATATATATATATATATATATATATATATACATATTATAAATAAATAAAATACAAGATAAGTTCAAAGGTTGACAAATTGCTCTGCATCGACGTAATTAAGGTCGAGGCAGGGCAATTTGTCAATCAGTTACAATGAAAGCATCTCGACGGAAGAATTTCATAAATTTGAAGTTAAAGGTATTTTCCCTTCGTAAAGGCTATAGGCATATTCCAAATAATGTGATTATACTCAAATATATTTGAATGTTTAGAACGCACTGCCTATGCATTAGGGCTTCTGGTTGTCAGGAAAATTCTTTGCGTTAAAGGTATGCATACAGTTTGAATAAATTAGGTTGTAAATTTGTCTATTGTGCACACAGTCAATCACAAAATAAACCGCATCTTTTGCAAGCAACCCTAATTGCTTCTAAAACTTGTATACCCATCATGTAAATCTTGTCTTAACGGTGCGGTGACAATTCCTAGGAAATACATAATATAAAACAGTCTTGGTATAATGTCGGCCATAACTGCATGGGGGTTTCAAATAAAATTATATCAGAAAAATATAATTCAATAGGTTGTGGAATGTGTTAGGTGCATTGCTATGTCATTGCATAAATCAGCTGTTGTTTACATGTTGTTTAAATGTTCATTTAGTTACATAATGTTGTCATTTCATTACAAAATAATCATTCATCGACGAAATGACTGAATTCGTAACGAAATATTCCATGCGACACTTGGCTCTCCATGGTTTTTTTCCATGGTTTAAACCATGGTTTCATTTTGTACCACCTTCGTGAATTCGGGCCAACAAGTATAAAAGTGGTATGAACCTTTCTTTAGACAAAAAATGATGAATCAATGAAATTACTGAATGAAAACAACACATATACCTTGCATGATATCGAATACACACTCAAACTATAAGTGAAATGTAATTTCCCGCAAGAGGTGAACAGTGCATACCCTCTTTACTGCGGTTTCAACCAATCGATCACATTAATGTTATACGGCTACTTTATATAATAATGTTCATCACACACGTTTGACACATGGTTCAGTATCACTAGAGTAATGCCTACGTAGTACAATGAAGATATTGACAGGTCAGGCCCAAAAGCGTATCTGTGTATTTGACAGATTATCATGGTGATTTCAGGAAGTAAAGTATCTATACATCATACGATTTTTGTGTCGTTGTTGTTATTATTATTATCATTGATCGCATACTCATGCTATACATGTCATTTGCAACACTTCCTCGTCCAAATATATTAGTATGTGAAGTTACCCTTATCCCATGCATGTTTAAAACACACTGAGAGTTATTTCCTATTTCTATTACAGTATTGTGCTTCAATTTCTTCTTGTATGCTGGCAAAACATGTTGCTTACTAGGTGTAAGAAGGAGTTATCAGAAGAGCTGACAACTGTTACTAGAACTGGAATGCCACGGGAATCTTTTAGACAACCCATACACAAAAGTCTATCAAATTGTTTGGGAGACATTCCCAAAAGGGCGATCATTACAGAGCAAGGACGCGTGGAAATTGCAATGTTATCGGGATCCTACTTAGTATACTCCTACCCCTGAACAGCTAATATACTTTGTATGAAGCTAACATACTGAAGTATTACACCATTATATTCGTTGTTCCATATTTTCTCTGCTTTTCAGTCCGCGCGGCCAGTTTATAGAGAACAGACACCGCGAGGGGGAACTGGTGTTCCCTTTCACAGCGTCTTTGTGCCTAGCAACGGCAGCACGAAGAGGGAATGGATCTGAAGAAAACGAGCATACCACTACGAGTATACACTGGATGGAGTGAAGTGCTGACACCCGGCATACTACTGTATTCAAGACTGTCAACACACACGCCCGAAAGCAATTTCTCACTCTCGAGTGTGTGTGTGCTGTGCACTGATGCTTGCATCACTGCACTCACTCAGAATGCGCGCTGGAACGAAAGAATAGCGCGGGAAGTGGCGAATGAACTTATTCACTTGTCCATGCTTTTACAAATACCTGAGCAACTACTCTATAACGTTCCACCATTGTCCGTGTCGTATCTACACATACATACAGGCAAATTACTTCTATTTTTCTGCATGCAGTTGGCATTCCGTGGTTGAAGTTGAGTGTGACATACGGATCGACATCGTGTGTTCCTTATAAGGAATATATAAGATTGCTTCCGCACAACTATAGTCCGTCAAGCTATGCCGCCGTCGAAGGAGGAGGAGATAGCGGCCGTGCTGAACACTTCGCGAGAGCCGTGTATACCCAACGTGAGTGGTGATATTATGAATGGTAGCTCGTATTTCGGTGGAAAGAGCGACGTCAAAATCAAACAAATGAACGGCGGAAGCCATGATGAACCAGTTCGTCTGAGGAAAGAAATCAGCTGGGTCAATGGCGTCACCATCATCACGGGCTGCATCGTCGGCTCCGGTATTTTCCTCTCGCCAAAAAGCGTGCTGGAAAATGCTGGCTCTGTGGGCATGTCCCTCGTCGTGTGGACTGTGTCCGGCATTTTTTCCCTGATCGGTGCACTGTGCTTTGCCGAGTTGGGAACCACCATCGTCAAATCAGGTGGGGAATACTCCTATATATTGACTGCATTTGGACCTTTACCAGCTTTCATTCTTCTCTGGGTGACACTTCTTATCATCAATCCAACTGGGCAAAGCATCATAGCCTTGACATTCGCGAATTATGTCGTGCAACCGTTTTACGCCGACTCGGATTGCGGCCCTCCCGATATATTTGTACGACTATTGGCAGTGATGTGTATAAGTGAGTATTTACATCGGATTCACGTTTCCTTTAAGTATTTCTTAGTTTGTTTGTGGTGTTTTTTTAAACCAATGTTTTGGTGCGTTTCTGATTTGGACGTGAAGTTTGGGTTTCGATATGTAAATTTGATGCCTTCGAATCCATTGCCATTGATCTTGTATACCATGCAAATTCTTGTTGCAAAAATTCTTGAATGAAGTGGAGTATATTCAGTTATTGTTGAAAGTTATGAAAATTCCAAAAGGATTTTGTTTCGGGTATATCGATATATTCATTTCGGAAAAGTTCGGATACCCATCCATGAATATATTGTTTATAAACATTTACAAATATATATATATATATATATATATATATATATATATATATATATATATATATTATATATGACTCCAAATTCTAGTTTTATCTTATTTTCTTGGAGTACGAAGGGAGCTGTATTATCCTCATTTCAAATCGTTTGTTTCCTTGAGTTTAGTTTGTGCTTAGAGCTGAAGACCTGTTGTCACTTCAATTTAAACAAGTTATGATAGTTTTCAACATTGCACATTTGTGTTTACTCCCTCTTGTTTGGGTGATCGTGCAGGAGTCAAAAAGTAAAGTAGCGCCATGGTTTGTAAAGACTATCACACGTGGTACGTACAGTGTAGGAGTCGTCGTGGACCCCCGCATACAAATTATCCGATAAAATGTCTGACATACCCCTGTGTAATATGATGTTTAGAATGTTTTGTTGTATGTAGTCATTTATTTTATGGCGTAAAGTGCATGATTGCCTATTTTAGTGTAGGACAACCAAAATGGCTTTTTTTTAAATTCAGCTCGGGATATGTACGCCAAGACATGCTGTGTTGCCATTCAAACACGAGGTGGCTAGGTGTAGCTGCCCAGGGCCAGAGTAGCACGATGACTGCTCCAGTGGACATGAATGGTGTCTGTCTTTGGACACTGGAAACCTGAGTTCAAATGTCACAACGGATACTCGCTGATGATTTGGCACGTCCTCGACTTTCACTCAATACATCTTTGTCAAAGGCAGTGTGTACAAAGAGCAAAACAGTTCGTTCGCTGACAGAATGCTTACATTAAATATAGGTGTCCCCTCACACCACTCCCCTGTCCCATAGCAATAAGAAGTTGCAGATAATCAACATATTGGCATATAGAACTTTATTTGAGAGCCGATTTATGTGCTATTATATTGGAAACTATAGAGAGACTCTTATAAAGCGCCCATTCTACATAAAAAGATACTCATGGCGCTGTATAATACAATTTACAGGTCTCGATAAAAGAGGGAAACTGACCATCATTTTTCAGTTGGTTTTATCCAGGGAGGTGACCTCCCTGGTTTTATCTGATAAATGATGATACTGTATGACGTCACTATGTTGTCTCGGGTCTCTCATGGTGCTGGTGATGCAGATTTTTCTTTTTTGGAATAGATTCTACTCGATGGCTTTGTACCATTGCATCGAGTGTCCCGTCAAATTATCTCTCTTTGCGATCGATGTGTGATGGGAGTAACTGGATGCCGAATGCCCCATCACAGAAAGAACTTGAAGTATGATATTTATAATTTACTCCATCTTTTTGCCACATGGACATGCGGTGTATGTGAAGTATTACTAGTTTGTAACTCGATAGATATTGTAACATACTTTTGACGCTGTTTGAAGACCCATAACCTTTGATTATGAATTTCACGCACACAATTTATTTAGTTAGGCCTATATGTATATAATAAAGATATGCTCATAACTCTTGGCATACAATATTATTTTATAGTGTGCACTCATCGCATGTTAGTATCGCGCTGCGTATCTCGCAGTAGTCACAAATCACATGTTTTTACGACGATATGAAGTATAATCTTTATGGGCAATTACATTCTTCTATAACTAGTATAAGGTACAAATACAATGTACACTGTAGCTATGATAGGCACAGTTACCCTTCCGGGCTTCGTTGTGTAAGACAAGATATGATGTACAGTGCACATGTGTAAAAACTCAATCGAAAGCCTTTTCTAATGTCGTCTGAATAGGGCGGTACATTATCTTCAGCCATAATACAGGAGAAGGAGATACATGAGAAAGAAAATGTTATTTGATTTTCATCACGTCCCTCGAAAATCTCTCAAAGATCGGGGGGGGGGTACATAAAGAAATAACCCAACTTCCTACTGCAGCTTACGTGCGGTATAACTCACATCATTAGTCATCTTTTCCCGAACTCATTCCTCCAAGAGTGTTTAACGACCCAGTTTTTTCCCACTCTGTGCCATCTAATATCAAATATTACCAACAGGGTTGAATGCTAATATACAAGTAAACTGTGTTTTGTTTTTGTATGTACTGAATGCCAAACAAAAACTCAAAGATGCCCCTCATGTCTACATTCGTATATTAGGACATCCAGTCATACTCCGACTGTCATTTCGTGGAATTTTGTGTTTTTGCCAACTTATAGTATGAACTGCGAAAAATGTTCTCTTCCTTAGGTTACTAATTTCAAATTGTAATACTGTGACACTCGTCGTGACGTTTACCATTATTTAACGATATACACCGTCACATCAGGGAGGTGCTCTTTCTTCCACCTCCCTGGTCACATCATGCTGTACACACGACAATCGAAAAGATGAAGTCCTACTGCCATAGCAAATACCAGCAGTATACACATGTGTACATGACAACAACAAAGAAGCTGTGAATTGTTCATTCTGTATAGAGAGTTTCAACACCGTTGTAGATTGATATTAGATAACAAATTTATGTTGACGTATACACATGTATACTGAACTCTTCCTCGGGGGCGTTGTTTCGCCCGAACAACTATCCTGAAGGCAGTACAATATATTACCATACATGATCAATCGTACAGATGCAGAAAACAAAATGAAAGAAGACACAAAGGATTTGGGGGTTGAAACTTTGAAGAAAAAAAAAAGAAGAAGAAAAGACAACACTCGTGGACCGTTATCTTCTATATCCCAATGAATCGCATTAATGAACAAGATTTTGTGCACTGACAGAATAGGCATGCAGTGCATCGAAACGAAACGATTGTCGGCACTCACCAATCCCCATGTACCGAGACCGGGCCCGTATGAGGAAGAACTAAGGAATTTTTTATCTCTATACACTCATAGCTTTTGGAAAAGAACGCAGTTGAAGGCAGTTAATCGCCCCAATTTCCGATATTGTCTAACTTAGTTAATTGAACTGCATGCATGAATAATATTCAGATGCACGAAAACACCCTATGTAGCAAACACATATTTTGAGGATTATGCTGTCACAATCAAGTGATTTACGAACCAAGAGCATAAGTTTAGCATCATCCATTTACTCCATAATAATCTAACACTACTGGTATACTGTGTAAAAGTGTATTGAGAAAAGCAAACCCGTCACTCACATGCTTTTGCCCTGTTTGAAGCGCTATAATATGTATATATTAATAATATATAATGTCAACCCTATACTAATGCGTATATCTTCATATCTATACACAACATCAGACACTTTGGTACACCGTACACTGTATAGCATGCAACAATACATTGTATATATGTACTACAACTCTACATGTTATATGGTTCATACCTTTCAAACTTGCCTGTAATAGATGGGATTATTCTTCTCAACAGTGCAAGACACCAGAAGAAGGGACAAGGTGTTTCTCCTTTGACAACGTTACTGAAATAAAATTGAAAGGTCAGGGAGTGATTTGTATTCAGTCATTTTTGTATTTATTATTTTTTTTTGAGAGAGAGAGAGAGAGATAGATAAAAATCATTTCAAATCTTCCACATGTTACAGTTGATCAATCTCACGTTGATTGAAAATCAATTATGCAGAACAGGAGTCGGGTGACTAAAATGATACTGCTTTAGCCAAACAGTATAAAGAGCATGGAATTTCATTGACATAAGGTAGGGAAATAAACATGAGATAATTATCAAATTTTGAAGTGTGACATCTTGCCACACAACAATGATATTGGTCACCATTATTTCATAGGGATTTTAGGTGAGGTGTCGTGGCCTGAGAGGTCATAACGAAACACCTTCATTTAAAGTTGGCCTGCGGCATCACACACACACACGCACACACACACACACACACACACACACACACACACACACACACACACACACACACACACACACACACACACACACAAATACCAATATTCAAAATACAAGGGATACTGTTGCACAGTATCACGTTGCACAGGATGATGAACATGTGAAACACCTATATGGCCGAAGCAGAGTTTTGTCATTATGATGAAAGGCTCTGTGAGAGGCACATTCCTGTGCTTTTGTATTTTCCTCTATACATGCATTATGATATTTATACAATTCATCGTCCGCATTTCGTAAGGCAGAATAAAGATCCCCCTTCTCTTGTGCCCCTTGTTTATGTGTACCATTTATTAGAATACTTAGATAGCAGAATTTACAAAATCCTCCGAGTTTTTGAATTAGTAACTGAATTGTAAATATGGTAACATGTTTACCAGATCACAGTTCTTGCCTCCTTCACGTCAGAGGATTAGCAAGAGCCAACTCATGTTTTCTCCAATATAAGATAATCGTCATATACAGTGACCACCAGCGCTGCACGGGTCACAACAAGTTAATTCCTGCACCGAAGCTACCTTGAACTTGATGACTTAAACGGAAGGTTCTGAGTTCGAATCTTGTTCGGTGCTTCGATATTTCGTGGACAAGAGGTCTTACACATGTCCCTCTTCACTTGGGAGAACAGATGGGTACATCAGGGCAAGACACTAACTTTTTTTCTGATGGCACGAAAGCGGCACTAAAATTTTGAAATCTGAAATTATGGTGGCGCGAAAAAGAGCCTCCCGAAATAGAAGGAAATATGATACATGTAATCCATTTTGAATCTAAGTTGCCCGATCAATCTGCCAAAAGATAGCCTTTTATTAAAGGTTAGTGGCCCGACATAAATTTTAGTGGCTCCGGACCACCGGGCCACCGCTAATGTCGAGCCCTGTTAATTCAGATGATGTTTGGGGTAATGTTGTCTCGCCCGCGCAGCGGAAGCAAAACATAGGCGTCACTTTTCCGTCGTCATCGTCGTCGTCGTCGGCGGTGTCGTCAACAATTTGGTGTACTCTCTGTAACTTCCCATAGCTTTGATGTTATTTGACCACAAAACTCACACCACTGCTGCATAATCTGAAAATGGTGGTCAAGTTCGAATATGGGTAAACAAGGTCAAAGGTCAAAAGATCAATGAACTTGTACTGATAAGCACTGAATAGGCCTACGCATATTATTGTTGGTGTATTTTCAATAACTTCCAACAGCTTTGAGCTATGACCACCACATTCATACCGCAAGTACATAACCTAAAAGATGTCGGTCAAGTTCGAATATTGGTGAATTCTGACAAAGTTTAAAAGGTCTATGAACTTGACCTCTTCAGCTCATACTTGCAGTATCTTATAGTACTCGAGAACTTTCCATAACTTTGATTTATGACCATGAAATTCACACCACAGGTACATCACCTATGTTTGTCGGTCAAGACAGTATAATACGAATATTAATTTGTGATGGTCAGAGGTCAAAATATCAATGAATTTTCTCTGATGATAAGTACCGTATTGTGTGCTCTCAATAATTTTCCACAGCTTTGAGCTATGATCACAAAACACACACTGTGACTACAGGTACATAAAGATGCCGGTCAAGTTCGGATAATATTAGTGAAATTGGACATGGTCAAATGTCAATGAACTTGCATTGAAAAACACTATAATCACAAACTGCGATATGCTGGGGTGGGGAGATAGTATATAGGAACCTATAGTGTGTTTTCATGGTCACATTTAGGAGATGTCATTGCGAACCCGGGCAGATGTTTTTCTATTCAGGACCCCTACAACGCTATACAAATTGCGGCTTCTCACTTTTCAGTGCGTTACAAAAATATAACCAATGTCCTTCTCCAAAGCTTCAAATTTGAAAGGTTTTAACAAAGAAGCATTTAACAAGTTTGAGTAATTCATGTCTCGATCTCAACTTCCTGTCACGCGTATGGCAAGAGAATCGTCAGTCTGTTTGTGATGCGCTTATATGCACAGTGAATAGAGAAATTGCTCTCCATGCATGTGGCTGTACTAATTATATTCGTTGTTTGTCTTCGTATTTCCAGAACACGGTAAACAATGACTGGTAAGCAGAGTTTCACTTCCCTCCGTGGGAACTAGAGCAAAGTCTGGGCAAAGATCTCGATAATAACCACGAACTAACATTGACATGGAACTCTCCTCCCCATATCTAGAGAGACAAGCACACTACACGCGTCCTGCTTCTGAAGTCGAGGTTGCAGTCGTAGTCTGCAGTTGCAGTCTGTTAATTACCTCATTATGATACTCAAGCTGAAAGTACAAAATGGCAATACCACATCATTCGTTACAAAACACACATAACCAAGTGACACGAGTGCTCAATATTTATTTTGTTAAGTAAAACTTCAAAAACAGTAACACTTGAAAGGGTGTAACCTTAAGTATGTTCCTCAAAGCTCATATCCTGTGATGCAAAGTCGTTGATTTTGTCGCCAAATTGACAATTTCACTTTGGTAAGTTTCCTAAAAAAAAAAATAGAGAAGGAAAATGTAGCAAAGAGAAAGTGTACCATGCAAGTAGATGATGTGTTGCAGCATTACGTCACAATTAAGGAGTAATTGCCCACAGAAGTGTTACTGGGATGTAAACTGGCATTTATTTGCAATCACGCCATCCCACTTTCTAACGCAACGCAAAATGTTGCTTCCATTCAACCTATAACGCTGAAGAAGGGACATATTCTGTGATGTTTGTGAAGTCCGCACTGTTATCGAGCGAGCTAATTACCCCCCCCCCCCCCCCCCCCGCTTTTTAGTGCGATCATCTGCTATAATATGTTTGGGGAAATGTTACACATTATACTTGTATAAGCAATCAAAAATCAAATGTAGAAAAGTAAAGGTTGTTTTTCGTGTTTATGAATTTCCTTTTTTTTTAAAGAATGTCTGAAGCGAAGCTAATGTTCTTGTTCCTTGGTGACAGAACATTGGCCTTAACCAGGTATACTTTATGCATGCTGCCCTTTGTACATCATTACTTCACATCAAATCCTTATAGAACTATAGTAAGGGGAAAAAACTCCGAGTGCTTTCCCACCTATTTAACATTCGTTGTTCATACATAGCCTATAATGTTTGTATAAAAAGGTCCACTGATGGGCACTGGGTGTATATTTTGCATGACAATGTGTTAATGTGATGTCTGTAGGCGACATCACTATTGTAAGTGTTCTTGTGTGTCAGTAATTCCGTTAATGCTTTAGACTAGAGTAGGCCTCTCTAGAAAACTGGCAGAGTTTCCAAGGGACTATGAGGGGGTTTCTCGAATGTGAATGTGTGTGTGTTGCGCCAGGCCAAAATGGCGTTCTTGCCTTTCTTGGCGGCGCCACTGGGAGGTTCCACGTTATGGCGAGGTAAGACTCGACGTGCTGTAAATATAAGTTGTACGTGAATCTGTACCTTGGCGGTCATAACCCCACGCTTCTGACGAGCGGGTGAATGTACAATGTATGCCTCTTCATGCACCCAGATATACCAGGGAGCTCGGAGGTGAGAGAAAACCTCACTGGATATACTCATAACATCACGCAAAGCATGCATTGTGTGTGTTTGCTGCGTGTCTGTATATAATGTACAAAATTGTACGTGTGTAGAGGGGATCATTCATAATTATCTTGAAAACAAAAATCTGCGATTGTCAAACACCTCCAATGTAAACGTAAAGAAGTGATTTCTTACTATTCTGAGAAACGTATAGCGAAATGTTTGCTTGATGTATGCAGGTTTGCCCAGGGAGATGATCTCGACTGCCCTCTGGTTTGCCGTATACGGTAACTCCGTGTATACCTAATTAGTGTTAGAGAAATGTGAAAGAGTAAACCAACATTATTTTGGATGTATCACAAACGCCAAATTCCAAGCATATTCATTTGATACTCAGAAAACTCCAAATTCCAAGCATATTCGTTGAATACTCAGCCAATGAAAAAGAAAATGCATTTGCACTTTGCTTTTGATCTAGTAAGTGTGTGACGACTTTGTTATGGCTCGGTATAGATAAACACAATATTGTTCAACGCATAAATCATGCGCATAGGTTTGGTGGTTTGTTTGTTTTTTTCCAAAATTCGCCCAAAATGATTAATCCGCCGTCAATCCACTCCCCTCTCGCATTCCCCCAAAACAGTAGAAAAACAACATCCCCAGATTCAATGGGAATCATGAGGTCACGAACAAAGCTTTGCGGTCCCAGGGTAGTTGATAGATCAACAACTGAATAAACATAAAAATGGGAAATCTTTCGTTGGCACAGAGAAAGCAAGGTATATAAATGAAAGATTGCACGGGCCCTTGTGTCTAACAGTACAAAACCTATAGATTGATGTGTTGCATGCACCTAAGTCTTCATAATTCTCCGAAAAATAAAGGAAATGGAGTAATGACTGGTATTGATTTATACTCTGATCACCACTTATGTGGCCAAAAGAATGTTTAAACTTGTGCGCCATATAGTATTTTATTTAAAATTCTGTTATTTTTCTTCGGATTGCTCGTGCATGTCTCCATGCGATGTCTTGTTCATAGTCTCACCATAGAACATGATCCTCAGTCTATAGGGTATATCATTATGGTGCATGTATTCCAATGTCTTTTTCAAATCAAAGTGATTAGCAATTTAACAGTTATTAACAGAATGATTCAGTGATGTCATCGATAGTATCTTGGTTTTGAAGGCCTTTTGTGGTCGGTTCCAATCAAGTAATCTGAAGAAAAATAGAACAAGTGTGATGGTCATGGCACGTAATATTGAAATTCATTTGGCCACATAGTATAAATCAGGGTACTGTATATAATCAGCATAATAAGCCAGCCTGCGTTTGCATCGCAGGTCTTTTTAATTAAGAAAAACTCTTTTTTACGTTCCTTTGTGGGTATCATTCTGTTTAATGAACGTCACATACTCTCTCTTTTGGATCATCACTTAAAAATGTATTTGATCATTTTATTTCCAATTGTATCATCGATACGATAGCTGAAAAATCGCTTTTATTTTTGCTGTAATAGATAGATCATTTATAGCGCGATATAAAGGTAAAAGTGGGAAGACTATATTCTGCCTCTTACGCTTTTCAAAGGGTGAGAATATTGTCACGACTGATGTAGCGTTTATCTCTAACCACATTACTGTGATGTTTTTCGGATATCCGTCGTAATGACCGGACCGGGACTACGCGGATGATGCACGGGGTACCCCTCGATGATACCCCTCGTTTCATTCCTTTCATTCATTTACTTCATCGACTGTGTGTGTAAAAACTGCGATCAGTGTGTTACAGGTGTTTGTTTCATTTGATCCGTCGGTGTGTTATATGTCTTTGGACCTACGTTATCAGATTACTTGATGGCACAGATGGCTTAATCAGAAACTGCTGATGTTGATGGGTTCACGCAGCATGAGATTTCTCACACGATGCATGGAGCTATACAATTCAGCCATGTTGTAGTTCCATGCTTGCATGCATGCTAGCGGGAGACGGCTGCATTTTCATCCAGAATCTCGACGAACCTCGATTTCGAAATCTCGACGTAGAAGACTGTGCATTTTGTCCACATGGTTTTCCGCTTTAACGACTGATCTTTTTTAAGGTTACACGTGTACTATGCTAGTTACTAGTCTTCACTCATGCAGGCGCAAAGTATTCCTAGACGTCTAACCAGCTCCTTCTCACCGCCTCCCAATACCCACATCTGACACGGCTTCTTAAATGGCAAAATAATTACAACAAGTGATCCAAAGTTAACTTATCTACCTTTATAGGAGGTTCGTCTGATTCGCTGTTCTAGGATGATGTAATTAAAAAAAATGATATCCATTATTTATCTACCTATTTTATGTCTGACTGGATGCTTGTCTGTATCTAGTCCTGACCTGACATTGAACTTTTGAATCTCATTGGATCTCCCGACGAGTGATATGCCCGAGTCTATTAAAGTTCTCTAACTCATGGATATCCACGTAGTTTGCTGTGTTCAAAAGGTGCAACTGTTGTTAATAGCATTTACATATTTATAGTTGTCGTTGACTTTGTATACAGCTCTCCAGTACCGTGAGGACTTATATACAGTGTAGACCTTTTACTAGTAAATGTTACGCATTCTCATGATTTTTTTTTTTTGAATTAAGAAGCTTATTTGCAACTTTCTTGACATGACAACAACCATGCAAAATAGATTCCGATTTTTGGGATGTTTATACGTGAGAACAGGTGAATAGTCCGTTTCCGTAATTTATTACTATTTATGGATGTTTCTTTTCATACAGCCTATAATAACGAAGTATTTCAGTTACCCGCTCCTTCAACAGGTAGAAATTCGTTCAGTTGTTGCTAGGTAGGGCAAGCTTGCCTCCTGCAAGATTTGTGCTTACTATATACAGGTAACTTTCGTGAACAAAGCATGCATAAAATCTGAATGTATTACAAAACCGGTCTGTTGACTATTGTTATGCAATTAGTGACAAATTCATAAATTGGAATTCGTTAGCATTAGCAGTATAGTACCCTCGCTATTGACAACGTGCATTCTGCATGAAATTGTTCACGGTGAATGTCAATACTGTCACTGTGCATGCATTGATATACCAGTCGAATGATTGAGTGTCATATTATATAGTTTTTATATCACGGTAGGGAGCTATAACATAATAGAGATTATCTCAATTAGTAAACCCCATCCTTTTTAGTCGCCCTGATGAAGAGATGGCTTGTATGAGGGAATGATTATCTGCGATCTGAGCTTACCATGCAGTGCAGTCCCGGATGCATCACGACCAGCATGCTACCTTGATGTGTGCCGTCGAAGGCACGTCTGGAATGAGACAGTTGGAGGGAGTAGGCTGCCATTTTTTTTTCAGGGAAATATATGGCATCGTGAGAGGACGTTGTTACAATGAAGCTGTACACATAGCTCCATGCATGGTGGTACCATTTGACAGTATGTAGTGCTTTTGTTTTGCTGCCATGTTTTAAGTGCAGTATATCACACCATACTCGACTTAACTTTGACACAGAAATCAGACGAACAGAACGGTACAGAAGTAAAAAAAAAAAAATAGTTTTGTCTTTTCAAACCTTACATAATCTCCAAGTGATAAGTACTGAAACCAATACCGTTCTCTTAAACTTACCATAGTTGACATGGTGTTGTGTGGAATTTCTCTTCAAAATGTCACCTTGAATTACTAAGGATGCTGTCAACATATGCCGATATCAAGTTAATATGCCACTTTATTAATCAAGTAAAGTATTAATTGTGTGGGTATTATTTTCACTTCTTAGGACTTTGTAACCAGTTAGTTCACCTGCACGACGTGGTGATACCTCAAGCAAACTCCACCGATCTCCTCTGTAAAATATTCATTGTAGAGGATGAGATTGACAATTTGAACGTACTGGTTAACTGGACTATTGCATCATGTAACTGATAGTGTCGCGCAGTGTAGTAGGGAATAGAGAGTTGTCAGTCTCCAACAATCACCATGCATAGTGACAGTCAGTGACCAAAACATATCAGTCAATCAAAACCAAGGATTTTATAGAAATTGTCAAGAGACAACATGACAACTTGTCAGGGCTGACGCTTTCATGAAACGGTGCCCTTTTATGGTGGGGAAAGATCCTTTGACTTGCTGTCAAATGACAGTTTTTCATTTGCGACCGCCATGAGTAGAGCACTATACACTCAACAGTATAGAAGAGAGGTGTGACTATGTGCTGTATTAGTGTGTATGCAGTAATTTATGTCGTCTAGTTGTTTGTTGCTTGATATCTTGGAAGATGAGTAGAAAGAGAGAGAAAGAGGAAAAGTAGAGATAAAAATCACGGATCACCTTATAATGTTATATAAGACAAACCTCCTGAGTACAGAGAAGAAAGTTGTGTAGAAGAAAGTTGTGTAGGGACATTCTACAGGGAACCGAAACGAACGAGCTCACACCAGGGATATGGGAAAAGCATTCTTCCCACCGCCCTACTCACACCGCAAGACCATTACTGGAACATAAGAACTGGGGGGCATTTCATGAAGGAACTTGTCGGATAAAATATCTGACAAGTCAGTTATATCCGACAAGTTCAGAGAAATTAGCCAATCAGACTGAAGAATTTCTCAAAACTTGTCGGATATAACTGACTTGTCAGATATTTTATCCGACAAGTTCCTTCATGAAATGCCCCCCTGGTCTGTCACCTCCGCAGTGGTCAAGCATTGATCTAGATCCATGGGTCAAGAGAAGATCGAGTTCATCCTTCAGTAACTCGTCATCTTGGTGTTGTTGATGGCGTCATTGATTTGGTCAGGTTCCAGGTGAAGTACCCCTGTATCCCAGAAGCCTGTATTGGAGCTGTGCTATCCTCAAATGCAGGTATACTACAGTGTACTAGTAAGGTTGGTTTTGTTGTTAGTATTGACCCCCGCCCCCTCCCCCAATCAACGCCATACATATTTTGTAGGACACGTGACCTCATTCTTTGAACTGCGTTGGCCCATTGAAAAGAATGGCGAATGGCGTTTAGTTCGATCACCTATTGATTTTAAAGAACAGACCCAGTGAGGTTCTGCTACTAGTGTTGTTGTGCTATTCAAGGACAATTGCGTAGTGTGGGTACACCCCCATTGTAGATTTCATTGATGAAAGTATATAGGAACTCTTTTTTTTTCCCTGAAACTTGTATTGTAGGGGACTTATGTCCTTTCAACCAAGGCAGTCACTAAAGACAGTTTTCTATTATGCTTACATTGGGGAGGGGAGAATTTTCTCCCAAATAAGTTCTTTTGAATGAATTCGCTGAGATGCGATTCAGCAGAGTTTCGAGCGAAAGCTTGCGCGCAGTATATTCATAGATACTGCGTTACATTCCTATACTTTATAATTCTGCTGTTGTCTGGCTTGGATCCATTATGGTGACCTCCATCACCTGATGATACGTACGTAGTTGTGTGAAGGAATCACCCTGGAGGACCGATATGATATGATTTATGTCATTGCTTGGAAATTGTAATAGAAATTATCTTTCCAGGGAAGTATATGCCATCTCCTTGGGCTTTCCTTGAAACAAAGAAGAAAATGTAAGAAATAACATTTCACAAATTATGTGGGCCTAAAGATGAACGAGGAGTATAAAACAAACGATGTCGCGTGCCTAACCACAACATTCGTTTGGTTGTGTATAAATTGAACGCCGTTTCAAAACACCTCACTCATTCACATCTATATTCGTAACACTCTAATAGACATTATTTTACATGCGTAGTTTCGCAGTACAGCACTTGATGGGATAGGGGAGCTCGCGTGGTTAATAGGTTAAAGACCACGGGCTTCCATACACGTACAATGAGGTTTGAGTCCCAGCCCAGCAATAGTGCACCCGTTGGCAAAGCACTTTATCCTATATTCTATATTAAATTATTTATCTATACATCTATCTATCCATTCTTTGCATCTGCACAAGAGTGGTATATCGATGCCTCCATCCGTCTTTCTGTCTTTTTATATTATGTCTGTCTGTCTGTCTGTCCGTCTGTCCCTTACTCTGGCTCCAAGCATGCTGCTTCATGTGGGCTTCAAAAAGGCGACTGGCTGTAGGAAGGACCTGCAGTTATCACTCTGTATATTAGGTGGTGTGTGAGCATGATGAGAGGACAGGAAGTGTGAGCTTTTATGATTGACACGTGTTACTATGTGTCATTATGATATAGCTGTGTACGTGTGCATAGCTTTTGTTCTATTGACATAGTTTTTGTTGAGTGTATTTTTTGTTTTGTTTGTGATCAGTTGCTCGTGATTGTGTTTGACTACACCTCTCGTTGACGGGGAGAAATCAGCAGGCGTGTTGTGGTCCGAAGTATGTCAAGGTCTGGGATATTGAGTCACCGAGGGGCTCGGCTCATCCCGCCATGGATCGGTTAGCGGTTTCGGCAATAGAATCAGTGAAAGGAAGAACACTCCAGGTGCAAATACATTTGATAGGTAAAATAAAATCAAACAAATGAAGTATGAAAGAACTCGGATTCACAAAATGAAAGTACCGAAACTCATCGAAGTTTTACGATGCTTTCATGCGAATAGTTGAATATTAACCAGTCGCAGCCTTTTATGTATTATTCGAAGAAGAAATGATTCCCATCGCTTCACCAAGTTTCCCATCGATTTGTGCACAGAAAAGCTATATGTGGGAATCTGTGATCCATAATAATCATGGCTACTGCAACCCTTCCCGTTAGAAAATATGAATGAAACTGTAAGTCTATAACTTGTTCATTTCACATCTACTCGCAAAACGAAACAAAACGCCACATTCTGTTGTGCTGTGTATTTCATTATGCTCTCTTCGCTTTCACGAGAGGATAATTCGTGAGGTAGACGGTGGACGGACAGCTTTCCGCCGACCTTCATCTGAAGTCATTTTCTTGGATAGCGTTTAACTTTTCCTCTCTCTCTCTCTCTCTCTCTCTCTTTTTAATGCCACGCTGTTGTCATTATTATTTTTTTTTTTGCCTCTTAACTTAATTGCCATAACATTAATGGAGAGAAAAATTCCTTTATCAAATTAGTTTTCTTTCTTAATCATACCGCGGTGAGACATAACCGGGATAACGAAATGACAGCACAGGGTATAACTGAACTTCCTATTATGATATGAATGGCAAGGCTGCAGAAGGGTACTAGTATCATGGGGAAAGGGAAAAAGATGTCATTTCCATTTTTAGGTCAATAGAGAGAGATCTGGGGAGAAAAAAAAAACGTCATATGATACGAGCGTTGGTCATCATAGGACATGCACTCGTTATCTTCTATACTGCACCATGGAGAAGCAGTGTAGCTCCATGACCGCATCAGGCCACCGAGCTACAACCTTGCTACAACCATGAAGCTTGGTTTGTAGCTTCATGCTACAACTAAGAAGGTACGATACCTCTTTGCTACAACCACACACAGGGGTTGGCGAAAGGTCGCACACAGCGGATGTACCTCGTAGTAACGACGAGTCGCTTCGTCGATTGACATTTCTAATGGCTCCGTGCCAAGTCGTGACTATGCTCGCCGGGAGGGGAGACGTCTCACCTCCATGCATGCAATTAGTCTGCCAGTACATGTATTTAGATGTCAAGTTTACAATAAGAATCAATGTGCTATGCATTGGTGTCTTATTTCATATCAGTAAGTATACCCTGACGGCAATAAACCTTTATAGTCAGCTATCATAAATGAAAACGACACTAGTCTCGCCGAACACTTCAGTTACTGAATTATTGAGCTCATATTTTTCTTTATGATGGACGTGATTCAGCTGTTTAATGATGTTATAAGTTAATAGTCGATGTGTATGTCTGTTACATGCAAACAATTTGTTATCTTGCAATTTATTCCCGCCTTTTCCCCTGCCAATATTTACGTTGTTCAAGTTCATTAGGCCTAATCCAGGCCGTCGTGGGAGGGTACAAGTAGGCTGCTACATTCCCGCACTTTTGTCACCTTTTGTTAAATCGCGCAATGCGGCATTCATGGTCCAGTGATGCGATGTGTTTTTCATGAACGACAGAATTTTGTCCAGATTACCGCCAAAATCATGTGTGTCTTTCATCTAGTTTGCGCGTCACGTATATTGCACGCAATGGTTGTTATGTGCAAATAATGTGGTTATAACTATTTGCAGAGGTGACGAAGAAATAGGGGCGCAGCCCCGAAGTAAATCGTACCAAGGATGTATCCTGACTATCCTACTGTTGGAGACATCACCGAACTGTATAGTTTTAACGAGAAACTCGGCATTAGGCAGGGCATTGTCATTTTGGATCAAACCCAGATTATAATCAAAAGAAATAAGAGAATTAAATGGGAAAAATGAGACGAGAAGATTGTGTGGTGGATATATACGATCATGGATAGCTACAAAAGTACATTGTAGATCCATGATGGGATGATGTGGAGTGATCCTATATATTATAGCACGAAGCTTTAGTGTGTTAATTGGAAAACGTCCTCATAAGTGACGTCAAAAGTACATTGTAGATCCATGATGGGATGATGTGGAGTGATCCTATATATTATAGCACGAAGCTTTAGTGTGTTAATTGGAAAACGTCCTCATAAGTGACGTCATTTTCCAAATAGTACGCCATGAAGGGTCAAACATGCCAACATTCTGAAATACATGTAGTTGAATATAAATACGATCACGTGAATCGCTTTCAACATATCACCAGACGATAAATATTTGATCCAAAATATTATACCAATAAAAAAAAAATGCTACCCGATTTCGAAAGTTCTTGCCATGTTTGAACATCGTCCACTTTTCAATGTTTCTATATTTCTAAAGAGTGAACGCTGCTATTGTCCTGCATCTATTACCTGTATTACACAGCGGTTCATTAGCCAAGGTCTTCGGTTCAGTGCATGGGCAGCTACATGTATGTGTGTATGTGTTTGTGTGGGGTGACCGTGTGTGTCTTGAGGGGAGGGGTGAGGATCACAAGCCCACGGGTTTTGTGATTAATGAACCTCGGGTTACGAATTACTAATGCCCGCGATGTTATGTGTACGTTTACTTATTAACGAACAAGCAGACTGGGTCTGAGCATGGAGGTACAACAGAGCGAGTTTGGAGTCAAAGTATTATGTCAGGGGAAAATCTGAGCAGGGAGGTGGAAATGACCTCGGTGGTGTGAGTCTCCAAATACTGAGTCGAGAATTTACTACTCGAAAAATGAATTTCTGTCATTAAGCGCCCTAGAAATACCTTGACTTTTATGCCAGTGTAAGGTAGTTTTTATGTATGGTTGATAAGGTTTATAACACCAGTAAGGGGTTTGTATGTAAGTTTGATATTACGTGGTAACACTGTATGTACAAACAGTGTGCCCAGCAGTAAGAAACTATGTGTCACAACAGAATGAATAGAACCCAACTGAATAGGCTTTAGATTAACAATATAGCACTAGGATTAAGAATATAATACAGGGCACAGCATGTATAGCCCTATCTCTACTCCCCAAAATACATGAGTCACTCTTTTATATTAAAGCAGTATATTGTTCACATTTAACATATCTATACTGGTACAGCTATTAATTAACATGTCTGTAGTTATAGTAACCAGACTAATAAGCGTAAACATAGATACAGTGTATATACAGTGTGACTAAGAGAACAGGGTCAGTCTTGATTCCCACCTTCTTCAGGTGAGGACCTCAGATAAGCTAAAACCCAAGCCACCCCCTCCGTTGGGTTACGGCTTTTATACTATAGAATGGGTTATATCGCACTTATACTTGACTGGATATTGTGAACTTGCTTCCATGTTCGAAGCATCTTGTGTTCAATAAACCTGCTGGTGGACTTCAAATAAATGTGTTACGCTTCATCATTGAACTGCTGTTGTTAACACTCTACCACGCTACCTCTAAATTATTGAGTGTTACACCAGTATTACATAGACAATCATTGAGTTATGAGCCACACGAGTATATCATGCCAAAACAATAATTGCCTGTATAGTCCGTCGTGAAGGCATCATTCACCATCTTTTAAATAAACATCATTCAAAATTGAAACAGCGAAAAGCACAGCAGTCTGGCCTGCACGCCAATCATGCAAAAAACGTAGGCTGCTGGACCTCCAATAGGCTACTGCAGTCATAGGAGTAGGACACCACCATGTCATAATGTATTTCTATATAGGCCGTATTGACTCCGTATGAAGCTCGCACTGACAGTGCATGTGCCTTTCAGTTTCTATTGAATACAGTATTTTAAGTGAACTGAATACGATTGTTGTAATTACACAGTGGCATCGAGACAGTTGTCACCGCCTTTGTAAGGAAAACATGATTACTCTGGCATTTTCTTTTACTTTGGTCTGCATCACATTAAACCAGCATGAATGAAAACCAATATCTGAGGATAAGATGTGGGCGTCTCCAAACAATGTCGTTGCCATGATGATGAAAGCGACCATAATGACCAGTAGACTTTAGCCAGTGCGCCGCGAGCTGCCTGCAGGTTTCAGTATACCTCCTCCATTTCGTCAGCCACTGCACGCACGTAGACAAAACTCAAAATTTACCACAAGGCAAACATACTTGAAACCATGTGCTCTCCAACTGTATTTCCCGTCAGCTTTGTTTGATACAGATTGATTTCGCTCTATTTCTAGCAGGGGGCGGGGGACCGGGGGGGGGGGGGGATGGAGGATTCTGCTTCACCCCCCCCCCCCCCTCCTCCGTTGCGACCGGCCAGCCTGCAACACTATGGCCTGAACTGTACTGAATAGGGAATCATGAGAGACCGACGTACACATGGAGTATATACCAAATAAACATGTAGTGCAGTATGTGTTTGGTTGTATTAAACGAAAATGGCACGCATTTATTTCAGGTGGTTTTTCTGTTTTTGGCACTTATGGGGTACGGGGAGGGTTGGGAAAGCGAAGTTATGTTTAGGGGGAGGGAGGGGAGGGTGGGGAAGAGAATTGATATAAAACTTAGACACCTCGGGGCCCGGGTGTGTGAACTCACCCTGAGTAAACCAGACCGGTGTCACTGCATTGTATGCAGAGACACAGGTTCTATGATATTTGAATAGCGTGTTATGCACGCTTCCTTCAAAATGAAGTATTCAAGGCAACTCATATCTACCATTCCTGCTATTTGAACGAGACACCTTCAATCTATAGCAGCAGCCATAATCTGAGTTAAATAACTACAAGTCCTTGAGTATAGTGTATGTGCAAAATTTGGAGACATGGGGCAGAATAAATGATAGGCTCATCACAAGACATATGTGAACTATTCAATGTATACAGCAAATATTCCATCAAGTGCTATAGGGAAATTCCCCAGCAGTGAATGTCATCTTTTCATCATAAGATTTTACTACATAATGTCCTGCAAACGATTGTGCAAAATTTAAGTTAACCAAATTTTGCACAAATTCAGAAGGAAATTTACGCAAATATGCCTATTTGAGAGAAAAAAAAACAAACAAACGGATTTCTGCAACCGAAATGAGTTTACAAGTATCATGAACAAAAAACAAATAAGAAAGTTAAACTTCGCAATAATAATGAAACACCGACAGTGTGTTGTTAAGATTATTATTATAAAAAAAAGATAAGCACAGAACCTCAGATTTCTGTTGCATCTCCTGGTTCATGGGACCTTAATTTCATAACGGTCTATTTTCAGCCGATGAAGATATTAGGCCTATTATAATGACGATTGAATCCAGCGAGACAGCTCTTTCTCGTCATAGACAGTACCTTGTCTTCATTCCTTGAATATTGAAAGGTAGAGGGCCGCTAGCAGGGCCACAACCTCCTCATTCAGCTCCATTCATGAAGGTCGAATTATGGATGTTTTGCCATTTTTTCAAAAATGCAGCGAAATATACAAATGCAACGCTTAAAAGAGGAAAGCCTGAACCAAATCGGCGAATTTATCAGAAACCAACTGCCAGTGCATATACATTATAGCTTCTAGAAAATGCAGTAAATGCACGTTTTTATTTAGAAATAATAGTATTATATTCCAATGGATAATTATGCATATATATTCAGTTTTTGTATGAATACAAACGATATGATTTCTGGCGTACACCGACTGCGACAATGTGCTTGATTGTGCGTGAACAGAGAATGACCAGAGCAAAAGAACCAATTTTTTACTGCTTATGTATAGAAAGTTTTAAAACGAGAGTATAATTAGTCTTGGCCAAAGAGTGTTTTTCATTAATTTCGTTTTCACATTCTTGTGTCAAGTCGTCAGTTTGAAGTGTTGTAAGATCACTGTGACTGGATGGTTTGATGGCTTTGACTGCATTGCCAACACAGATAGGTAATCATAGTATATCTGTGTTTGGGATGGGTTTTCTTTTTCGGAAACAATTTAGACAAATCAAAAGCTTTGCCAGAGACTTGCAAGACAACTGACATGCAAACACTAAAATATATTTACATCTTTTAGGAACAGGTTAACTCGTTTTGAAAATGACATAAAGTATAAGCTTGCCTGACGTGTAGGATTCATATTCAAACTATGGACCCTTTTTGTGGTAGGGTCCATGTTTAAACAATTAAACAAAGAATGAACTTGCGTAGACCAGGTGACCAGAATGATCCGTAGACTTGGGGAAGCATCAATTGCTTTGCTTTGCTTTGCTTTGCTTTGCTTTGCTTTTTTTTCCTGTTAATCTAACCAAGGTGCAGGTCTGATATCAGGTGGATGTCCTGGCAAGCAACATTAGTCTAAAGATTGCATACATCACCATTGGCATCACAGATGCTTATCATCATGCCTGTTGGTACAAATGACCTTTTCTGCTCATGCGCAGAGTGGAACTTCGAACTGGCTCGTTGTTGTTTTGTGACAATAATAAGTTATCAGAATAAAATCTCAATCAGAATGACAATTCAGCTATGCTTTACTTCAAACGATTAGTGAACGGTGTACATGCTCCTGTTTCGACAACATGACCACTTTGATCCTCGGATAGTTGTTACAACTTGTCAAAATCCCACAGTGTGAACGTGATCAGGGCATCACGTGACAGCTGTTCCACGTGACAGCTTACCTGCGATATGATGATTACAATATGATAATCATGGATTGCTAGCAACGCCATATTTCTTTTTTCTTTATAGGCCTATTAGAACTCTCCGCCTCAATGTAATATTCTGCGGCAGGACCGAGTGCCAGACGTAATTTCACCAAGTCACTGATCAGTATAGTTGTCCACAATCAGAGCAACAGTGATACCATTCAAGATGTTAAATGTAGTCAAGAGAGGAAGTTACGTAACAATTCTTCCCCCCCAAGACGCTGGTAACAGTGATACCCGTGATAAACGCATTACATGATTATGATTTGCTCTCTATCAATACTGCAAGAACAATGATATGCTTGATATCCAGCGGATCAACTGCCAAGTGCCGACAGGTAGGCGATCGAAACCTATACTGAACCTAACAACCAAATAAATTTGATACTTTTTGACGACCGAGGTTTTGGTATCTGCGTTCTGTTGAATCACTTCCCACCTCCCTGATTTAATACATTATTAACGAGTAGTATACATTGATTTACGGTCGCATTTTGTATCATGAGAATAAGATGTATGTTTGCTTCTTGACATTTTCACAATGTCATTTTATATTAGAGTCACATTGAACTACCTATTCTATCTTGCCTTCTAACTCGGCCTCTAATCAAGTACGGTACGTGGGCCGAATGATTTCGATAAAGCATGCGTTTCGCATTTGTTTACTATGGAATGGCGGGAAGGGGTATATGGCGGACTTACTCATCACGGTACACACAATCACAGACTCCGAGAAATATTTGTCGTGACGTAGTATCGTTGACGTCATCGTCCATTGAAGGAGCCATTTAAGGACTAGTCTTTTGTCTACGGACTCCAAGATTACTATGAGTATAAAACAGTGATAGATTACGTGTTAAGTGTACAGTCAGACCATATCACTGCATAGGGCAAGCCCTATACCCATCTCTTATCATCATAGTTATTGTTATAAAAAGATTATGATTACTACGGAAATTACAACTATTTTCACTGTCTTAAACGTGTAGGCCTACGGCGGATTCGGCCCTGTGAAATGCTGTGAACGTTTTACAGCAGATATTTAAAGGGTTTGATTTTTGTTACAGAGATTAAATATTTATATAGACGTTCGGCGTTTCCAGTGAGCACATGGAACAATGATACCTATGTAATTTGCACAATGAATCCATTCAAGAGCCTCAGTCACCTATCCTCTGGTGACTCTCACCTGTCCGTAGACTGTCACAAAACGATGCAATCAAACATAATAAGTCAGAAATCAAACAAAATTCAAATGTCAGCCAATCAGTATTGAGTATTTAGAGACTTATGTTTAATTTTCTAAATTATTTGTGGTCTTAATTTTATTCAACAGGGTCGTGGTGTCTCACAGTTTTGATCTGAGACTATTAGTACAGCGTAAACAGATTTGGAGAGGGCGTACTTCGAAATGAGCGACGCAAACAGTTGCAGTGTGTTCATTTCCAACTCTTCAAACCAAACAGTTATTTCTACTTCGCTTCGGTTCTGCGTTCCCAGATTAGAGAGTATCGGACAATAAGATAATTGAGGTATTAATCCAAATCGTCATTAACACTCGATTAATCAAAATTTACTTCCAAAGTTTTTTTTTTCTTTTTCCCTAAGAAAAAAAAAGAAGGTATAATGTATCTAATCCTGAAACAGGATATAAGGTGTGGGCGGGGTACTGTTTCAATTTTTTTTTTCGTGTTTTGTTCTGTTTTTGTTTTTCTTTTTTTGCCAATGTTTCTTTGAAACGGCTGATGAATACACCATAAATAATCATCAAATTCATGTGACGTACATAACACAACAACGTATACGGCACTTACTATTTTTAACGTGCCTTGTACACATAGGCTATGTTTCAGAGGGAAATTCTTTCTTTGTTGCGTAGATTGTATCGCACTGTTGTTGAGGGGATCACTGAAGATTTTTGCTTCTCAACATTGGAATAGAATATCTTGATAAAGAATAGTTTTCATTGCCACCCCTTTCCTGGCCGTGGCTCCAACATCTTGACGATTCTTTATCTGCCATGTCATCATGCCCAGCAGCAGCTGTTGTAAATCAACACCAATGGTTGTCTTACATGGTACCAGCTAGAATCATGTTCACAAGACGGCAGTATTATATACCAGCATTGCATGCACGACGTCATCAGACACAGTTATAAGTGGCAAAAAGACATTAGCCATGTCATAACATCGTCCCTTGATCACAACGTGCGGTCACCCGGTGCCTATCATGGACGTCACATGGATTATAGTGTCTGTAAATTGCCGTGAAGTATAGGCCTATGGAATATACCCAGCACAGTCACCTAACTATTAATGGCAAGCTTAAACAAACCATCAGTCTGCCCGTGAGCTTTTAGGTTCGAACCGAATAACAGCTATATTCCAATCATGGTTGCTCACTCATTCAAGTTAGATCCGAAATGTCATTGCTTTATTTTAACTTGTTTTGTTCTTGCATATTGAGTGAGAATCAATAAACAAAACAATAACAAATGCACCGTGGGGTTTGGCATACGCTAGGCCTACATAACTATATGTGTGTGTCAAAAATCAACAAAACATTTTTGCGAACTTTTACCTTATTGCTGAAACAAACTGAAGGATTGCAGCTTCCTATTATTCCAGGACCCTGTCTTATCAAGAGTTATAATTGATTATATAGTTGATTTCAATCATAAGTCTATGGCAGCCTGTGTGTTTAAGGAAATCTAAAATCGATCATACCTTTTGAAAAAACGGGGCCCAGATTGGACAATGAATACAAAGCTATATTATTATAGGATATTCAAATTTTGTAAGCTACCATCTGTACTCACATTGTCGGAATCAGTTCTTTTTTTTTCTTTATTTATTTCCCTTAGTTTTAAGGGTGAAACAAGGATTTTTATTATTATGATTATGTATTATTGTGACGCTTCCGAAATCAGAGTGCGCTATGGTTGAAGGCGAATGCTCTATATGCGCCTCAGTAATACGGACCGAACATTGGTCGTCGTTGATATGAAGCAGTGCCGTATACTTCATATACAATGATGTGAAGCAGAAGCTCTGATGTGAAGCAGAGCGATGTGAAGAATCAGAGCGAGCTCTGTCAAGAATGAACGCGCGCCCCCTTGTGATGAAAACAGTCAGACCGCAACACCCTGAAAAGCCTTCGCAGTTATCGTACGCATATGCTTATAGACCTCGCGGATATCACAATGAGCTGGAAGACCACATTTTTAGAGTCCCTGTAAATCTAAACGACATTACCAATCTATACATAATTTATACATCGATAAAAAGCTGAAGAGTTGTACTTTGATGAAATCCGACCACTTGAAAGGTTGTGACGTATGAAATATACTTAACAATCAAATAAAAAACATAAAATTTGCATATTTTTCATTTTTCTTTGGGGGTACACTAGATCAATGAAATAAACGTGGACCAAAATGGAAGAAGTATAAAATGAAAGAGGAAATATCATACTATGAAAATATAATGACTTCATGTGGACTGATTCTTGGAACGGGTCAGGTGATCGAATAAATCATTGCGTTGTACTATTAATTTTTGACCAGATTTCAGTTTGCCGAGAATACGCGTACCTGGGGGGCGTTTCATCAACGAGTTCGTCGGAGTTTTCACCGACAAATTTGCTATCAGCTTATCAGACCAAGGATTTCATTAGCTTTTAACAGTTGTCAGTGTAAATCCTTGCGTCTGATTGGCTGATAGCAAATTTGTCGGTGAAAACTCCGACGAACTCGTTGATGAAACGCCCCCCTGATTAGTTCCCTCTGAGTGGAGAGTTGAACGAACTTTCGCGGAAGGACAAAATCTCGGGTGCTGAGAAGGACATGCGCAAAAACCTGCGCGTACGATAAATTTTTATTTTGAGCTCATTAACAGCCGCGTTGCGGTCTGACTGAATACGCTTGTCAATATTCTTACAGTACCCAGTCCTGTAGCTCCTGAAAGTTGTGATTTCTTCACAATTTCTTTCATCATTGCAATTGGGAGGCAGCACAAATTGGACAATAATTAACGTTATTGTGGATATCATAATTGTCACGTACAGAAATGCCTAAACATGACAAGTGTACGAAAAAAGAAACTGGCAACACGTGCTCACACACAAACACACACACACAGTTTTTACTATTATGTATAGGGATCTAGAACAAACTTATTACAGCCCACACTGACAATGGCCATGACATGATGAATGACGTTGACAACATTTACTTGTTTTTCTTTATTGCAAATAACTACAACAGATAAAATCATGCTTAGTCGTTCTATGCCCTGATTTTTTATTCGGGCTAATTTTTTCAACTTGTATGACTATGCGACCTTTTTAAAAGTTAATGAATTATTCATTACAAAGTTTAGCCAGTTGTTTTGCGAGAGTGAATTTCAGAACCTAAGTTCTTATTGGTGTTTCTTTTATGAAGTGTGGCCTTGAATACACGGTATTTCAGGGTTTATTTATTTTTTTGGTATATGTATATAGCAATGATAATGTCACAACAGTGGAATGCAATCTTGATTTTAATGAATAATCCGAATTTCGAGGATCCTTCCTCTTCAGGGATGACAGTGCGAATTTTCACAGTGATATTCAATTCGCACTGTCATCCCTGATGAAGAGGAAGGATCCTCGAAAATTCGGATTACTCATTAAAATCAAGATCGGCATTTAATGCATTCCACTGTTTTGACATTATCATTGCTATTTCTAGTACTGCCAATACGCGGAGCAACTACAATATATGTATATATATATATATATATATATATATATATATATATATATATATATATATTAACTTCTGTACTTTATACGCAAACGTTGTATTGTTAGCAAGTTGTGCATGCGGTGCCTGTGTTTACTTGCACTTTCTGCTGTAATATACTTTTTTTGGGGGGGGTCAAGTGCATTCATCCGCGAAATGGCAAGATTACGAGCCAACGGCAAACAATTTTGTAATGTTTGTTCAAAAAAAAAAAGAAGAAAGCATACTGTCAGGGAATGAATGACGTTGTTTCCATGATACATGACGGAGCTTTCTAGTCGTAGTTATAATTTGTATAACTTTGTTTTAAGACGTAAACCGTGCATCCTCATTCTAGCAACGTCACAAAGTTTTCCTGGTCAGCACCCGGAATCATTGTGTTTGTGTTATATACCAAACATAATTATGGTAAGGTCGTTATATAAGAAAATGACAAAACAGAGTAAAAACTGTGCTTCCAAATTACATTCCAAGTGTTGACCCCCCCCCCCCCAAAAAAAAAAGAAAGAAATTAATTTACTATCGTCGGATGAATGGAAGAGCTCCCAGTTAAATCGAGACGTCGCAATTTTTCAAAGTAATTCTGACGTTACTCGAGCCGTTTGCAGTCAGTCTAGGGGCAGGGATTCTTTTCTTTTGATTTTAATCCGTGATCGAACATAATGCTCTATTCATAGCAGTGAAAATGATAATGAAACTAGCGTGATTATAGTAGCAGCAGTGTTACACTGTAGTTGTGCATGCACGTAGTATAGATGCTAATGCTGATACTGTACTAAACTCCGATTCATTTTCATCTTGTGATGATGATATTTGTTTATTACTGTAATTAGGCCTACAGTAAAAGGCGTGCAATCATTTTTTTTTTTCTTATCATGGTAGTCATCAGGATTATTTAGATTGTGACGTCACCTTGATGTTTATCGTGGTACCAGCAAAACACGCGTTTTCGAGGTGATTAAAAAAGTCTATACCCCGTTAACAACTTGTGTTTTGTTTTGTGTTTTCATTGAACTTATGCACACTGATACTAGTGGGTCGTCGGCCTTAATGCCAAAAGGGCCTTAACACCATAGACTTTGTACACTATTAATGCCCTTTTGGCATGAGGCCGACGTTAATATAAGGTTTACTAGACGGTATAACGGCTTCAACAATTCAAATTCGTGATTCTTAAACCAGATCACAGAGGTACTGTATATTCAATTTTTCGTGTTATGAAATGAATACGCGTAACACGCACTTCATATTCTGCTTGGTTCATGCAGGCACGTGTTATCACAGCCGTCACACCGTCCTAAAATTGAGCGAAGAAAAATAAATGTTCAAATTCGGCTCTGTAAACATCGGGTCATTATTTATGCACGTCTTGTTGGTGGGCACGTCTCCCAGATTACAGATATTTTTAAGCCATCGTTTGACCATGGAGAGATGTGAGACCTCCCTGGTTTTACCGTCTTTGGAGTTTTTCGTTTAGGCTCCAGCGGCCACTTTGTGAGCGGTGGCAAAATCTCCGTGTAGCAATATGTTGCATGGTTTCTTTCGAGTGTTCTTCGGGTTAAAATGTTTGCAGGCATCGTGCGTACTTCGGCTGTTGATTGACTTTTTGACCAAATATGGGGCCAAATATGGGGCACAAAATTTAAAATTGTATAATCGTTATGGCCACCTTGTATCATTCGGGACACTGACGCCACCCTACTTTATATACAGAAGAAGTGCTTGGAATCTCCTCGCAATTTGAAAAAAAAAAAATTATGGATATAGGATAGTTCTCACCACATAACATGATGTGCTTAGCATTCTAGAGTTTGGCCTTGATGTTCCATGCTTCAAGCCGCTCTTCCTATATTATAGAGTTTGAATATTATATGGCGACCAAGGGACTCATTATCCATTTTAAGCCGTATACATCAATGATTCTTAGAAAAAATGTTAAAGTCCTGTATGAAACGTGGTGTTAATAATATTGTACAGAACAAATCCTTCCAGTTGTTTTTTCTTCATCATTTCTTTGTTATTGATGTCCCAGAACTGCCAAAAAAAAATGATAATAATATTAGCATCTCATAAAAAAAAATTAACATTAAATCATAAATCCACACGCATGGACATTCATCGCTTGTTAATTAATTCAATACACCTGTTCTGTCAAAAGCATAGAGATGAATTGTGTACTAGAGCGCGGACTGCGTGTGGCGCGTACGCAGTGCTCGTGTGCCGAGTTGAAGAGGCCGCGCGCCATCTTTGTCCGGGCAAAGTGGAGTATGTGGTGGACACGTAAACACGTATACACAAGCGCTCAAACACGTATTAGCATACTATAGGCCCTACTTGTCTTTCAGCAAGAAGATGAGAGAAGGAAACAACTCAAAAATTTAAGTTGCTAGCAATCTCTTATTATGAGTGGTAAAGAAAATGAAAATGAAACAAAATTTTACCTTATTCTCCACGATGTAATATTTTCAAGCCGACCAACACGACCATGGTCCATGCAATACAAAGGATTCTCTTGGTCTCCAGACAGCAGGGTGCCCCTTGTGATATAATAATTACCGCAATTACATTAAACTTTCTTAAGCTGCGTCAATCTTTGTATTTTTTTTTTGGCAATTATATTTTTTTCTGTATGAGGGGACTACATTCTATAGTCCTGACATCTGTGTATACGAGTGTTTCATTATATATTTTCTTCTTTTTTTTGGTGGAAATGAAATAAATCATTTTTATAAGTACGTGTAGGCATATTGGTTCCATGACATGTATTATGTTCAAGCTCGAAATGCTAATGTTGAAGCTTACCTAAACCCTAATCATAACACCTACACTGCAAAAAGTCCGGTGTTAAATAGTGAACACCGAGCTGGTGTTAAATTTTCGGTGCTCATTTATGGTGTTAAATTAACACCTCCGGGTGTCATTTCCAAATTTTAAACTGTTTTTTGAAGAGTTTCTTAGTAACTGCACTTCTTGTTGATTTTTAATTTAAACAAGACGATCAAGAATTTTACATTAAAATAATAATGATAAAATACTAGATTTTTGAAAAAATGTGAAAATAAATTTACACCAAAGTAACACCAACTGGTGTGGTCTCTTATTGAAGCTGGACGGGTGTTAAACCATTGATATTAACACCAACAAATATCAAATCAACACCATGTGGTGTCATTTTTGAATTAACACCAGTACAGTGTCAAAATAACACCAGGTACAGTGTCAAATTAACACCACGAAGTGTCAGGTGAAGACTTTTCAACACCATCACCTGTGGGTGTGGTCCTTTATTGAAGTTTGATCGGTGTTAGATTTAACACCCGTGGTGTTAAATCTAACACCGATATTTTTACAGTGTAACCTCTAATCCTCACCCTGCCTTGAACCAAAAGCCTAATCAGACCCATGGTGCTAACTGTTTTTCAGAAAGATATCAATGCCGGAGCATAATAATATGTTCTGTCACCAGGCATATATTACGTATTCTAGCTTTTCTCACACCGTATCACCGTAGTAAAATTAACTGCTGGTATAGCAAAGAGTGGAGGAACGATTTTTTTTTTTTTTTTTTGTGGGGGGGGGGGGGGGGGGGGCTCAAGGGCCAAATAATGCACTTAGAAAAGAGCACTTTTTAAACTTAAAAAGGGAAGTTTTTTTTTTTTTGGAAAGGGGGCAAATGCCCCCCCCCCCCCCCCGTTCCGCCAACCTTGCATATATAGTTATGTACTGTGATATAGTAGCACTAGATCGAGAATGGCTGAGGGAGGGCGGAGTGCCCCCTGACGAATTTTGCAAGACCTTTTCTTTTCTTTTTCTTTTTTTGTGTGCAGTGAATCAATCTGTTTAACACGCACTGTAATGTCCTTTTAATTACTTGTGAAAGGAAACTCCGCTCCCCTTCTTTTCTCCTGTTTCTACATCCAAAAGCAGCACATGATTCAGGCATTTTGCAACATAGATCTATGCTATACTTTAAGTGGAATTTACGAATTTGAGAACACTTTCAATTTCCAAACTCCGATGGAGACTTTGGCATAGATGCTATAGCCTACTGCCGTTAGTTTGCAGGCACAAACCCTTGTTGGTCGTAAAGGAGTCTGCGCCAAGACTACTACATGCACCACTTTGGCACTGTCCCATAGGCCCTGTGTTGAAGCTTCTCCCAACAAGTTGGGAGAGGCTGCAGTGTAGTGGTGCGTGTATTAGTCTTGGCGCATGCAGACTCCTATACGACCAACAAGGGTTTGTGCCTGCAAACTATACTGCCGTTGCATTCCGTCGTCGATCTCCCTGCATGCTCCGCTAGCGCTGTACATTATCGGTACGGTTGCTAGTCGAAATTTGCCCGGACCAAAATGGCGAATGCTTCCTTCTATCGGTCACAGGGATTTTACGGAGTCCGCCCTCTAGTTTTTTATATCTCTATGGTCAAAAGCGTCACAACATTTTGAACATGCTGTTCTGCAGCGATCCGGTCTTGTCCACCGCCAGCCAGTCTCGATAAAAGCAAGACAGTGCTCTGAGAAATCTAACATGCACATGAGATAATAATGTTTCGCACCAAAATATTGAAAGGATAATACAGCGAACTGCCGCTCGCTGTTCTGGGCTCGCTGTTGTGATTTTGGTATGATATTGATAATGCATGATTAAACCAGGAAAGCTCTCTATATTGTGAAAACAATGTCATGTTATTGATAAACACCTGCGATAGAGTGCATACGATCTTCGAGGCACGGATCATGGTTTTAAATGAGATGTTCTGGTTTCTTCTTTTTCTAGATAGTACAGACCTCTTTATTTTAGTTCATAACTGAGTAAAGTACTGAGCATTATAGTCACTGGCTATAGGACACTCCGCTGCAGGAGTCGATTCGAGCACTATAAATCTTTCAATGATCGCAACAGAATTTCTGGGAAGTTGTCATGGCAGCACCTGGCCAACAACCTGACTATTACAAGTGTATTACTAGGGCATATATACTTATTTGACAACAATCTTATCATTATGATTGAAGTGGTCCCAGGGTTTCAGATTTTTTTTTTATGTGCAGTACATGTACATGGTATTGTACATGTACTTATAAATCAGATAGCGCTGTCATTGATGAGGAAGTATATACCTTGAACTTACATTGTATATGTGGAGAATGATCCTTGAAAGTAACTGAAATTTTGCTCAACTGATGGAGTCAAGACTATACATTGCAATATAGACCCATGAGTTTTATTATGAGGAATTAATGCGTAACATGATACTTCATTATAACAGGCTGTGTTTCAGTTTCATCACAGTATTAAAAAATGAATATCCTCCTATTAAAAAAAAAAAAAGTGGTTTTGGAAGTTTTAGTGTGGAGGCGCCCACTCCCTCCCCCCCCCCCCCCCCCCCCCCCAGTTTTGGGTTCACAGTACTATCCAGTATAGACGTATCATTTGAATAAAAAGCCATCGCTTTCAGCAAAGCGTTTTTCTGGGGTCTTTCGTTTGTTTTGTGAAGTGCAGCCCACGTGTTATAATAATATCCAGCCCCAATATAGACACAAGGTTGTGACAGACCTATATACATTTAGATATTCATGAACAAGGACCCCGCCCGGCTTGACAAGAACTTGTTGTTACTGGTTGATGAGGATGAAACAATGTTTCTGTACCAAATGCACACCATCCTGACGGTGGACCCACTTTTCCTATAAAAGATTGATAGAGGGACTGGTGCATCCTCACCAATATTTTTAGGGATGAAACGGCAGTCAACATCATGGTCGTATATTGCACAAAACTTTGTTTGAGATAGATATAAATGGAGAAAAAATAACCGTATATCAGCTATATATTCCTATAGGTGATTACACGTGACATTGATGTTCTCACTCCATGTTGTGTAATGACATTTTCATTTTATTTTATTCAAATGAAAACTGCTCATTCAACCCTCGTTGCTATTTGAACTAGACGACATAGTGCATGGTGGGTCTATTGGATTTTTGTTCTCACACAGGCTATACTAATATCATTCACTTGTGATTACGCTGTGAAATATATTTGTCATTCTTTCACACTTATTTCACTTTTAGAAAGTGATGCATGCAGGTGATGTGAATGTTAGATAGACAACAATGATTGTGAATGTGATTTTACATAGGTATAAGACGTGTATAAAATATGTTTATCATTGTAGAGTACATACACAGTACATGACAAGTACTCAAGAGCTTTTCCCCAGTGACAACCCGTGAGGAGGAGAAAAATACAGAGACTCCAACCCCAAGCACCTTCTGATCTGGAGATTCTCCCGCCCGAAACCCCTAGCAAACGGGAGACTCCAAGTTGATGTGTGCAAAGCGCGAAGTTCCTAGGATTCTAGATGTTCTCTGGTGCTATCTAAGGTTTATTTTTTCAACATACGATAGAAATAAGTAAGAAATCCTTTCCACCGGGAGACACAGAGCCAGGGCGGGAGAAATCAAATCTCAAACGGGAGAACGGGAGATTGTGCAAAAATGGGCTTTCGGCGGGAGATCTCCCGTCGAAAACGGGAGAGTTGGAGTCTCTGAAAATATTCTCTTTGCAAGTACGGGTGGATAGCTTTCTTCCAGCCAGGCACGTTCTAGTAATAACTCTAGTTTGTTATGATTTCAACATTTACAGTCTCTTCGAAAAGAAGTTTTAAAACTTTACTTCTTTTCGTTCTACTTTTTGTAAACCTTCAATCCATTGTGACGAATTTCCTTGAATCTGCGACGACTGGTTTCAAAGGCTACACCTCCGAAACTACGCGAGATATGCCCGCCATTCATGCTGTTAGACTCCGGATAACGGTACGCTTTGTGTATTGTCTTTGTGTGTGTCTGTGTGTGTATGTGCATGTGTGTGTGGGGTGTGTGTGTGTGTGTGTGTGTCGTGTTTTCATTTTTTTGTTGGGCGTGCTGAATGCCCGAACCCGTACTCCTGCGTTGATGCCGTAGCGCAAGCCGACCTACTACAAGTACTCATTCAGCACAATGCAATGATGTTGACATTCATTATTTCGCGCGCGATCCACGTGGCTAGCTAGCGCTAGTATAGCAGTTTTGTAATTCTTCGCTCGGCGGTCCGTTATCAAATTATCAGTGTCATCATTCTCGACGATATCGACGTTGTTATCTCTTGACCAACTTGACATTGTCGTGCTGTGTAAGAAGATTCCGTAGTTGTTTTATTACTACAGACTTTATTCATTCAGCTGATAGTTTTGTCATCTCATCGCCAGCAGATTTTCTGAAGGAGAGGAGATATCAAACGAAATATGGTTTTGAACCAAGGAGAAAATGGCCATGCAGCCGAAACTCCAGAGACTGGCGTGCTCAACCCAAGTCGCGGTGGAAAGGAGGCCGAGGCGACGGGGGACCAAGGTGAAGGGAGGGTCGACACCCATGACGACAGCCGAGTTCAACTCAAACCCCAGATCGGTCTCTTTAGTAGCAGCACTGTCATTATCGGCTGCATTGTCGGCTCTGGAATCTTCCTCTCCCCGACCAGCGTTTTGAAAAATTCTGGCTCCGTGGGTATGTCCCTCGTCGTGTGGATCGTTTCTGGTTTGTTTTCTCTGATCGGAGCTCTGTGCTTTGCCGAACTCGGGACCACCATCCCGAAGAGTGGGGGAGAGTATGCGTACATTATGGCCAGCTTCGGTGGTTTACCGGCATTCCTGCTGCTCTGGGTAACACTCATCATCATAAATCCTACTGGTCAGGCGATAGTAGCCCTCACATTTGCCGATTACGTCATTCAGCCCTTCTTCACGGAAGTCGACTGTCCAGCACCCGATAGCTTTGTCCGGATAGCGGCCATTCTGTGTCTTGGTAAGGCTTCACTCATTGTTTTTGTCATTGCCAAGGTCAAGGAATCCTGCTAGGAATCCTGGCCAAACTGCAACAGTTGAGACTACAAATTGAGAAGTTATTTTTTTTTACAATTTTTTAATGACGTTGTACAATATTATGTAATCTTCCGGGGGGGGGGGGGGATTTGGGGATTATTTAATCTTCTTCTTCTTCTTTCAATAAAGTACAGGCCACCTTGTGGTGTATCAGCGTACTGGTGTGGTGCTAGGTGCAGCCATGCATGTACAGTGCATTTCAAAACGTTTGCTCATGAAGACACATATGTACAGTGCTAATTAAAATGTGCTGCTAAAAACTGCTCCTGCCATCTAGCGGAGCTGGAGATGTTTCACCTCTTCCTTGAACATTAAAGGAGAGGTGCAATTGATGGCTTGGTCTGGTAGGCTGTTCCACAGTCGTGTTGTGTCCGGAATAAAACTTCTCTGGTAGATGAGGGTACGTGCATGAGGAATGTTCAGCATCTGGGAGTGGCCCCTGCGGGTCCTGGGATTCGTGGATAGAATTGTATTGGATGGGATGTCTACATGAGAGTTCATAACACAATACATCATGTAGACTTTCGCTTGAGCTCTACGTTCCTGGAGTGAGGGCCAGCCCAATTTATGAAGCATATCGGTGACACTGCTTGTTCGTTGGTAATCCTGAAACACAAAGCGGGCATAACGGCGTTGTACCATCTCCAACCTGTTGATATTGACCTGTGTAAAAGGGTCCCATATTATGCTGGCATACTCCATGATTGGTCTCAGGAGGGTCAGGTAGCACAGCACTTTGATCTTTCTTGGACATGCATGGATGTTTCTTTGAAGAAAGGCACTGGTGGAGTTGGCCTTCTTGGCAACTTGATTGATATGGTGGTTCCAGCTAAGGTTGTTCTGAATGTGAATACCAAGGTATTTGGCTGTGTTGGTGTTTGCCAGTGGCTGGCCATGGATGTTGTATGAATTAAGAAGTGGTTTCCTCTTGTTGGTGAGGTGAAGCACTTTGCACTTGTTTGGGTTGAACTGCATTAACCAGTCGGTCTCCCAACACTGTAGGGCATCAAGGTTTTGCTGTAATATGTGGGCATCTGCTTCTGACTTGATTGTTTTATAAATCATGCAATCATCCGCAAATAACCTCACAGTGCAGTCGGTGGATAGACACTCAGGCAAATCGTTAATAAACAGCAGGAACAGCAATGGCCCTATGACACTTCCTTGGGGTACCCCTGAAGCAACGTTGACAGAGCTCGAGATGGAACCTTCGAGGATCACCCTTTGTGTTCTGTTGTGGAGGAAGTCAGAAAGCCAGTTGTGGAGTGTTCCCCTTATGCCGTAGTAATCAAGCTTGTAGAGAAGTCTGGAGTGAGGCACCTTGTCAAATGCTTTTGAAAAGTCAAGCAGTATGACATCAATCTGCTCTCTATTATCAATACCCTTTGCAAGGTCATGGATTGCTAGGGTGAGCTGGGATGTGCAAGACCTCTTCTTTCGAAATCCATGCTGGACATCTGACAAGATGGTGTGTATGTCGAGATGGTCCATGATGTTACTGTGAATGATGTGTTCAAGCATCTTACAGGTTACTGATGTCAGTGAGATGGGCCTGTAGTTGGAGGGATCATGTCGGTCACCTGATTTAAAGACCGGAGATATATTTGCTGCTTTCCAGTCAAGAGGAATCTTGCCTTGATCAAGAGATGCTTGAAAAAATATGGTAAGGATTGGTGTCAATTCTTTGGCTAATTCCTTCAGAAGTCTGGTAGGAATTTCATCAGGACCAGTGGCCTTATGGGGATCAAGTTCGGACAAGAGCTTAAAAACACCAGCGGGGGAGACTGAAATGTTTCCCATGCTTGGATATGGACTTCTACCCTTGTACGGGATTGTAGATATATCTTCATTCGAGTTAAAGACAGAGGAAAACTGTTGATTCAAGACATTGGCCTTTTGCATGCTATCAAGCTGCAAGGATCCACTTAATGATTTTAGGGCAGCAACTCCACTTGCATCACAGCGTTTGCTATTGATGTACTGCCAGAAACGTTTTGGGTTGCTGGTTGATTGTGGACTGATTATGTCAGTCAAGTACTCATTCAAGGCCCTCTTGCAAGCTACTCTTGATTGTTTCTTCAGCACATGGTATCTTTCCCTGTCTTTAATATTGCCACTGTTTCGAGCCCTGACAAAGCTACGCTTCTTACGTCGGGACAGACGCTTGACATCTGTATTAATCCATGGCTGATTAAACCGTGTTGACGTCATCTTGGAGGGGACGTTTCCGTGAAGTATGTTTGTCAGATTGATCTTTATATCTGACCACATGTCTTCAACAGAACTCTGGGCATCAAATTGGGATGTGAAGGTTGTCTGGTAGGATACACATGCATCTTTCATAGTTTGAATATTCATCTGTTTCCAGAGATAAATCTTTCTTCTAACAGGTTTACGTCTGTTGATGGAGATTGACGATTCCACAGAGACTATGTCGTGGTCTCCAATTCCAGGTAAGGCTGCACACTTGCTCACTAATGATGGTCGGTTTGTGAGGAAAAGGTCTAAACAGGTGTTAAATCTAGTTGGAAAATCAACTGTTTGGTGCAAGCAGCAGTTCTGGAGCATTTCAAGAAAGCGGTGGCTGATTGCGGAGGGGTACTGGTTTCTCTCAGTGGTCTGAGTCGCCCAGTTGATGTCTGGCAGATTGAGATCACCTCCTAACCAGAGCACAGCATTGGGGTGTTGGGAGTGTATCTTTTCTATCACGTTGCAGACCATGTCCATGTATTCGGTACCGGATGAAGGAGGGCGGTAGATGACACCTACAAGAAGGTACTTATTTCCGGTAACGGGTATCTTAACAAGTATTGCCTCTACTGCTTCTTCAACAGACAGCTGCTCAAAAATTATGTTTTCCTTAAGGGCTATTAGGACTCCACCATAGCCATCAGACCTATCTCTCCGGACGATAGTATAACCATCAGGAAAGAGCTCAGAGCTGGTGATGTTTTCTTTAAGCCATGTTTCAGTTCCCAAGACGATATCTGGTTTGGTAGAATCCAAGACGTCCCCTATTTCCGCCTTCTTATTTCTGACACTTTGAAAATTTATGTTCAGAACTCTGAGGTTTTGCTTTACTTTGTTAACTCTCCCAGTCTTCCGCTTGGTAGTAATAGGGGATGAAGAAGCAATAGGATGACCAGGACTATAGTGAAGCGAGGACGTTTGGTCGGTAACTCCATCTGAATTATTGTCATCAGCTAAACAATCAAACTGGTTACTTGTATTAGCCTGGAAGGAGGTGAACAAACTGCTAGAAAATTGAGGCATGCCACAGGAGATGCAATACCATGACACATTAGAGTTACCTAAAGCTTCATAAACAGGAGTAGACATTAGCATGCAGTCAGCGTGGTACCATTCTTGACAATTGTCACAAGCGACTCCCCTCTGCTTCCACGTGACTTGGCGATAGCAAATCTGGCAGGGGTCTTTCACTCGGGGGCCAGGATTAAGTTCAACATCGGCAGAATTTGTGATAAGAAGTATGCTCAAATAAATCAAACACTTTCCTTTACATCTGTGGTCAGAAGGGCATACTCGAGCTTGGGTGCTGGCATTTTGAGAAATAATGCGAAATGCATATGTACTAACACTAAGTTCATTGCAGTGAGGTAGGATGTGGTTTCTTTCTGGAGTCTGTTGGCATGAGCGTGATCTACTTGAGTACACATGATGTAGGACAAGACAAGGGCGTGCTTCAGAAGAAGGTTGAAAAAATACTTCATTGCTGCAAGTGATATTTAATATCGTTGAAACAAGGAGGGAGTAGTATAAACACAAATTCTTCAAGTTTGTCATTTCTATCACGTAGCTTGAAGACAGCAGACTCTATCCAATATCAAAATAAAACTTCCTATAAAATCGAGGTAACGATGTTGTGAGTCCAATATAGCTTGGTTGCTATGCCTTTGGTGTGTTCCAACAACTTGTGATAAATTTACATGTACCGGTATCTTGTATGTGAGAAGGGTTCAAAATGGCTGTCACATACCTGTAAACCTTCACATGTGTGTGTGTGTGTCCACAACCTGCAGGACCCAGCAGCGTGGGGTTGTATAGCTTTGCAGTGCAGTAACCGGTGGTATTAAACAAGATGAAGGGTGGCAATGAAGTTGAATAGAGTTGAATACAATAGGACCTATTCACCAAACATGAGTAGGCCTATTGTACCATGCAAGTAAGATAAGTAGGCCCTACTCAGTACTACTTTGAACTAGTCAAATGAAGTCACAATAAAACTATAAATGATGTACTTGCGAGTTTGAAATGAACAGCAGTATACCGCTAGTTAGCTTGGTGTTCCCATCATCATGCAATCCGTAGAACCGTATACCAGTAATGCACTATATGTAGCCTCCTCATCATGTACATGGTTGAACATGAAGGTGTGTACACAAATTGGCGTGGATGGGACTGTAGACTTGACAGTGCTGACAAGATGAAGGGTGGCGTAGAGTTGAATGCTGCATTTGGTGCTAAATATCACCACAAAATTACTCACAAGTGTGCTGAAGACAGAGAGTTGGCATTCATGGAAGTGTTGATAAATCAGAAAATCATAATAAGATCTCCATTTTAAAATTTTGTGATATTTTATGGCAGACAGACAGAACACACTGCACACTGCACACTGCACACTGCACACTGCACACTGCACACTGCAGAAACACATCCTTTGTATCAAAATGTGACGTTTAGTATAGCTATAGGGTCTGTATGTGTTTCAGAAATGCATTGCCAAGTGTTTTCCATGGGTGTAATTACTGAGACCTTTCTTGGGAGTACAGTGTATTCCCTTTCAGCCAAAATAGACAAGTAAATGACTTTCTCAAAATCTGTTTGACTGGATGAAAAATCTGGGAAGAAATGGGACTTCTGCATGTAGTGCAAGCTCAGACTCTTGTATGTATGAAAGTGCAGTGACTCTTTGATTATATATGAATGTTGACAAATTGAAATACCGTACCCCAGTCGGCATTTAGAAAATAATGCGATATATTTGATGCTAAATTGGATGAGGGCATTTACAAATATGTACGTTGTCAGTCTTACGTAAAAATTCTGATGAAATGTTATAATAACGACCCAAGGAAAGACGATCAAGTGTTTTAAAATTGAAGAAAAGTAATGTGGTTTCCAGTTCCCACAACAGCAACATGTGTTAGAGTTAGCACTGCTCTCCCAGACAGTTTATAAGTCTTGCAGCATTCAGCGTGTACACATCGAAGGAGAGTGATGTAGTGGGAAACCCTCGATACGAGCACAGAGCAAAATTTGAATTCAACTTTGTGAAGATTCCAAGACCTTAACCACAGTGCTCACATGTACTTAGTACATAGGGGAGACTGGGGTAATTGTGGCCCCTCAACATAAAATGTGTAATTAAACCATCTTCTATCTGTTGAAATAGCTTATAGAGCATGTAGAAGGTCAATTCTTACCACTACTATGTTCCAACATCCATTCATTTAGCAATTAGCATTTTGAAAGGATGACCTGTTTTATCAGTGCATGTCAAAATCGATGAGTAAAAAGCGCACTCTTCACTTTAGAAAGGTCAATGTCACATCTCCAATTCACTCCCAAATCCTTTTTCATAATGTTACTTGGTAATGATACACCTTGTCTGAAGTGATTATGAAACAAATTGTACAAATTTTTATCTCTTCTTAAGACAGAAGGTCATGGTTTGAGACATGTACTTTGGGGTAATTATGGCCCCCTATAGAAAAGCATTATTTTGCTGTGAACATCTATGGTTATGTGCAAGAAGGATCACGATTTAGTTAAAATTACAATACACCTGTTTCATTACTGGGATTTATCAAATCAACATACAGTGTAATTATAACATCATTGCAACTTTGTTTTGGATATTTCCAGGTGAAGGACTCCATCTTTCAAGGTCATCATGTCACAAAATCAAAGGCATATGATAGACTCTGACTTACAGTTTTTGTATGTCACAAAACTGAAATATGACAGATGTAATTAAGGCTTCAAAAGAGAGGACATGGGGCTGAAAGCAACCTGTAAACCCTTAGATCCATTGGTTTTGCAAATCGTAAGATATATTGTAGAATTGACTCTTATATTATTGTTTTTTATGTGTCATGTTTCGGTGATTGATTTCATATGTTTAGGTGTCAGGACAAAATGACAATTAGCTAAACTGGGATGAACTTGACTCTGTACATTAATTGGAATGGATAAATGAGGATTGTTATGATTAGGAAGTCATTCCTTAACGTGCTCTTGTACAGTTCATCATGTATCACTAGTACTTTATGATTTATTTTATTTATTATATCTTAATATAAAAGGGGGCCACAAATACCCCAACGCACGGGGAAATTATGGCCCCACAAAGTCGTTAACATAATGGCAATTAATATGCAAACGAGAAGTTACAGATTTATACTTTCAATTGTATATCATAGGTATATACATTGACTGTATATTCACAGGATTAGAATATCATTGATCTTTCCATATAATAGTAGTAATAGAAAATGAAAAAAGGGGGCCACAATTACCCCAGTCTCCCCTACATGTAGACTCTAAGACATATTTGAGAGATGATGATTAATGCACCAAATTAATTATAAATATTGCATTTCATCAACTTCCATTTAGACTTTAGACTGTAGTCGGAAAGTGTTTTGAAGAGGTAATATACTGGGGAAAGAAAGTGGTCGAAAAATCCACCAAGTTCATATACAGTCTGGAAACTAGGCTAATAGACTTTGGATGTGTGCATCAGGGTGTCATCGCTTTGTTCCTTGGGAAGTCATGCAGTGATGGAGACTAAATTAATTTTTTTTTTGGAGGGGTGTTGAAAGCAAATAGTTCAAGCCCTCCTCTTATTATTTTGCTAACTCTACCAAACTTTGTGCATGATAATTGCATCCGTTCTCCTCGCTCCTGTGACCCACAGAGAGTTCTGTATACTGCAGCCAGTCACAAAAACCCATAGGAGAACTTGCATACTACTGTCAGAGTTTCAAGCATTGTCCCTGGAGCTAAGAGAGTGCATGTCAGAGTAATGATACCATGATGCCCTGTTGAAGACAAAGTTAGCTTGAATCAAAGATGTGAAGCAAAACCCTTTTAGTCTGTGAAAATACTAAGGTAGTCAGAAAAAGTAAGATACCACTGAGGTACATGTATGTCTTCTTTGAGTGATGTACATATGACAGTCTAAGTTGAGTGAAATTGATGTTGCTTGCCTATGTGAGCAAGTGGAATGTGTTTGTTGATAAGCAGACCCATAAGCAGAGCCCATGAAACATGAACAATTGCTTATGATCACAAGGAGTACAGGGAAATGTTTCTGATATTATATAGAAATATATACATATGTGTAAGTACATGTACCTATGTTTGTGTGTGTGTGTGTTTAGGGAGAGAGGTGGTAGACAGGTCATTGAAGTCGTAGATAAGTTTTTTACATGGACCTATTATTCTACAGTTGTGATGGGTGTGCAAAAGGTAGCCCAGGTTTGGATGTTTGTGTTTTTGATTATTGCCACACAGAGAAAATAGCATTGACAAATTCCAGCAGTGCAGTGAAATGGTCTTGTGTAGATGCATCAGGGGATGCATTAGCTATATACTTTGTCGCTCAGAATTCCATAAGGGAACACACTCAAAAAAAAAAAAAAAAATGACTGCTATAACAATAAACATTATCTTTACTGGGTCCAGGATTTTAATGAAGTAGAAGTGTTACTCTTGAGTGGAGTTAGGAAATGTTTACACATGAAACATTCCTTATCCTACTATACTCCGTATTAAATCATCCGTTACTGTTAGTGTGTATGGCTTTTTGAATCCACATGGTTTGAATGAATGCCTCGGTCGTGTGTGAAATGTATTTCCTCCTTTATGGGGTACTGAGTACCGAGGTACTGTATACAGTGTATTTTTCACATGCGTGGCTATCTTTTCCCGTCCGTCGTATGTTGTATTGCAGGATTCGTGCAATGCTTGAGTAGCCACACGGATTAATGATTTGGAAGGGAATAACAAAACAAAATGAAGATCACAAATCTAAGGAAAGATTATATAATCGAGGGACACCGAGTTTCGTTTGTCATGTAGCACGTGTTGCCACACTGTGCAGTGTGTAAAGGTTTGTTCTTGTGTAGTAATATCGGCATATCGGAAAGACCGAACCCATGTATAAAAGCAATTTCCACCATCATTTCACGCCACCCTCATTTCTGCGAAGGGAGTGGTCATGTTGATCAACAGCGCTTGTGTACGCATAGGCTTTTCCCGCTGTAAGTGCATCACTAGAGTTGGTAGTTCATTGTGTACACTGATTGTATATTAGCATTGGTTTCCGTTTCCAATACACTGTCTACGCACCTGTCTCCTTGCGCTGTTAATTGTCACCATGGCGAATCTAGTCATGACGACATCGTCGGAGTACAGACCAGACACAGAGATCATGACCCATCATTGGTGCGGGTGGCGAGCTAGGATAACGGCCATACCCTTGACAGTGACTCGCATAGCTTGTCCTATGATTAGGCCTACAGGAGACATTCAACACGTGAAACGTCTCCCAACAATAATATAGGGGAGGGGGGGGGGGAGGGGGGAGGGGGGGGGGGAGGGTAAATTGATATGTATTGGTGAAGTTGAATACGTATGATACAGAAATCTAAATAATCATTTCATCCGGGAACATCTCTACAGCTGCTGCAAAGTACACACAGGCGTAGTAGACGCGCTTGTGGGAAGGTTGGTAAATTCCGTGGTGTGTGGATTTTTCTTGCGATGCCTCGAATTACTGTCTTGATGAAAAACAGACATATTAAGTCTCTCAGTTTATTATGCCCCTATTCAAAGGTTTGTTTGTTTGTTTGTGTGTTTTGTTTTGTTTTTTAAAGAAAGGAATTTTTACTTCGTTAGTTATTCTAAGAATCAGGATCAAGTAGTTATGATTCTCACGAACACAGGAAGGGTCATAATCATGCCGTATGACGTAATGCTGAATGTACTTCACGCCGGTTGCTAGAAGGCATTGAGGAAATCCATAAACCACCAGTATGAAACTGACTGATTTTCCGCTATGCATTGTATGTAATTGAGGGAAGTTACGTTGAAACGTTCAGTATTTCAAAGATGAATCTGATCAATGTGAGAAAAACAAAGGAAACAATTCTGAAAAAGAAAGAAAAGACACACTGAATCTTGATTTATCGCAATGTGACTCCTCATCCAGCCAGGCTATTCGTCGTAGAATCACACTCACATAGCCTATATTACAGCGATATGTAGCCATGCCTCCATAAGGGGTCGTATGCCTATAATAAATACAATTCATCCATTCAATGCTGTTGGTCAGTGAAGGCTTGTGGTTTCGAGATTTTCATGCATGCATTGCAACAAAGCATTTGCGATAACCGGTACAATAGTAGTATGGCACGTGGTATGCGACCAGACGCTGTATCTCTCCGCGTGCTGGCTGTTAATTGCATGCACTTGGCATTAAACCAATCGTATGCGATATATCCGCCTTTGGGCCCTTTGGGCACAGGGAATATTGCATCAGACAAGTTTGCATTCCCACGCACCGAGCATGTAGCCTTGTGTGTCCAGGAGGTAATTGCGTATCATTTTCATAGTATAGACCGGTGATTACCCTGCTCTTCGGCATGTTCGGTGCCAATTCGTCATGAAAACACAACAGAGAAAAAATGGACAAAGTTGCGTGTATCTCTCATTTCATGTCATGTTGTGATCACAAGCAGTTTAAAAACTTCTTTTGATGATAAAGAGGGGTTTTTGTTTCGGCATGGACCTATTAGGTCCATGGTTTCGGTAAGAAAAGCGGGAAATTCACGTGTCTGTCGAGTCGACCATCTGCAATAATTACATTGTATTTGCGATTGATTGACGCAGTCAACAGATGTCGTAAACTGAGTTTATGCTCTCTCTCTCTCTCTCTCTCTCTCTCGATTGTTTGGAGGGGTTATACCTTGTGTATGATTTTACAAGCTGTGTACTGGAAGGAGGTCGAAACATGTTTAAATTATTTGATCTTTCTTTCTCAGCATAATTTGCATGTTTCTGTGATGTTAATGTGACTAACAAAAGACATGGCTAACCAGATAGGGAACATGCAAGTTATGCTGAGTCGAGGGGAAGGTGCATTCCAATGTCTTTTGTTAAACATTTCAGTACGTTAGCAATGATTGACAGATGAGGTCATCTATGAGGAATATTGGTTTGCAAGGATTTTTTTTTTTTTTTTGTGGGCGTTCCCAAGTGATCTGAAGAAAAATAGAAGAAAAAATCGTTGAAGATGTATGGAATGTTTCCAGATATTCGTTTCACCGCAAAATTGATGTTGAGGGTATCATAAATCAACACAAATCAACATGCATTTTAATTTCAGGGGCCCTTTAGGGTATAGTCTGCAGGTGGTAGATGAAATTAAGAGGCATCAGTATATTTTTTTTTATACCATAAACGATGGAAAGGTGGAACGCAGAAGCAAAAGCTTTCCTTTATGTATACCTGCGATGTATGCCCGTGGCATTTTTTATTAGTTCATCTTTCCAACATTAAATTCTTGTGCGTTTGATGGAAGGCTGAAGAGACTATTTAGCTGCTGTTCTATCACGTTATTATAACCTCGTTTATTCAGCTTTTAGTCGTTTTTCGGATGTGCATGAATTTCTTTTTAAAATCCAATTTTCGTTGATTGAACGTTCTTTCTGATTGATTGTGCGAGACCGTCATTTCTCGTTGAATCACAGCGAACGATTTTGTTCCCAAAAGGGGCCGCACTTTTTTACCCGCCGTTCTTTTCTCCATTATATTAAAGAAAAAAGAAGAAAAAAGAAGAAAAAAAGAGCCAAGAATTATGAATTTTAGGGTTATTTTCGAAATTACTATAGGACCACAAAGATTTGCGTTCATTTCAGATAAAAAAAAACCCAAACAACAACTCAATGTCATAATATTACACATATGGGGGCGTAGAATGAAGAGCTTTGTAATGGAGGTCAATGTTTTTAGTGTTTTTTATTACGTCACTGACTTTTTAATTAATTTTGTGGATGTTCTCAGGCCTACGCTGTCGTGATCACTTGACCGACACGGTGCGTCCGCAGACACATTGCACCAACCTATTAATAATATCACGCGCTCGTCATGGTCTCAGACTAGCATAGCCATCATACGTCATGTATTTCATGCCGTTCAATTCACTTTATTATCGTGACGTAAGAGTTCTACTGCTGTTGAAAGGAGTACATGTACTGGTAGTAACATACAAAAGTAGGTCTATATTTTACAGCCATCATCCGTTTGTTCTGCGAGATAGCGTAAGGCTTGATATCTACCATTTGCATCAATGTTTCGCTCTTCACGGATCCACTTGCTTGTAGTATCATTGGTAGTGTTGACATGATGACAGTAATAATGTGTCATTATCTCTAGGACGTCATGAATGTATCTCTTCCCTCAGGGTAATTTGGCTGGTGATGTCAATGTCCGATGTACACGAAGACTCCCGCTATGCCGTAGGCGACAATACTTTGTCAGCGTGTTATCTTCTTCCCTCATACTAATTGTCTTTCCCTTTTTCGGTGTTAGCAGCTTACAAGCGAGATGTTAATCTGTGATTCTTTCTGCCCATTCGAAGAGGCGCTCTTAATGAATAACAAGGGTGCCGAAAGTGTAGAAATGCATGCCATGAATAAGATTTTTGCCCAGGATTTCACAACTAAAGATTGATTGATCCATAGATTTGATGGTCTGGGTTGTGTTTGTGAGTCGAGTGTTTGATATTGAATTGTCTGTGTTGGCATAAGTGATTTGGGAAGTGATACTGTAGTGTCAAAACAAATTACGAATAGCTTAAAACAGCAAAGCGAATGTACAATGTATATCCACGTGCTGTTAAACTTGTCATGATCTTCACAAGTGTACATCATTAGGATGCTTACGATACCTTGTACCTTCACATCCTGCCGAAGATCGAAAAAAAAAAAAAATGGTTGAATAATTAATAATACTGCTGTCGTTAAATTGCGTAAGGGAAGAAAATTTGAGGAAAGGGGCGGAATGGACGACAATGACAGGTATTGCCAGTCTTCTTGATAGTATACTGTGTAGTACTGAGTAACATCAACTGTACTGTGAGTATAATTGTCTGATTTTGTTTTTCTTTTCTCCAGCACTCCTAACTTTCGTGAACTCGTGGAGTGTGCCGTGGGCGACGCGGGTCCAGGATGTATTCACGGTGGCCAAGATTATCGCTCTCCTGGTCATTATCGGCACCGGCCTGGTCAGGATCGCAATGGGTAGGCATAGGTCGCAGTGGATCGGGACCACCGATGCTGGGAAAAATGTTATCACTATCTGTGTAGTTAGAGATCACTGTCTTTGAGATTTATGTTCTTCCTGCACTTCTTCTGACTTTGTCTTCATTTTTGGTGTCTTCTTCATCGTCTTCCTCGTCTTCGTCATGTCTTCTTCTTTTCCTCCTCCTCCTCCTCTATCTTCTTCTTCCTCTTTTTCTTCATCATCATCTCCTTCAGTGTTGCTGCTGGTATCTTCGTTTCATGTTTGACATACGTCATGCATCACCCAAGAAGTTTAGACAAGTTTAGATAATGAAATAGGGAATTCATTGGCAGGGATCATTGTTGCCATGAAAACCGATGTCACCTATTTGTCGTAATAGAAAATGATATTTTGATGAGTGCAGCTATTAATGTGAGGATTGCGGAGGGAGGGTCGCAGCAGCGCAGGGGGGGGGGGGGGAGGGAAGGGGTCGGTAAGTGGTTTAGTGGTAGGAGATAAAAAGCATTGAGACGGGATAACAACAGACGAGAGATGCAGCGGAGAAGGGTCGCAGCGGATGAGGGATCACATTGGAGGAAGCGATACCATGGCAACCGGCGAGGACTCTCAACATTCTAGGACTCGCTCTCACTCTATGTTAGATAATTGTGAAAGTTGCTATAACAGGGCTCGACACTAACGGTGGCCCGGGGCCACCAAAAACGCGCGTCGGGCCACCCAAATTTCAGAAATGAAGATTTTGGTGGCCCAATCGGGCCACCAAAAAGTCGGATAATTGCCTTTACTTTTGTAGATGGACAGCGGTAACAATCGGCTCCGTAAGATGCTAAAATAAATGTCAGATGTTTGCTTTTTATTTTGGAAATGAATAACGGTAATATTTGACTCCAGAAGATGATGAAATAAATGTGGAATGTTAGCTTTGACGTTCGGAAATGAATACTAATAACATTCAACTCCGTACGATGAGAAAATAAATGCCGGATGTTTGCTTTTTATTTTGGAAATGAATAACGGTAATATTCGACTCCGTATAATACTAAAATAAATGTCGGATGTTTGATTTTATACTACGTTCAGAAATGAATAAGGATAACATTCAGCTCCAGAAGATGATAAAATAAATGTGGAATGTTAGCTTTGACGTTCGGAAATGAATACTAATAACATTCAACTCCGTATACGATGAGAAAATAAATGCCGGATGTTTGCTTTTTATTTTGGAAATGAATAGCGGTAATATTCGGCTCCGTATGATACTAAAAGAAGTGTCGGATGTTTGGTTATGCGTTCGGAAATGAATAAAGATAACATTCGGCTCAAGAAGATGCTGAAATAAATGTGGAATGTTAGCTTTGACGTTCGGAAATGAATACTAATAATATTCAACTCCGTACGATGAGAAAATAAATGCCGGATGTTTGCTTTTAAGTTGGAAAGTAAATAACAACAACATTCAGCTCCAGAAGATGCCAAAGTAAGTGTCGAATGATCCCTTTGACGTTCGGAAATGAATAAACATGATATTCAACTCAATATAGATAGTAAAATAAATACTGGATGTTCACGTTCAGGTGAATGATAAGAATAATGTCTCATGTTTGCTTTTATGTTCGAATGTATATAGCAACAACATTCAGCTCCGGAAAATGCTAAAATAGATGTCGGATATTAATTTTGCTCTGACGTTCGGAAATGAACAACAGTAATATTCAACTCCATATGGTAAAATAAATACCGGATGTTCACGTTCAGGTTTGAAGTAAATAGCAATAACAGATCAGCTGCGGAAGATGCTAAAATAGATGTCGGATATTAATTTTGCTCTGACGTTCTGAAATGAACAACAATAATATTCAACTCCATATGGTAAAATAAATACCGAATGTTCACGTTCAGGTTTGAAGTAAATAGCAATAACAGATCAGCTGCGGAAGATGCTAAAATAAATGTCGAATGATCCCTTGCCCTTTGACGTTCGGAAATGAATAACAATGATATTCAACCCCGAATGATGATTAAATAAATGTCGGATGTTTGCTTTTACTTTCGAAAGTAAATAGCAATAACATTCGGCTAAGGAAGATGCTAAAATAAATGTCAGATGATTGCTTTTACGTTCGGAAGTGAATAGCAGTATAATATTCTGCTCCATACGGTGCTAAAATGAATGTCGGATATTTGCTATTACATTTCGAAATGAATAACAGTAACTTTCAGCTGCGTTTGATGGTAAAATATCTTATGTCTGATGTCTGCCTTGACGTTCAAAAATGAAAAACAGTAAAATTCGGCTCCGTACAATGCTAAATTGTCCGATAATTCATTTCACTTTCGGAAGTGGACAGCAGTAACATTCGGCTCCGTACGATAATAAAACAAATGTTGGATGTTTGCTTTTTTAGTTTTAAAATGAATAACGGTAGTATTCTGCTCCGTACGATGCTAAAATGAATAACAGATTATTGCTTTTACATTTGGAAATGATTAACGGTATCAATCGGCTCAGTGTAGTTATATACATTGTACTATACAGTAAATGACTCAAATACACGCATCTGATAGGTCGCATGGCTGCTGACGTAAAAACTAATTATCGCAACTTGTAATCGTTTGGAAGAGCTCTATCGAAATTCCAGTTGACGATGGTCGTATTTATCTAGGGTAATCTCTTCAGTGTTGGCGCTGCTCTTCTAGAGAGTCCTGCCATGATTATGATCAGAAGTAAGATGTATATCACAAAGATAATCTGTTCTTTTTAATTCTGAATGATTGGCATTGCAGATGTTGCGTTTTGTCATCATTATTATTGCGATGTGAGTATTTTTATTGTGTGTGTGTGTGTGTGTGTGTGTGTGTGTGTGTGTGTGTGTGTGATAAAAAAAATATCGCCGTGATACAGTAGAACATAGTGAGGAACCAGTTGATGTTTATAAGTAAATTTGGTAGGGCATTATGCTGCGCTGCACTTTTCAAAATTGTGGTAGAATATATCACTGGGCACACTGCGTGATTGAGTAAAATCTGTTGTTAACCGAACTTGCAATTTGTAATTTATGTTAAGCAGAGATTTCTATGATTAAGGCAGTCTCCAATCTGTTTCTCCTTGACAGGACTTTATTTGCATCTTTCCCTTTTTTCAGTTTCACCTCCCCCTTTTTTTCACTCTGTGTACCACATGCGCGCTTTGCCTTGTGAATCGATCTTGTTTTTAGTATCGACTCCAAACCGGAAAGAGTGTCCTATCTGTACGCAGCGTGTGCCCATTTAAGTTGGCAAGACTGTGCTATACGTCCTTCCGTTTATGCTCAATGGGTTTTTGTCCCATTCAAGAAGCAATGACTAGTTTATCGCTGTGACATTACAGAGCAATAAAGAGATTAACCCATGAATTTAGATCACCCCAACAGCAGGGTTCACAAAACGGTCACCTAAAATGCTGAAAATCACAGATTTTTAGCTCACCTGAGCCAAAGGCGCAATGAAGGTATTGCGATCATTCATTGTCCGTCGTGCGTTGCGTCGTATGTATAACCTTTTTAACATTTTCAACTCCTTAAAAATCCCGTGAAATGACTTTTTTTACCAAACTTGGCAGGTGATATCCCTGTAGTGAAAGGATCTCGGTTTGATCAAAGGGCCACCACGATTGGGGGGGGGGGGGCAATTATCATTGCTAGGGTGATCGAATTCGGCAATTTCGCGGTTACTAACGTTACATTTAAGCAAATTTACTTATTTGCTGTTACAACTGAAAGTCTAAGTCAAAATCTTGTTAACATCATGTTCATCTTTCGGGGGATTATGATATAGAAACGAATGAGTACAATTAAACAATAGAGTTGCCATGGTAACTTTAACGGTCATCTGGTTATTAACGTTACAAAAAAGGACATGGGAAAAAGAAAATAATATCTTATGAAAAAAGTTTGCAAAATTGAAAGTAACAACAAAGTTTCGCACTAATTTCAATTTGAGAATCATAACAAAATAATGTTCCAGCAAATATGTTTAGCATTTCGACAGATAAAATTTCTATTTTAGCTAGACTCCCAAAAGCGTGGTTAGTAACGTTACGGTCATTGGTAATTTTTCCAGAGTAACTCCGCAGGGCATTTCGCCGTATTGTACGTGATAAAATATCACATGACCTCTGGAATGTAAAATGTTTTAATCTTTTTCACTTCAGCAATATCAGAGGCACCCATTGTAATTTGCATTGAAATGAATTTAATTGTCTCCAGTCCCACATGTTATACATTTCAAATGATGGCTTGAAATCTTGCAGAGAACAACGAAAATGAAAAATAAACTCTCCCGAATATGAAAGACCTTTAGGATTTTTAGCTCACCTGTGCCGAAGGCTCAAGTGAGCTATTGCGATCGCTCTTCGTCCGGCGTCCGTCGTCCGTCGTGCGTAAACTTTTACATGTTCATTTTCTTCTTGAGAACCCCTTGACCGATTTTCACAAACTTGGCAGGTAGCATCCCTAGGGGGATAGGATCTCAATTTGTTCAAGTGGGCACCATACCCCACCTGGGGGTGGGGGGGGGGGCAGAGGGGCCCAACCCCCCCCCCCCCCCCCCCCAAAAAAAAAAAAAAAATTAAGGAATCTTAAAAAAATCTTCTTCTCTAGAACCAGAAGTAGTAGTAGTAGAAGTAGTAGTAGTAGTAGCAGTAGTAGTAGTAGTAGTAGTAATATGATAATAGAAATTATCGGACCACAGACGCTGTTTTCTGATACATTTGATTATAAACCACCGCATACACAGGAGTAATGATCCATGATGATAATTATTATGATCACCTCATCTCATAGCAGATGGCTGTGACGAAAATCGCTCTTACATGATCATGATAGCTATATAATTTTCTAATTCGTCCTATGGACCAGTCTGATTGAATTTGCCCCGGTTTTCAGGACAATTCAAACGTGGAACGGAATTGCACTGCAAAAATTTATCGCAATTTTATTCGCCAGTGGTAATGTGTCACATAGCCGTATTTGCTAATGCTTGTGGCTTGTTCGAATCTTGCAGTGGTGTACCGGTACTATTCTGATACTCTACACTGTACATGTATTCTTCAGTCTCTGCTTTATATTTTTCCATACTCATCTTTTCACAGGTCATACCGAAAATTTCCAAGAACCTTTTAAGGGCAGTGCCAACGGACAGAGTATAGCCCTGGCGTTTTACGGAGGCCTGTTCGCCTATGCAGCTTGGTAAGCCGGAGGGATGTAAGCTTGGTAGCTTTTCAATAACTGTCGCTCTTTTTGTTTGTTTGTTTGCTTGTTGTTTGTTTGATCATATTGTAAGGTCATATTTGGAAATGTCGTTCATTATAAGAACTGGCTGCTGTGAAATCGGACCAAAAAACGAATGCACATCGCCTTCGTGTTTTCTCTACCCAATCCGCACGTGATCTCTTTTGTTAGCATTATCATTCATTGTAAGTAATCAAGAATATGGAACGATATTGATTGACAGAGAGAGAGAGCATTACCCTATAGGTCCATTTTTTTTTTTTCCCGTAGCGGTCAGCTATAGTTGATAAAGAAACGAGCGTGATAAGGTCTTATCGAAGAATTTCCCAGGGTATTTTGTGGAGGTCTTTCTGTCCGGCGTTTTTATGCAGGCTGAACCGCAGGTTCGACCTCGTGTTGCGTTGTTATATACCTCAAGTACGCTAACGTCGTACGAGCGATATAACTGCAGCATGAAGTTAAAATGTTCAATTCCAAGACCAAGAATATTTTTGAACCCGCAGTGAAATAAAAAAGTGTACCGTCATAATAGTGATTTGCTGAGCGGAATCCTGGTTAAAGGTGATCACATTTCCTCATATTGGTGATCTTCATACATATATCATATAGAAAGCAATGATTCCTGTGAATCATACCATGACCAACTGGTCTAAGTTCTGATTTCCCGCTGTCTGTTATGATGATGATGATGATGATGATGATGATGATGGTGATGAAATAGCATTTATATAGCGCCGTTTATCTGTCGAAACATTCGAAGTCGCCCGGCTCCCATAATGTGTTACGCATCACTTACAAAGTTGCTGGAAAAGATAAGTCTTCAGTCCAGATTTGAAGGTATTGAGGTTTGTACAATTTGACTGTATTGAAGTTCATATGAAGGTAGTGAAGTTTTTTGAAAGTAGTGAAGTGGACGTGTTTTTTTTTTTTCTTCAATGACCTCACAGGAATTACCTGAACTACCTGACTGAAGAAATCAAGGAGCCCACGAAGTAAGACTTTATTGTACTCCTTTTTTTGTTTCATATTTCTTCCTGCAAGTTTACTAGGGAGTGGGAGGGGGGAGGGGGGGGGGGGGGTAAAGGAAATATGACACACATTCAACTTCGTGATATCGGTCACGCTAATCAGATGTGCATTTTACAAATTTTCATTTGGTTCACACGTTTCTTACCTTATGTATACTGCAGTTATGTTATGATTAATGTGTGGATGTTGATTTCATAGCGTGTCATACTGAAGGAATATTCTTCTCGTATTTAAGTTTATTTAACCTCGTTTAGAACGAAATCTTTTTCATAGAGATAAACGAGGTTCACGTGTTAATGAAAGGCATTGAAGTATCGTGTTTGGTTTTTTGTTTCGCCAGTTTTGGGATGTACATTATTGTCTGTATGTCTTACATGATACATTGATATATTTTGTATTACTTATGATGTTTGATATATATGTATCACTCATAGGCCTTTTTAGGCCGGCCGTCCGTGTGACGGGTGTGATTTTTAATAAAGAATAAACTATACTACTACTACTACTTCCAATTTAGTATTCTTGAAACTTGTCAGTCAAGATTCAAGTGAATCATCTTGAAGAGGAAAACTTGAACGAACTCAGAACATGAAGAACAAATTTCAGCCAAAGTTGTGAACATTTGTATGTCTGAAAGTCAGCCCCTCTTTATTACCTCCCATGAACAAGGTCTTCAGAAATAGGCACCCACTATAGCACACCTGCCGTTTGAAGCACTGGAAAAAAAAATATCCTGTGTTCTCATCGAAGTGTTGAAATTGAGATGTTCACAGTGATTGTTAGAATTAATACTCTCATTTTCCCCCTTTTGCTGTCTTGCTTAGAAATCTGCCACGAGGTATCATGATTTCGTTGCCCATGGTAACGATTATCTACGTCCTGGCAAACGTGGCCTATTTCGCGGTACTCTCGCCCGATGAGCTGGCGGCTTCCAACGCCGTCGCTGTGGTGAGTTTCTCCCTCGCCATTCTCGCGCTTTTTAGCCCGTCGTCTTTTGACCCTCTTTTGCCTGTTGTATGTTACAGTTTGTCCTTACCTCACCTATCTAGAAAAGCGATATCCTGTACCTCCAGCGCGTATTCAATGAAAAAAATTTCACCCCTTAACACAAAGATCTTGCAAGGCTTAAATGTATCTCATTAATTATTAAAAAGGAGGATGCAGGATTTCTTAGTTTATCATCTTTTCAGTCTTCTTGGAAGAAAAGATATGTATGCTGTGCATGCATTGACGCACTTTGAAGAGTAATAAGAAAGGTATGTGAGGTGTAGTTTGCTAATCGTTTCGTTTCTTCTGCGTTGTTCATTTTGGCAGTCGTTTGGCCGGAAAGTGTTCGGCCCAATGGCGTGGATAATGCCAGTGTCCGTTGCCATGTCAACGTTTGGTGGTGTAAATGGTGGATTCCTGTCTCTCTCCAGGTGAGTATCATCCGCCTTTTCAAACATTCTGCCATCTCTGATACCTCTTTTTACACGGCCGTTGTGAAAAATGCTCATCATTGTCGGCTTTTATGCAGTGTCCTGATAAAGAATATCTTCTTTCAACTTAGTTGTGCACATGAACGTTTCTTATACGACAATACCAAAAGGTATTTCTCGTTTGAAAACTTGCCCATTTCTTTCCCGACTACATGTATATTATTACCATGAGAACTCTACCAAGTTCGACGTGTGTAAGTGAATAGAATACGTGACCATCATTAAGATTGTTTAAACAACCTGACCAGAGCTTGTTCTATGATTAATTATAGAGAGATAAGCGAGCCAGATGGTGTATAATGAACCTGGTCTGAGCTTGTTCTGTGATTAAGAAACCCTTGTGAAGAGAGATAAGCCAGCTAGGTAATGTATTATGACTCATTAAACTATCTACCACTCTTCGGTGCCAAGCTCACGCTCTCTGCTCCTCCCCCCCCCCCCCCCTCCCCCATCTCTCTCTCTCTCTCTCCTTTCCCATTCTCAAACCGCAGGTTGTTCTTTGTGGGAGCTCGAGAGGGCCAGCTACCGGAATGGCTGGCAATGATTCAAGTCAGCCGCAAGACGCCCATGCCTTCACTAGTCTTCACGGTAATAATTCTGTTCACAGTTCATTTTTGCCGAACGGGGATAACTTATCTACATTAATCGGTGAAGGTAGACTCCAGTCATTCATTGCAAGAAGAACAGAATAGATTATGATGATGGTTATATTGCTTTTCTTATTCTCATTATCGGTTTTCTTTGTTATATCATCTATTACTGTTATGGTATTACTGTGATTGTAATAGTTGCAGTATTAATAGTTTTGCGTGTAGTAGTGGTGGTAGTAGTAGTAGTAGTTGTGGTAGAAGTTGTAGTAGTAGAAGATGTAGTAGCAGTAGTAGTAGTACTGTAGATGTAGTAGGAGAATATGTTATTTACCCAGATATCATATTCAATGTGTTAGTACCATTCATTCAGAAGACCCTGCATGTCCATGATATCGCCCCAGCCTTGCTCTGTATCAATTTATAACTCTGTGTCTGGAGGGGCATAGTGGCCTAAACATTTCGTTGCAGGGATACACGCATGGAAAACGATTCAAACCTTGTATCTCGTATCAGTATGTGCAGAGCCTTTGCCAGTATACCACAGCGGCCACAATAAGTGAGTCGTGACAGAAAGGATTAGTTTCTGTCGTAGGAGAAGATGGACCATGGACAGATGAGGAGCAACATCATTCATCCTGATTTGTACCCATCTGAAATTTTTGTAACTCGGTTACAAGGATATGCATTTGTGCAACCGCCATAAGCGAAATAAACCTATAGAACTGTTACGATTTTCTTACGTGGAATTGTATTTCACTCGTCTTAGGAAAGCAATGTTATTGTGGCTGTGGTGCGTGAGCTTGTTTACGTATTTTCATGATATTTGTTGCCCATTTTTATGCCTTGCCCAACGAAGTGGCCGGAGGCATTATGTTTTCGGGTCGTCCGTCCGTACGTACGTCCGTCCCGTTTTGTTTTTGTCGATATCTCAAGAACCGTGAAGTGGTTTTACATCAAACTTGGTATGAGGGTATATCCTGGGGGATAATACTTTGTTTGGATTTTAGGGTCACGGGGTCAACGGTCACGGGTTATTTTGTGGAAAAAAAAGGTTGAAAATTCATGTTTTTCTCCATATCTTGCAAATGGTTCAAGGTATCTTCATGGAACTTAGTATATATGCTTGTTCCAATGGACAGTGATTATCTAGGGAAGTTGGGGGTCATGGTTCAAAGGTCAGGGGGTCAAAGGTCAAGGTCAACTCCTCAAAATGTCACTACTTTCCTTATATTTATGCTATGCCTGAAGGTTTTTTTTTTTAACTTGATGTATACATGTATTACCCAATATATATTCTGTGGGAAGTTTCTTGCCAAAAGGTCAAAGGTGAAGTGAAAGTGCTGAATTGCACTTTTTCCTCCATATCTCAAAAGTAACTCAAGGTATCATCATGAAACTTACATATTTATGCATGTTCAACCTAACAGTGATTCTCTTTGGAACTGTGAGGTCAAAGGTCAAAGGCAGGGTTTAGATAATGCTATTTTCCCATTTGATACTGAAATTATACTTTTTCTCAATACCTTGAAAATTACTCAATGCATAAACTTATAAAAGGGTCAAAAGTCAAGTAAAAATCATCAGTTCCCCAAATACCTGCACTCTGACATTTTATTCATTCATCCAATTGAACCTAGTTCTAGGAAAGTGAACATTCAGCACATTTGTGTCAAACCTGTCATTTTAATATTTTGCCAATTGTGTGAAACTGTCATCACACATTGTCAAGACATTGTACTATAGACCTATTAGGAGAACCATGCGTTATTGCGGAGGCATATCAGTCGCCGTAGCGATATATCTGGGTTTTTTTTTTTTTCCGTTTTTAATTTTAGATTGTGTAAGTGTGCACGTATATTTTGGATCTTGTGATGAAGCATAGCAGACTTGAGATTTCTCTAAAACTGCCTTTGATTATTGTCAATTTTGCTCTTGTCTGGGTGCCCACACCCACACCACGGTATAATCCCTCAATCAAATTCAGTGGTGTAAGGTAGGACAAACGTTTGGCGATGCCTGGAACGGCATATAGGGGGACAATCAGCTCCACGCTTAGGGTTCTTAACCTTCTTGTATGTGTGTGTGTGTGCGTGTGTGTGTGCGTTTGTGTGTATGTATGTTTGTATGTGTGTGCAAACCACACGCATACTTCTTCGGATTAGTCTCGCATTTGTCAGTTCGAGGTGAGTCGCCCCAGCATGAAGCGGGCAGGTAGTCACCTGTCCCCACGTGACAGTAGGTGACTGCTTTTCGTCCAGCGGAACAGGCATTATGCCATATGCCGGTAGCCGACCTTAGTTCTTAATGGACGCACTGTTCTGTCTGGCTGAGTGATGAAAGCTCTCATTCGGAAAAAGGAGGAATTACTTTAGAAGACACGTGGTGTTTTGGACACATGATAGGTCCACTCGAATTTCATATAGTGACCAGACAAGTTTTCACATCGCAACGTTCAGTCCGGGAAGGGCAGGAAAAGTAACCTTCAGTGTTATGCCGTCTGGAAAACAGGTCAATTACCTTTGAAGAATAAAAAGGACATTCGTGAAACACTAATCGTGTCTCATTGTCATAAAAGTTACATTCATTATTGTCTGCATGCAGGAGTGTAGACAGCCTCGTAAAAGAGGGCTGGTACGTGTTACAGGAGAACGAGATTTTATCGATCAAACACAAAATCTGCAATTGTCAAATAACGGTAGACCGACACACTCATGTATGCACTGTGTAGAATAACGTCTCCTCAATTTAGGGAAGATTTCTGTCAGTCTTTGAGAATGACAAAGATACTTAGTATTGTGTTGATTGCATGTTTTGGCACACTATAGCCCTCCACATAATATGTGATTCTGCCCAATGAAGTGTGCGCGTCTTCAAGTAACGTGGTAACGCACCTTGATTGTCAAATAATTGATGTAACTTTAGAAACCGATTCTGCGGTTCCATGCCGACGGAACCTTAGTCTTTGCTGAACCATTCACAGTTCAGCGGAACCATTTTATGCTTCGTGATAACACCAGCTACATTATTGGGTGGAAATGGCAAACGATCGCCCCGGAAGTCGTTGCACGTGTTAGCAGCTTGATCAGAGAGGTGAGGCGATAGGAAACGATACTTTGTTTTGTCACAGCTGGTCCTTATCACAAAATACCAACGTGCGAGAAATCGATTGTTTGGTGGCTTTCTGCACGTAGAATATTGGGAACAGCGCGCCAAGCTATGGTTACCTTGTTCAACATGACCTTCAAACACGGAGTGGATAGATCAATCTTAAACAACATGTTCACTCCTTGTGTAAATTGACTTTATCAAAAGTGGAAGCGAAATGAGACGGTAGTATGAAATTCATCAAAGTCGGACTTAAGTTTAGATAATTATGTAATCTGAAAGTTCGACATACTGTGAAAACTAAATGGTTTAATTCTGTTTATTTTGGAAATATTCGTATACGGGCATTTGGAGGACTTCTTGGGCGATGACCCCATGACCTTATCTAACTGGTCAGTGTCATTTTGACCGATTTTACTGTTCCATCGTGAAAATCTGGAAACGATCTGTTTTTTGTTTTTGTTTTTTGGTAGCATTTTCGTGTAATTTTGTAGTCGATTTATTTCAATTTCTTTAAATTGCCAACTACTAAGTAAGTGCAACACGGTCAGTTCATGTGCTATTTTCGTCTGTCGTTTGATTTGATGCATCTTCCAATCTTTTTTCTTGTCATCTAAAGCGCCGTTTCCGTTCCTCCTGTACTCGGAGGGTCAACTGTATCATACGATGCTCAAAAGTTTTTTTGGCAAAGTTTTTGTGAGATTGGTGGAGGTGATGCAAGAGAAATGATGCAAATTCGGCCTATTGTATATGTCAATCCACCTTAATTTTACCGAAGAAGTTTTAAGCTCAAAATTTTGAGGAGAAATCGTTCACTTACAGTAATTCGACGACGCGGCAATGGGGGGATGCTCTGCGCATGCGCGAGACGGTTCACAATAGGCGCGGTCAGACTGGCAAAAGATCGAGAAATTTAAGATCGCGATCTGCAAGATCTCGAAGTTTTGCCAGTGTGACCGCAAACTTCCCGTGAAACTTTCCCCAAAACTTCTCGCGAAACTTCCCACATCAACTCGGGATTTTTCCCCCTCCCCCTCCAAACTTCTCGATCTTTTGCCAGTGTGAACGCGAGAAACTGAAACTTTGCGATCTTTGTCACGTGACCAGTCCACCACCTGCTTGCGGGTAGTGTCTCCGAAGCGCGAGACCATTGTCATGTACAGGTGTACATTGTTTCGTCACAATCACGAGCCATCGGTCTGCGCGCTCTTTCTTCTTTCTTGCGCGCGCGCACCAATGCCGGTGTGATCGCACGACAAAAGATTGGGAAGACTTCCCGATCTTAATCTTCGCGATCTTTTGCCAGTCTGACCGCGCCCATTGTCCAACCCGGGATCGGAAGGAGGCGCGTCATAGGCGCGGTCAGACCGGCAAAAGATCGAGAAGTTTGGGCCGCGCGCAAGCAAGAGTGCGCCGTCCGATGGCTAGTGATTGTGACGTAACAATGCACATATATCTGTACATGACAATGGCCTCGCGCTCCGGAGGCACCGCCCGCAACAGATCGAGAAGTTTCGCGAGAAGTTTCGCGGGAAGTTTGCGGTCACACTGGCAAAACTTCGAGATCTTAAAGATCGCGATCTTAAACTTCTCGATCTTTTGCCAGGCTGACCGCGCCTTGATGACAGCTCGTTAATAACAGCGAGCTTTAGACCTGCGACGCGAACGCTAAGACGACGCAGTCTCCCAGCTTTTAAATAATGGAAACAGCTGTCTCGCGCATGTGCAGATTACCATTTTGTTTTTGCATATTAGCGTTGTCTTAGCGTTCTCGTCGCAGATCTAAAGCTCGCTAGTAATGTCGTTGAAATAGTGTGGTAGGGTTCAACATACACGTTCGATTTTCCTGGGCATCTTGTACTGCGGCAAAGGAGAGAGATGCGGTAGAGGATTGCGGGTGCGTGTATGTGTGTGTTGTACAGGATATGACAGGCAAAAACATTTCGAGCCGTCTGACTGATTGTTTTGGCTTTACCAGTGTGATTGAATATATATATTTCATTCTATCACAAATTTTGCAGGTATCAAACGAAGCAGATAGCCATTTGCTGTGGAAGAGAAATTTATATTTGTGTGTGCCAGTACAGATTATACTGTAACGTTTTTATCGACATTCTCCTGTGGAGGTTTTGTGACAGTCTAGTTGATAACGAGTTTGTCGAAGGGTTAATCCTTCTAAAAAAGAAAAAAAAGTTGGGAGCACAGTAACAATTAGCTGACCATTGTCCAGGACAAGGACATGAAAAAGGGGAAGTGGCAGATGGCGAAAGTGGTAGTTACCTGAGTTAAAGTGGGGATCCTAAAACGGGCGATGTACCCCATTCACTTGCTAATCACTGGTCTGTTCTTCCCGCGATAACGTGTGTTTTCCGTGCAATTCTGTAAAGGTAAATAATATACGCACATCGCTCGTATAGCTATGTGTCTGTTAAGTTGGTTTATGGCCTTTTCCCCCCTTTTCGAGAAGTTTGTATTTGTAGTCCCTTTTGTGGTCGTTTTATCTTTCGGTGTGCGTCTTAGTTTTTGTTTTGTTCTATTTCTCGTTTTTTTTTTTTGACGCGCTGTCCCGTCCTGACATATTAAAATATCTTTCAATATGTTGTCTAAAGACGCACGTGAGAAGACCTCCCTGTAAGTGAGGGGTCGCGTGTGATCCTTGGGCGAGTGTACCCGTATGTCTGCGGCTTTTTTGTTCCCCTTCCGCTACTCCTCCCACCCCCACAAAAAAAAAAAAAGAGAGAAAAAAGCTTCACCATTTTCACTGTTTCACACATATGTTGGCCTCATGTAGACTCGATCAGAATGCAGGTTTGGGGAAAAACATTGAAAAACACCATTTAACCACTAAGCGTTTTCCTCACGTCTGTTTTTTATAATGAGTCCAAACTTGCACATTAAAAACAAAAGTGGTAACATTGTAAGAATGAGCATTTTACATTTAGAAGCCAGAAACCAGCACGAAGGACTTTTTGAAATATTTCGTGGAGATGCGACAAAAGGGGAAAAAAAGCAAATCAAAACACACACACACACACACACACACACACACACACAAACACAAACACCATCTTCGATTGCTGATGGAGCACTGACCTATCTGATGTTTATGGTATCGATGGTTTTTATAGCTGAGAGCTGGATGCCGGCGGCACGTGTTGTGAAAGTCACGTTAATGACATGCATGGTAATACACGCCCGCTTCTAAATTTGCTCTCATAACACATCCTGGAGCAGGCGGACGAACAGTGCGTGACCGGGCTACTGCATGGACGGCTGTGGAAGGTTGATTTTGATGCCAATATTACACCAAATCAATTCTTTTTCTAAGCTCATAGAACATACACACGCCCACACACACATGTATTTATATATTATATTTATATGATTATATATACTGTAATCCTGAGAAATAGGTGGTACAGTATTTCTGGCATGTATATGTGTATTTCAAACTCTAAATGCCGACAAGTTCTTCTTCTAAAAGGGAAAACCTTGTTGATGCACTTTCACGGGTGGGGATGGGGGATTACAAAATAAATCAATAGCAAAAATAAACAACAAAACACGCGACTATCACGTGATTCCTGAGCAAAGCTGAAACTATACCAACCCTCAACCTTCAATCATTGTGTTAAGTTTCTAGCAAAGCATTTCACAGAAATCGGATCGTCTAGCCGTAAGATATACGATAGGTGGCTGGCTTTGGTTTTTCTCCCTTCGAGAACTGAGACGAGTGAACTGTGCGTGGAAAATACTTATAACAGTAATTTCCCTCATTTAGCTTGGAAAAGGGTTATGACGTACAATTTTACAGTGTTTCAAAGCCACTTGCCTGCTTAGCACCATGTATGAATATTCATTAACCGCAGGAAGAAAAAAAAAATCGCCTCAGAGGCTGCGCTTTGAAACTGACACGAGCTGCAATGTTTTTCATAACGTGTCAGAAGCAATAGAGCTGTCGTCTGGCTAATGATTTTACTCCCAGACTCCATTAGCTGTATGTTTTGTCTTTCTTATTTTCACACAGTGGGCATCCTTTTGTGAATTCGTAGGATAGATTAGACACGACAAGATAGTGTCCGGCGTACCGTTGCTCATTAAGAGATAAAATTCTTGTTGTTTAGATGACAGGCACGCTAACTTTTCCCCAGTATTTTCCGTTTCGCAGTCTAGGAGTGCAAAGTTTTCCAGAGAAAGTACTTCTGCCATAAGTAGCCGAAGTCCGTGTTAAATAGCGTCCTTTTGTCGGGATTTTATTTGAAATGGTGGGACATCGATTATATCTGGCGGCTCATCGGGTTGAAAAGCGGGTTAATGTAGTCTCGATTGCTTTCGAATGTCGGAGATCAATTGTCTTTCCCAAACACGCATTCCAAACTTTGGTCTTTTGCCCGAATGCCCTTTCACGCCTTCGTATTGATGTTCGTCATTGACAATATTGATTAAATCTCCGACAACCTGGCAAGGAGAAATGGGATATGATTTTCTGTTTTGAGTTCCAAATTTAGATTTGAGACATAATTATTTGCCTAACCTTTTGAATCGTGACTGTGCCTTAATTTAGTAGATGTTTCCTGTAGAAATGATAATGGTGAGAAACACTTTGTCATATATATATATATAGCTGCGACTAAAAGCTCGCGGTATATTCCTTGTATATTAACCTCTGTCTTTATGACTGCTAAGTTGCAGTTATGTTTTAGTCTTGTTAAATCATATCCCCTGTGTTTGAATATTTTATGCCCCCTTCAAACTTGAACTCAACGCCCTTTTCTCTGACCCTGTGACCTCAGAAGGATAGTTAGTCTTGTTACCCAGTCTTTTTTCCCTTCAAACCCATGAACATTTTCCTCTTTATTGCCAAAGAGTAAATGCTTCCTTTTAGCGTAGAATTTGCCAGATCATTGTTGTCTTTTAACCCAGCCCTTTCATGTCATTACATTTGATGTACTGGCAGTGAGAAGCTGAAATGCTTTTATCTAAAGACAGGAAAATTATTATTTCTGTCTTTGTTATTGTGTTTCTGTTGGCTTGCACCTCTCTTCTTGCATTGATTTCCTTTGAATGACGCCCATACAGCCAAGGCCTAGATCTCATATCTTGTTAGCATCTGGTTGTCATTCTTTGCAATCCACTTTGATGTCGCTGTAAGGGAAGGTTCCGTCCATCGTGTATACAGTATGTCAAAAAAAAAATGCTATCCACTTTTCGTATTGATAACACCCAATATGTATGATTAAATCGTCTGAATGTTACTTCAGGGTCTTAGAATATAACATCTTAGCTTTATTTGCAGAAAACCCTGTTCACAAATTGGTTAAGTGGTCACAGAGAAATGTGGATTGATGTAAAGCATGTCATGAGTCTGATTCTTCCAAGTTTAGCACTTGGATAGCCATGCTCTTGGAAATGCAAATTAATGTGTGAACACAATAAATTGACAGAACTTGGAGGGAAGAGATTTATGACATGCTCTACAAAATTCCTCATTTCTCTTTGACCACTGAAGCAAATTGAATGGGGTTTTGCAATGAGTTATAGTTTCATACCCTGAAATTGTATTTGGATTGATTCACTATTTTTAAAGGTATCGTAGCGGAGGTACCGTTGTAATTTTTTGGGGGAAATACGGTATAAGAGGGTGTGTGTAGAACAGTAACTGGCTACCGTCTTGTCAAGCACTACAGTTTTCCATTCATCATCGTCATCGTAAGATTCACTTCCAGTGTGTAAGGTGTGCTTCAGATGTCAATGAACTGAGTCCCATTTGCAAGATGAATATTCCTTGATAATTCTCTCTCTCTTCTTCGTCTCAAATTATAGTGTTTGCTGTCGGTGATGTATGTGTTCGTGCCTACCATCGACTCCCTGTTAAACTACTTCAGCTTCATGACTTGGCTGTCCATCGGTGCTGCTGTCTGCGGACAAATTTACCTCAGATTCACCCGCCCCGACATGGAGAGACCGATAAAAGTAATCTATTCCATCTCCTTTATTAATGTCATTATTACCTCTATAGTTCAAATGTTCTGTTAACCCTAACCAGGCCGGGCTTTTTGGCCTGTTCTGTGACCGGGAAAGGGTTGATTCGACTCCCCCCTGAGATCTCAGTCATTGATAGTTCAATCACCTTGAAAATTGGCACATACATTACTTGTTGCGTAATCTACCAAACTATAAAAGAAAAAATTTGATTTTTCATTCTTTATATTTTATATTAATTAATATGCTTGAAATCATAAATTTTGCTTAATTCAGAAAATAGAGCTAATGGCATCCTCATTTTTGGTGCATTATTCCTTGTAGCATTCCTAACAATGGTCTTGATAAAAAATCTGGTATCAAAGTTAATTTCTTATGTATTCTATTGTTTTTTGAATTTCTTATGTATTTCTTTGTTTTTCGACCTTTTGGGGTTTTTTCGTTTTTTTCCTCAAAATTTATTACAGAACCTATTTTAAGCATAATTATGCTAAAATTAATTGATTTCAGCCATTGAAAGTGAAAATCATCATATCTTTTTTTGAAGGTGAGAAAACTCTATTTGCATATACTTTGTGCACAAAATCACGTTTTGGAGCCATTTTTGGTCTGACAAGCATGTATAAAAGGTCGTGCAGCGTCGTAACGGTATGTCCGATTTTTGCGAAAATGATGTCATCAGATGTGCAAGACTTGAAAGTAAAAAGTCAGCGAGCGACACGGTCGAAAAAATTCGCCAGTAGAATGGTCACAGAAAATGTTGAAAATGGTCGCAGAAAAAGGGGGGAGATTCAACCCCCGCCCTTTTATTGTTAAGATGATTTCATTTTATCATTTTCATTTTAAAACATACTTTTTGGTTGGAATTAATGCTGTGCTCTCTCGGTAATTAGATTGACCTTCAGCTGAACAGTTTTGTTTGCTTTGCCATGAGTATTGATTTCACCCATCTCGTTTAACTACAGTATTTGTGAAGTAATAGAGAGCAGGAACTAATTTGATGTGATATAGACTGTAGAGAAAGTCAGAAACAAAATATTTTATGTCATTTACAGATAGATAAACTTACACAGGTTTTTTTGTATGTGTTCTTTCAGGGGGGTAGAGGAAATAATACGAAACATGTTTGTGTTTTGAAGCTCACTTTATGGAGGAAAAGAGGAAAAAGCTCAAATGTTAATTATGATCAAACAATATTCTGTGAAAAAACAATCAAATGATACTACATTCTTTTTGTCAACACATAAAACACTGACAAAGAACACAAGATGTTATGATGCCAAGAAACAGCACCTAATGCAAGTACTGTGTTTTGTGTGACTTGATGAGTTCTGATGCTGATTAGATGATGAAAAGTTCATATTTAAGTCTTGGTTGCTTGCCTGTGTGTTTTCTACCTACAGTACCACATCCTGCTTCCAATCACCTTTGTCCTGGCCTGTGTGTTTCTGGTCATCATGGGTACAGTGGCTGCACCCCAAGACACTCTTATTGGTCTGGCCATCACACTGACAGGCTTTCCAGTCTACTTCCTCTGTATCTGGTGGGAGAACAAACCAGCTGTTGTCCTGAAATTTAATCGTAAGTGCAAATACATCATGAATGATGACGATAATAGCTCATCTTCATATTGAATTTGAAATCAATAGAACAGTTTATGACTGTGCTATACCATTTTGTATGATTCATTATGGTTACACCTGATAATCAGACTTGCCCGCACAAGTTGTCATGTTAACCCATTTAACAGGATTTAAGAGAGTCTAAAAGTGGTTTGATATCAAAACATTTGAGTAAATATATTAGCACTGAGGGTATTGACAAAAGAGTAAAATTGATCATTACAGCCTTGGTGATGATAGTGGTAATGAACTGTCTCCCCCGCAAATCGAACTCCTTCACTTCTTAAAAGCTCAGCTTAGTCAGTGACTGAGGAAAAATGTAGATCTGTCATTCAGGCTTACTAAAGTAAACTTTAATACAAATTTACAAGTGCTTTTGCTGTTTTGGCCACTAAATGACTACACACACCCACAAGGTTATATTGAACTAATGATAAGTATATGTGTCAGCCGTCAAGCCCTTCATCTGTCTAAGGACATTTAAACTTGTGAAGAAGTCCGATATTATGATACAGAAGACAGAGACACTTCATAATTGACTGAATGATATGAGATAAGTGTCTTATTCGTCTAAAAGCCATACTAACACAAGTTTAAGGCTTCACGAGATTATTTTGATACAGATGTTAGGTATTGTAGTCGCTGTTTTTTCTTAATTTTTCATTAGGTAGATCTAAATCAATATGATACAAGTTAGAAAAGCAGGCAGAAAACTCAGCCCATTGTTGTTGAAAGTACAAGTTACTTACCTCATGTAGGGGTTTGTCGTTCCTAAAGGGTCAAGGACTATGAAGGTATTGTGTAGAGAGTTGAGGACCATGAACAACCAGATATTGACACCTCTTACCCCCCCCCCCCCCTCCCCAACCCACTACTTCATCAAGCTATTCCAATCTTGTTTTTCTATCTGTAGGAGCAATCACCCGCATTGTTCAGAAGCTGCTGATCGTAGTCGGAGAAGAGAAGGAAGAGTAAGTCATCTTCTTTTGATGGACGCGGCTCAAACATCTCTGTCTCTTCGACTCTTCTGTTCTAGTCATTACACAAGGACACATGTTCATCGAGTGTGGATTTTTCAAGTGTGGATTTTTTCAACCAGCTCCTTCATCTGTGCCACAAAGGGGTTCTAGAGGCACTTTTTGCCCAATCTTCTGTCCATCTATCTTTTTTTTGGTAATAACTTCTCATTACCATGAAAACCTTAGACCAGCATGAGCTGTCATAGCCAAACTTGGTCTCAGAGCAAAGAACAATACAAAGGTAAACTGAGATCTATTAGAACAAAGTCACCAGGAACTGGTCATTATTCTAGTCATTATTCAAAATATTCCCTGAAATTCTGCATTGTACTATGAAAGACAATGGTTCAGCAGTTCTTGTCCTATTTCTGTTCAAATTTTAAATTACAATTTCAATTGTAAAAACTTTTTGCCATGATTGAAAATCTAGGTCTGATCAATTTAAGCTGTGACAGAGCAACTTACTTGTTGGTTTTCCAGTGTAGGAAATGTATGGAGATGGGTAAGAGCAATTGAACTTTGAAATATGACAATTTTGGCAATAATTGGAACTTGAATTCTGTCAAAAAAAAACCAAAAATAGAAGAAGATGTGGTACAAAAGGATTGACTTTGAGAATGGAGCTTCGATTCGAGTGATTCTCTTGGTTAGTACCAGGATATCCACTAGTGAGTTTTTTTTAATGCATAGTACTCGCCACTCAACAGATACAACTTTAACGTACAATGCAGATCCAATAAAAGGTGTCTGGCAACTTAGATGTGTGTGAGGGCGAGGTCGTGGAATGTATTTGTGATGTGTGACAAGTATTTTGTGACAATCTTTCATGTTGAGAAAGATACACTCTGCTAGGAAACCACTCAAAGAAACCCAGAGTTGAGAGATGGTCTTAGATGAAACCAAGGACTGGTCTAGGGTTATTAGAAACAGCTGATGGAGTTGCCAGTTTCAAATGTGTATATGTTGGTATCTTGGCTGAAGTTTGGTTAACTCTGGTGCACATAATGGCAAGTGGGCAGTGTGGCCTGTATGCCCTTTGACTGTTGTTACAAAGACAGCAGCTTGTGTCACAGTGTTTAAGATCTCCACTTAGAGACATTAAACCTCTCTCAACTGAGTTTCGTGTGAAATGTCACAGCTTTTTAAAAACTGGTAAACATTAAAGTTCAGCTGTTTGGTTTATCCAGTACATTGACTCGATGCACTGGTTAATAAGAGTATGTAGATAGGTAAATAATCTGGAAATTAAAATTTCAAAGTTGCTCTCTCTTTTTGTCTTTTTTTTTTTGTCTATTGGGAAACATGATTATTATGGATATATTGGTCTGAAATATTGTAGTGATATTTTGAACTCAAATGTGCCTCATTGTTCGTATGGATTGAACTCACCATTTTTTAAAGGGAAGAGTGGGTATTGACTGACAGCAATTTAAAGATGAAAGCTACACTGCATTTTTCAGTCACAGGTCTTCCAAACAGTATGTCTATGATAATGGATGCAGTTCTTTCAAATGATCAATGCAGTCGTTGATATTTGTCACAGAAGTTGAATCACTTTCACCTTGTGTTAATGTGAAGAGGGATTATCGACTTTCATTAAGCATTCCATGTTAGTATGTAACTCTTCTTTTTTTAATTTGTGTTTGTTCTCTTTTTTTTTTGTCAATGCAATATTTGACAGTATGTATCGTGTTGTTATTCTTTTTTTAGGAAACTCTAGCTTGGTGCATGATGTGTAGTAGTCATAGATAAAGAAGTGGGAAGCAGGGTAGAGGATCAAGTGAAGAGTCTTGGTTGACTCATTGATCATTACTGTGCTGCTTTAGTGTCGTGTCGCTTGCTGTCTTTTCATGTCTTTTCCTCCCTGTTTGTCCCTCCCGTCCCGGTATGCCACTCTTTGTGACCGTCACTTTGGGATCATTCTCCCATGTCCCATTGTATCAAATCTCTCTTGCTTACCCAGGAAAAAAAAAAACAGAGGAAATTGGGATTGCAAGTACCCACTGAGACTGAAAGAAGAGTTATTGTGCAATATTTTACCACTCTGTCAACTCTTCTTGTGTTAACTAAAAGTCTTCATGCTGTAAATAGGACAACTATTGTTTTTGATCTTCTTATGTAACAGAGGAATTGTCCTTTCATTCCAAGCTGTAATCTAGATGATAAAGGAACATCAATCTTTTGCATCTGAGGTGGTGGTTATTTACTGCTGCTTTGTCAGGGGGAAGAATTCTGTTCCAGATGAAAGCTATAAATAAAAGTAAAGAAAAGACAAGTTAGAAGCGTCGAGGCATAGTTTTGGTGCAGTTGTACCTCAACATAGCAATATACTACTATTGTGCTTACTCATCTAGTCCAAGCGTGTAATACCTTTCAATTTACGCTTGTGTGAGAGAATTCTTTAAGATGGATATAAACACCGAATGCATCCCATCAACATAATGTATAAAAATCTTTTATTATTCGAGTTGCTAAGGCTGTGCCCCTGTACACATCTCAGGTTCAGCCTTAGTGTATCAAGAACACACATGTATCATTGTAAAGATACTGAGGCCGCTGTATCATCTCTTGAATAGATAACAAAGGGATATGGTCTGCAGATGACTTGTAAAATCTGCCAGTTGTGCCATCATTCATAGACAAGGTACAGGGTTCTGCATTTCTTTGCCCAAATGCTTGCATTGCCATTGTAAATACAAATTTGTAGTGTAATTATCAGGTGATTTTTGTTGGCAGCCTTCCTCCTCCCCCGTAGTTGGAGGGGAAAAATATAACATCAGATCACAGCCAATGTTAATAAAAAAAAATAAAAAAATAAGCTGTCATCCTCACCTGTGCTAAAGGTTTTGAGGCTGCATAGTTACGGTTTACGTTGTTTATATTTTGTTACCTCAGTGCTGTGCTTGTGTAGAGATATTAATGTAGAGGATTATTACAACTTCCTTCAACTGAGCTTATTTCTTATGTAAACAAAAATGTAATAAGAACATGATGTAATGTAGGCGATTGTCGGTTTGATGAACGCCAAATGTCTTCATTGATATGAAGAACTGGTCCTGTATGTTGATTGTCATGGGTGCTTTAAGCGCGCGGAAGTCGTGACACATTAATGCCGTGCCTCAATCATTTGCTTCGTTTACTTTTTTTTTCTTTGTTTCAATCATCATTGTTAGTGTACTGACATGTTTCCATTCTCTGCCTCATTTTGTATTTATTTGCGAACGATTATTGTATTGTTATTGTTATTTGTATATTCGTCATATGTCACCTTTGTGGTCATCATTCCTTCTATCAGTGTAATGGTGGTGTGATGGTAGGCCTGAATTAATGGTGAAGATTGTTACACAGTTCTGAGATATTAGGAATAGCTGTAGATGTTAGAATACACCACTTCATTACCACAGCTTCCAAGTAAGCTGCTACACGACTACCTCTTTTCTATTTGAAATACAACCATGGTCTCCCTAGCACATCATTGTCACTCCTTTGCTCTTTTCTCTGTCTCCAAACAACGTGATAGAAGTGACACAGTGTGGCCAGCTGGGGTAGATTTGCTTCTTTATATATATATTAAAAAAGAAATGATGTTAATAAATGAAATTCCTTTATTACTTAACTTGATTCAAGTTGGAACGGGGCATGGAAGAATTTTCGGCCGTTCGAACAACAATCATTATATTTTGAGATTTCTAAGCATAATTTTCAGGAGCGTTGATTTATTCGTAAACTTATTTTTTTTTTAAATAAAAAAAGAGCAAATATTTGGAGAATTTCAGGTCACAACACTACGCAAAGTGTGAGATGACCAGACATGCCTAGGTGTGTTATCGAATCATTCGTGATTTAACGGTTGTAGGTCTAACATTTCGTCTCCAACGCTCGATTTCAATCAGTTTAGTCAAACATGAGTTTATTTATTACACTCGAACGAAGCGAAATGTTTTCAAGAGCAGTACATCTGTTATGTGTCAAAAAGTACGTTGCAGTGTAAAAAGTCATTACTCTGCTATCTAGGTTAAGAGGTTCGTTCTGTGGTGACGTTCAGCAAAATGATAAGACCACGTTCTTCCATTGTACATTGAAAACGAACTTTCGTTCTCTTTTGTTTGATGTAGTAGTAGATCTTCTGTGTGTGTGTACGCATTTGCGGGTCGATACGCACATTTTTTTTTTTTTCTATCTCAGCCTGACTTCGCCGTGGACAGGAATGATTCTTTTGGCTTTGTCCACTACGCATTTTTTCCCTCGTTTTGCATAGAAACTGTCCCGTAGTGTTGGAGCATGATTCTTCCCGCAGCGTCAGAAAAGTACAGCGTATCGCCCTGTAAGTCTATGGGACTACATTGCAGTCCTGTCATTTCTTTTGGAAGTTAGTCACTGTTTTTGCACGAAAAGTCAGAAAATTAATCTCAGAACGCTGAAGTCAGCAAAGTTATACATGTTGTGCATGAGGAAATCGCTATGAAATTCCGTTTTGTGATGACCTGATTGTGTAATCTTATCATTTTATCGTCTTTTAATCGTTTAAATCATTAAAGGATAATATTTTTCTTGAAAAAAAAAAACAGTGAAAGAAGCCGATATTAAGCCCCGCTATATCACAAAGACTGCATGATTGTATTTGCAAAAGGCAATTTATATATGTGAATATTTTTGTTTGCTTTGTGTGGAGAATATACAACATGATTATGAATTTGCCGTTAGAGAGTGTAAATATTCGATTTAGCGAGTCCGTTTGGGGAGAGGAGTCGTAAACCATTTTGTACTTTGGAAATGTTGGATGAATTGATACAAATTTGGACTGGGTTTTTTTCCGCCGTGATGTGGTATGACTGATCTTCATTGTCTTGCTTACATCTGCGCAAAAATAAGACGGCTTGTATTAGGTGGATATGAAAATACTAAACGTTAGTATACCTTTTTGCCGGACAACGCAGTTGTTATCGGGGCTATGTATACGTTGCCCTGTGTCGATGCTGTCGAGACAGCTATGAGAAGGTATAAATGTAGTTTTGAGAAGGGATAATGTTAAGATTACCGATTCTCCCTTTAAAACGCTTTTTTTAAACAGATCGAGCAATGACCGATTTCTCCAACGATCTTCTCTCCCCAGAGACGGTACTGCTAAATTGTTGTAAAGTGTATAGAATATGGAATCGGAAAAAAAGTAAACGTACTCCTTTATAAAGAGAGAGATGTTGATTTTACAGTTGAATTTATACACTTCTTTATGCAATAGCAGTGAGCGACATTGCTTCGTGTGCGCTATCCAATCTAGTAATTAGCAGTTTGTGTGACGCCTAGTGAACTGATAGTCATTATGTTCTGGCTAGCCATTCGACAAGGTGTCGAAAGATCTCTTTATTTTTGTGTTGCTTATCATGTACTATACTGTGTAATAAAGGATTACGTTTCTTTCACGTGGTTGTTTAAACTAGTTTTACTTGCCTGTCCTGTAGATGTTATACTTTTCGTACTTATCCCCCGTTTTTATCAAATTGAATGAGGAGACGTTGTGAGAGATTGTATTGTAGCATCCAAAATTAGTCACCTTTTTATACCCCCTGATACACTTCGTGTATCGGTGGTGTATAGGAATCAGTGTGTGGTCGGGCGGGCGGGCGGTCAGGGGGGGGGGGGGGGGTCCGATAGCAAATCTTGCGTCTCGAACTCCTACAGTTTTGAAGCAATTTTGATGAAACTTGGTGTACAAGATGACATTGAGGTGTAAATGTGCGAAACATTTTTTTTTGTGTGTGTTTGTCGAAGGAAGTGTTGCCATGGTAACCAACCCTTTCCCAAAACCTTGTGGACGGAACTACTTCCATAGCATGCAAGCAATTTATATCAAATTTGGTATGTAGGTAGGGTCCATGGTATAATGATCTCTAGGTGTAGTTATGCAAGACACATGTTGTTTTGTACCTCACAAGGCATTGCCATGGTAACGGCATATATTCTTGTGAAAACTTGCGGAGTGAGCTACTTTAACAATTTTCAAGCTATTGAACTCAAATTTGGTGTACATGATGACATTGATATGTAGATGAGCAATATTATATAATTTACTTCAAAAATACTTTCACACCCCTGCATGTACAAGTTAGTATACGCAAGCATACGAGGAGCTCGAGATTACAAGGACATCTCATTCAGCGAGGGCGGCCTTCGTAACTTTTGGATAGATTGTCCGATTTTCGCACACTACCAGTCTTTGCTGGTGTGTTCTCCTGATACACGTATTGCCGCATTTACTCAATCCATAACATTTGGGTTTCATTCCCGTTTATATGAGGACATCATTATTCTGCTGCAAATTCTAGAATTGACGGGTTAAGACAGGATTCTTCGTGACTACTGTATCACAATAAAGGAACTGTGCTATGTAAAGGCATGTTGACTTGTGATGATTCGTGGATACCCTCAACATCACAATGTACCACTGTATATTTTAATTGCGGCCAAATAATGCTCAAAATATATGTCACGAATTTCATTTTTTTCCTGTTTTTCTTCTGATTCCTTGGAACACACACACACACGTAAACAAACAAACAAACATAAACCAAGATTCTGTCAGTTGCATCATCTATCAATCAGAAGTAAGAAGCCAGTAACGCTAAATTATCCGCAAATTATGGAAAAAGAAACTCCTCGCTAACAATTCGATGGAAAATTCTTGAATTCGCTAGTAATTGCACTCGACTACCTTTTAGCAAGACTTACAAAGCAGGCGAAAAAGCTTTTAGGAGCGGCAGTACGTGTCTTTACGGTTATAGCAAGCACGTACTCGTTACGTCATTCGAGTTTATGGGCAAAAGGCATGGGCAAAAACAATACATTTAGTGCAAAAAGAACTATGAAATCAGAGTATTTTTCCAAAAAAGCAAGAGGCTTTCCTATTTCCAACAATCTACATGTCATATCGCCAATCCTATATATATCCCTGAAACTATAGTGCTTCAGGTATATATACATCGAGTCCTTCCTAGTTTAGATAGTAGAGGTTTGCTTTTGTTTTTTATTGGGTTTTTTTTTAGCGATTATCAGTCTGTGGTAGTCTCAATGCAAATGCGACAACATAATGCACAAAAAAAAATCTGCTCTTTTCCGAAATTCTGAAATTGTACTATGGTTCATAGTTTTTCATTGCGTTATTGTATCATTAGTATACGTTTCAAATGTAATCATATGTGTTTGAAATGAACGAAAACAAACCAGAGACGTTCTGATTTATCAACGAATGACATTCAGTGTCCTTGTCACGTCCTTGTACGCAAGGCTTGTGATTACACAAGACCTATCTCGGCCTGCTGCCACAGCGGATGATCGTACCTCTCAAAACATACCTTGCGTGAAAAAGGGATAGTGGCACTACAGACCCTGACACCCCTCTTGGTAGAGACAATAAAGAGAATGACACATGGCATTTCATATCTGTGGTTATCATTCATTGTTCTTGATGGCTAGCATGGAAAAACAACATCACAGCGAAAATATACATCAGTAAAGATTTCTTATGTACATACTTAAAATTGCAATAAGATTCTAACAAAAAATAATTGAATTCTCAGCATATTTCGCTCGATTGTTACGTAAAATATGCAGAGAAAGGTGAATTCAAGGACTTCAGGAATGATTATCACGAGTGAGTGTTGGTTTGTACTACACATACTGTTCCTTGTCACTGCATTTCGGACTTCTGAAAATCTCCAATGATTGGGTGCAGGGTATAAGAGTGATTAAACAAAAACAAAAATACCAATGCGTCGATAAAACATTACTAATAATGAAGTCAAAGCACGGACATAATACTCGTTTTCCATGCATTCACGACGAGATTTACAAAATATAAGTTTGAAATGCGTAATTGTACAGCATGTGCGCATCGCCGTGTTCTTGTGTTGTTTTGTTTTAACTCTGCTAACTTTACACACCAATCCTAGGTTCAATAGAGATGGACTTTGATTCGCATATAGATGGATGTATTACAGATGACGGATGTTGTATACACATATTCATATTTGGCAAAACACAGATGTTGTGCACACATTACCCATACTACAATGCACTCTTCTGACATAAAACGAGTCGAGGATGCTCTGGTTTGGCTTAAGGGAAATTCCACCTCGCGTTCAGGCTGATTGACAAAATTAAAGCTAAACAACATAACAGTGAAAATGTTAAAAAGAGACAGAAAATAAATAAAAAGTAAGATTTCACCAAACATATATGACACAATCATTGCACCTTGGAAACTGCATAAGGCAACGATAACAATGCCTTACTAATTTGCAGTGGTTAGTAGGGCTACATAAAAGATGTGATTTTCTCTTATAGTCAATAATTCAACCCAAACTACCCTTACAAAAGTCATTATTGCGAAGTTCTAACAAGCCGTAAATGATGTCGAAAAATTGTTTTCTTTTTCCTTTTCTTTTTTTTTTATATTTTCTTAATTTTGAAGGAGGACATTTAGCGAAGCTATTAATGTATAATGAGACATTATACAGAGGCAAGCGACACTGTCACCTCACTATTGGCTCAGAGATTGTAACACTCGTCACTATTTTGGTGAAAAACGGGACAAACTTTAGAAGTCGGTAGTTTGACTGAGTTGTCTTGTTTGGCTGTGTTTCCTTTTTATTTTTCTTTCTTTTTTTGGGGGGGATGGGGTGGTGTTTGATCATACTAAAACTGTCACTTTCCCTTTCTTTAATTTTATTCAAATAAAGTCAACCTCAACATCTGCATGAAGTGGAGTTGGGTTTTCCAGATGTAATACCGACTAGAGCATTAGTGACCCTGAAATACAGATTAATGACATTTAGCGTTAATGATGTGTCCACGTTTCAAAGAAAAAAAACAGCTTACAGTAAAGTTTATGATGACAAATTGTGACTTTACACAAATCGACTTACAGGAACCTTTATCAACACTCTTTTCAAAATGGGCAATCAGTAATCAATTTAATTAGTAAATGCTTGTTTAAAGTGGCTTTGAACACACTTGTTTTCTTCAAGATTCTGTGATCACATAGCGATTGTGTATAATCCCTCAAAACGATGGTACGTCAGTGATTTCAAATATTCATCTGGTCAGACTTATCCCACAAAGATCTGCCACGGGGCGGGGGGAGGGGGTGGAATATTCTCCTCTATTATACTCATGAATTTTGCATACCTCAAACTCATAAAACATACGTTAAAATGATCGTATTCTTGTGAATTAATGCGTAAATACGCCTTGATAATATAGGGAATCCTTTTAGTACGAAGAGTAGGCTACATCATCAACATAATTATGAGCATACCAAGAAGGTATACAAGCAAAAACCATACGACGAATTGAAGCAACTTAACGTGAGTGGCAATGTGATTTATTACATCAAATTGATCAATATTCCATGAAGAAATTCTGTGAAAGGGGAAGCGCAACACGGGGGTGGGAGCGGTGGCGGCTCAGAGAGATCCCCCCCCCCCCCCCCCCCCCCCCCACAAAGACACATACACGTTTGGTAGGCAAAAGCAGAGAGGTGGAAGTCTGTTCTCTTTCCACCTCCCTAAAAGTGAAAACAATATTTAAAAAACAAAACCCTCGAAATTCTTCACGTCGAGGGGGGGGGGGGGGGGGGGGGATACCATTGATCTTTGACCAACCACGCAGCCGCCCGCCCCCATGCACACACACACTGAAAATCGTTCGATGGTCCCTGTATTATATAATATACAATTTTGTATCGGAAGATTATACCTTAACATTGAAATGTTACACGCGAAAATAACTTGACTTCCTTTACAATGTCAGTACGTATGTATTTTTTTAAAAGTATTTCCATAGCCTTCCTCTGTGATATATAGGGATAGGCGACGGAAAGTCGTCAGACAAAAGCAGTAAAATACTATTATATTAAATTTTAGTCACGTTTTTATCTAGACTATTTGATAAAGAAACTCCCCACAACCACCACAATATTTTTCAAGGAGACGTGATAATATACTGTACAGACAAAAGTAAGTTATCTTCACAGAGCCAATTGAGGGGGAAACTTTATATAGAGATTGACGCATACAGCATAATGGGCTGGTATATGTATATACCACTAAAAAGTGTGACAAATCTTTTTTTTTGGGGGGGGGGGGGGGGCGGTGGGTTTAGTGAAAAGCTCTTCAGTTCTTCAGTCATCCAATTCTTCTTCGTCTCGCTGTTTGCTTTAAAATTCCTTTACAAAATTCGGAACTTTGTACCCAGCTGTATACTTGATATTAGTAGCAGACTATACTCTGCTATCGCGTGGAGAGATGTCTCTATCGTTTCCATAACCACGTGACTGAGTTTAATTATTTTTTTCATTCATTTAGTTCATTCATTTCTACACATGTATTTCGTTGCGTTTTTATCTCCTCAATTAGAGACAGTGCTGAGTGATCTAACTCCTCTTATTTCATATCGCCTGAGTTCACTATCTACAGCCAAAAGATGTTCCTCCAACTTTTGCATTGCTTCAACATAGAATCGCCATGAACGCAAATTTTTCTAGGTCATCACCACGCGAACAACATGATCCCTAAATTATTTCAGTTTCTTTCGGCTGAGTACAGTGACCACAGGCACCAAATATGAAATCATTGGAGAACTTAAAAGTAAGGCACTATGACGTCAAGAAAAATAAGCTTTGACATGTTTGAAGAGCACCATGTAAAATATCTTATGTATATTATAAATTGCTTTTTTAAGACGATGTCAGAATGCGCTTGGTACAGCAATATGGTTAGCAAACTTGAGATTCTTTAGGGATGTAATGATTATGATATGTTCAACCCCCTTTCATTGCGACTCACATAAGATGAATATATAATGGTTTGTACAGTGGTATTAGAGAAAGAGAATCCTTACGCGACACCTGATCTAAAAATAACGTTATCTATTAGAAGTCACAGTGTAACATTAGATTTCAAATGGGGCGGGTGTCCCTCTTCGGGATTTGGGAGTATGCAACATTAAGAAATAAATTGAGATAGAATTCAGGTGCCGTTTTATTGCTCACCGCTGGAACTTTGCAGTAATTCGATCAGAAAATGTACACGTGCCACACAATGATTCCAAATGTGACATAAACGGGGACAAAATACTGAAACGCATGAGAGCTTGGCAAACACGACGGGCATCTCTAGAATTCGTCATTTATTTAAAATTGACAAATGACACCTAAGATATTCATCCGTATTCCAGTCCTTCTGAACCAAAGACGAGAAACTGGTCTCAGTAAAATTGGCTCGCCCTCAGTTATGATTTTACGGATGTGGTATCTTACCATTTCAGAAGAACAATACAGACAATATATCAGCCACTGTTGTTGACGTGCATGCCTGATTTGCTTTTGCGAAGTTTTTATTTAGAATTACTGTTTGAGAGGCGCTTCTTGCATTGACACGGCGTCGCTTGCAACACTGTACGACACATACGTTTTGATGAACCGTCACTGTCTTCTTCTTGGCCTTGGTGCGAGTGACCAGAGATGTAACTGACCGAAATGGTGACTGAACTGTTTTTAATTCCAAAACCGAGTCCTTTTTCACTTTTCTCGTGGTATCAACCTCCCAGGAGTGTGTTTGTTAGTCGTCACCTCTTTGAGAAGCTTTCTCTTCTTGTTCTTGCACGCTGTCGTTTTCTGGAGCCTTGTCGAGGTCGTTGAAGTCGAGGACTTGGGTAGGAACCAATTCGAACAATATTTGGCAGTATGCAGTGAAGTATGCTGTGAGGGAAAGACAGAAAGACAACTAACAGACAGTCATTTGGAGAAAGGGCGTCTGTAGATGTGGGTCCTCTCTCTCTCACACACGCAAAATGTAAGTTTACGTTCTCTTTAACAAGACCAACAACAATACAAAAATTGTGAGCACAATAATTTGTTGACAACACAATATAGGGAGTATAACTTATGAATGAGCTTCTTATTTCAGTCTGAAAATGTAATCATGGCTCTGCGAGATTATTAAAAAAAAATCACCCCTCAGGGAATGGTTGATAACATTTATGCGTTTAGCATGTTAATAACTGTTGGTTGTTGTCGTCGTCATCGTCATGGTCGTGGTCGTGGTCGTGGTCGTGGTCGTTGTTGTTGTTGTTGTTTGTCTTTCCTGAAGGACTTCGTCCATGACTGTTTTTGTTTGAAGATAAATGTTTTTTGTTGTTGTTGCTAAATTTGGGTTTCTCCACAAAGTCGAAATTTCAATATGACGGACATCATTACATTTGTGGAATCGAAAGGGGGTGGGTAATTGGACCTTAGTGTCATCATTGTCGTGATACATTCTTTCCAAACACTCGCTACCTCATGAAATCAGTAACTAAGTGAGAACTTTTCTTTTCCAGTCGACACTCACGCATGAATTTCGGCTGGTACTTGTAATAGACGAAGGGGAAGTAGAAGATGAGACCGCCAACCATGAATATCGCTGCGAAGAGGAACTCGAGTGCAGGGTCTTCGATGATAGGCGCAATGACGAAGTATGCCGAAGCGATTAGCATGAAGACGGCTGCCAACCAATGCACCTGATGAGACAAATTAAAGAATTGAAGCGCCTGTGTATTATCCTCTTATACAAGATCCTCACAATCCATAGCGCACACCATTTCCAAATTACAGTTTCACTTAAATAGTGACTACAGAGCACATCAACTCATTCTGTTCGTCCCATGATATCTGTACAATCGTTTCCTACGTTTGCCCCTACACATCTCCTTCATGTTCCTGTTTCTTAAAAAAATAAAAATAAAAAAGATAATGGTTGTCTCCCTTTGCATTAAAGAAAAATCTGCATCGGAATGGATCCTACACACATAGCTTATCTGATCATAAATATCGTCCAGCTGCTGTCGTTATAGCGAAAAAAAATACATCTTTGCTTTACCCCTGGGTCAAGAGGGACACCGCGGGTACAAACATCTTGTCCATGGAAGTATAAGCACTCTGCAGAACTCGAATTCGGGACCTCCGTTTTAAAGTCAAAAGTTTTATCACACTACGCCACAGATCCCCCACATTGGTCTTCCTTTCTCACTGGTGACATGCAGCAACTAAGACATCCATTTTCAGAGAACACCAAACCCTAATCTTAATCTCAACACGTTCATGTATCAGCGATAAGCCGGTCTCACTTCAAGGTTTCTGAATTCTGGTGCACCTGTAAAGTTGCCTTCGATATCATGTCGAAGGTTCACTTTGATTTTACTAGTATTTGATAAGTAAAGATACATCAAGATATCAGCTAAAGAAAGACTCATGTGTCTTTGGTTCCTTTCCCCGCCCGACTTACCCTGTAGGGTCTGTTCCACTCTGGGTGGGTGTACCTCAGTACCAGGAAGGCTAGCGAAGTAATGCCATAGAAGAACCAAGAAGCAAAGCTGAAGTAGTTGAGCAAACTGTCCAAATCGGTTGGCAGAGCCAGCAGAATAATAGCTATCACAGACTGCAGACAAAATAATGAAAGATCGTGTGAACCGTCTCATGTCTGATGATGTATTTATGTTTAGATGAGTGCATGAATGTGATGAATGATAGCATTCTTATCTTGTTCCTCTCTAGCGATATTTCCCAGAGAATGTATGGTCATGTTTCTGGGACATTGTCAAGAAGAAAAGCCAATGTCTTCATGCATATTTGTGATACGAGTAAAATTTTTATCAGCAATGTGTGTTTAAACAGTCATTAAGTAATAATGATATTATGCTGTAAAATATCTTGTCTTAGGGATTATTTATGGTAACACTGTTTTCTGTAAGAATAAAGTTATGAATTGTATATTACAATATATAATATATAATATACGTGGACATGTCTGGTATATAGTATTAATAAGTTAGCACCCAGAAGACGATAGCGGATTTGCATGATACATACCACAACTATGAGTGAAACGACTGGAGTGACCCGCTTGTACTGGGCCATAGAGAGTACTTCCGGAAAGTGACCTTCCTGGGCCACGGCGTACGCCAACCTGTATACATGCGAGTATGGTGGAGATCAAAGGGTGTTAGAAAGGTCTGCATTTGAGAACTTTTCAATCGTTTCATCCCTATATTTCATAAAACTTGCATCTCTGCCCCCCCCCCCCCCGGGGGGGGGGGGGGAAGGGGGGAGGGTATCTGGCTGTCTGTCTCCCCGCCCCCTCTCCCCCTCTCCCTCTCTTAAACTCTCTAATTGTCTCGGTGACTCTCTATCTGTTTCTCCAACTTTTCATATACTTTTAAGGGTTTTATGTTTCAGGAAATCACAGAAAAACCAATGACAGATACAGGTTTTCTTTTGAAAAACATAATCCCATTATCAAGTCACTACTTATGATTCAAAGATTCAAGAGCTTCATAGTATGCCAATGATTTAAATACCAGAGACGATAGACCTGAAGAATGTGACATATTTCATACATATATTCCAAGATAGGGGTTTGGATGTTTTCTGTACTTAACCTTTCTGTACTTAACCTTTTCTGTACTTAACTTTGTAACATTACTTTTAGGGCTCATTATCTCAAGCATCACTGGAAAGCACTTGTTGATGTTTTCCTTCTTTTCAAATCACTTGCAACGCACCTTTGTCCAGTACTTCATTTGACCAATCAAATAACTATTAAGCTCTTGAAATCAAAGAACCTCTAATAAAGCCATTGGGTATCAGGCTTTGCAAACTCCTTATTTTATTCCAGTAATAGAAGGCTCATTACAGTAAACCATCATCCTTTCTTTCCCGGCGGCAAGTTGCCTGCCAAGAGCAAATATAGGTGATTTCCGCGTCACAAGATCATTCCCAATAAGGATGTCAGAAGAAAAATTAATCTTACCTCACTTCTGTTTAGATTTCTGATTTTATGTCGACAGAACTTGGGTTTAATCAAAGCCACACGCTTATGAGAGATCAAACACATCGTCTGAATGAACTTTAAACCTGATGTGGTTGGTGCTGCTATACGATTATTATTTCTTATTCTTCTCATGCTTCTGTTTAGCTTTGTACGTCAACACATTATTATACCATGAAGACATTGTACTGTATTTCATAAATGAAGACAAGAAAGTAAATTATTAATAGTGAATGAAATGATAGAAAGCAGAATGATAGCGAGAAATAATTTAGTTTACCTGGATGAGATGTAGGAGACCCCGTTTGCAGCACCGAACGTTGACATGGCAACGGCGATTGGAATTAAGATGTAGGCTCCGCCCATGGTTTGCAGAGCAAACGTCTTCCATGATAAACGAACATGTACATGGTGTGAGTTTATTCTTGAAACGGCGAGGACTTCGAAGCATCCTGGCATGGTGCGTCTTAATAACATTGTTTTTATCATTATCATCATTACATTTCAGGGGTTTTATATCGTACATGCATGAGGTGCTACAACAGTTACATGATGAAATGATGAATAAATGATTTACTAACATCCAAAAAGTCTTCACATTATTGATATTTGCCATGTGTCTGTCAGACGAACTTATCCTAGACACTAATCCGAGGCAAATATGTCATTCTTATAAGGTATAGCATTCTCTTGACAGTATCCTATCAATATATTATACAAATTGAAAACGAATACGATGTCACTATATATCCACCACAGTAGAAAAATCATGTTAAACCTTATTTCATGGCTTTATTAGAAGCAATTACCATTCAAATTCTCTTTAGCTTCCGCAATCAATTACGTCTCTCTGCGTGCACACTCTAAAAAAAAAATCCTGGTCAGAACTGACCCGGAACTGGGTTCGCTGGGGTCACTTCCCGTTCCGGGTAAAAAATGACTTGGAATTTTGTCATGAAGACCCGGAATGATGACACCCTGACCAAGTTCATGACTCTGAATGGGGTCATATCTGACGCCATTCCTTGTCATTTCTGACCCAGAATGGGGTGTGACCCCAACGAACCCTTTCCGGGTCAGTTCTGACCCGGATGTTTTAAGAGTGCAGAAGGAAATAAGAGTATTTCACCACACAAATAATACCAGACATCAGGGCCCCCATTTCATAAAAGATGTTGAGATAGCAACTCTTGCTGGAATGGCAATACCCAATAGCAACAGCCATTCAGAAAGCTGGATTCTTGTCATTACCTTGACAACTGCCATTCTAGCAAGAGTTGCTATCATATCAACTTTTCATGAAATTTGGCGCAGGGCATTTTATCATCTGAGCCTTAGTTACGATCGAGGACTGCCTGTAAACTTACCACGGCAACGGCATCTGACTGCATGAGTTGGTCCGGGCTGAGAACGGTGAAGTAGGCGATATTTGTCAGGATGTAGACCACAGTAGTGACTGGAAGACCAAGCAGAATGGCCAAGGGCAGATTTCTGGAAGGAATTTTACAAAAAGGACCAGTAATTTTCATATTGATATTAATGATGATATAATGACAATAGTAATGATAACAAAGTAATGATACAAGTAATACCGATGATTATGATGATAATGATAATGATAATAACAATTGCAATAATAAAGAATAACAGGAATCGGAAGAAGAAGAAGAAAAAGAAAAAGAAAAAGAAAGCAAGAAAGCAAGAAGAATGCAAGTAATCATGATTATAGTGATGTTAAGGGTAATGTAGTAATAATAGCAAAGATAACAGCAGTAATGAAAATAACCATCATCATCATCATCATCAATATCATCATGATTTCGTTATTCGCTATAAACAACTTACAAACCTCAGGTTTGTTGCTTATCACGAAGAAAATAAAGACTAAACAACATTTAGTACAGTAATGGATATTTAGATATTTTACATCCATTCCGTTTGATATTAGAAAGTTTCTCAGCAAGTTGACAATGTCCTGGCTATAAGTCCTTCAGGGTTCCTTTAGAGAGTTTGGGATACTATAGATTTCAACCAACGTCTCATTTTGGCGCTATTAAGCTCTTAAATGATTCATTTCATGCAGGACTCAGTTCGCTTACGACCGAGGTAAAATGAGTGGAATCTGTCTTCAGGGTCCACTACGTTAGATGTGAGAGAATGATTTGGCCTTGTATATGATTCCCCATTTCATGAAAGAGAGCAGAGAGCTAATAAGACTTGATAAACAGTGTGCAACCCGTTTATACCTCACGCCAGCCAAAATCATTCACGAATTGGAAAAGCACAAACTGAGTATCATTGATACAAGCTACTCAGTAGGGAAGAAAGTTTGCTTTTGTTTAGTTTCTTTTCATTTCACTTCGTTTTGTATTTCTCAAATAAAGATGCATTGCTGTAATGAATATGATTCTTTACTTTGAAGCACATTACAATGTAATCAAGGAAACCAGAGGCGATATGAATGAGCTTCATACACAGACGCAAGCTTCTTTCCGTAAAAACCTGTAAAAATATGATGTCACATATTAGAAAGACTTATTTCTATAAGAAAACGGAAGCATGATTAATATACCTTTCTGGGTTTTCCATTTCTTCAACTGCGAAGTTTAATGTATTCCTGTACAGAAAACAAACAGGACCAGTTAGTAAAGACAAAAAAAAAACAATGTCATAACATTAATCTTGTTTTATAACCCCCACGTATAACGATTCCTACCACTGCAGCCTTTGCCTCTTTCTTTCTCATTAGTCACACTGCCCCGTTGCTGACACTTCAGTTTGGTTGTTTTGTGCTGCTATATCCTTATAATCACAGGGCTTCCAAAACTTCACTTTGACTGCTGCTAATACATGTACTTTCTTACCTTTTACATTTGGTCATAAAATGTCGAGGTGTGGGCAAAATTTGTTCATGTTCAGGTAAGCATGCAAAAGAGAAGCTGCCATTATTTGTTATGGAGTTGATTTGAATTGCATGTTTTTGAACTCTTTTGACACATTACACCGAAGGCACAAACACAGCGTTTTTCTATTATTTTAAAAGATACGGGTGTGTGTGTGTGTGTGTGTGTGTGTGTGTGTCTGTGTGTGTGTGTCTGTGTCTGTGCCTGTGTCTGTGTGTCTGTGTGCGTTTGTGTGCATTTTCTGCTTGGTTTTGTTTCGCATTTTGTTTGTTTTGTATGGTTCTGATGCATTGCCTTAATCTTCTGTAGATATCAAAGCTGCGTTAGACTTTGGACTAGAATGCATATCAGCCACGAAGTCACGGGTTGATTGTGCTGCCTTTTTCAAATTAGTAAGTCCATGGTTGCAAACTCCTAGATTAGAGCGCTGAGGTGATAACGCTTTGATGCTAAAGAATTTTGATATGAAGTACAGCCTGTACATGAGTTTTGAGGGCGTCTCCTGAAATTCACTTAAACCATTCATTTCGATAGTCCAAGGTGCGAGCACGCCCCTTTCAACAATCTGATGCATCATGGGAAACGCCCATGTGGCTTCATTTGCGTTTAGAAATAGTCTAAGCTATCAATGAGGTTGGTTATATAGATTTTACTGACAAGCCACCAGCAGACAAACGTACAAAGCTGACGGATAATATGGACTGTAAAAGGAAACACAAATCCCCCGTCTATTTCCACCTCCAAGTGTACTTGACTGTTGTTTCTGCTACTTACTTTTTCGTTTTAAACGCTCTTATCAAACAAGTTGATACAATATAAGCATTATATATGTGTGCATTATATATATATATTTTTTTGAAACAAGGAAGGAAGTTTTCGATATATATGTATATATATATATATATATATATATATATATATATATATATATATATATATATATATATACATCATACAGTGCAACAATGCTAGTAATAAATTTACAATCATTATTATCAATAACGTCATCCCTGCCGTCGTTGACAGCTTCGTTCTCTGCTGCTGCTTTGGAAAAAAAAAATTCTAGTGATAGTGAGGAGGATTCTGTGAAAATGATCTCAGAGTGATCTTAGAAGCACAGTGTACTTCAGTCTTGGTGAAGAAATTGTCACGATAATGACTGATGAATTATATGTACCTTCCTCCCTAGGCGGTACCACACATCATTTAAAACGCATAATAGATCTTTAATTGATTGGTTGTTCGATAGATATCCATACATTTAATCAATAAATCAACTGATAACATGATATACATATATATGATAAAATACCCCGATTGTTTTGCAGTTGTTTTCTATATGACGTTCATCATACATGCGCACTCAGCCTCAGACCATTTAACCTTCGACCGGTTAACGCCAAGTCATTATCTCGCATAACTGTAATTACTCGATTGCTCTGAATATCAAAATAAGATAGATAAGAATACTGTGTGTCATGCAAGGTCGTGTATAGATTGCACCTTTTTGTGTCAAGCACCATCCATATGATAACTTCCGAAGGTCCATCGAACACTGCATTATCACAGTAATGAATTCATTTGCCAGCAGATGGCACGTTTACTGTAATTTGTTTAGAGTACACACAGAAATATTTTGGGGCATGTCTATGACATGTTATATCTCTATTACAGTAAGGTTAATTCATAATCTCTTATTTACAAGTATCGATAGCGATGTACATTCTACTACGTGAAAGAAATGCATACAACGTGAACTGCTGAATTAGTGGTCTTGTCTAGAGCTCTTCTTTATCATCAGTTGAAGTCTGTTCAGCGGTATCGTTATGCAACATGTTCATTTTGTAAAACAAAGTGATGTTTTGTGGCACGTTAATCTACTATACATCTGGTTCAGAAATCTGCATTTTCGTCAGTGATTAATGATTAAATATACATAATACATAATTCCTTTTCCCCTCTCTCTCTCTTTGACATAACACGTCACTGACTGCCGTTGTCGATCTTTATATTCAGCTTAGCAAAGTGATGAATAGGAGATGAATATGCACGCGGCAATGAAAGAACTTATGTCAACCTGTATGTGTGTCATAATTTCTATATCTGAATAATTCTGTGGGGGAATGAGAGGGTCATTTTTTCATGCGTTCGACATTCTGATAGTAATTGTAGAGTCTTGCGAGCATTGGTGATTGCCACGTGATACATACTATGATAATATGGGTACCTCGTTACCAAGATTTCTTTATTCTCTTTTAAAGTGTTATCAAAAGCATGTCAATTAGTTTTGTTCTTAGCTTATATCAATGTCGTGAATGACTTAATAATGAACTGAAAGAGTTACAAATCGTCTTCATAATGGAAAGACACGCAGGTGATCTTTGTTTAAATAATAGAGATACAGTCATAGTCCTTATTACATCTTTTGTTTTGTCATAGTTCGCAAGGAGTTCGTTTATATTACAGAGCCACGGAACCATCATGCCCAGGCTGCATCATTTATCATCTTTCGTCTAAACAGAGCAACCTGCCAGTCACGAAGATTATTAGATTTTTCCCTATTTCGAAAATCAGACGATTCTCCACGTAGCTACCGATCTAGTCGCTGTGTGATGTCATTTATGATGTCATTGTTTTACATCATTCTGCGGTTTTTCATATCAAGGCAGATTTGACCTCGTAGAGAGGGTTGTTTTGAATGAAGTTGGTGGAATCAAAGCGATGCATTGCATTACGTGAAAATTTGAGGTTAATAGCTCAAGCGTCATGAAGGTCTCGAAAGTTTGAATGTTCAGAGAGTCGTCTGATGTGATGTCGTTTGGGAACCAGAAGCAGCTGTATGTTTTTTTTTCTCTTTTTTCATTGCATAGAAATTCTCCACAGTTGTCCACATGTTATGCAAAAATAAATAAATGAATGAATAAATAAATAAATAAATAGATAAGTAAATAAATAAATAAATAAATAAATGAATAAATGAATAAATGAATAAATGATTTTCTTGAATCTCCCTGACAGTGCGAGATTACTGATAAAATCTGGTGTAATCATTATTTACAATGAATAAGGTAATATACAGGGGAAATGCGGTATGATATTGGTGACATTTCATGTACAGGACGAATAGTAATTTCAAGAAAATGATATCATCACTGTCATGACGGGGTACTAGCATATATAACCGAGTCGAATTTTTTGAAGTAGGCCCATGTTTAATGACTCACTGATACTTACGTGGCTATATAACCCACTGACGCTTTGTCTGATTTTGCTCAAGACTGAACAGATTTTTTTCTGTCGTTTCACTATATACATAGTGAAGTATAGAAATTGTTCCATTGTGACATACCATCCATCATACGACCAGAGGCCAGCGTAGAAGGCGAGTCCATACGCCGCGACATTTGTTGCCGAATTGTCAAATGACGTTTTGGGATCCAAATATTCCGTGTTTCCTGCATGGAAATTGACAGAAAATCTTAATTGTTATATTTTTTCATGGCCATAAAGATACCCACACACGCACGCGCGCGCGCACACACACCCTACACACACACACACACACACACACACACACACACACACACACACACACATACTCTCTTTCTCTCTCTTTGACTCTTACCTTTGAAAATATAAATGTAAGAGTTGATATGGGTAAAACTGATGGAGACACGACATCATTTTGTTCCTGTGACGGTTGCTCCGATGTTATTTCCTCCAAGGACTTAGGGTTAGGGTTGTGATAGGGATTTAGGTTTCGTTTGATCTAAGGATTTGGATGAGGGTTAGGGTTAAATTTGCGGGTAGAATTTTGGCTTAGCGTGCAGATATACCATGGGAGCAATTGTCGCAGGAACAAGTGACATGGAACCAAATCTGATAGACGATAACGGTTAGTTCTTATGGAGAGTGATAGACTAAGATTGTTCTTGATGCTCGTCACACTCTGCGATTCAACGATAATAACACTACAAATCCACCAGGCATATTGATGATTCGAAATCTAAAGAGTGCTTGGAAAATAACAGCATGTCACTCAACGCAGTACTGCAATAGAGCACGGTGGATCATTCTGTCAGACACTGCTGATCGACTGACCTTGTCCCATCTCGACGAAGCCGAGAATGATGATGACGATGAGAGCGAGTAGTTTGGCCACGGTGAAGATGATCTGGACTCTTGCCGCTGCCTCGAGACTGTAGCAGTTGATGACGCAGAGCAGGACTGAAAGAGGGAAAGAATGACAGAAACAGACAGACATGTGAACAGAAAGATAGAGAGATGTAGTCTAGGGAGGAGAGCGAGTTTATCGTGAAGCACACATTTTCCTTACAGAAATGTCGAATGAAAAAGAAAGTTTGATACAGTGGACTCCCGTTATAACGAAGTCCTCGAAACCGGCAGTTTTCTTTCGCTATATCGAAATTTCGTTATAACCGAACAAATAAACAAGAAAAATACATAGAGCCGATTATGTTGCGGCCCGAATGTTTATGTCGTAACCGGAATTTCGTTATAACCGTGTTCGTTATAATAGGAGTGCACTGTATTTATGATAATCATGTGCATTTCTTGTTATATGAATCATTGGTATGATGCTGATGTCTGCCCATCTAACATTCCTGGTCTGGACCATGACACCATGGTAGATTTGACAAATTGCAAACTCAAGAGCAGGAGTAGAGATATTTCGGAGGTCGTTTCATAAGCAAATTCTGCATGAAGTCCTGTTTCTTTACGACATTTTCTTTCGGGTATTTTGTTAGTTGTAGAAGTTAGAATAAAAGAGGACAGGCGAGTCCAACTCAGACCCACTGCCTGCGTTGAGCTTGTCGATGGGTTAATTTTGAGCGAATTTGAGTTGAAGGCATTATCTGCCATTTGCAGATGAAACAAAAACTCGGCATTAGCGTTTCAAAGTAGTTCTAAAATGTAAATTTGGGATGCGAACAACCAATGTAAAAATTGTTAATCAATATCATCAATCTTAGGTATTTTACATATATTATGCAAAATGTGAACAATATGTATAATAACATTTTTAGAGTAAATGTGGTTTAATGGGGTGGGGGTGATATCCAGTTACATTTTAGGCTTTATTGCGATTTTATTTTTAATATGGAAGGATGTTTTGTGATACAACTGACCTACACATGCATCAAATGTGATAACTCGAGCATATTTTAAAATACCGCTCCCAATGTACCTTCAAAATTCATTGTAAAGTGCCGTATCTTTAACGTTCGTTGTGAAGTTTTATTTCATACTCAACTGCTATCAACAACCATAACAACTCAACAACAAATGTTTGGTGTGTAATTTTTATAATTATCATCATTATTTCTTTCTACTTTTTCCTCTGGAAATATTTTTTACTAAGTTGTACAAAAACATTGAAATTGAAAATATAGTAATGTCATTCTATCGTCCGAAATTGCATTAAAAAACTTACTATGTATTTTTATTGTTCAAGCGTTTACAGTTCCTTCAATTTTATGTGTTGCAAACATGTCACTTAGAATTTGTTATTGTCATTGTACTTTGCATACTTGATGAAGAAAAAAAAATAGACCAATATATATAAAAAAATGAATTGATTCTCACTTATGCAACATCCAGCGAGCATCTTATCAATACCCGCTGGTGCTCCGCACGGATCGCCTTCGTAGATGGGCGCCACAATGTACTGGCCGAAGGTGAGCGAGATGATAGCCAGACCAGCTGGACGGATGACAGTGATGCTGACCCAAGCGAACACGAAGGCAAGCGAGGAACCAAATGTGGCGTTGAGGTAGGTGTGCTCTCCCCCGGACTTGGGCAGCATCAGACCCAGCTCTGCGTAGATCAAGGCACCTGTACATCGAAGAGGTCATTTCAGTGATCCACGGTTATCATTTTGAAATATTGTCTCTTTCCTTTGAAAAACAAAACCCCAAAATAGAAATAGAAATAACCACTTTTATTGAGTTATAGACACACTCTCCTGATGTGTCACAATTGAGGATAACAAAATTCATTCTTTTGTATTTTACTGCTCTAACACTTTACAAATTTGTGATGCAACAACATCATCCTCAGTCTGTCCGACATTTTTCTTTGATGAGTGGTCCATGACATTCGATATACTGGGTAATTACAAAATATGTGATTGCAACCAATATTTCTGTTTTGTGGAAACGTGTAAAAAGTGGAAATACATGTCCTAAACTTATTTTGGTCAAATTTGGATAAACATCCATTAATAGTTTCTATTCTTTGATTTCACTCAATTGTTACTATCTTTGTTTTGTTTTTTATTAATCCTTACAAACGTATACTGATAGATCACTAAAAGAGTAAGACGGTGACATGACTTATCACACAAATCAGCCAAATTGAAATTGGTAAGACACACCCAAGGTAAAGGTGAACTTTAAGAACACGTTTTAAGAGAAGAATGATTTCGAAGGGCTATGTGCTCAGGGTAAGGTGTGGTACCGCTGAGAGGAGAAGGAGGGAAGGGACGTTATTGTTACGTAGATACAGATATTACTGCTATTCTCTCCGACTGATAAAGCATTATCGCACATTAAGGATTAAGGATTGCAATTGATACTGTGGGTGTCTCGGAATAGTACCTGGTATGACTCATAACGCCCCTAACCAAGCCTTTATTCAACAGGTCTACTGGGCCGGGACGAACTCAACAAACATCCATAGAAACACCGTCTATACAAAGAAAATCCTTTGTTTTATTCATATCTGCGAGACAAATCAGATTCGTCTCCAACATTTCTGAAATTCAATATTCGCACTCGCAATATTTTTCATTTCTCTTTTTGAAACTCGATTTTGGTTAGGTAGAAATGTGATCCTCTTTTCATAGTTTGTGTAATGTGATAACAAATGATATCTTGAAAGTCCATCATGCAAAAGACGGCTAAAAAACCATACTGTCTGAACCTGCCGTTGAGATATTTTAAATCAAATACGGTGCACAAATTGTAAGGCTATGAGACAGTCCCTATGAAGAGCTGATCGCAGATAATGTCTAAATTAACGTTGATTTGCTTTCTGCAGGTACCCTGAGTATAATGACAATATAGCAGACAACGCAAACACAATGTGGGATACCCATAACTTAAAATGTCCTCTGGAATAGTATGCTATATAGATGCTTCATATCAGTGGAACTAGGAGTTATACATAATATGTGTACATGAAAAGGAGAAGAATAGAGAAGGCTGCAATAATAAGTAGATTTTGCACAAAGTTTGAACTCGTTCATTACAAATGCTACCTACTGCGGCATGACTATGGCTCCAGCTAAAAATAAAATATGATATGTTGTTTTTAGTCAGTTTGCACATTACAACTTCGAAATATTCATCAGCGTGATCCCCTCTCAATTTATCTAAGAAAAATCGAATCCAATAGAATGCCCTTGAAATTATGCCGGTAAATCTAATCATTACACCCGTTAGAATAGCAGGCCGAAATGATTATCTTAGGATCTCTCAATAGCAAAATTTTGAGGACATTTGTCAGTCAGTTCGCAGATGACAGGTCTCTGATTCCACCATGGCTCCCAGTAATATAGAACTGCAACCATTGTTACTTGTCTGAGGAGGAGAGGGTCATCATGGTCATTGAGATTTTGACCTCTCTCAATAGATTCAGGACAATACAAATCCAGACTGGACACGATTAGGCCCCATATGACTTCCCATCTTCAAATGTTATCTGAGTGATGTGACAGAAACACTGTAAGCAAAGGCACAAATTAGATAGGATGAGCTCAGTTTGTATATCAGCCTCGAGAAACACGCTATGATTCTAATTACTGAATTTTGCTCGTAGCCCGTGCAAAGTGCACAGAAAGTACAAAGTGGAGTTGGTCCGGTTGGTTTTATTTTCGATGTTTCTTTATTTTTTTCTCCAAGTATTATAACAAACTGATAAAACGTGAGAAAAATAGTACAAATTAATATAGGATTGTCATTTTGTAATTACACTCCGTTAAAACAGCATACAGAGAGATAGCAGCATCATAAATTGCATACTGAAATCATACGAAAACAAGGGAGAGATCGAATTAGGACCGTCACGTTTTGGTTATCATGACTTTATTCAAGCAGTGTTAGAACAGCATATATACCAAAAAAAAAGTCCATCGTAGTTGTCCACCGTTTCATTCAAAACGAATGGCAGGCTAGGGATGCAAAAAACTATTGAGTTTACATTACCGCGACACAAATACACATACAGCTGTCTACCATACTCTATTATTACACACAAACTGTTAAAAATTAATCAATCAATCAAATATCAATATTATTGATGCGTTACAATAACAACAGTGGTATGATTATATTTTACAATATCAATACAATAAATATAGTTTAAGATATGATGATGAAATATACCAACATATGATAAGCCTTATCATCATCGTCATCACATCTTTACCAACTTAAATGTTTATTGACTCTGTGCCCCACATACCCCCCCCCCAGAAAAAACAAAACCGCCGATTAATAATCAAAATCCATCTTTACATCTATAAACTATTTTCAACATAGGCCCTATAACAAAAATATTTTTAAAAATATATTTTCTTTAGGTTGACCTTTCACCCATGATCCACTCTTACTATATAAGGAGCTTGACTCAGATGGGACCAAATCACATACATTTCGTGACAAATAGTCACATTTAACCTCCATTTAACCCTAGTCGTACATAGGTCCTATCTGTTATATACGTGTGTATATGTCTGTCAACTCACCTAGCAAAGCAACGATACCGCAGACGAACCAAACGACGAGACTCATCCCGACACTCTGCGTCGATGCCAGCACGCCTTTGGGGGACACGAAGATACCCGAACCGATCATCGAGCCGACAACGTAGGCGAAGGCGCCGACCAGGCCTATACCCCTCTTTAGTTGTACCCCTTGCTCACCATCACCCGTCTCCGCAACAACCTTGTCGGACAGGTCGACTTCGTCTCCTTCGTCGGCTTCGAAGGCCTTGTTGACGGAGCCTTGTTTTCTTTCCTTCAATTCCGTCATCGTGTTGTAAAGATATCGAAGAACCGAGGGAGTAAACTACCATGAACTATATATCCCAGAAAGACACCTGTATCGAAATAGCTTGGCTGTGATCAAGTATCAAAATGTGTCCGCTTCGTATTGATCGGGATGTATTCGTCTCGCTCTCAAAGTCAGCGTTGTGATTGTGAAAATGAGAACCGCCTCCCAGTTGCATCTGAATCCCTACTACCCACTAAAGTCCGAACTTTGTGCGGCAGATCGCCTTGGCGTTTACTCGCTGCATTGTGGTTACACCATCCATCCAAAGTTCATCTTTCGGAGATGAAAACAAAGGTACACATCCTTCTACACCTATGAACTACTGAAGAGTATTGTTTACGCATGTCATTATCGTACATCGATAACTATGGCATTGTTTGTAGGAGAGCCGGAGCAGAGACTGTGATAAGGTCGACTATCTAAGTAGAACCTACTCTTCATATGGGTATTTGCAAAGAGGCGTGATTAATGTGATGATTTTCATGAACAATATAAAACATCAATACCAGCGTCAGCACAGTCGTCGAAACCACTCTTTTTTACCTGGTCAAATGATTTTCCCGTTTTAATAAAGTCCGATATACAGAACCATATTGGCTGGGTTTTTTTTTTTTTTCGTTTTTGTTTGTTTTTGTTATGTTTTTGTTTTTGTTTTTTGGGGGGAGTGCATTTAAACCACAATTTTACTCGTTTTTTTTTTGTACATTTAAACCACAATGTGAGTCGATATATTCACAAACGCTGCAATTTCTGTAATTGTTCATGATTCAAGCTATATAATGATCATAATCAATTCCTCTTTCTCGGAAAAATAATGTATTCTAATCTAGCTCCCCATAACCCCTCTCCCTCCCCCCCCCCCTCTCTCTCTCTCTCTCTCTGTGGAAGGGGTTTCCTATAAAGAATGCAATAGCGTTTGAATCTGTCCCATCATCGCTGCACAAAACATGTCAAACTGCATATGTTGCTAATTTTTCCCTTTGCTTCGCAATGTTGTCCGATTTTGAGTGATTTTAACACTTTGTTGCATCCTACTTATTACATGTTGCAGTATGCAGTTTGCAGAAGAAGTCATGTGACTTTATGATGACGTAAAACAACTCCATTGTGTCAGGAGCGAATTAATTTCCCTCCGACACATCCCCCATCAACTTTTCGGAATGTAAGTGGTACTTTAAGTGGATCATATTACTTAAGTACCAAGATCGTGACGTTATCGTTGACCTTCTCCTGTTGTGAGGAACGAGAGGAAGAAATCCGGTCAGAGTGTTAATAACCTCCCGAGGTACAATTAGGCCTTGGGGGGGGGGGGGGGGGGCGTTGTCGGTCCCTGCGTCTGACCGCTTTCTCAAGGTTAGTTTGGTAAGATCGTGGACCTCTACAATTTCCGAGCAAAACCTGAGAAAGCTGTTTGTATAAAATGATGGATTATCGATATCATTCAACAAAAACAAATGAAAATTGGAGACTAAATTGTTCGACATTACTTTGTCAGCAACACAATAGCAATTGATTTTTGTCTATTCTGTTAAGAACATAGGTTGTATTATTTAGTTCTCCGAGATTGGACGCATGACAAAGCATGTACAAAACTGGTTTGATAAAAGAGTGAAGCCCCGCTTATGAGAAAGATAAAGGAAGAGAAAGTAAGAAATAAAGGAAGTAGAAGGGACAAGTTGATATGGGAGAGGAGAGAAAAGTTGGAGACAGAAGAGGAGATCGAGTTCTTACCAGGAGGATTGACAATTTCAAACAGAATATCCTTGTGGTGATTTATTTCCTAATTGCCTCTGAAATTAATCAGACTATATGTAATTTCTTTTAAACTTGGGTCCAATGGGTTTCAGAGGTTTAGACCCGATGCATGTGAAAATTTTGTTGGCAGACTACATTCTACTGAGAGGCGAGTGCAGTGAATCCGTCTGTCTTGTTTGGTAGTCACGGACAGAACTGTTTGACTAAACTATTTTAGTAACATTGTCGGAAAAAAAAGGTCATTGGAATCTAATTTGTGCATAAGTTGCCCGAAACGATTCTGCACTTTGTGGGTTTTTTTTCTCCCTCTCTCTCTTTCATGAAGTAATGCAGGATAGGCCTAACTTGCTGTTGTTGGCCCAAGTTCTTGCTCATTCTGATTATCGTTTGACAGGTCCTCTTCTACACAATTAGTACCAACACTGCCCATTGCGATCTGTGAAAAGTTCGTAAATAGTGGCAGAACAGCCCTCCAACTCCATTTTTGGCCTGAGAGACGGTTACGACTTTTGTAGTAACCTACGGTTAACCTGCACTGTCGCCAGTGTGGTCGCAGGCGTCACACCGCCCTGAATTGATCAAAAAGTGGACACATAAGAAAATGCTCAAACTCGGCTCTGATCGTATAAACATTGGGTCATTCGTGAGGGAATCTTGAGCCATCGTACGACCGTTGGTAGAATTTTCAGGCTCCAGCAACAATATCTTCGAACTGTGCCAAAATCTTCGAGTAGCCATTGTGCTACCTTCATGTGTTCTTCGTATTTGTATTTGTATTTATTCATTCTCCACTCGTAGGGTGGATAGACTCTTTCAGCAAACCGCTGGTTTTCGAAGGGTTTCCATGTAAACTTTTTAATAAAGATCTACGTTTTCGTGTAGCCTTCTTCGAGTAGCCATTGTGCTACCTTCATGTGTTCTTCGTATTTGTATTTGTATTTATTCATTCTCCACTCGTAGGGTGGATAGACTCTTTCAGCAAACCGCTGGTTTTCGAAGGGTTTCCATGTAAACTTTTTAATAAAGATCTACGTTTTCGTGTAGCCTTCGTGGTTGGTTCTGGTGCCATCCTGTGATCTTCTATATATAGGCACTTTCTTCGGCTGTTGATTGGCTTTTGGCAATGTTCGGGTCCAACTTCACACGGCACTGAAAATTCCATATTCGTATTGCCATCTAGTGCCAATATCTGAACAGCGTGTCGCCACTCTGAAGGCAATATTGCTAACGATGACAGTACGAGCTGCTACGTTCTTGCCACTTTTTCATCCCGGAGTGATGCGACTGCTTCTGCGACCAAAGCGGTCATAATTATCAGAGTGTATTACGCTTATTATCGAGACCTCGCTACAATGGTGATACAAGCGGAGTGAATATGATGCGCTATTGCCAAAATCATACGATCTCAATCAATCGGGATATTAATTTGATTACATTATCAAATTCTTCTGTCAGATGCCTTTGTCAAACAAAAGTGGACGTGCATGTTTTCACTGATACATCTTAGCCTTCAAGAACAACACCAGTTACAACCTGGTGGGGAATTGCAGTGGTAGGTAAGTCACCCGTTCAATCAAGACGATAGATGTATGTACCGAGGAGGATCGGCCTTTGGGCAAATTACAAATCGAATCATATCGGCCAGAGAATCAATTTCATGAAGATGAAATGTATTTGAAATGACTGCAACGTATACTACTTGCATCGAGTAGCATGGTAAATGAAAACAAAGACTCGTGCTTGTGTGTAAGTAGAGAAAAGAATGTTTTCGTCTGGTACACCAGTTTCTTCTGTTAATTTCTTTGGGTATACCAGAAATGTGGCAATTTTCTAGAACAGTGGGATCTACGAGGCGCTTTCAATGCGCTTGGGTTTATGGGTATCTCACCGGCCTGAAGACAAGGTTTCGACCTGGTGGCGGCGACTCCTCTGTTTGGTGAGTTTCCGCGGAGTCGCGGGAGAATCGAACATGTTTGACTTTTTCTCAGCCTTTTCCTGTCTCCAACCGGAAAAGGAAATGTCTCCATCGACGTCTCCATCAGTTGCTGCCATTTTCGCAGAGACTTATTTTGTCCCCGACGTTTCCGTAACCTTGCGAAGATCCATGGTACGAATCACGAAGGCCCTCTCACACTTTTGCGGGCAAGCCACGCGGGCTTGTTGCGAGTAGGACTTTTCCAGCACGCAGGATCATTTTCTGGGGGCGGACAAGGATGTTGGCGATCGAGTTTCGCACTTGCGTCTTATCTGCTAGACACGTGCTACTTACCTGCTACTTGCGTGTATTCCTTGTGACCTGCGTGAGAGTTTTGAAACCGATCTGTTTTCAGTTACGAGCGACGTCCGGTGACTGCCAAGTACCCGAGAAGTACATGCGTGGGAGTTGCCTGCGAGGTACTGCTGCTATAGGCCTCCTATTGGTGTTCTGCGTGTACCTCTGCGGGCAAACTACCGGCGAGATAAGTGCTTGGTACTGTCATGTGCGGGCCATCTGCGGGGACCTCTGGGTAGCAAAAATTGTTCTTCGCAAGTCGCACGCAAGGCTTGCCCGGAAAGCTGTGACAGGGCCATAACAGCGATGATGGGAAACGTCGCGAGTACATTCCCGCGACTGCCAAGCGAATAAGTTGCCAACTTGTTTGGAGACGTCTTTGGACGTCTCAGACTTCTTTGGGGAGTCTTGAGAGACTTCTAGGGCACCTTTTTGGTGAGAAGTAAGCCACGGGGTCTTTCGACGCCACGACTGATTGGTGCAGTCTCCTCCAGTGAGATACCCCAATCCCATTTACTTTATATGTTAGTGATGGTATAAAATATGAGATACATAAGATGGACCTTTGTCCAAGAGTAGCTCTGCTGAAGTTGCTTCCTGGTTTCCCTCTTATTTGCGTATGGGTGTAGCGCGCAAAAAGTAGATGCTCTCCTTTATCTTATGTTAGTACACTGTACATGTTAACATCCTTCTTCTTCTTCTGATTAAGTCTGCCTTCTTCAATAGGCTGAAGATTCTTGCAGATTCTTATAGTCACTGAAGTGATTATTCCTATAATGACTGGCATCTTTCACTTTCCTTCCATCTGCTGCGTCCATTTGTAACTGTACTTGGTGAAAAAAAAGAATTAACAGAAATATAATAAACCAAACCAATTCCAACTAAACCAAGAAGAATAGCAAGCATAGCATATCATTTCGAATGTCTTCACGTTATAGCGGATAGAAGATCAAACATTCTTCCTCTTGATATGAATAAATGCGGCTTCTTCAGACTCTTGTGGATATAAATCTATGTTTCGACATGGCTAACATTTGCTATTACTCAACAGTGAACCAATAATGGTTTGACCTCCCCTCCCATGTTCTTACACTGAAAAGCTACACAAGAAACCATTGATCCTTTTTGACACTCGAGTAAACACAACTGTTAAGTGGTGGTGATACAGATAAATTCCTATCACTCACATCGTGTTTGATGTTTCTCTATCGGGATTATGATATAGGTACAAGTGTACATGAGATTTGGTTGAAAGGGTGTTCCGAGGTAGCAACCAGGGAAATGGGACCGTTGACTTCTTCTCACAGTTATGCAAGGACTTCATAAAATCAACATAATGTATATCTATATACCTCAAGGTATATGCCACAAGGTCGGGCGACATGCGATTGAACATTATACGCCCTAAAACAGATTATGGCAAGAGATATTTTGTATATAAAGGTGCTTCTTTATGGAGCGATATAGTTCGATATGTTTCTTTTGATATTTCCCTTGATACATTCAAAAAACGACTACATGAATATATAAAATAATTTTGAATATACATTGTAGGATGCGTAACCAGATGGAGTATTTTAACCATTCTTTTTTCACTCATCAATTCACAGTAAAAATATATCAGCAATACCGATTCTCTTCCGTATTTGAAATTCATTCTCTCATGCCCTTGTTTTCTCTTCATGTCGTAATCTAAGGCCTAAATTGTTATGTTTTTCTTCTTTTCCCTTTTCTTCTTTTGTGTCTGAAACAAGCTTATCATGGTGCTTATACAAGTACTTTGTTTCTTGCTCTTTGCATATGTGATGTATATGTTTGTCATACTGTATGTATGTTTGTATTTTTAACCTGTATGCGTGGACCCCTCTGAAAAGCAACCTTTGGCTGACCAGGGTGTTCCACCCCACGAGTGGAAAATAAAAAATCAATTGAATTGAATCTAATGATGTATTATATACACTCACATGTCGTCGTGTTTTTGCGTGTCTTTATCTGTGTTTGTGTTTGGAAGTTCTAGGTATATTGTCTATAGCTGCTAAATGTTTTGTAGGTACACAGACACTTTGATAATGCTATAGTATCGGTTTTTCGTTTCCTATGCTTTAGTTCCCATGTCTGGGATAAATCGACGAAAAAATGCGTGTAACGAATATCTAGTCAGTATTTACCTTCTTTTTTTAGGGGGACATTGATGCCGATGTCGATAGACTGAGAGGAATAATATTTTGATGAGTAGCGGTATAGCTAAACATGGCGTGGGAAGACACAATCTGGCGTATAGCTCTGCGTGCTTGAGATGATGCAATCCGCACACAACTCTTTGCATGTTAGGTTTCTTCTCTCACTGCATAATACGCGGATTTGTCCTTTGTGAAAAGATCTAGACATAAGATTTCTTATCAGCTGTTGTGTGACCCCTGCATGTGTTGCGGCCTGTTATGGTCATTTTTTTTTTCCAGTCCTGTCTAATTTTCTTGTAACTTCCCTACATCAGTTCTGACCCTGCAGGATTTCTGAAAGAGTTAGTGTCACCTATAACATTATAAAAACAGCAACAAAAAAGAGCAAACTTTCAATGTTTGCCCTATCTATCAGTATAAGGTGCTCGATCTCAAATAACCACTTATAAAACAGTGGAAAATTATAAATAAACCACAAGAATCACAAAACAAAACAAAACAAAACAAACAAAGTCATGAAATCATCTTTGAATGCTTGAGTAGTCTTACAAGTGCAATTGATGCTTGAACGTTATTAAGAATAGTGAACAAACAATTGAGGGACGACAGGAAATTTCTGAAATTTATAGATATGTATGAGGTATCTTGCATTTTTCCTCTATCTGTGCAAGGGAAGAAGACAAAGGCAGAGAGAGAGAGAGAGGTAGATAGAAAAGAACGTGATCTCCTTATGTCTGTTCCTTATCCAAGTATACGACCCACAATCTGGTACAAACCGGTCACACCCGGTCAAAGTCTATCTATCTCCTCGGGAAGAAGTACAAACAACTTACGAGTAGCTTGTATGGGAGATATATCACGAGTCAGTTAATGCACCGTGTCAATTAAGTACTCATTAAAACGGTTTGACGAGTCAAGTGTTACAACCACCTTAAGCATGAACCTATGCAGAAATGAGGCTACATCTTAAGTCTCATGTTTTCTTCACTTTATAAGAGAAATAACCGCGTAACGACAGCAGTTGAACATTAATCGTGCCTGTAATAATAGTAGTTATAATGTTCCCCTAGCCCATTCTATGGAGAACACAAACTGAAGAAGCCAAATATTTCAAAAACAATACGATAAAACAAGTCGCGATACTTTACAACGTAACTGCATGAAACTCGTTAATCAGAATAGAATAGGCGGAATTGATTATCCAGCTTGATTTGCTCTTAGAAACGTTTCGGCATTGAGCTATCTTCAATGTCACCCAACCAACGAATGTAAACGTATTCCTGTCCTTCATCAGGGCAGACATGTATATAATTATATTGACTGCGTATACTTTGAAAGGGGCAACGCTTGATCACCCATGTTGTGGACCAGGCTGTCTCCTATATAGGCGGCATATATTTTAATGTTTGTCGGTGGTTTCCCTTCACACTCGCAAATCTGAAGTTATCACGTGGTAATTCAATTAAAGAAATATTATTGTGGTATTATTCTCGGAAGATCAGACATCAGATATTGGTCAAATAAACAAACGTAGGGATTTACCAGTCAAACATACTTGCCAAGAACAAGAGTACCTTACAGAGTAAATTTTTGGAAAACCTATTTTTATAGCGATTTAGCAGGCAACCAATAGACTTAATTCTCAGTCCTCTTCTGACGTAGAGCAAAGCTTTGCATGTAGGACCTACATGAATACAAATCTTGCCTTTGAATGCAATAACCTTAGAATAAAAGACTGAGTTATTCGGAGTAACAAAAACAATTGAGTAATTTATCCCTCTTGTTTGATGACAGAGAATGAAACACAAGCTGTGAATAGAGCGGACTTGGCTCAAAATTTCGTTTCAGGTGACCGTTGGTAGATATTCAGATGTTTATCTTGATTGACATCAGCTGCAAATCAAATTATATGTCCATAGTAACCTATTTAAAAATACGATAATTCGCTTTTCATAATTTTGTGATTTTCCGTGTTCCAAATTTGTTTCATTTGTATTCTTTGCAGCTTCGTTCTATGTTAGGTAATTGATCATCCTTACATTTTCTTTACCATTTGACAATGAAGAAGCATATACAACTTAACAAATAAATACTCATACAAATGTAAAACTAAGCAACCAACTTGACATACCAACAAACAAACAATCTGACAATCAATAAACTGGGCTTTTCGCTGTTGTTAGCTCGGTGACGAAGGCTCAAGTGAGCTGTGTTCAGTGGCGTATCTAGGGGGGGGGGGCAAGGGGGCACGTGCCCCGGGCGCCACTCCTTGGGGGCGCAAAAAAAAAAAACGAAGAAGAAGAAGAAAAAAAAGAAAAAACGAAGAAAAAAAAAGAAAAAAGAAAAGAAGAAGAAGAAGAAGAAACTCACCGGAAGGGGGGGGGGGGAGAATGGTGGGGGGGGGGCAGAAAACCAAATCAAAAAAAAGATAAAAACAAAACATAACGATGACTCGGACAAAATGACAATATTTATTGTGTTCACACAAGAATTCCATGTTATGTAAGCTGAAATACAATTTTCGGCTCGCTCGCTGCGCTCGCTCCCTAAATTTTATATAGAAGAAGAAGGTAAGAACAAAATGTGATGATGAAGCGGACAAAATGACAATGTCTATTGTGTTCACACATGTCATTTTATATTTAGCAGACAAAATGTTTCACTGAGCAGCGGCTGCAATTTCTTTCGTTCTGAAGCGATCGCCAATTGGATCAAAAGAAGGCGCCAACGGTTCCGAACATACGGGGGGGGGGGGGCGCCAAAAAGAATCAAACAAGATAAGAACAAAACGTAATGATGACGTGGAAATATACACATTTTCGGCTCACTCGCTCGTACTAATTTAGAGTATTTCTTCAAGCCCTCACTTTGTTGGCAAAAATCGTTATCTATAAGGCCGTCACTATATCTTGATTAGAATTGTAAGATTTGATAAGCAAAAAATGACAAGAGTTCCATGTTTTGTAAGCTGAAATACAAAAATTTTCGGCTCGCTCGCTGCGCTCGCTCGCCAAAATTTATCAAAACAAAAAGGAGATAAGAACAAAACGTGATGATGATGACGCGGAAATGTACAAATTTCGGCTCACTCGCTCGTACTAATTCAGAGTATTTTTTCAAGTCTTCAGTTTGTTGGTAAAAATCGTTATCTATAAGGCCGTCACTATACATTGTATCTTGATTAGAATTGTAAGATTTGATAAGCAAAACATGACAATTAAGATGATGGAAAGAAAGTTTAAACCAAAAATCTCATAACTTACTTGTTTAGCGGTGGTGGCCTGCGACCGACATCCATCGACCTTCGGAGCCTATTGATGGTTACCGGGAATTGGGAATTAATTAACCGGGAATTAATTAATGACAATTAAGAGTTCCATGTTTTGTAAGCTGAAATACAAAAATTTTCGGCTCGCTCGCTGCGCTCGCTCGCCAAAATTTATCAAAATTAAAAAGGAGATAAGAACAAAACGTGATGATGATGACGCGGAAATATCCAAATTTCGGCTCACTCGCGCGTACATGGGGGGGGGGGGGGGGGAGGCATTTCATGAAGCAATTTGTCAGATATTTCGTCTGACAAACTGTTAAAAGCTACTGAAATCCTTGCTTCTGATTGGCTGAAAGCAAATTTTGTCCGACAAGTTGTCGGACAAAATGCTTCATGAAATGCCCCTCCGCTGGTTTAGAATATTTTTTAAAGTACTCAAATTGTTGGTATAGATAAATCGTTATCTATAAGGCCGTCACTATCTTGATTAGAATTGTACGATTTGATAAGCAAAAAATGACAAGAATTCCATGCTTTGTCAGCTGAAATACACACATTTTCGGCTCGCTCGCTGCGCTCGCTCGCCAAAATTTATCAAAATTCATTACATTTAAATCACCCTCAAAAGACCCCTTTTAAGGGCTTGAAAAGCATATCATATGGACTTTGCTTAAAGTCTCTACCGGGATGGGGTTGGGGTTGAACACTAGTCTTTTTCAGAAATTAGGGGCGCAATTTTCGCGCTTGCCCCGGGCGCCGTTTTCCCTAGATACGCCACTGGCTGTGTTGCAATCATTCTTCTTCAGGCGTCAGCAGTGCGTCGTGAGCAAACTTTTCAGCGTCTTCCTGAAACTCCCATGACGAATTTTCAACAAATTTGGACAGTATCAAGAAAGACTATGCCCTCTGTATTTGAAGAAATGGGCACTATTCCCCTCTAGGGGGCCGATGTTGCTTGTAAGGCAATTCTAGGTGTAGTCCCTTTTTTGGTCCAAATTTAGGAAAAGTTTTCTCATTTTGATTTTTCTTTTTGAAAATGCACGGTCAAAATAATTCTCTACAAACTTGGCAGGTAATCCCTGTGTGATCTTAAATACGCCTACAAATGGATACTCAGGTGAGCGCTAAACCTGTGGGTCTCTTGTTTAAATGCATATACATTTCAGGGTGCAAGATCAGCACATCGGTAACATTGGGCATAATTTTGTTAAATGTTGTGGAGTTTGAACTGCCGCGGTCTATAAACTAAATTCCACAGCACGACGCAAGACATCCAACTGAATTACTATAGCGCCATCTAAGGACACATCCATACAAAGTTTCTCTCGTCCACCTCCCTGTTCGTATAACCGTCTCTCTCTGCTTCCCATTACATTAAGGACTTAACAAAAGTTGGTACTGTAGTTCAACTTCTTTGCCATCTGATACATGTTGGTATCATTAAATGTGATGTTGATTTGGTGCAATTTATGCAAAATGAATGCATTATCGCAACTATGATGTATGTTGTATATAGGCTACCGGGTAGAATATACAATGATGGGTCTGCTCAGGATTACATAAGCATTCAACTGCTTGCGATGATATTGGATATACGCGACTGTTACGCGATTTTAGGTTGCAGGATGTTATATCTATCTTCATAAGATTTAGAGAGAAGGTAAGCTCCTGTTGCAGTGAAATGTAAAAGTAGAAAAAAAGGGGACACAAGCCCGATATTACACCATGTTTCTTAAAGCACGTAGAGTCGAATTCGTGAACTTTTTATTTTCTGACAGTATCAAGCTCGTGGGCCTTATTTACCTAGTGTCGAGTTCATGGCCTTTATCTTGTATATATAGTGTCTGGCTCATGGGCCTATTTTACTTAGTGTCTAGCTAGTGGGTCCGTTTTTCTCGGTGTTTAGCTAGTTTATGTTTCATGGACCTTTGTACAATAATAGCTCGTTGACTATTACGACTTGTGGGTGTCGAGCTCGTGGGATGACGTCATGATAGCTGTGGTCCTTTGCAGCCTCGTCAAAGTGGACTGAGCCGATAAGTCTTCACATTTCCTGTACGTCTGGCATTCATTTCATATTTTAGAAATACATTTAGTGTACTGTTTCACACTCAAGGTGCAAACAGACGAAGACAAACTCGAATCGAATGAAGACAATTTGTTTATAGTCGTTTGGTTATCACGACCTTTGGGTTTTGATGGTTCCTACCTCGGTTGATTTTAATGTTTCTCTATAAATGCTGTTTCATCATCATCTTCACGTGGCGTTTAGTATAATAATGTTGCCACAGCATATCTCCAGTCTTACATTTTCTCTTTTCTCTCTCAGCCTTCTCCCCCTCCCTGTTTGGAGCCTCTCTTAACTCACTCTCTCCCTCTCCCCTCTTTCTCTATCTCTCATTTACTCTGTTTCTCCCATTCGAAAAACTGTTGATCCAGGAAGGCAGATGGCTTTAGATTATACGTTTTATTGAGTCTACTCTATCTGTAGCAAGCGATGGAACACGCAAAAGAAGAAGAAGAAGAAGACAATAATTAAAACACAAATACAAATGTCTGGTGACACACCAGTCTCTCCGGTTCTGAGTTGCTTGCATAACATACGCAAATCAGCTAAACCTTACAACCTATATATGCAAACTTGCACATCAAAGTATAAAATATAGGAGTACATCGAAATATAAATCACATCAACTTAACGAGGACATACTGTATAGCACATTTCAAGAAAGCTCGTCATACGGCACACAGCATTTTCCGATATTCGTTTCTATTATATTCTTGATTTCATGTTAACATGCAACCTTTTCTGGTAGGGCCCTCTGGTAGAGCAGTGACAACACTGAAGAGGTTACCCTGGGTAAATAAGACCTTATTATTATTATTATTATTATCATTATTCTAAAAAATATATAGGCAAATACATTAAAGTTGGAAGGCTTGTTTTCTAGCACTCGTTCGGTACAAGACAATAAGTTATGAATAGCTCAATATAAGAATAGATATATGTACATTAAAGAATACCTCTTCAAATTTATTTTTGGGATGATAACAGCAGAAATGATAATTTGATAACTGATTTCAAGACCAAAAATGTGAAACTGAAAAAAGTGCACACATTATTTCAGTCAAGCTGTACTTTTAGCTTGGCAGTATATTCTATGAGGGCAATATTTGCATAATAGGCCATATAGTATACAAATTGAGAGAGCTTCATTCGAAGTAGCGTCTGTAAAATAAAAAAACCCCAAAAGGTATACGGTCTTCACAGGAATTTGCACAGAAATGTAGTATAAAGTGTTGCTCTAACGTCCCCCACAGCTGTTAACTTCAAATCGAATTTACAGTCTCCTTCATGCATGTGACCTGTACAGCAAAGAGTAACAATAAGATAGTGAAATCCACAAGTCAAGAACTTCATATGCTTTGAGGCTGTCCTAATGTAGGCTATGCCTATCATCTTGATATTGCTATTGACAATGTAATTACAGAAACAAGATTATTAAAATGGACTTGATATCCTCATAGGGGATAACGCAAAATAAGCGGATGCTCTGAATATTAAGTTTGTTCTAAAAACTATTGCAAATACTTCAAAATTCATAAGCTAGAATGCGGGATGATAGCGGCAGAACTACTAATTTGACAGGAAAAGATCTTAAGGGGGAAACTGATAGGAAAATACTCTCTAAAAAAAAATCGAGTGAAAATTTTCACTCTTGAAGGAGTGAATACAAAAAAGAGTGAATTTAGAGTGAAATTGGAGTGAATTTCGAGTGAAAATGTTCATTTTCACTCATTTTGGAGTGACCTCAGGGATCACTCGAAGATTTTGGAGTGATCCCTGACGTCACTCTAACACAAGTGAAAATGAACATTTTCACTCGAAATTCACTCCAATTTCACTCTAAATTCACTCTTTTTTGTATTCACTCCTTCAAGAGTGAAAATTTTCACTCGATTTTTTTTAGAGAGTATTGATTCCGTAAAAAACGTACACACATTACTTCAGTTAAGTTGTCGTATTTCTATCTGGTCAATCTATCTCAAATATGAGGGGAATGTTTGCACAATAGGCCATACAAAAGTGCAAATTAAGAGAGCTTGATTCGAAGTATCGTCTGCAAAATAATAACGCAAAGAAAGGATTGAACGGTATGCACATAAGAATTTGCACAGAAGCACATTACAAAGTGTTGCTCTGACGTCCCATACAATATAACAGTAAACTTCAAACCGAGATTACAGTCTTCTTCATGCATATGGCCTGGTATCACATTTCTACACTATGTACAGCAGAGAGTAACACTAAAATGGTGAAATACATAATTCAAAAACTTCGTATGTTTTGAAGCCATTCCGATGTATGCTATTTCAAATATATTGATATTGGTACTCATGTTGGAATTACAGAAAGGATGAAATTAAAATGAACTTAAGAATAGATAAATTACATTCCCATACGTATATCCAGCAGATATTCAGTTGGAAATTAAAAACTACTGTAAAACACGTACAATTTGGTTAGCCAGAATGTGGGATGGCAATACACTGTTTATCAAATCTAGTTGACCATGTTCATCTCCAGTCACTGGTGAGTTTGTCCTCTACTAAATGGTCATCTTTAAGCATCAAAGGGAAATGCAAATGACAAACTGAAATATATTTTAACTCGATTATTATTTTTTTTTTTTGGTGTAAAGAAAAGAAGCGACGACTCGGACCTACATAACAACCTCAGTGGGACATACAGTATGAAAGTACTTTTTATATTATACCTAGCAACTTGTTTCCTTGATGTTATTTAGTTTTTTTGTCCACGAGGAGACTGCAAATTACAATCTTAGCTTTTCAGCATGTCTCCTCCATTTCCTGCAACTTTAATTTCAATTCAATTTTCATTTGCTTTTGTGTTGCGTGGTATTGCTAACTTCACGTAGATTTCTTTGTTACTACATTGTATTGATATTGTGTTATTTTGTGTATGAAAATGTTTTGCATTGTTGGAAATGAAATGAAAGAAATGAATGAAAAAAGATTATCGCGAATAATCTCCATTGGTTCTCTGAAGTTGTCGATTTGGTATAGGAGTCTTATTCCAGAATAAGACGATTGACTCTTACTGGACACGTTTTGTCATAATAATACTTACACGTACTTATATATACTTCCATACATAGCATCAGTTTAATCAAATATATGGGTACAGCCGCAGTGTGAGTGATTCCAAGTGAATGTAGCAAATAATAATCAAACCCCAGAACAAAGGTTTTATTTTGCTTCCTTCTCATCAAGTATCTTTTGTTTTTCTTCACTCATTCTTCTCGAGCCGTCAATGGTGACCTTTTCTTTAATCTCTTCTTTGTCGACCTGAGAGCCATCCGATGTAGCCATATCAGGTGGTGGTTGGTACTCGGATGGAATGACGTTGAAAAATAGCTGGCAATATATCGTAACGGTATCTGTGGACAATTTCAAAACGAAAGAATTTAGTTAAAGTTTATGTCAAAGACGGCAAGGCGTTTCATAAACCTTGAGTGCTTAATGTAAATTCCTTGTAAACTCGAATTTGACCGGATACATAATGCTCTTTTCGCCACTACGTCAGATTTTTGGTGATAGTTCCCTCCTTTTTTCAAGTTACAACATTTTCCATCATCTTGCATCTTTATTCTAAAAGGGAAACGCCTTGCCAAATTACTCAGCTTTTTCTCCCACAACTCAAGCACTAACCATAACTTCAAAACTTATATTGATGGTCAATAAGACTAAAAGAAAAGTCAGATATTTAATAATTGTCATTGCTTTGTGTCTCATTCGTTTCAGCACTCTGAGCACGGTTGTATCCCTACTCAGCGGGACTCGGGCTAGAGCTGGAAATGCCAAATGTGTATGCTCTGCTCACCCATGAATGGTGGTCTGTATTCCCAGAAGATGAAGATGAAGTAGGCCACCAGGCCGCTACCAATGACAATCACAACTCCCAAGACGTCCACCAGCCGAGATTCAACGAAGGGAGCGAGGATGAAGAAGATCCCAGCCACACACAACAGTACGGGGAGGGCTAGATTTACCTGCAGGGAATAGTATTAATAATTATTCAGATTCAATTCAGTGATACAAACATGATCCTTTTTACTCAGGGTAACCATAGCTCCGCCGTGCAAGCCGCTAGTGCACGATTCACTCAAGTCTTTATCATTACTCGAGCATTAGTCAGGTGGGGAAAACAAAAGATATATCGTACGAATATTTTTGTACAGGCCTGTATACTATACTCACACATACATATTGGTGACAATATTCAAGCGCCTTAAACATTACCGTAAAGTTTGGAATACGTCGTATGAACGCATCAGTCCGAGGACCGTCTTCGCAAAGGGAATGGACATCCCATCGTCAAGAACACCCCTATAGCACGACAGTGAAGAACTTTTCTGCTATCTGATAAAATGTGTGAAAACTGAGCAGATCTCTGTTATTTAGAGCATCGCTTCGTTGTAGCGCAGATATTCAATTCATGACTTTAGATCATACTGATTTGCTGTGTTTTCACGTGACAGCCCAAGAAGCATTTCTTCTTTTTTTTTTTTTTTTGCGAAAGGAGTAACTATGGGAAAGATAAAGGAAGGACTGTATCGCTTAATGAAATAAAAATCTTGTGAATTGACAAAAGAAAAACAAACATACAAACAGTCACAATTTATAATTGATGCAGCTCTGGTGTAATGATTGTGACAAATTACATTGTTCGTGTGTTGATCCCCTTTTTTAGCAGTTAAATTGTATCAACTGACTGCCTTTTTGTGTTCCGTTAGTAATAGGTAGAATGTTCTTACACAAGGCAAAGAAAAACAATCCCACTCGTCGGATCCGCTTTCGAATGAAAGCTTGATAGTTGCACAATGTGCAAAAGAATAGAAATTAGAAATGAAATGGAGCAATGCACATGTAATTCACAAATTTTACAAGCAATGCTTTTCGTGTGAATTCCTCTTTTCCATGTAGAGTTACAAAATAAGATTGTATTGTTTACTTGTTTATTTATCCAAACCAAAGTTGATATCAGTATAATTATTGTATTCACGTTCTTGAAGCTTATGAGATTCAAAGTTCCTTAAATATTATGTACTCATGTACGCGTTATGTATATTGCTTTTTATTACTTTAGATGGAAATAAAATCACTTGAATTGAATTGAATTGAATTGAATGCATTCGCACGGGATTCCATGAGCTGCGTAACTTTTACAACACTAAAATCTTCCATCATGCTTGTATTTTTGAACAACGCCCCCTCGAGCACTAGCTGTACAGTGATTCAGGAGGGAGTAACGTTATACCAAAGAAGTTCTATAATACTCAGTTCACTGGGCTATCGTTTTGAGTAAGCCACGTGGGACACACTCACCTTATACGGTCTAGGTATTTCTGGCTTGCGAACGCGAAGGACGATGACAGCCAGGGCGATGAGGGTGTACGAGATCCAAATGGCAAAGCTGAAGAATTCGATTTGGTGTTCGAGACTGAAAGGAAGCAGCAGCATGCCAAGGGACAGGGAGCACTGAGCCGGAAGTAAAGGGTCACAACGTGAACATGGGTCAGTAAAATATCACATAATCCAGGGATAATGGTGTAATCAATGTATATGAAGTCAGTTATCAAGTTGATTAGACGGTGTTTCCTATTTGAATAACATGCAAATTCTTACACATCTAATGCTTGTTATTCAAACAGAGCACACCATTTCCGCACTGAATTTACCCGACGACATATTCTACAATAACTGTAAGAGACGGAAGAAGGAACCGTAATAGGTCTATTTACCCATAGACTTGATCACAATCAACCTTTGCAATACGTAATTCTTATATAGAACATTGCATGTCTTTTAACAAAATTTACTGGCGGAAGGCTTACTACAAAAGAGATGAAATTTACGTCATCACGTCTCACAAACACGCGATGTCAACACGCCTAGAACGCTACTTCGGAGGTGAAACGTCAGTCGCGGTGCTTTTCTTTCCGATACATCTGTCTAGGCCCACTACATCATCACCGCCGTCAGTCACAATGATATATATTGTATGTGGAAGACAACTCTTCTTCATTCCTGTTACTTATGGCAAGCTTGGTACTCTACAAACAAAACAACATGTACATATCTTCCTGACAGTGTGGAATTCGCTAATTCTTGCTCTTTAGAAGAGTTGGGGTGTTGCCAGCTAGCAGACGATGATGGGATCATGTAGGAAAATAGTTCGCAGACTAAAATGTGACCACGTCTCATAGTGGTGATCATTGCTATTTCATTTTATCATCATTATTCACATCATTCAAACATTTCTTACCATGAGAAAGAGCGCCGCATTAGGTGAGAGGGTGTCAGGACTCACCATACCCAACACTCCCGGCATGTGGCCTTCCCGTCCAAGGGCCACCGTCATCCTGTTTCAGAGTACCACACAATATCATTATCACGTGTGTTTTTGGCCCTTGTCTGGCCCCATTCGATTTTTAATGCTTCTAATTTTATTCACTATTGGATAACTTCATGACATCAAAATAATACAACTTATTGCCTTGGCCACACTACACAAGTCACATGTCATTGAATAGTCTTATTTTTTTTGAAAGGCGAATGTTAATACAGTAAATCTACGCAGTTTTGAGAAGAGTCCCGGCATTTTCATTAATAGGTTCGAATTCCCTTGCTTTTCATTTTGCTAGCATTGCTGATTGATCGTTACATAATACAACGTGTACAGATTGTTATCACATACTTTCAAGTGGAATGAGTGAGTAGTCTTATTGAGGAATGTCTGTAAGTAAGGTGTGTGACGACACCGTTGGAATTATGAAGCATGTGCATACTTCAAAATATACAAGGTATGCAACGCTCCGAGACAGATTCACTCCATGTACGTTCTGGCCACGTTCTCTGTCACTATCTCCAAGAGTCTTTTCACCTTCTATATACATCATGGTTCAGTCAGCATGAACTGGTTTCTATCCAGCTCCTTAATGTGATAACGTGATTACGGTGATGTCGAAACAAATATGAGGAGTGAGATGCCTGAGTGGGGTTAGGTAAGGCATGACCGGACAAAGACATACCTGGAAAATGTGTAGCATATCCCATTCGCCGTTCCAAAGGCTGCACAGCAAATGAGGAATGGTGTTAACCAGCCGAAGATCTGGCTGTGAAAGGCCGAGAAGCTCTGTTTGGAGAACGAGAAGGATTTCGAGTACACGTGAAATTTCAGGGACCTCTTTTTATATGACCACACTCCATCTCGACACTGGTAATCGTTCGGCTAGTAGGCCCATATCATAACCTTTTTGCAAAGGTCTTCACGCTGTCACTAGCACCGCTAGTCGAGAGCGTCCTTAGCCTCTGGACTATTGCTGGGTCTTGGCTTTAGCTAGGGCTTGACTAGTCTCAAGTAACTACCCTCTGCAACCACTAAAGCTGAAGGGCTTTGAAAAGGTTCGCGTCCCGTACTAGAGAAAAGGCTCTTCGCTTGGGTATAAAGGAGCCAGTGAAGCAGTAACAAAACAAACTGTCGAAAGCTGTTCAATTCTGTACTATACTTCACACGCCTAAAATGTGAAGTTGATGTAAATGTCCATACTTCGTGTACCTGGTTATCTGTACAATTTACCGAACACAAGGATTGGCAACATTAATAAACCCACCCAAAGTATTTGTTATTATCAAAGCTCATTTATTTGAGTCATTCATACTGCGATGACGTTCATGCACATCGAGGTACCAGTAATAGATGATACAAAAGATCTTGCAGTTAGACAAGATTCTAAAATCCCAACTGATTAAAAAAGGCTCGTTCTCCGTTGCAGGCTCACCAGCGCCACAGCTTCTGACTGGAGGACAACATCTGGTGATAGCACACTATAGTAGGCGATGTTTGTCAGAATGTACAGAATCGTCACAGTCGGCATGGCGATAGCGATAGCACGAGGAAGGGTTCTGCAGATAATATTGGTTAGAATGGGTATATCAGTTTCGTTGCACAAATATGAAGCATCCTTCAACAAAGACAGTAATCTTCACGGTATTTCATAATTTCAAATAATTATGGCCGGAGTTTTAGCAGTCTATTGTGCTGTTAATTAAGCTGAACGTGTATGAATTTTAAAGAACGCTTAAACATAAACGTGTTTTATCTCTACTGAAATCTACATGGGATAGTTCTGGAATTGCAAAATTCGACATTTCTGGCGCAAAACGTCATTGTTAAAGGGGATGGCTAGTAACTGATCAGGGGGAATCAGTGGGAATGCAGGGGGATGATTGTACCAATCCTTGTGGGATTAATTTAAGAGTACATTATAGGTCTATTGTTGTGTGAAAATTATTTGCTTCAGAATGGTCTAATATTAAAGTAATGTGTAGTTTAATGTTTCCAGGTTAGCATTCCTGTACAGTGACGGGACATTGAACTGCACATTACTTGAAAATGAGACCGTTCTGAAGCAAATAATTTTCACAGAACAATAGATAAATAATGTACTCTTAAAGGGGATGGCTAGTAACTGATCAGTGGGAATCGGTGGGAATGTTGGGGGATGATTGTTCCAATCCTTGTGGTATTCATTTAAGAGTACATTATGTATCTATTGTTGTGTGAAAATTGTTTGCTTTAGAATGGTCTCATATTCAAGTAAAGTGCAGTTTAATGTTTCCATGTTGGCCTGCCTGTACAGTAACGGGGCATTAAACTGCACACTACTTGAATATGAGACCGTTCTGAAGCAAATAAAAGTTTCATACATCAATAGATATGTAATGTACTTGTACTCTTAAATGAATCCTACAAGGATTGGAACAATCATCCCCCTGCATTCCCACTGATTCCCACTGTTCAGTTACTATCCATCCCCTTTATAGGAAGCATTGATATATGTGCGGATAGGATGGTCACATTAATTACGTCTCTACTTCAACCTGCCTAAAATCTAAAAGCTACCTCAGATCCGTCGTATCGATTTTTATGGCGTGTATTGTAATGACCTCGCGATGATGACTTTAGTGGTAAGAGCTGTTTGTATAGTTGCTAGGTTAATGACAACTAACATGGTTTTAAAATCGTTTCTTTTTCCATAAACAATGGAACAGCTATGAGTTGATGACATGAACATCAGCTGAAATATTAAGCTGTAATAACAGTAATACCAAATCCGCACTTACGATATTTGAAGATAAACATGATAAATCAATCGTTTATTGCGTCCAATCGACACCACGAAATTTCAGTTCAGTGTGTTTCAATGAAATGTAGAAGAATAAAAGTTGGCATTACATGTACATCACGTCCTTTTAAAAAAAAAAAATTGTTTTAAACAAAAGTTAGATAAAGCCATAATGTTTATGTTACGAGAAAGCAACATCAGAACTCACTTAGCCGGCTCTTTCATCTCTTCCATTGAATAGGATAGAGTGTTCCTGAAAGAAACAAGGAATGACCGAGTAATTATTTCGTTAAGTTCTACTTATTGGATCGAAACATTTTGTATAGCTGTCCTGTATAGTGTCATGCTAAAGAAAAGTCAAAATAAGTTACTCTATATAGATTATCTTATAACTTTCATATATTGGTGTATGGTCTTCTCATATACGTCTTTGTAATTCAAAGGACTGTCTAACTGTGTCTGTTTACCCAGTTTCTCGATACTGTCATGTTAGAATGAAAAACTGGAGATAGGAGTGAGAAATGAAAGAAAATGAATCATGATTGTATATCATCGTCAGCGTAATCATCACCGTCCTGGCGATTAACACCCTATCATTAAGCTAGCAATGCTTTGCTACGTATTATCAATCATCTCAAGGAATTAAACATGCAGCCACATTCGACACATTCCAAAGGAAACACATCAGCCAGGCTACCACTTCACAGCCGATACTAACTTGTTGACCCTCAAAGCAAAAGTGGTATTTGGCAATATCAATAGAAAGAAATGTTTATACATTTATTGAAAAATAATGAAATGGATACTTTCCCAAATGTTAATTGACGGATCATTTTTGTCATCTGGTCTACGAAAGTTCATTCTTTGTTTGATTTGAACAGGATTGATGAATCCCATAAACATACGTATGGCTTAAGGCCGTGTCACACCATTCCGGGCAAGCTACGCGGGCTTGTGGCGAGGAGGTAGTTTCCAGCACGTAGAAGATTTTCAGCGGGCGAACAAGAATGTTTGCAATTTTCATTCATGCCTTGTCATACCGTATCTGGGAAAGTTTTGCGGCTTGACTTGCGGGGAAACAAATTTACTCCCCGGAGCTCTCCGCAGTTGGTCCGCACTTGACAGTATCTAGCGCGTAGTTGCCCGGAGGTGCTCACCCAAGTCCAATTTAACCGCAGCCAAGTTTTGAGCATGACCAAAACTTTTTCCGGGTTAGTCGCGGGAATGCCCGTAGAGGTCCACGCAGAACGTCAGTAGGAGACCCTTAGCGGCAGCACTTCCCAGGCAATTCCCACGCAGGTACTTCGCAGTCCCGTATGCAGCCAAGATAATGAAATTCTGTGAGATTTCAGCCATTCCATTAGAGGAATTCCTTCACTAAGTTGTCAGCCCCCACGCGACTGGTACAAAGGTCACACAGTACACTCGCAAGTATAACGCGTCCAGCAAGAAAGACACATGCGCTGACTCGCACAACTCCTTTTCCGCCCTCAGGAATGTCCGGTATGCTAGAAAATCCCTACACGTAACAAGCCCGAGTAGCTTGCCCGGAAAGGTGTGACAGGGCCTAAACACGGTTGCGGGTAAAAAAAAAAAAAAGTATGCATGCGCACCTCCGGGCGACTACTTTTGAGATACATGCTAGGTACTGTCATGTGCGGATCATCTACGGGGACCTCCGGATAGTCAAAATTGTTCTTTGCAAGTCGCACGCAAGGTTGGTGTGACACGGCCTTTATGCATTACACGTATATCGCTCTGGAAACTAGTGAAGTGCCTCTAACCCACTTAGAAAAAAGAATGGTCATTTGTACCGATGTGCCCATGAGCTAACTCCAGATTGGCTTATTATGAAAATTGCCTGGACTTTCCCTTTATGAATTCATTAATGACATCAGAATAATCCCTTTATTTCCATACAAATGGCACTAGATATTATGCGGTACTGTACATGTTTGAGCACCGTATGACAATTAAAGTGACGACGAAAACATGAGTTTTGACAGTCATTGGCAAAAGCTCTATCATCCATGCTCTCTTTGCAAATAAAGAAATGAGATTGAGGAGTTTATAATTTAACTCGTGGAGAAATAAAAGAGGAAAACCGTTTAATGTATAGAGGGAATGATGTTTGCCATTTTGTTACAGGCATTGAAAAATTGGTGCTGTTCGTTATTCCGAAGGTTCGCTATTCAGAAGGATCGTTATTCCGCAGGGTCGTTAATCCGAAACAAACAAATTCCCTATACCTAGAGGTTCGTTAATCCGAAAATGAAAAAGGGTTCGTTAATCCTAACATTTGTGGAGTTATCCCGAAGGTTCGTTATTCCGAAGATTCGTTAATCCGAAAATGAAATTCGGAACAACGAACCTTCGGAATAACGAATCTTCGGACTAAAGAGCCTTCGGAATAACGAACCTTCGGAATAACGAGCTGTAACCGAAAAAATAATGAAAAGGAGATCAAAGTCCAAATACAAATATGTATTGAGCAAATAAAGCAATAACAGCGGAACATATCACTAACAGCTTGAGGAAAATCGGACAATCTGTTGGAAAGTTCCCAGCCCATGTAAGACCTTACAAATTCATAACTTATGAACCGAATGTCTGATTTTGTTCTTAAACTTCAATGATGTGTTCTGCCCAATCCAAACGTAGCCTACCTGTTTTGGGGGCAAGTTTCCATTTAACCTTGTTTGTTGGAAATGTTGTTGCTGTTGGGTTTTTTTTTTTTTGGGGGGGGGGTAGTATTCTTTTACTCAGTACTTGTAGGGTAATGAGATTGGTACTTGTGGTATATACACCGGTTATCATCTACTCTTCAAACTAACAGAAAGAAAGATTACGAGCAGTGCCGAGAGAAATCTATCACCCGCAGATCACTACGTTCGGCTGAGTTATTCACTGGTGGCGAGTTGCCTTGGCCGAGATCTTCACGTTAACCAAGGGTCAAAGGACAAGCCCACCCAAATAAACAACATGGATTGAGTGAATGCAGCAATATTAGTACAGTGTAGTACGCATTAGTGACACTTTGAGGGAAATTGGACAACCCGTTCAAAAGTTATGACGTTTTAAAGTTTTTGTGTTGCCATCGCTGGATGAGAAGACTATTGCAGTTTGTGACGTCACGTATTGAATGTGCGACTAGATAAAGAAATTATTCACGGAATTTACTACGACATACTAAAAGTATTGATTCACTTAATCCACATAAACAAGTGCATGTCTGTCAATACCAGTTCGTGTTGCCCGAGGTGTCTCATTGGTACCGTTTGCTAGTGACAACTGTCAGTAATTAGTTACCTGACAGAATTCACAACAGATGGGTATAATCAGAAGCCGATTTGCAAACAGCATCAAGAAGTTATGCCGCTTGACTGTTTACAAAACAAAAATGATACCAAGAATAATTCATTCAACTTGAAGTTCTGAATAAGGCTTCGAAACTTTGAACAGGTACATCGTGTCATTCCATTCCAGGTCAAAATGAAATGTAGTCTTTGCATTGATGACTTGGTGATGAGTTATTCATTACCATCCTTCAAAGGCAAACATTCCTTGATAGAAGGCCATCCCATACGAAAAGACATCAGTAGAAGATCCCTCAAAAGACTTATCGACAGCCAGATATCCCGGACCGTCTGCAAGATCAAAGCAGTGTGAAAATATCACAAAGATTATTCCAATCTCATAGGCGGGCGTCTGAAAGACAGAGTAATCTCTATACTATGAAAAACCGTCACCAAGACAAGGGTATCTGTAGTACATTACACAAAGACTTCACACAGATACATGATAGATCAGCTAGCTTATGCTTCATTTTTGCAATTAATATCTAAATTTTAGTAACTTTGATATTAATCACGCAATGCAAACCTGTATTTTGCTTTGTACTTTTTGTCTTTCATTTTTCTTAAAGCAGAAATTTCATTCTAGAATTTAAAAAAAAAATTGTCCTTGTGAATATTAGGCACAAAATTATGAGTGAAAAAAACACCCAGCACATCTTCCAAAACTTATACAACTGAACAGTGACTTCAAAAGCGAACTGATATAAAAACCTACCTACTGCAATGTCGTAAAGTCCCAAAGCTATGATGTGAAGGAGAGTCAGGATTTTGATGACGGTAGCGATATTTTGTGCCCTGGCTACCACTCGGAGATTAGAAGCTTGAAGAAGCATCACGAAAACTGGTAGAAAGAAAGGATTATTGAAAATGGACCTTGTTTATGTTTTATTACACTATTAGATAGGGTCCATGTAAGATAACAGGGTGTAACAGTAGTGAGAACATTAAATGCCTGTATTTTAACTAAAGAAAAACTGTAAACAGTAGGGAGTTCAGTAGTTATCTTGGCATCTTGCGATGGTTGGGTTCTTTCGTCTAGATCAGTAACTTCAATTTCCGCATTGGGTATAGATTTCTAGAGTACGGGGAAACAGAGGGGTCATCCCACGAGCTTGACACCCATGAGACATACAGTACACGAGAACAAGGTCTATGAGTCATAAAGCCCACGATCTTGACACTAGGCAAAATAAGATGTAATGTCGGGTTTGGTTTTTTGTTTGTTGTTGTTGTTTTTTTTTGGGGGGGGTGGGGCTGGTGTCAAGCTTGTGGACCTTGTTCTACTTATAATGTCGAGCTCATGGCCTTATTTGCCAATAGTGTCTGGATGGTTGACTGTACAACTCATGGGCTTATCTTACTTGATGACGAGCTCATGAGACTTGTTTACTTGGTGTCTAGCTCGTGGGCTGTATAACTCGTGGGCTGTATGACTCGTGGGCTGTATGACTCGTGGATGACATGCTCGTGACGGGTGTCTTAAACAGATCACTTTCGTCAGAAACGTAACAAAAATCCGAAACTTTCAGAATCTGCATTTTTTTTTCGTTTGTATACCCAATTTCGTTTATATACCCAATCATGTGTGTGTGTTGTGTGGTGAAGGTATGTATGGTGTTTATCCCTCCTTTCGTTCCTACTGTATCACTGTATCATTCTGTTTAGTATTTTCTGTGGTGTTCTTGTTTTGTCACGGGTCAATGAATCTCGACATGGCCGTCAGGGTGTCGGCAGTCTTCAGCCACTAACAGCCATGTCTGATAGCGTTCTGGACTTAGTTGCGACCATTCATTTACAACATGAATGATTCTTGCAATTTCCCATTAACCGCACTGGACGACAAGGATTTTATGCACCTTGTTTACAATCCTGAAACACATTTGACTGACCCCATAGATATAGCTGAAGTTTTTAATGATTTTTTTTTGTAAACATTGGGCCAAATCTGGCTGATAAAATTCCTGAAGCGCAGCGGGAATTTCACTCTTTCCTGGGTGGTAGGAATATGGAATCTTTATTTTTTGTCCCGATTGTCGAAGATGAAATAATAAAGATTGTTGATAAGTTAAACAATAAAAAAGTTCGGGATATGATGGAATCACAAACTTCTTGGTAAAAAATGTGATTCATGAAATAATTTCGCCTCTTACTTATATTTTCAATCAATCTTTATCTACTGGTAAAGTTCCTCAAAAAATGAAAGTAGCAAGAGTTGTTCCCGTTTTTAAAAAAGGGCGAAAAGACCTTGTCAATAATTATTGCCCCATTTCTCTTTTAACTTCCTTTTCAAAGATACTCGAAAGACTTGTGTATAAACGTACCCTTAGTTTTCTTCTTCAGTCAAAAATATTTACTGAATCTCAATTTGGATTTCGGAAAAAACATAGTACAACTCACGCATTACTCAAGTTTATTGATAAGATAGCTCATGCTATAGATGATGTTTCTCACACTGTCGGTGTTTTCCTTGACTTCTCCAAGGCGTTTGATACAATAGACCATGACATTTTACTTTATAAGTTAAATCATTACGGAATTCGGGGAAGGGTGCTACAATGGTTCACTGATTACTTAACAAATAGAAAACAATTTGTAAGTATCCACGGTCACGAGTCCCAACCAAAATGGATTTCTTGTGGTGTTCCACAGGGTACCTTGTTAGGCCCACTTCTCTTTATTTTATATATTAACGATATCCAGAACTCCTTTCAGATTCTTTCCTTCGTTTGTTTTGCAGATGATACAAATTTGTTCTTCTCTCATCAAAATCCTGATGCGCTTATAAACATAATAAATAAAGAACTTGTTTCTCTTCAATCTTGGATTTTTGCGAACAAATTATCCTTAAACATCGATAAAACTCAGTATAAAATTATGTTATTCAGTAATTCGCCACCTGTGTTACCTCTCTCTGTCAAGATAAACAACATTGATCTGTCACAGGTCAACAGTACAAAATTTTTGGGTCTTTATATCGATAGTGATTTGTCTTGGAGAACCCATGTTAATTATGTAAGCAGAATTATTGCTAGAAATGCCGGGGTTCTTAACAAACTTAGCTATCATTTTCCATGTAATATTCTACAGAGCATATATTCAACTTTGATATTTCCCTATCTCAACTATGGGATTCCGGCGTGGAAATGCTTCTAAAAACCTTATTGATTCGTTATTTCTTGTACAAAAACGCGCTGTTAGAATTGTTAACCACACTGGATATTTATCCCACACGAACGAACTTTTTGTTAGTAACAAAATTTTGAAAATTCCCGAGTTATTTTGTTACAACGTTGGCCTGTTTATGTTTCAATTTTCAACTGGCCAATTACCAGACGTATTTTCCCAAATGTTTACAAGAAATTATACAGTCCATGATTATCCAACTCGTCAACGTTACGCATATCACCTTCCACGTACCCGAACAATTTTCGCGAAAAAATACATTTTGTTCACTGGGCCCAAATATTGGAACGAACTCCCTACGGAACTTGTAAGTTGTACCACTGTAACCTCATTCAAACGAAAACTGAAGCAATATCTTCTTAGCAGCTACATTGTACGGCATGCATAGTGTATAGTTCTTGTTGCTCTTTATGTTACCCCTTGTCTATCCCTTATTAGTAGTCCGGCAGGTCCTAACCATGAACACTATTTTTGATCAGTCTGCCTGTTGCGCTCTTCATGCACCTATTGTTCCACTCGGTTCTCGAAATTCTCGTGCGTGACAGCTGTCGGTTAAGGCCGTGTCACACCTTTCCGGGCAAGCCTTGCGTGCGACTTGCAAAGAACAATTTTGACTACCCGGAGGTCCTCGTAGACGATCCGCACATGACAGTACCTAGCTCGTATCTCAACCGTAGTCGCCCGGAGGTGCGCACGCATATTTTTTTTACCCGCAACCGTAATTAGGCCCTGTCACACCTTTCCGGGCAAGCTACCCGGGCTTGTTACGTGTAGGGATTTTCTAGCATACCGGACATTCCTGAGGGCGAGATAGGATTTGAGCGAGTCAACGCGTGTGTCTTACTTGCTGGACGCGTTCTTCTTAAATTATACTTGCGAGTATACTGTCTGACCTTTGTACCAGTCGCGTGGGGGCTGACAACTCAGTGAAGGAATTCCTCTAATGGAATGGCTGAAATCTCACAGAATTTCATTATCTTGGCTGCATACGGGACTGCGAAGTACCTGCGTGGGAGTTGCCTGGGAAGTGCTGCCGCTAAGGGCCTCTTACTGGCGTTCTGCGTGGACCTCTCCGGGCATTTTCGCGACTCACCCGGAAAAAGTTTTGGTCATGCTCAAAACTTGGTTGCGGTTAAATCGGACTTGCGTGAGCACCTCCGGGCAACTACAGGCGAGATACGCGCTAGATACTGTCAGGTGCGGACCAACTGCGGAGAGCTCCGGGGAGTAAATTTGTTTCCCCGCAAGTCAAGCCGCAAAACTTTCCCAGATACGGTAATGACAAGGCATGAATGAAAATTGCAAACATTCTTGTTCGCCCGCTGAAAATCTTCTACGTGCTGGAAACCTCCTCGCCAGAAGCCCGCGTAGCTTGCCCGGAATGGTGTGACACGGCCTTAACTATGGTCACACGGAATGCTTGGTTTAGGACCCATGCTCGAATGTTACTCCTGAGCTTTATTTCCCTAGTACACGGTATTCTTTACATTCACGACAAATCTCATCATCATTCCACCTTCTACTTATGTATTTATGTCATACAGTTACGCCATTTTCTATACTCTGCAACACACCCCTTGAATCTCTGCAACCCCAGTTGTTGTTCTACCAATGCCCTTACTAAGTAGTAGGTTATACTGCTGCAACATGTGACCTTTCTGTATTTTCATTTAGTGACATATATTTAATTGGATTTTCGTTTTTGTTTATTTTAATCGGTTTCCCCATTCCAGTTATAGTTGGTCTTAAAAAAACATCCGCATTTTAAACTTCCCCTAATCTGATTACTCGCGGGACCTGCGGCTGTACAAGCTAATGCTTTTACGCAGGCCCCATCATATTTTTTCGCATCATGACCACAGTTTAATTCGCATGCATACAGACCTTGTGTTTATACCAAATCAAACTTCTGTACATTCCGATGAAGTCTCATCTAAATTATTTTTTGTATAATTTTCGTATTTATATACTTTATTGTGATATATGTGAGAAATATGAAAATAAATTGAAATGAAAATGAAAAAAAAACATTGATAACCATTTGTACAACGAATCAGATGTGAAAGAGATGAAATGAAATCTAATTATGATGTCAATGTTTTTACCAATCGGTTAAAATCTTCCACGTATTTTACTCAGAGTACACTAAAGTCCTACACTGATTTGTATAGGAAGGATGAGCTGTGTTTTCTTCAATTAAACATTAGATGCGCCCATAGTAATTTTGATAAGTTTCACTTTTTATTAGAGGATGTTAATTTTCCTAAGAATTCTTTAATTGGTCTGACTGAAACCTGGCTGTCTGACTCACCTAATGATATGTATTTTTTGCCAGATCATCATTTAATTGTTAAAAATAGGCCGGTTAAAAAGGGGGGCTGTGTTGCACTATATATCCCCAAATTTCTTAAATATTCTATTTTACATGATGTATCCATCATAAACGGCACTGTAGAATCACTTTTTGTAGAATTGCGTATCCCGAAACGTAAAAATATGATTGTAAGGGGTAATATACAGACCACCACAATCGAATTTTCATGAATTCAACGAAATAATTCAGAATATGTTGTTGAAGACAGGTACAGCATATAAAGACTGTGTGATAATGGGAGATTTCAATATCAACTTAATCGCATGTGATAAGAATAAGTTGGCACAAGAATTTTTAGATGTTTTTTGGTCTTCATTTTTAGTGCCCGTGGTAACAAAGCCCACAAGAATAACCGATTAATTTATGACACCTATTGATAATATTTTTACTAATTTACCATTGTCAGATATTAAAACAGATATTGTAATATCAGACATCTCTGATCATTATCCGATCTTTGCTCATTTGTCGACAGGTCAATTTTTTTTGGAAGTTTTAGAAATTATTATGTTTCTAAGTACAAATTCACTTATGATGATAACATTAATATTTTGAAAGATACCCTAAGTGATGTGGATTGGTCTCCGGTATATTTAAGCGCAGATATTAATTTGTCTTATGATATTTTCATTTAAAAACTGAAGTCATCTATTGATAGTATTATACCACGGAGGAAACAAAAGAGACCCCACCGTAAAATGGTCCCTAAATCAACCTGGATTACGAAAACATTATTAAGACCTATAAACAGGAAAAATGATTTGTATTATAAATATATAATGGATACATTTAATATTGTATTAAAAAATAAACATATTAATTATAAGAACATCTTAACATCATTGTTGCATACTGGAAAGAAACAATATTATGCTGATCAGTTTATTTTATATGAAGGTGATATGAAAAATACATGGAAAGTAATTAATCATGCTTTGATTAAGAGTGAGAAATCTGCAATGATATCTCACTTGAAAGTTGCGGATGAGAATATGAGTGAACCCAGGCAAATGACTGAAACCTTTAATTCTTGCTTTTCTCAAATTTGTGAAGATTTAGCCCAATCTATCCCCGCCTCTAATAAATAGTTTTATGAGTTTTTACAGGATCCAAGTTCTATTTTTTTTCATACCAACAAACTCCAGTGAGGTACTAAGTAATTGATATCGTAAATGACTTGAAATTGCATAAAAGTTCTGACTTTGATGAAATAGATAATCATATTTTAAAGAATATCATTTATCAAATTGCTCTTGTTTATATTTTCAATTTGTCCTTAACAGCTGGCAAGTTTCCAGATGATATGAAGCTGGCTAAAGTTATTCCTATTTTTAAAAAAGATAACAATCAAATAGTGAGTAATTATAGGCCGATATCGTTACTTCTCTATCGAAAGTACTTGAAAAAATTGTATATAATAGGATTATCAATTTTCTTAATAAACATGGTATATTAAGTAATCAGCAGTTTGGTTTCCGCCAGAAACATAGTATATAGTACTTTTGACATTTATTGACCAAATTGCTCATTCAATTGACTCATCTCTGCATACTGTAGGAATCTTGCTGGACCTCTCCAAGACCTTCGATACCATAAACCATGAAATACTTCTCCACAAATTATGCCACTATGGGATTCGAGGAAGGGCCTTGGAGTGGTTCAGAAATTATCTATCAGACCGTAGGCAATATGTCAACGTAAACGGTTCCTCTTCTTCTATGCAGTTTATCTCTTGCGGTGTACTCCAAGGCAATTTACTTGGGCCACTCCTATTCCTTATTTACATCAACGATATTCAAATGTCCTCAAATGTATTGCAGATTATATTATTTGCTGATGACTCTAACATATTTATTTTACTCTCATTCTGACCCTTTTGAAATTTTTACCAAATTAAACAATGACCCAATTCATGTTATCGATTGGATGAAAGCTAACAAGTTATCCCTTAATTTGAAAAAGATTTCATATATGATTTTCAGTAACACTCTAACTGATCTTCCTAATCCTTTATTATTAGATGATATTCCAATAATGAAAGTTACTTCTACTAAATTTCTTGGTGTTTCTTTAGATAACAAACTTTCCTGGAATGTCCATATTGATACTATTTGCAAAGTGATTTTTCGTAATATAGGAATGATAGCTAAACTCAAATGTGTTTTGCCAACAGCAAATTTATTAATACTTTATTCTACGTTGATTTTTTCCGTATCTAAACTATGGTATTTTAGCCTAGGGAAATGCCTCATCAACATTACTCAACAGGATTTTATTATTGCAGAAAAAGGTTCTTAGAATAATTGACCATATGTCTATTTATGCACACACTCGTAATTTGTTCATTCAGAATAAAATCGTTAAAATCACTGATGTATATCAGATGCAACTTGGTCAATTCATGTACAAGCTCCATAACACTGATCCTCCATCAGTTTTTGATTCAATGTTTGTTCTTAATAACTCCGTACATAAGTATCCCACGAGACAATCTAGCTGTATCCATCTACCTTTAAAGCGAACATTCTTTGCCCAAAATACTTTTGTTTATTGTGGGCCCAAAATGTGGAAGTCCCTTCCTGCTGAAATGAAAAATTCAATCAGTATTGGCACATTTTAAATCAAATTAAAAAAAAACTTTTATTCAGTCGTTACTGAAATTTGATACAACAGACAACCTTCCTCTCAAATCAGTATTTGTTTCCAATTCTCATATGCCAATCTTATTACACAAGCTATACTGACATGCTGTATGCTCGCTGGCTTCCTCGTCTCGTGACCCTTTGTTGTTGTTTATTTGTTCGGGTTTGCATGGATGTTCCTGTATTAGCGTGTGTTTGTTTGAATGTGTGTGTGTGTCTGTGTGTGTCATCTGGTCCCATTGCTTTACTTGTACCTCTTCCTCTTATCTCTTCTGAATCGGAATGCCCACTCGTTTATTCTAATCTATACGCACATGTGCATAGACTCCCCCACCCTCTTTTTTTTACTCGGGAAACTTGCTAATTGTACAAGCTTTGCTTCATATGCAAGTTCCCTCCATATTCTTTACTAAAGCTAGTGCTGTTTCAAAAAAGTGATTTCATGAACATCAAATTATTTGAATAATACGTAGGTCATAATGTTTGTAGTTACAGGTGTGTATGTATCATACTTTTGTTACACTATTGTCTGTATTTGCTTTGTGACACTCCAACCTTGTACAAATTGTTAATGTCCTTACGTGACAATGAATTTGTATTATTTGCATACGGAATTAAATGAAATGAAATGAAATGAAAAATGAAATAGTACCGACGTAATACTTTCCAGGTCTTAGATCAGTGTCACATAATAAACCCAAGGAGACGTTAACGGTATGAGTGTACAACGCTTGAAGGCTTTGCACCCGTCTGATTTTCAATGTTTGGGAATGCGTGGTTTCATTAAAGACAAACTGACAGAACAAACCAATAACAAGAGTTGTATTTGGGTATGCTTTTTGGTAAAAGCACGAAAAATAAAGGAAGGGGTACAATGCACTATCTACCCGTGTTTGGAGCTTTCGGTAGAGCTATCATGGCGGAAAGTTTTGACCGACCCTGACGGTCATTATAGTAGGTCATGAACTTCTTATTCCTATAGGTTGCTTAAACACTCAGCATTCGACTTACTGATGAATGTGGCTGCGTGTAACTTGACTGCCGTTTCGTCTCGAAGGCACAAATGATCAGAGACCGAGTTGACATAAGGAAATATCATGTATTCTCCTACAACGATGCTGATGATGGCTAAACTCATTGGTCTAGCAATCAGCAAAGCGCCCCATCCGTGCAGAAAGGCCAAGACTTCACCATATCCCTCATGAAGGTAGGTGTGATCCCCACCAGCTTTAGGAAACATCAGGGCAAGCTCCATGAACACCACCGTCCCTGGAAAAAAACATGATAGAACAACACACTCAGTACAGCACATAGGTACTGAGTATTTACTCACTTTCAACCATTTATTTGACTTCTTGATCTTCTTCAACTGAGAAAAACATAGCTAGAATATTTTTTTCAGATTTCTATTGTTAGTCTTAGTCTTGATTTTTTGTCAAATCAAATCTTGGGTGAGCCATGATAACTAAGGATTTAAAACCATGGTGTATAAGTACACACTATTACACAGCAACCCAAGCACCCACGTATATAACCCCCCCCCCCCCCCCCCCCCCATACACTTCATGAAGGCTACGTTCACAGCAACCAAAATCAGCCTGCTCGGCTACCGGTCGGTGAATTTTTAGCCAAAACCGGTCGGACAACGATCGGTGACCGATCAGTGACCGACCAGGCGCATCTGATTTAGGGCATCGGTCGGTCGCCGCTGAAGTTTTAACGCGGAGTTAAAATTTCAGCGGCGACCGACCAGTTTTCACTCGCTGTCCAAAATACGCTCGGTGTCCGAGCGGGAACCGCTCAGGCACTGACCTAATCGAGCGGTTGCTGCCGAGCGATTTAGGGAACAAAAATAAGAGAGACAAAAATGACAACAGCACAGAAGAAAACCAAGAGAATAGATCGAGCGGTCGCCGTCGAGCGATTTAGGGACTACAAAAAAAGTTAAGATAAAAATGACAGAAGCACTGAAGGAAACCAGGGACTAGATGGAGAAGATAATATAGCGCAATTTGGAAGAAGCAGGGGGAGGGATAAGAGGCAAGGAAACCCCACCAACATCTCAGCATCTCAACATCTCGGCAACCAACATGAGGGACACGGAAGTCAGAGGCAACCACTTTAGGGCAAAAGAGATGAAAGCTAAAAGTTAGTGTTAATATGTTGACGTAGTAAAATATGGTTTGGTTACCTTATCATTCATTAAAGGCCTATTGATTGAAGAAGAAATAAATGACAAGAGATGGGGGAAATTAAAATATGAAATTAAAGAGGAATAGAAAAAAACTGTAAAATATAGAAAAAACAAGATATTTTGGAAAATTCTATCTATTCTAATCTTTGTTCCATCTTGGGTGTTCCTCCCTTTTGTTTTATTTCCTAATTTCTAGTTATCTGTGGTATCACATAGCTGAGGTTTGTTAGTTGATAATCTAACTCTTAGATCTTTTGCCTCGAGTTTTATCTTAATTAATTAGTTAATTAACACATACAAATCACATAGGTACATTAATAAACACTGGTAGCTCGTGAGAAATTTCCTGCAGAGACCAGCGGGTGGCCGCCGTCGGTACGCCTACGGGTCACGGGTAGATGACCATTGATCACCCGTCGGTCGCTGAGCAATTTCGTAAAAATCGGCCGGTGGCCGTGGGAGATCGTCCAGTTGCCGATGGGGCATCGCTCGGTGACTGCTCGGACTCTGCGCGTTGCAGATCCCCATATTTCGCCAAAATTTTACTGAAAATCGATCGGTGACCGATGGGAAATCGACAGGGCACTGCTCGGCCATCGCTAGGGTTTTACAGCCTGCTCAGCATCTCCAAAAACTGCTGAGAGGTGCCAAAATTTCAGCAGCGACCGAGCAGACTACAAATCGGTCGGTCGCCGCTCTGAGTTGTGACCGTAGCCTAGCTCTGAATTCAGCTTCAAGGAGATAGTGTAGGTATTGTCAATTAAGTGTTGCCATCAGCTAAATTGATTGAATCGATAGATAGTCAAAATCGTTGCTAAACACAAATTTATATCATTAATGTAGTATTATTTACCATGTGGTGGCTCCTTAACGTGAATCCAAAGATACATACATATACATATAATATTTACATGTACCGTGCATACAAGTATTAAAAGTGAGGAAAAGTTTTTAGGAGTTTACCGATAAAAGAGATGACACCGCAGAAAAACCAAACAAGTAGGCTGGCGCCGGGACTCCCGCTGTACCTCAATACCCCTCTCGGAGACACAAATATACCAGTCCCAATGACAACCCCAATCAGCAGCGAGACAGTTTCGACTATGCCGAGTTTTCGGCGTAGAACTACCGGTGAGTTTTGTGTGCTTTGGAAGGACAGGAGAGTGTCGGTGCGGCTTATATTTGACTTCATGCTGACCTTGCTCTCGGAGCGATCCAGTCGGGGAGGTTGACCACCTTCCGGTCTGTCGACTGGATGGGAAGGTGCAGATTCATAGTTGCTGATGCCGCTGTCGTTGACCATCTTCTGAGAGTTATCCCCGCCTCTAGGAGTGGGAGGCGCCATTTAGCTTTCCGTGCTATGACCGCTGCAGGTAATACAATGTGTTTGTTGAACAATATATCATCCAGCGTGGAGTAGGTCAGCCAAAGTGCTGCATAATATATTTATATTGAAAACAAAGAGGAAAACTATCACATAGATGCATGAAGGAGAAATCTAGTTGGGAGTCTCAAGCAATTAAATTTATGAAAACAGACAAGTCTTGTTTGACATGCTATTGATCAAGCTGCATTCTTCAAACTGCCGTTATGAGCGGACTGGTGGTCTCTACATGTTGGGTCGCTCTACAGAATCCAAAGATCTGATGTTGATGTTTACTCTGTCTCTGAAGATCATTAATTTATCTGATTGTGAATGTGCCAGGCAGTGACTACCAGAAGTTCACTGAGATGACTTTTTTGTGCGTATTCGACCTCTCTCTCCCTCTCTCCCTCTCCTTCTCTCTCTCTCTCTCTCTCTCTCTTGACCGATAATGAAGTCTTGAGGGAAGATTAGTGCTTATCAGCTTAAGGAGAAATTCTACTCTATATCATGCTCCTTTGAATGAAAAAAAGAAGCCTCAGAGAAGTCGATCAGTGAAAAATTGGGAAAAACAGATACATTAAAAGGTGTTGAGCAGCTCTCCACCAGGTAAATATGACACGTAAAGTCACCAATCTTTTCCCGATATAAATTTCCCTCAGACCTGTTCTTGGTCTATGATAACAATATTTTTGTTTTTGCGTGTCTTCCTCAACGAATAATTTCTGTCATTGCCCATTTTTTTTTTTTTTTGGGGGGGAAATGAGAATTAGGCCTACTATCAAAAATCATTGTGTGTGTGTGTATGCGTGTGTGTGTGTGTGTGTATGCGTGTGTGTGTGTGTGTGTGTGTGTGTGTGTGTGTGTGCGTGTGTGTGCGTTTGTGTGCGTCCGAGGTCTGTCCCACACCTTCACTGACCTACTTCGCTGATTTTTCTGCTTTCACACAAACAACACACCGTCAGGATAGAATTCCAAGTAAATTTAAAAAAAAATGAAGTTTAAAAAACTGCAGCTTGGCGGTAATAGGAAAATCCAACAAAAAAGGGTAAGAAATATTCGTTTCTCCATTAAAACAATCAGCTACAATTCAAACGTTGCTTGCTCTGTTTTATCATAGATTCCACTGTGTACTTGGCACCGTTGCAGATGGGTGTAAACATTCTCTCAGTTTTCATTCTAATCATGATCCGAACCCGATACCGATATTTACCCAGTCATCTAGAAGTGGATATTTAACTAGCGATGATTAGAATGAAATGACTCGGGGTGATCACAATATTTATTCATATATGCTCTGCCACGCTAGTAAATAGTTCTTGTGAACCTATAATTGTATATGACAGGATATTTTTTCTTATCAAAATGTCATCATGTACATGACAACCAGAGGCGTAATGAGCAATCTCATCCCCCTTGCTGTTGTTGCTGTTGTTGTTGTTGTGTTTTTTTTATGTTGTTTTTTTTTTGGGGGGGGGGCAGAAAAATATGCATACCACTTAGTGCCATAATGGGCAATTGTTTAACAAGATGGGCGGAGAGTGAATGCTGATATTTACGATAATGGTCAAGATGTGGGCCTACAACTATGTTTTATCTTAGGAATACTGTATTTGCTGTTCATTAGTCATGAATCTAGAGTAGCGTGTATCTACCTACTAACAGTAAATAGATGAATGATAAAAAAGAATACTCGACGGCATCCGTTAAAAAAGAAAAGAAAAGATGCCAATGTCAGAGTACAGCTAGGTGTAAGATTTTGCGCGTCAGCGCAGAACAAGGAACGAAGTGACCGAGCGTGGCCATAGGGTGTGGGAGAGGAGTTTTCTCCATCCTTAGGCCCTAATGAGCCAAAATATTTCTAAGCTGTAAGTCATGCGATATACTAGATATAATGTTTTGGCTTACTCTGATGAAAAATATTGTCTCAAAATGTGACTTTTTTGGTGGTTGGAAAGCCATGTTTGTTTGTTTGTTTGTTTGTTTGTTGTGATTATTTTTTAGAGGGGGATTCTGCATGTGAGGCGTGAAAAAAAAAGCTTGTCAGGATAAGAGCGTGAGAAAGACCCCGAGGCGTGAGTCCACATGAAATTTGGTAGGTCTGACATGAACGTTATTTACATTTTTTTTTTGTATTGAGATTTCCATTCCATCAGTTCGTCATTGTTCATTGATCAAAATTTAAAAGACAAAAGAAAAGACTACATTAACATGCGAACTAGGGAATAATTCTTTCATATCTCGACATTTACAATTATGGTCAACCAAACCGTGGTTAGCTTAAAACCTTCACAAAAATCTCAAAGAGAAGAGTGATAATGATTACACAATGTTCTCTGTGTAATGTTTAAAAGGGATGCCTTTTGAGGGTACCATAAATCAACACAAATCAACATGCATTTGGATTTCAGGGGGGCTTTAAAGGGATGGTACAGTATTGGTGGAGATGAGAAAGGGGCTTTTAACTTTTTGCGAGATACCAAGAAAACACATGGTATAGTACAGAGCATACCATGTTAAGAGGAATTCAAAGTTTATTGGATAAAAATCGGGTTTGGAATGACTGAAACATCCAAAAACAAAGTAAAACAAAGCGATCGTAATAAAGTGTGGGTCCCACACTTTATTAGAATCGCTCTTTTTTGGATAACTCAGCCATTTCATAACCAATTTTCTTCAAAATATAAACGGTGAATTCCTCGCAGAATTACATGCTCTTTCATATTTCATAAGTTGTTTCTCATTATCCTACCAACTAATGTTAGAAACCTGAAATTAGGTCTCAACCAAAACTATACGATCCCTTTAAGGACTTAGCATTGAACGAAAGTTGGAACACGTACTGTAGTTCAACTTCTTTGCCATCTGATACATGATTGGTTACATTAAATGTGATATTGATTTGGTGCAGTTTATGCAAATGTTTAGGGTTACATAAGCATTCAACTGCTTGCGATGATTTTGGTTATACGTATGACACGATATTAGTTTGCAGGATGCTATATCTATCTTCATAAGATTTAGAGAGAAGGTAAGCTCCTGTTGCAGTGAAATGTAAAAGTAAAGAAGAAAAAAAAAGGCCCACGAGCTCGATATTATACCACGATTCTTAACGTACTTAGTGTCGAATTCGTGGACTTTTTGCTTTCCTACAGTATCAAGCTCGTGGGGATTATTTACCTAGTGTCTAGCTAGTAGGCCCGTTTTACTTGGTGTCCAGCTCGTGTGATATGACTCATGGACCTTTATGTAATTTCTAGCTCGTGGGCTGTATGACTCGTGGGTGTCGAGCTCGTGGGATGACCTCATGGTAGCTGTGGTCTTTGTCGGCCTCGTCGAAGTGGAATTCTGAAGTCTTCAGAATTCCTATACATCTGGCATTCATTTCATTTTTTTAAAAATACTTTTAGTGTACTGTTTCACACTCAGGGTGCAAACAGACGAAGACAAACTCGAATCGAATGAAGGCAATTTGTTTATAGTCGTCTGGTTATCACGACCTTTGGGTTTTGATGGTTCCTACCTCGGTTGATTTTAATGTTTCTCTATTTATAAATGCTGTTTCATCATCATCTTCACGTGGCGTTCAGTATAATAATGTTGCCACAGCATATCTCCGTCTTACCCTTTCTCTTTTCTCTCTCGGCCTTCTCTTTCTCTGTTCCTTTCTCTCTCCTCTTAACTCTCTCCCTCTCCCTCTCTTTCTCTATCTCTCATTTACTCTGTTTCTGCCATTCGAAAAACTGTTGATCCAGGAAGGCAGATGGCATTAGATTATGCATTTTATTGAGTCTACCATCACCTGACCATACCAGTAGCAAGCGATGAAACACGCAAAAGAAGAAGACAAAAATGAAAAGCACAAAAAAAAACCGTCTGGTAATATATCAGTCTCTCCTTGTCTGAGTTGCTTGCATAACATACGCACATCAGCAAAACTTTACAAACTATGCAAACTTACACGTCAAAGTATCAACTCTATATAGGAGCACATGGTTATATGAATCGCAGTAACTCAGGACATAAATAGCACATCTCAAGAATACTAGTGCATTTTGTCATATACGGCGCACAGCATTTTCCAATGTTCGCTTCTATAATGATAATTATTTTTGATTTCATGTTCAGTACTTTCTTATTTTCTGAGAGCTTAAGCTTGGCAAAGCGCTTTAACAAGCATTTTCCCCCTAAAAACCAATACATTAGCAAATACATTAAAGGGCCCCTGAAATCCAAATGCATGTTGATTGTGTTGATTTATGATACCCTCAACATCACTTTTGCGGTGAAACTAATATCTAGAAACATCAAATATATTTTGAACGATTTTTTCTTCTATTTTTCTTCAGATTACTTGGGAACGCCCGCAAGAAAAAAAAAAAAAAAAAATCCTTCCAAACCAATATTCCTCAGATGACCTCATATGTTAATCATTGTTTAAGTACTGAAATGTTTAACAAAAGACATTGGAATGCACCTTCCCCTCGACTCAGCATAACTTGCATGTTTCTGTGATATTAATGTGACTAACAAAAGACATGGCGAGGGAATGCATGCATTTGGACTTCAGGGGCCCTTTAATGTATTTGCCGATGTATTGGTTTTTAGAAAAAATTGCTTGTTAAAGCGCTTGGCCAGCATTCCAACTTTAAAGGGCCCCTGCTTTTCAGGGGCCTTTTAAAAGTGGAATGCTTGTTTTCAAGCCCTCGTTCGGTACGAGACAATAAGCTATGAATAGCTCAATATGAAAATAGATATATACATACATTAAAGAACACATCTTCAATTTATCTTAGAATAATAACAGCAGAAATGACAATTTATTTTGATAACTCATTTCAAGACCAAAAAAGTGAAACCGTAAAAACGTACACACATTATTTCAGTCAATTTTTACTTTTAGTTGGTCAATATATTTCAAATATGAGTGCAATATCTGCATAATAGGCCATATAGTACGAATTAAGAGCTTAATTTGAAGTAGCGTCTGTAAAATAAAAATGCAAAAAAAAAAAGAGGTATACGTCTTCACAAGAATTTGCACAAAAACATCGTACAAAGTGTTGCTCTCACGTCCCCTATTCATAGCTGTAAACTTCAAACCGAATTTACAGTCTTCTTCATGCATGTGACCTCCATTACCTTTCCATGTACAGCAAAGAGTAACAATAAAATAGTGAAATACATAATTCAAGAACTTCATATGTTTTTTCAGGCTGTTCTAATGTAGGCTATTCTAATCATCTTAATATTGCTACTCACAATGAAATCACAGAAACAATAGAATTGAAATGGAGTTTATGTCCTCATAGGGAATAACGTAGAATTAGCGGATGCTCTAGAAATTAAGTTTGTTGTAAAGACTATTGCAAAGACTTCAAAATTCGTAAGCTAGAATGCGGGATGATAACGACAGAACTACTAATTTGACAAGAAAATATCTTACGAGAAAACTGATAAGAAAATATTGCTTCCGTAAAAAAAAAAAAAACATACACACATTACTTCAGTTAAGTTGTCGTATTTATAGCTGGTCAATCTATCTCAAATATGAGGGGAATGTTTGCATAACAGGCCATCTGGTACATATTTAGACAGATTCATTGGAAGTATCGTCTGCAAAATAAAAACGCAAAGAAAGGATTAAACGGTCTGCACGTAAGAAATTGCACAGAAACAAATTACAAAATGTTGCTCTGACGTACTATATAACAGTAAACTTCAAACCGAGATTACAGTCTTCTTCATGCATATGGCCTGTATCACATTTCTACACTATGTACAGCAGAGAGTAACACTAAAATGGTGAAATACATGATTCAAAAACTTCGTATGTTTTGAAGCTACTCCGATGTATATGTTATTTCATACATTTTGATATTGCTACTCACGTTGGACAATGTTGGCATTACAGAAACGGTGAAATTCAAAAACGAACTTGAGAATAGATTAGTTATATTCTCATTATGTAGAACCAGCAGATATTCAGTTTGAAATTAATTTGTCATGAAAACTACTACAAAACTTGTAACTTCTGGTTAGCCAGAATGCGGGATGGCAATACAGTGTTTATCAAATCCAGTTGACCATGTTCATCTCCAATCACTTGTTAGTTTGACCTCTGAATGGTCATCTTGAAGGGTCAAAGCGAATATGCAAATGGCATACAATTGTACTGAAATGTATTTGAACTGGATTAGCACTCTTTTTTTAAGTAAAGAAAATAAGCGACGACTAGGCCCGACGTAACATTTTCTCAGTGAGGCATAAAGTATGAAAGATTATCGTGACGAGAACAATCTCCATTGCTTTTCTGAAGCTGTTGATTTGGTACATAGGAGTCTTATTCCAGAATAAGACAATCAACTGTTACAGTATTCGTTTTGTCATAATTATGCTTACGTATTTACATACTTACATATACATAGCATGACTTTAATCAAACATAATAATAACCGCAGTGCGAGTGATTTCAAATGAATACAGCAAATGATAACCAAACCCCTGAACAAAGGTTTTATTTTTCTTCCTTCTCATCAAGTATCTTTTGTTTTTCTTCACTCATTCTTCTCGAGCCGTCAATGGTGACCTTTTCGTTAATCTCTTCTTTGTCGACCTGAGAGCCATCCGATGTCGTCATATCAGGTGGTGGTTGGTACTCGGATGGAATGACGTTGAAAAATAGCTGGCAATATACCGTAACGGTATCTGTGGACAATTTCAAAACGAAAGAATTTAGTTAAAGTTTATGTGAAAGACGGCAAGGCGTTTCAAAAACCTTGAGTGCTTAATGTGAATTTCCTGTAAACTCGAATTTGACCGGAATACATAATGCTCTTTTCGCCACTACGTCAGATTTTTGATGATATTTCCCTCCTTTTTTTTCAAGTTACAACATTTTCTGTCATCTTGCATCTTTATTGTACAAGGGAAACGCCTTGCCAAATTACTCAGCTTTTTCTTCCACTACTCAAGCATTTATAACCTCCCTACTTATACTGATGGTCGATATGATAAAATATAAATGATTGTCATTCATTGTTTTGCGTCTTATCCGTTTAAGCACAACATTCTAAGCACGGTTGAATCCCTACTCAGCGGGACTCGGGCTGGAAATGCCAAATGTAATGCTCTGCTCACCCATGAATGGTGGTCTGTATTCCCAGAAGATGAAGATGAAGTAGGCCGCCAGGCCGCTACCAATGAGAATCACAACTCCCAAGACGTCCACCAGCCGAGATTCAACGAAGGGAGCGAGGATGAAGAAGACCCCAGCCACACACAACAGTACGGGAAGGGCCAGATTTACCTGCAGGGAATATCATTAATAATGATTCAAATTCAATTCATTTCAAATTCATTTCAGTGATACAAACATGGCCCTATCTACGCAGGGTAACCTCCGTCGTAACGTGCAAGCCCCTATAGTGCAAGCACGATCCAAGGTCTTTACATTTACTCGAGCATTATAGTTAGGTGGGGAAAATAACAGATTGTATACTATACGTACACATACATATTGGTGACAATTCAAGTTTGGAATACGTCGTATGAACGCATCAGTCCGAAGCCCGTCTTCGCAAAGGAAATGGTCATCCCATCGCCCAGAACACCCCTATACAGTGGCGTATCTAGGGAAAACGGCGCCCGGGGCAAGCGCGAAAATTGCGCCCCTAATTTCTGAAAAAGACTAGTGTCCAACCCCAACCCGATCCCGGTAGGGACTTTAAGCAAACAATGATATGCTTTTCAAGCCCTTATTAAAAGGGGTCTTTTGAGGGTGATTTGAATGTAATGAATTTTGATAAATTTTGGCGAGCGAGCGCAGCGAGGGAGCCGAAAAGTTTTGTATTTCAGCTGACAAAACATGGAATTCTTGTCATTTTTTGCTTATCAAATCTTACAATAACTAATCAAGATAATGACGGCCTTATTAGATAACGATTTATCTATACCAAGAAACTGAGTACTTTAAAAAATATTCTAAATTAGGGGGGCATTTCAATGAAGCATTTCAGCCAATCAGAAGCAAGGATTTCAGTAGCTTTTAACAGTTTGTCAGACGAGATTTCTGACAAATTGCTTCATGAAATGCCCCCATGTACGCGCGAGTGAGCCGAAATTTGTATATTTCCGCAACATCATCACGTTTTGTTCTTATCTCCTTTTTATTTTGATAAATTTTGGCGAGCGAGCGCAGCGAGCGAGCCGAAAATTTTTGTATTTCAGCCTACAAAACATGGAACTCTTGTCAGTTTTTGCTTATCAAATCTTACAATTCTAATCAAGATATAGTGACGACCTTATAGATAACGATTTTTACCAACAAACTGAGGACTTGAAAAAATACTCTAAATTAGTACGAGCGAGTGAGCCGAAATTTGTATATTTCCGCGTCATCATCACGTTTTGTTCTTATCTCCTTTTTGTTTTGATAAATTTTGGCGAGCGAGCGCAGCCAGCGAGCCGAAAATTTTTGTATTTCAGCTTACAAAACATGGAACTCTTGTCATTTCTTGCCTATCAAATCTTACAATTCTAATCAAGATATAGTGACGGCCTTATAGATAACGATTTTTACCAACAAACTGAGGACTTGAAGAAATACTCTAAATTAGTACCTGCGATTGAGCCGAAATTTGTATATTTCCACGTCATCATCACGTTTTGTTCTTATCTTGTTTGATTTCTTTGGCGCCCCCCCCCCCCGTATTTTCGAAACCGTTGGCGCCTTGTTTTGATCCAATTGGCGATCGCTTCAGAACGAAAGAAATTGCAGCCGCTGCTCCGTGAAACATTTTGCCTGCTAAACATAAAATGACATGTGTGAACACAATAGACATTGTCATTTTGTCCGCGCCATCATCACATTTTGTTCTCACCTTCTTCTTCTATGTAAAATTTGGAGAGCGAGCGCAGCGAGGGAGCCGAAAATTTTTGTATTTCAGCTTACATAACATGGAATTCTTGTGTGAACACAATAAACATTGTCATTTTGTCCGAGTCATCATTATGTTTTGTTTTTATCTTTTTTTGATTTGGTTTTCTGCCCCCCCCCAACCATTCTTCCTCCCCCCCCCCCCCCTTCGGTGAGTTATTTCTTCTTCTTCTTCTTCTTTCTTTTTTTTTCCTTTTTTCTTTTTTTTTTCTTCTTTTTTTTTGCGCCCCAAAGGAGTGGCGCCCGGGGCACGTGCCCCCCTTGCCCCCCCCCCCCCTAGATACGCCACTGCCCCTATAGCACGTGAATAACATTACTGTTATCTGATAAAATGTGTGAAAACTGAGCAGATCTCTGCCATTTAGAGCATCGCTTCGTTGTGGCGCAGATATTTTAACGAGCATGATGGACTCGTGAAAGTGATTAGAAGTAGGTGGAATGTTCTTAGACAAGGCAAAGAAAAACAATCCCAGTCGTCGGATCCGCTTTCATGGAAGCTTGATAGTTGTACACTATGCAAAAGAATAGAAATTAGAAAATGTAATGTTGCAGTGCACATGTAATTCACAAATTTTACAAGCTATGTTGCGAATTCCTCTTTTCCATGAAGAGTTACAAAATAAGATTGCATTGCTTACTTGTTTATTTATCCAAACCAAAGTTGATATCAGTATAATTATTGTATTCATGTCTTGTTGAAACTTATGAGATTCAAAGATCCTTCAATATTATGTAGGGCCTACTCAAGTAAGCGTTATGTATATTGCTTTGTATTACTCTATGTGGAAATAAAATCGTTTGAATTGAATTAAATTGAATTGAATGCATTCGCACGGGATTCGATGAGCTGGATTTTCACACCACTGAAATCTTCCCACCGTGCGTGTATTTTTGAACAGCGCCCTCTCTTAATAGTGATTCAGAACGGAGTAATGTAATACTCCGTACACTGGGCTATCGTTTTGTGTAAGCCACGTGGGACACACTCACCTTATACGGTCTAGGTATTTCTGGCTTGCGAACGCGAAGGACGATGACAGCCAGGGCGATGAGGGTGTACGAGATCCAAATGGCAAAGCTGAAGAATTCGATTTGGTGTTCGAGACTGAAAGGAAGCAGCAGCATGCCAAGGGACAGGGAGCACTAAGCCGGAAGTAAAGAGTCAAAACGTGAACATGGGTCAGGTAAAATATCACACAATCCCCGGAAATGGTGTAGTCATTGTATGAAGTCAATTAGCAAGTTAATTGCTGAGACGGTATTCTCTATTTGAATAACAAGCAAATTTCTACACATCTAGTGTTTGTTATTCAAACAGAGCACACCGTTCTCGGACTGAATTTACCCGAGGACATATTCGGCAATAACTGTAAGATATAGTACAAGGACCCGTAATAGGTCTACTGCGACAGTTATACCCATAAACCTGATCCCAATCAACCTTTGCAATATTAAACATTCTATTGCATGTCTTCTCACAAAATTTACTGGCGGAAGGCTTAAAATTTACGTCACCACGTCTCACAAACGTGCGATGTCCACACGCCTAGAACGTTATGTATATACTTCGGAGGTGAAACGTCAGCGATGCTTTTCTTTCCGATAGGCCTACTACGTCAGCACCACCGTCAGTCGCAATGAGATATATTGTATGTGGAAGACAAGTCATCTTCATTCCTGTTACTTATGGCAAGCTTGGTACTCTATAGAAACAAAACAACATCTGTTTAAATTATGTAATTTCCTAACAATGTGGAATTCGGTAATTCTTGCTCTTTACAAGGGTCTGGGTGTTGGTAGCAGACGATGCTGGGATCATGTAGGAAAATGGCGTACTAAAATGTGACCACGTCTTATACTGGTGATCGCTGTTTCATCATCATCACTCACATCATTCAAACATTTCTTACCATGAGAAAGAGCGCCGCATTAGGTGAGAGGGTGTCAGGACTCACCATGCCCAGCACTCCCGGCATGTGACCTTCCCGTCCAAGGGCTACCGTCATCCTATTCCAGAGTACCACACAATATCATTATCACCTGTGTTTTTGGCCCTTGTCTAACCCCATTCGATTTTTTTTAACCCTTCTAATTTCATTCACTACGCAACTTATTACCTTTGCCACACCACACAAGTCACATGTCATTGAATAGTTTTCTTCTTTCTTTCTTTTTTTGAAAGGAAAATGTTAATGCAGTAAATCTACGCAGTTTTGAAGAAAAAAAAACATGCAAAGAGTCCCGGTATTTTCATTAATAGCTTCGAATTTGCCTGCTTTTTATTTTGCTAGCATTGCTGATTGATCGTCACATAATACAATGATATACAAATTGTTATTTACTTTCAAGTGGAAAGAGTGAGTGTATAGTCTGATTGCAGGATGTCAGTAAGTAAGGTTTGTGACGATACCGTTGGAATTATGAAGCATGTGCATACTTCAAAATATACAAGGTATGCGACGCTCCCAGACAGATTTACTCCAGGTACGTTCTGGCCACATTCTCTGTCACTATTTCCTGAAGACTTTTCACATTCTATATATTTACATCATGGTTCAATCAGCATGAACTGGTTTCTATCCAGCTCCTTAATGTGATAACGTGATTACGGTGACGTCGAAACAACTATTAGGAGTGAGATGCCTGCAACCGCGTTGACTGGAGTTAGGTAAGGCATGGTCGAACTAAGACATACCTGGAGAATGTGTAGCATATCCCATTCGCCGTTCCAAAGGCTGCACAGCAAATGAGGAATGGTGTTAACCAGCCGAAGATCTGGCTGTGAAACGCCGAGAAGGTCTGTTTGGAGAACGAGAAGGATTTCGAGTACACGTGAAATTTCAGGGACGTCTTTTTCTACGGCCACACTCCATCTCGACACTGGTAATCGTTCGGCTAGTAGGCCCCTATATAACCTTTTTGCAAAGACCTTCACGCTGTCACTAGCACCGCTAGTCGAGAGCGAAGAGCTAGAGAGCATCTCGACTGTTGCTGGGTCTTGGCTTTCGCTTGGGCTTGACTAGTCTCAGGTATCCACCCTCTGCAACCACTAAAGCTGAAGGGCTTTGAAAAGGCTCGCGTCCCGTACTAGAGAAAAGGCTCTTCGCTTGGGTAAAGGAGCCAGTGAAGCAGTGACAAACAAACTGTCGAAAGCTGTTCAATTCTGTACTACACTTCACACGCCTAAAATGTGAAGTTGAAGTAATAATGTCCATACTTCATTTACCAGGTTATCTGACCGTGCGTCATCTGTACAACTTCCCCGAACACAATGATTGGCAACATGAATAAAGCCAACCCAAAATATTTGTGATTACTAAAGCTCATTTATTTGAGTTATTCATACTGCGATGACGTTCATGCACATCGAGGTATACCAGAAATAGATAATACAAAAGATCTTGCAGTTAGACAAGATTCTAAAATCCCAACTGATTAAAAAGAAGCTCGTTCTCCGTTGCAGGCTCACCAGCGCCACAGCTTCTGACTGGAGGACAACATCTGGTGATAGCACACTATAGTAGGCGATGTTTGTCAGAATGTACAGAATCGTCACAGTCGGCATGGCGATAGCGATAGCACGAGGAAGCGTTCTGCAGATAGTATGGGGTAGAAGGGGCATATCAGTTTCGTTACACAATAGATGCTTCAATAAAGACAGTCATCTTCACGGTATTTTATATAACTTCAAATATGGCCGGAGTTTGTAGCAGTCTATTGTGCTGGGAATTAAGCTGAACATGTATGGATTTTTACGAACGCTTCAACACAACGGTGTTTTATCTCTACTGAAATCTACATGGGATAGTTCTGGAATTTCAAAATTCGACATTTGTGGCACAAAACGTCATTGTTAAAGAAAGCACTGACAATCAGATGGTCACATAGGTCTCTACTTCAACCTGGTTTAAATCTAAAAGCTAAACCTCCGATCCGTCGTATCGATTTTTATGGCATTGTAATGGCCTCGCGATGATGACTTTAGTGGTAAGAGCTGTTTGTATAGATGCTAAGTTGATGACAAACAGCATGGTTTTAAAATCGTTTCTTTTTGTTCACAAACAATGAAACAGCTGTGAGTTGATGACATCAACATCAGCTGAAGTAATTTACATATGCAATCTTGACCAATATCAATATTGAGAAAACGCGTGGAAACCTACAAATCCTTTACTTTTTCATTTGTACGATTTTAATGAATTTAATTTCTATCACTCAGTTCTTGTGGTTTCCCTAAATTCACTCTGTCTATAAATGTCAACTTGAAAAGGGATGAAATTCAGGAGGTTACCCGTATAAGTTTTAATAACAGTCATACCAAATCCACACTTACGATATTTGAAGATAAACATAACAAATCAATCGTTTATTGCGTCCAATCGACACCACGAAATTTCACTTCAGCAGGTTTCAATGAAATATTCAAGAATGAAAGTTGGCATTACATGAACAGTACTTACGGTTTTTTTAATTTGTTTAAAACAAAAGTTAGATAAAGCCATAATGTTTATGTTACGAGAAAGCAACATCAGAACTCACTTAGCCGGCTCTTTCATCTCTTCCATTGAATAGGATAGAGTGTTCCTGAAAGAAACAAGGAATGACCAAGTAATTATTTCATTAATTTCTATTTATTGAGTCAAAACATTTTGTAGCTGTCCTGTGTAGTGTTATGTGTATGAAGGTCAAAATGTCTTACTATAGATTATCTTATGATTTTCATATATTGGTTTATTGTCTTCTCCTGTACGTCTTTGTAATCCAAAGGACAGTCTAAGCGCATATAAGGGCAATTAACCCCAAGGGCAATTACCCCCCCCCCCCCCCCCCCGCTTAATACTGGCTAGTGATAAGGTTAGAGTAAAGATTATGGTTAGGGTTAGTGTTACGGTACAGAGTTTGGGTTATTGTTAGGATTAGGTTCAGGATTAGGATTAGGATTAGGATTAGGGTCAGGGGAAGGGTCCGGGGGGTAATATGCCCTATAGACCCGTCTAAGCGTGTCTCTTACAATGTCTTAACCATATGTGTCTCGATACTGATATGAGAAAAAAAAAGTGAGAAATGGAAGAAACAGTAAAGGAATTCTAGTAACATCATTATAATCACAATCATCACCGTCCTTGCAATATTTACACCATATCTTGATGCTGGCAATGCTTTGCTATACGTATTATCAATCATCTCAAGACAATCAAACCTCCAGCCACATTACACATACTCCACACAAGCTATAGGCAACCACTTCACAGTCGACACTGTTGACCCTCACAGGGTACCTCCCTGAATTCCTAGTAAAAATTGTATATACACATGTTATCCATGGGACTGGATGAAATATTTCAAATTCACCTTGACAACGTTTGATACTCTTAGAGTACATCATTATTGCGATATCATTATTGCAATATTATAAAGGATGAGCGTCAAGAATGTATTATTATGTTACTGCAGGACTTCAATCATGCCACAAAACCCAAATGCCAACGGACTGGAATGACTGGTGTGAAACATGAATATCACTTAAGCTAATGAATCCGATTGCCCGTTGACACAGAAAAGAGTCATTAAGAACATATTTTTCTTCAAAATATCACCTGAGAAAAGTAATGTTAAATAAAGGAGAACTCTGGCTGATCTTCAAACTTTTGCATTTGAACAACTATATATTAGTTATACCGGGTACAGAGTTTCAGAACTTACGGTGATTGGGATAAAGAATAGTAATAATTTCAAAATTTATAACAAATTACAATAAAAAAGGATGACGACATAGCAGCTTCACCATAAGAATACATGAGTGGAACCTCAAGAATACCTACCCAAAATATTTCACTCTTTATTTCACCATAACAGCAACGTACATAACTATCCCACGAGACAATCTAAAGAATATCATCTTCCTATAGTGAGAACTGCACACACTCAAAATACATTTGTCTGTACATATAGTGGACCCAGATTTTGGAATAGCTTAGATAATAACTTTAAAGAATCTGTTAACTTAATACATTCCAGTATTTTTTTTTTCTTTCCACATAATACCACTTAATTCTGTTTATAAAAAATCTCCCATGTTTCACTTGTCCTTGAGATTTTGTAGCGTGTCCACAGACCTTTTCCATTCTTTTCTTTTCTTTCTCCATTCTTCCCTGCTTCTCTTTCCTCGTTCTTCGCTGTCCAGTAACTGTTTACTGTATGTGCATTTTTCTTCATTTCTGTTATTACTGTGTTTTGTGTTGTTATTGTTGTTGTCTTATTGTTTTGTGTCGCCGCGTGTATATCTTCTCTTTTGGTCACATTTTCCTGGCAGGCACGGCCAAATTGTGTCTGTGCCATACATTTGCTGTGTTATATGTTTCATATGTTTGCATTCTAAAATAATAGCAAGTATTGTTTATGGTATCAGCATCATATATCAAGGAGCAAATGTGCAATGGTATGAAGATGAAAATACATGTAATATGAATTTATTTTATTTGTACATAAAATTAATGCTGCCGTTGTTTTGTTTCCAGTGTTCCACGTCCTACAAGCTTTTTCCGTCGTTTTCCGTTGTTATGATTACTTACTTTTTTTGTTACCATGACAAAGTGTGCATTGTTTCTTTTTTGCGACACCATTCGTGCATATATCTTATATTGTATTCGAAAAAATGTCCTTGTCCGATGAATGAAAGACAAATCGACAACTTGTACCGCTTTGTTTTTTGTTGTTGTTTTTGATGATGGGAATAAACCGACTATTGAATTGAATTGAAAAAGAAAGTACGCATTAATTCAACAAAGGTGACCTTGTTAAGTAAGCTTTATTGCGATGTAATTACATCGCTAATTTTCTAAAATATAATGCGCCTCCTACTCATAACTGATGCATTTTTATGATGAGACCCCACTCAGCATTCTTATAAATTGGCGTCTCTGCTCAAGGACCACACTTAATTCCACAAATTTACACGTGGAGCTGTCGATTTAGGTACTACATCATGTGAAATTATGAAATCGCCTGGACTTTCCCTTCAAGAATTTATAACAGACATGAAAAATAATCCCTACCTTTCCATACGACAATCCATAGTTATTCTCCTGCAGTACTATCCGTTAATGTTCTGTTTGAGCGCAGTATGTCAATCAAAATGACGACGAAAACATGTGCATTGACAGTCATTGGCAAAAGCCATATCATTCACGCTCCCTTTCCAACTAAAGAAATGAGATTAAGGAGTTCATGATTTCAGTCGTGCAGAAATGAAAGTGGAAAAACATTTAATGTATATCTCATTACTAATGTCTTTAATGGAAATGATGTTTGCCATTTTGTCAGAGGCAATGAAAAAAAAAATAAAAGCAAACCAAAATCCAAATAAACACGTGGCCTGAAATAATGCAGCAATATTGGTATGACACATTACTGAAGTTTGCAGAAATCGGATGATCCGTTGAAAACTTATGTATTTTTAAACTTTTGGTGCCACCATCCTGGATGACAAGACTAACAACTGTTTCTGACAACACTGCAGAACAACGGTATAATGAAACTGTAAAGAAAATTCAACATCTTTCAATTTTCTAGCATAATGAAAGAGCAATTTCCTTACGTCTTTCAGAAAGTAAGATGAATTAAACTACCCTTAACATACATCAGTATCCAGTCGAAGGAAGGTGTCATTTCCTTTAAAACACACACACACACACACACACACAAAAATCTAATTTCGTGGAATTTTCTTTATGCTTTCTTTATGTCGTTGTTCTGCAGACTTTATAAAACTTCCTAACTTTTGGAAGGATTGTCCGATTTTCCGTAAACGTCAATGATGACATTGTGTTCAACCAATATAGCTGCCTTCACCCTTTCCAAGTAAATGGACCTATAATTTGGGAAAGTTTCCATTTAGCCTTGGGTCTTTTTTTTGGGGGGGGGCGGAGGCGGTGGTGGTATTCTTTTACTCAGTGTTTTCAAACAAATAATTCCTAAATCATGTAAGGCAACGAGATGGGTACTTGTGGTATATACACCAGTCATTATCTACTCAATCAGCCTACAAACAGAGATGCGAGACACAGGAGAAATCACGGAATTACGATCAAATTTCTCTATCACCCGCAGCTCAATACGTTGTCCTGAGATATTCACCGGAGGCGAATTGCCTTGGCCAAGATGTTTGCATTCACAAAGGGTCAAAGAACAAGTTCACCCAAATATACAATGTGGATTGAGTGAATGCAGTGGAAGTTTGAGGATAATCGGACCATCCGTTCAAAAGTTATGACTTTTTAAAGTTTTTGTGTTGCCATCGCTGGATGAGACGGTTGCTACAGTTTGTGATGTCACGTGTGAACCACGATATAAAGAAATTATAAACATAATTTAACATGACATATTTCTGGCAAAATGAAAGAGCGCTTGACTCACCTCTTCCGACAGCATGCAGGGATAACAATGTCATCCTTAAAGGACAAGTTCACCTTCATAAACATAAGGATTGAGAAAATGCAACAATATCAGTAGAACACATCAGTGAAAGTTTGAGGAAAATCGGACAATCGATGCAAAAGTTATGAATTTTTTAAATTTTTGTGTTGGAACCGCTGGATGAGGAGACTACTTCAGCTTGTGAGTCATATGCGTACAACAGTATAAAGAAAATGTAAAAGAAAATTCAACATATTTTCACTTTTTTCGCATAATGAAAGAGCACTTGACTTGCCTCTTTCTAAAGGCAGGGGGAATAATATTACCCATAACATTTGTCGGTAAGGAGTCAGGGGAATGTGTACTTTTTTCAAAAGATGGAATTTTGTGAAATTCTCTTTATATTTTCCTTATATTGTTGTACGCATGTGACATCTAAGTTATTCATGCGTTGCAGTAGTCTTCTCATCCAGCGGGTACTGCACAAAAACTTCAAAAATTCATAACTTTTGAACCGATGGTCTGATTTTCCTCAAACTTTCAATGATGTATTCTACTAATGTTGCTACATTCTCTCAATCCTTATGTTTATAAAGGTGAACTTGTCCTTTAAGATGTGTCAATAACAAGTCGAGGAGACTATTTTGCCTACTTTTCAAAAAAGATTAAATTTGGTGAATTTCTCTTATTTTCTTAATCTCGTTGTACATCCAGTCATGGCTGCACAGAAATCCTTAAAAATTAATTCACTCAATCCACATAAGACTGCAAGTGACAACTGTCTGTAGTTAGCAGACAGGAAATACAAAGGATCGGTTTAATCAGAAGACGATTTGCCAGCAGCATCAAGAAAGGAAAAAAGACAGAAGTTGATTCCAAGAAGACTTATTCAACGTGAAGTTCCGAATAAAGCTTTGAAACCTTTAACAGTTATACTGTGTCATTCCCTTCCCGTTTTAAATGACATGTAGTCTTTGAATTAATGACTTGGTGATGAGTTATTAATTACCATCCTTCGAAGGCAAACATTCCTTGATAGAAGGCCATCCCATACGAAAAGACATCAGTAGAAGATCCCTCAAAAGACTTATCGACAGCCAGATATCCCGGACCGTCTGCAAGATCAAAGCAGTGTGAAAATATCACAAAGATTATTGCAATCTCATAGGTGAGCGTCTGAAAGACAGAGTAATCTCTATACTATGAAAAACCGTCACCAAGACAAGGGTATCTGTAGTACATTACACAAAGACTCCACACAGATACATGATAGATCAGCCAGCTTAATATGCTTGATTTTTTTTTGCAATTCATCTAGATTTTAGTAACTTTGATATCAATTACGCAATGCCAACCTTTATTTTGTTTTTTATTTTGTGTCTTTCATTTTTCTTGAAGCAGAAATTTCATTCTAAAAAAAAAAAATGTTTTGCCTTCTGAATATTAGGAGCAAAAATCTGAGTGAGAAAAAAAAAACCAGCACAAACTTGCAGAACTGAACAGTAACTTCAAAAGCAAATTGGTATCAAAACCTACCTACTGCAATGTTGTAAAGTCCCAAAGCTATGATGTGGAGAAGAGTCAGGATTTTGATGATGGTAAAGAAATTTTGTACCCTGGCTACCACTCGGAGATTAGAAGCTTGAAGAAGCATCACGAAAACTGGGAGAAGCATAGAATCATTGAAAATGGACCTTGTTAATGTTTCTAATTATCAAATAGGTACATGTAGGGTAACAGAGGTAAAATGTCTGTATTTTAACTGAAGAAAAACTTGAAACAATTTCTGCAGTGGGGTAGATCCCTAGAAGGGACACGAGCTCGATATTGAAAAAAGGGTTTATGAGTTATAAAGCCCACGATCTCGACACTAGGCAAATAAGGCCCAAGAGACCGACACTGCGTACAATAAGCCCCATGATGACATGATAATGTCGTTTTCGTGGGCCTCTTTGGGCTGGTGTCAAGCTCTTGGGCTGTATGACTTGTGAACTTGTATGACTCGTGGGCTGTCGACTCGTGAGTTGTATGACTCGTGGATGTCGACTCGTGAGTTGTATGACGCGTGGATGTCGAGCTCATGACGAGGTGGACCTTAAACAGGTCACTTTCGTCGCCGGGAACGAAATAAAAACGCGAAACTGTCAGAATATACCCTTTTTCGTGTACCTGATAGTGCCGACATTATTTTAGAGGTTTTCCCGGCCAATTTTGCACTTTTGTCAATCCAATTCCTAATTGCTGCATTCAATTGAGCAAAATTTAGAGTAGATGACATGTTCGGTATTTCAATTTTATTATCTTTTCATTCAAATTCATTTTGGAGCATTCAAATTACCTTTAGCCTCATTCTAGTTAACACTTTTTCAATTGAAATTCGTAAAACAAGCACCATTTCGTTATTCGTTCATTCAATTTAGAATGATAAAGTCATATATGATCACGGACGTGCTGAACTCGTTCATTCGAATTCATTTTTTTGGCATCCAATTCAACATCTTTTGCAGTCAGTTTAGCATTTTGTTTAAGCTTTGGCTCTCTTTTTTTTTCAACATAGTTACTGTTTTGCAAGCGTCATTACATTTCATATTTTCGTATTCATTTTAGAGGTTTTGGCAGCATTTTTTTTTTCTATGTGCTTATTGAGCCTTCCAGTCTGAAGATAGTGCATGTGGCCACAACTCTGGCCGTTGAGCGCTTAATTCCGAGTGTGTCGGCCAGTTCTAGGAAGTCAAGGTTATGATCATCAACTGTTCCTAAGAGGCCGAGACCACCTCCAGAGCGTGGCCAAATGCGCGGCCAATTTTGGCCCCGCCTTTGGCCTTTTGCGCGTTTACACTGAAATGAAGGCGGGCTCGGCCGCGGCCGAGCCTCGCACTGTAAACGGGGTCTTCGTGAGAAATACGTCTGCATCTAACTTGTGCTCTCATGACTGTAAGAAGATATAAAGCCCCCTCACACCTGAGCGAATGTAGGGGGACGAAGGGGGACGAATGGGAAAAACGCACGAAATGCGCGCGAATTCAACGATTTCAAATAAAATTGCCTTCAAATCATCCGATTATAAACTAAAGTCAAATATGATTAACGAACGGTAAGCGAAGGATAAATATGACATGCGAAGGATAGCGATTTTTCGGTTCACTTCTTTGAGTAAATTGCGGCCGAAGGCGAGCGAAGGGTTGATATGACCCGATAACACGAACGAACAATGAGCAATGGTTTGATATGGCGTGCGATTGGAAACGAAGACAAAAGAATATAGATCAGGCGTTCTCGTACGTGTGTGTGCGCTCCTCGGGGAGTATAAAGCGACCAGGTCAGTCCAGATTTCAGTGCGGCCAGAGAAATCATCTACGCAACATTTACATTTAAAGGACGTCAAAGATAAACAGTAAAATCAGCCGGAAGATTCCAGTATTTTTGGCACTGTAAACATTATTGTTTTTTTTTTCGCAAAAATTGTGCGAGTACGTGGAAGGTCATCACGATGACGAGTTGGGTAGATATGAAAAGAGTTATTTCTTATGAACATAATATGTGCAATAATGTCAGGAAGCTCATCAATTGGAAATGTATACATAAAAATACCAACATTATAATGAAACAAATTTTTATATAGTTTGTATTTTTTTTTGCAAGAGATTCTAAAAAGTACAGTTATGAATATTTTATGATAATCAGTGGCACATAAAATCTTAAAGATTTTCGTGTTTTACAAGTGGACTTTGGTATTGATAGCAATGATTATCTGAGGTTACAAGGTATTTGATCGGCTGTTAAAAAGAACACAGAATTACAGGTTTAATCAGTCGGTGCAGAATTTCACCAAGACGTAAAAGATATTGTCGTTCTTCCGAAACGCTTACGTCTGAGTGCCCGATTAAAGAGCAGACATTTTTATGATTTATTAGTAGAATTTAAATATGAAACGCCTGTTAGTACTTTTAGAATGCAGTCTAATTTTGATATAACAGAGCAGGATATAGGTAAAGCACGTAAACTTATAGTGCAAGCGTCAATTGATGCAAGAAGCAGAGAATTTCAGTTCAAGATACTTAATAACATATTACCATTAAACTATAAGTTATTTAAAATGAAGTTAGTATATTCCCCTTTGTGTTCATATGGATGTATTGAGAATGAAACGATTGAACATCATTATTATGTGGAACTGTAAGGTGTCACAAACATTTTGGAGGGAAATAACATCTTTTCTTACGATTATAGATTTGTCATCCCTTAATGTGAAGACGGTATTAACTGGAGTTATAGAGATTGATATAAACAAAACACTGGTAAACCATATTTTACTTATAGGAAAAAGATGTATCTATGCAAGCAGAAGTAACAACACTATTCCCTGTTTGTCCACTTTTAAGGCTATGTTATCAAAATCATATCGTGAAGAGTGTTATATTGCAAAGAGACAAGGAAAGATCAATGTGCATAACCGGAAATGGGAACCACTCAGCGGTATAATCGAGCTGTAGATATTTTTTTTTTCACTGAATGTTTACGCCATGGCACTTTTATGTTGTATTTTTTTTTCTCTCTCTCTGTCGATATGGCATAAATTTCAAATAATCAGATTGTGTATATGCGTTTACCACTCTGCATGTCGTTGGCAACCTTCCGGCTATGTCAGCTTTTAACATTCCTTTCCGTTATAAACCCACACAGACAATTAACATACCTCAAGAGAAAAATGTGCATGTATAATTAAGAAATTGAACAAAATGTATTTTTGTCATGTATCTCTCAGCTGTGATTGCCTCAAGAATGCTATATAATGAGTACCAAATAAAACAACACTTGGATATTAAAAAAAAAGTGGCACATAAAATCTGTAACGCTGGATGCATCTGGAAAGGATATAGGTTAGGGCGGTCCGCGGACTACAGTTATTTAGTTAACTTGCCCAACGCCTGGCAGCCCTGTCAGGTGCATTCAGTGTTACGGTATTTTTGTGTTATTGTATTGATTGATTGTTTTGAGCTTTGTAATTGATTATGTATTGCATGTTTTCTGCCAAATAAAATAATAATAATAATAATAATGATAAAATCAATCAATCAGTTTCAGATTTTTGCTTCTACACAAAAGATCATTTGTGTGAAATAAATATCCAATATTATTAATTATTCTTAAAGCACGTTTTTGAAGAAGAAAAAGGGTATCAAGCAAAAACTGAAATGAATTGCCCCAATTGCTATCATTTTAGCAAAAAAATAAATATTGAAACAGTAACAATGGAGGTGAGGTGATAACAAATCTGACGTACCCCTAAATTGACTCGACCTACCCCCTTTCCCCTATTGTATCATACCTACCACCAACATCGCACTAGATAAATTTGTAGTCACTGTCCACTATAGCCAACAGGATTATACTAAAAAGCCCTTGTAGTTGCAGCATAGAGAGCCGGACAGAGGAGGCTTTCTGATGGCCACATGCTTGCCATCAATAGCTGCCACACAGTGGGGAAAATTCCACCGCTTGTAGAATCCACCTCCAGCAAGTTGTTTCCATCCATCAGGGGTTGAAGGGGCTGTCATGACTTCATCTGCATACTCGTCACATATGGCCTGACATACTTCCCTGGCCACTACAGATAGGGCGTTTTTCAGGCACCCTCCACCCATACTGCATGTCGGAGTACTTGGTGCCAGACACAAGATGACGGAGAGTAGCTGCCAACTTGAGACCTTCTTCCAGCGGCTCCCTGTACCAGGTGTACTGCCTCCTGATTCTTCCTCTGACCCTCTCCAGGATTTCATCGTAGAGTTCAGGGGGCATGCAGAGAAATTTCTTGAAAGTCGAAGGGTCTTCTCTTCGGAGCTCAACCAACAGCTGGTCGTAGATTCCAAAAGCCCTTCTTCTGGCAGGGTTCAGCCACGTCCTTCTCCAGATACGACGTCGTCTGAAGCCTCGTCTCCATCTGAAGCGGCCTCTGATGAACTGGTGTAGGGTCAGCTGCTGATGTATAATATCATTCTGAGCCATTGCCAGTAAATACTGGACTCTGAGGCGGGCTGCATCTTCCATTTTTCTGAAGATACTTTGAAACTTTCAGGTGGAATGTTTATAAAAATATATGAGTTGCGTGGTGAGTGGCTGGTCACATAGAGCAGCTCAGCATTCGCCAATTTTTTCGTCAGGTCATTCGTTCGTATTCGTATCACTTCGCAATCCATAGTTTGTCATAGTATCTCTTAGACTTGCCTTCGTGTATGCATCGCCTTTCAAATTTAGTAAAAGTCAATCTTAGTTTCCCTTCGCATAGAAGATGGCAAGCGAAAATACGTTTGTCATAGTATCTTCGTTTCTATGCGCAAGTCATATTTAGTCGTCGTGTTGCTTCTGTCGTGTTGTTCTTTCGAGATCGGTCCACCTTGGCAAAAGCGCGATGAGGGACTATGCGTGACAATAGCACACGAACGATAAACGAACGATTACCGCAGACTAAATAAGAGATGCGAATGACAGATGATTTTTCAATTCGTCGGGAAATTTTAAACATGTTCAAAAATCCCGTGCGAATTTGAATAATCGCAACTGTTAGTTCAGAAGGTGTACGAACCCAAACACGAAGGGTAGATATGACTTACTATCAATTACCATTGAAAACGATTTTTCCAAAAATGCCTTTCGCCAGCCATCGCAAGTCATATTTCAGGCAATTCGCTCAGGTGTGAGGGGGCCTATAGGTAATCAGTATTATTGGTACATGTAGGCCTAAAATGACATATATGAAAGAAAAGGGGCGTTACAGAACAACAAACTCGAGTTACATGATAGGGTCAGAAATATGATACTTTTACTGCTTAACATTGCGTGGATGAAACAAAAAGTCATGTAGAAATACGCGTATAAATGTTCTCATCTTTTTCAAAAATAAAAGAAATAACATGACGTTAACTTGAATGAACATGTTTGGAATTGACTGCCCATACGCGAAATTGAATGACTGAAATACCTTTTCGACTAGTGCTGGCGAATTTGAATGACTGAAGAGCACGTGCCAATTTGAATGCCCGTTTTATGAATTCGAAAGGGACATGTGCAAATTTCATTGATCGAGATGCTTAATTGAAAGAAGAACTTGCAATTTTGAATAACAGAATGTGCAATGACGAGGATTTTCGCTAAATTGAATGAACCTTCTATCAAATGGACTGACAAAAGAGCGAAATTGGCCGGGAAACCTATATCATCTAGCGAGGTCTTATATATATCAGTGTAACATCTTAACACCAACGCTTGAAACCCGCGTGCCCGTCTGTTTCTCGATATTTGGGAGTGCGTGGCTTCCTTAAAGACAAACTGACAGGAGACAGAACAAACAAAAAACAGGGAGTTTTATTTGGGTATACTTTTCGGTAAAGGTGCGAGAATCAGCGGAAGGGATACAATGCACTACTATTCGTGTTTGAAGCATTCGGTAAGGGTGGGATTTCACGGAGCACGCGAACGATTTGCGAAGGACGCGAATGAGAAAATCCGGCATTCGTATTTTAGTCTGTAAAAGATCGCCAAACGAACGTGAGGGTTCGGAAGGGTCGTCAATTGTTCGCAAATGTCATTTTTACTTCGGCGAAAATTTCAAAAAAGTTTGAATTTTTTTTGCGAACCTTTTCCGCACACTTGGTCGTGATTTGCTCGTGAATTGTTCTCGAAAGTGTCTTTAAAGCCTCGTCATATGCGCAAGACCTTCGCAAGACACGCGCGATGTTCGCAAAATGTTCTTGAAACCCCAAACAGACTCCGAAACTTTGGAGAATGTCTCGCGTATGTTAAGCGAAATCTGCGAAGTTTTTCCGATCATTTTACGACGTAATCGCAAACTGTTCGCGTACCTTTTGAGACATTCTTGTGAACGTTTAACACACATTTGGGGGATGTATGACCTATATGCTTTCTACAAATAAAAATCGTAGCTAAGAGTACATCTAAACATAAAATAATTATTAACAACTATAGTAACAAAAGAAATTAAAGACTAGCAAAGAGAAAGAAATGTTTAATAAACAAAAAAAAAATCCGCAGAATACACTTAAAATAATTAATCTAAAGTATGTAAAATTTCATTTGAACTATAGAGATTGTGTGTTAGAGGAACTGCAAAAAAAAATCAAATGTTTTACTAGTGGACATAGGTCCTAGGACAAAAAAAAATTCGACAAGCACACGATAGAGAAATGAGAGAAAAAGAAAGGAGAAATAGAGGAAAGAAAAAAAAAACCAACTCAAGACAGCTTCCACCTCTCCTTGGGTACATTTTCTCCCATGATTATTGAAAATTTTTCGTTGTTCGCATTTCCGTCGCGTATTCTTCGTGTATGTAACATGCTGTACTTTAGCAATGATACACACGACATTCGCACATACGTCGTGGAAACTTCGCACAAATTGCGCAAGAATAGTTTTCGGCTTCATTGTCGGAACACATTCGGAGAAAAACTTTTCCGAAAGTTGGATTTTGTCATTCGCGTCCTTCGCAAATCGTTCGCGTGCTCCGTGAAATCCCACCCTTACGCGAATGGCAAAATCCAGCATTCGTATTTTAGTCTGCAAAAGATCGCCAAACGAACGTTAGGGTTTGGAAGCGTCGTCAATTGTTCGCAAATGTCGTTTTTACTTCGGAGAGAATTTCAAAAAAGTTTGAAATTTTTTGCGAACCTTTTCCGCACACTTGGTCGTGACTTACTCGTGAAATGTTCTCGAAATTGTCTTTAAAGCCTCGTCATTATGCGCAAGAACTTCGCAAGACACGCGCGATGTTCGCAAAATGTTCGTGAAACCCCAAACAGACTCCGAAACTTTGGAGAATGTCTTGCGTATGTTACGCGCAATCTGCGAAGTTTTTCCGATCATTTTACGACGTAATCGCAAACTGTTCGCGTACATTTTGAGACATTCTCGCGAACGTTTAGCGCACGTTTGGGGGATGTATGACCTATATGTTTTCTACAAATAAAAATCGTAGCATGCATCTAAACATCAAACAATTATTAACAACTATAGTAACAAAAGAAATTAAAGACTAGTAAAGAGAAAGAAATGTTTGATATACCAAAAAAAAAAAAAAAATCCCGCAGAATACACTTAAAATTAATCTAAAGTATGTAAAATTTCATTTGAACTATAGAGATTATGTGTTGGAGGAACTGCAAAAAAAAAAAATCAAATGCTTTACTATTATAGTGGAGATAGGTCCTAGGAAAAAAAAATGTAGGCAAGCACACGATAGAGAAATGAGAGAAAAAGAAAGGAGAAATAGAGGAAAGAAAAAAAAAATCAACTCAAGACAGCTTCCACCTCTCCTTGGGTACATTTTCTCCCATGATTATTGAAATTTTTTCGTTGTTCGCATTTCCGTCGCGTGCTCTTCGTGTACGTAAACATGCTGTACTTTACCAATGATACACACGACATTCGCACATACGTCGTGGAAACTTCGCACATATTGCGCAAGAATAGTTTTCGGCTTCATTGTCGGAACACATTCGGAGAAAAACTTTTCCGAATATTGGATTTTGTCATTCGCGTCCTTCGCAAATCGTTCGCGTGCTCCGTGAAATCCCACCCTAAAGCTAACATGGGTTACCCTGACGGTCCTTATAATAGTAAGTTATACTCAAGTTTATATTGCTAGGCTGCTTTAATATACACTTAACATTCGACGTACTGATGAATGTGGCGGCGTGTAACTTGACTGCCGTTTCGTCTCGAAGGCACAGCTGATCAGAGAACGAGTGGACATAAGGAAATACTATGTATTCTCCTACAACGATGCTGATGATGGCTAAACTCATTGGTCTAGCAATCAGCAAAGCGCCCCATCCATGCAAAAAGGCCAAGACTTCGCCATATCCCTCATGAAGGTAGGTGTGATCCCCACCAGCTTTAGGAAACATCAGGGCTAGTTCCATAAACACCATTGTCCCTGAAGAAAGCATGATAGAACAATACACTCAGTAGCCTACAGCATATAGGCATTTAATCATTTTCAACCATTTATATGACAATGGATCTTATTCAACCGCAGAAAAAACATACACTGTCGTAGGTTAGAATGTCTTTCCAGATTTATGTTGTTACTCTTAATCTTAATTCTTTATGAAATCAAATCTTGGGTTAGTTATGATAAATAAGGACTTAAAATTATGGTGTCTAAACATACACAAATACACAGCAACCCAAGCACACACGTATACCCCCCCCCCCAACACACACACACTTATATTACATGTATTAACTCTGAATTCAGCTTGAAGGAGATAGTGTATGGAAATGTACATTAAGTGTTTTCATCAGGTAACTATTGATTGAATGGGATATAATACAGTCGAAATCGTCTCTAGACACAATTATTTGTCTCATTAATGTAGTAATAATTACCATGTAGTGGCTCCCTAACGTGAATCCAAAGATACATACATATACATATAATATTTACATGTACCGTGCATACAAATACTACAAGTAAGGACATTTTTTAATGAGTTTACCGATAAGGGCGATGACACCGCAGAAAAACCAAACAAGTAGACTGGCGCCGGGACTCCCGCTGTACCTCAATACCCCTCTCGGAGACACAAATATACCAGTCCCGATGACAACCCCGATCAGCAGCGAGACAGTTTCGACTATGCCGAGTTTTCGGCGTAGAACTACCGGTGAGTTTTGCGTGCTTTGGATGGAGAGGAGGGTGTCGGTGCGGCTGATATCGGACTTCATGCTGACCTTGCTCTGGGAGCGATCCAGTCTTGGAGGTTGACCACCTTCCGATCTGTAGACTGGATAGGAAGGTGCAGATTCATGGTTGCTGATGCTGCTGTCGTTGACCATCTTCTGAGAGTTATCCCCGCCTCTGGGAGTGGGAGGCGCCATTTAGCTTTTCCGTGCTATGACCGCTGCATGTAACACAATGTGTTTGTTGAACAATTATCGTCCAGCGTGGAGTAGGTCAGCCAAAGTGCTGCATAATATATTTATATTGAAAACAAAGAGGAAAACTATCACATAGATGCATGAAGGAGAAATCTAGTTGGGAGTCTCAAGCAATCAATCATGAAAACAGACAAATCTTGTTTTAAATGGTATTGATCAAGCTGCCGTTATGAGCGGACTCGTGGTATCTACATGTTGGGTCGCTCTACAGAATCCAAAGATCTCATGTTGATATTTACTCTGTCTCTGAAGGTCGTTAATTTCTCTGATTGTGAGAGAGGTGCCGGGCAGTGACTACCAGAAGTTCACTGCGATGACTTTTGTTAACGTATTCGACCTCTCCCTCCCTCCCTCCCCCCTCCCCTCCCCTCTCTCTCTCTCCCTCTCTCTCTCTATCTATCTATCTCTTGACCGATAATAAAGTCTTGGAGGAAGACCAGTGCTTATCACCTTTAAGGGAGATTCTATTCTATATCATGTTCCTTTGAATGAAAAAATAAAAAAGAAGCATTAACAAAGTTGATCAGGGAAAATTTGGGCGAAAACAGATGCATTAAAATGTGTTGCGCAGCTCTCCGTCAATTTTTTCCCTACAAAAGTTTCCCTCAGACTTGTTCTTGGTTTATAATAAAGAGTATTATTGCTTTTGCGAGTCTTCCTCGAACAATTTCTGTTATTGCCCAATTTAAAAAAATTTCTATCAAAATCCGTTGTGTGTGTGTGTTTGTGTGAGTCCGAACATTTCCTCCACCTTCACTTACTTCTCTGATTTTTCTGCTTTCACACGAACAACACACTGTCAAGATTAATTTCCAAGTAAATTTTAACAAAATGAAGTTACAAAATTCCAGTTTGGTAGTAAAAACAGAAAAAAATCCCAGAAATATTCGTCTCTCCGTCAAAGCAATCAGCTACAATTCTGTGGTTGCTCTGTTTTATCATATATTCCACCGTCTACTTGGCACCATTACAGCTTGGTGTAAGCACTCCCTGCGTCTTCATTCTAATCACGATCCGAACCTGATACCGATATTTACTCAGTCATCTAAAAGTGGATATTTAACCAGCAATGATTAGAATGAAATGACTCGTATAATCACAATTTATAAATATACCAGTACTCTGCCACGATATATTAAACTGTTCTTGTGAACCTGTAATGGTATATTACAGGATATTTTTTCTTATCAAAATGTCATCATGTACATGACAACCAGAGGCGTAGTGAGCAATCTTATCCCCCCTTTTTTTTTGGGGGGGGGGGGGGGAGCGCAGAAAAAATATGCATATCACTTAGTGCCACAATGGGCAATTTTTTCACAAGGGGGGGGGGGGCGAGGGAGTGAATGTTGATATTCACGATAGTGGTCAAGATGTGGACCTACAACTATGTTTTATCTTAGGAATACATGTACTGTATTTGCTGTTCATTAGCCACGAATCTAGAGTAGCGTGCACCTACCTACTAACAGTAAATAGATAAATAATAAAAAATCCACTCGACGGCGTCCGTTAAAAAAAGAAGAAAGATGTCAATGTCAGAGCATAGCTAGGTGTAAGATTTTGTGCGTCAGCGCAGAACGAGGAACGCAGCGACCGAACGTGGGTATAGGGTGTGGGAGAGGGGTTTTCTCCATCCTTTAACCCTAAAAGGGCCGGGGGGGGGGGGGAGGCGGAATCCGCCCCCCCCCCCCCCCCGACGGTTTCGCGCTATAAATCTGTAACGCGAGAAGGCCTCGTCGCGAGGCTTCTTGACTTTCTTCGTTCAAGTCTCGCGCAACTTTTGAGATCAAATTTGCAACGTCCGCGCATACTTTTGCGAAGCCACGCCCATTTTCGTACCGGAATGTCGCCCCAAAACGGGCACAATTTTGTGATTTTGTGTACATTTCCTATGGAAAACAGTGTTTTGTCATGAAAGTCATAAAAACCTGATTATTTTTACAATTAATTACTTTCATTGATTAATTTTGTGCTAATTATGGTAGAAAAGTGGTCAGTGACACTTTCCAATGAAAAAACAAAGAAAAAACAAAAGTTGAAAAACAACGAAATACATAAGAAATTCTGAAAACAATACAATACATAAGAATTGAAAAGAGTTTTGGAAGGTTTTTGTGATGTACAATTGTTGAATATGCTAAAACAGATTTGCAGATCAAAAATTAGACTCTCAATGCTTTTAATTAGGCTAAAATATCATCTTGAGCTTAATTTGCATAAATTAAGAATTGATAGTTTCAAAAAAATCTTATGACACAATCTTGTAGATTATGCCGTGGGTCTCACGCATGCAAAATTTCATCGCGATCGCACCACCAATGGCCGAGATCTCAGGGGGGAGGGGGAGAAATCCATCCCCCCCCCCCCCCCCGGTCTGAGCATTGGTATAGCCAAAAAAGCCCGGCCCCTTTAGGGTTAAGGGTATCTCATTGAGAGGCGAACGTTTGTGAACTTAGCGAATTTTGGATTTCGCCTGGGTTCGTAGAAGGTTGCAAAAGGTTCATTAACAGTTGCAAGAAAGTTTGCAAATGGTTTTTTAAAGTAGTTTCTTGTCGCAAAGAAATTTTGAACATGTTCAAAATTTCTTTGCGAATTTGTATTTTCGCTAACGGTTGCAAACATTCGCAAAATACTCGTAAGAATTCGCAAACGGTTGTTATACGGTGTCGCTAAACTTTTTTTTTAATGATTCGCCACTGCTAGCGAACAAGTATCAATATGGTTCCAATATAAGATTTACCAATTGAGAGAAATTTGTCGTATAGAAAGTTCTTGAAGCTCTTGACATCTCCATCATGTAATTGTTGCAAAAGCTTTTCGTATTGACCAAAGTTTTTCCTCTGCAACAACAACTCTCTGACCCAAAAAAATCTCTCTTTTCTTCTTCCTTTCTTGTTTTTCTTCATCTTCTTTCTTTCTCTTAAGCTGCACGATAGCAGTAGCAGCAGCCATGCAAAGCAACTCTTCGAGGATAGCAGCCTCTACTTGGCAGAAATTCATTTCCATATTCTGGAAATCTATCTTTGGTCACAAGAGATCTGATTCCAGTGGAAGGTTGTACGTTCGTTTTATGGCTCTGACTATACATAATCGCCTAGTACTTTTCCAGGTCCCAAAACATTCGCAAACTGTCGCAAGGGATTGGTAAACAGTTGCTAATGTTTGCAAAACTGTCGCTAACATTTTAGTAGAGGCTACTATGTAATCCCGTGAGATTTTTGTGCCAAAATTGATTTTTTTTGGCTAACTTTGTTAATTTGGGGGTGCTGAATCCAAAAAACTTTGGTTCCATTTTTTCTGACCACGTCTTCAGCCGCCATTTTGAATTTCAAAATGGCCGCCATAGCAAACTGTATTTTTATCCATATCTCATTAAGTGAGCATTGTAGAAGCTTCAAATTTGGTGCAAAATGCATGGTTGTGATGTCAGACACTCTGATATATCATTTTCTGATATTGTGGATTGTTTTGATACAATTACTAGGCTGCCATCTTGAAATTCAAAATGGCCGCCGTAGCGATTTTACGCATATCTCATGTTGCAATTATTGTAGGAGCATCAAAGTTTCAGTAATGCACATGCTTGTGGTGTCTAACGTTCCAGTACAGCTGTTTCCTATAGTAGATCATTAGATAGGCCACCATCTTGAAATTCAAGGTGGTGGCCAAAGAAAAACATATAAATGTAATACTGTGGTAACCGCCATACATGAATTTGCCAAAATTGTCCTAGTTAGACCGAATTCATTTTCAGGTCACGCAGAACGACAGCCATCTCTTAATTCAAAATTGCCGCCATAAATTCAGACTGTAAGGACGAGGTTCCAATGACGTCATCAAGCCATCCTGAGGGGCAAACACTGCGTGGGGGGGGGGGGGGGGGGGAAGGGTCCCATACCACTTCCCATAAGTGTGGGTAAGCGTGTAAGCGTTACATCCCACATCCCATAATAGCCAAGCGGGTATGTGGTTCGCGTACACGTGATTTGTTTTAACTCTCAGGCAAGACATTATTTGTTGTCATGGAACCTTGTTAATAGTTGTTTTTAATCCCAGTCATTACAAAAGCAAGCATTGATCAATGCGATTAAAGGTGAGGTTCAAAAACTTGATACTGCCTCGAGAGAATAAAGACAAACAAGTAAAAGTCTCGCAATGGCAAAAATGCCATAGTCACCCTACCAGGCATCCCATTCACAGGCGTGTTTGTTGACCACGGAGCTCATAATTGCTGGATGTATTTCTGGAATAACACAGAATGAATAAGGAATGCCAATGAGTAGATTTTACCTGATTGCCCTTGTGTGGGTCATCCTTAATTATCAAGACTTCCAAGATGCTTACTGATGTACCGCCAATGATTCTAAAACTACAAAGGAGCAATAATAGCTCAGTTCTTTGGCACTTTGGATGCATAAGAATTCCTCAACAATTTAGAACATCATCACACGAGGGCAATCTCAAAAATTGCCACTGCATTGAAACTTATGAATATGGTGCTTGGCAATCAGATATCGGAAACGTTCAAGGAGGATATTCTAGAAAGGGATGAAAAAGAAAGTTTTCATGTTCTGTACTAAGAATTTGTATCTGAAAGAATTTAAAAAAAAATTAAAAAAAAAAAACCTGTCTGGGATAATATGAGAAAAGATCTGTCTGGGATAATATGAGAAAGGCCAGGCATTCAGCTCTTGCAATTGAAATATTCTGTGTAAGATTGAATCAAAAGTCGTAAGCTTAAGAGGGCCACAATCTTCTTATAACGCTTCTACCAGTACAACAATCTGATAAACTTGTCATTATCCAGTCATTACTGGACGATACAATTATCGGAAGTTATATAAGTTCTACTGTTCTAAGTAATTCCACAATCACTCTCCATCTCACAATTTTATGGCCTTCTTTTCCATCTGACACAGAACAGGGAAAAAAAAGAAACAAAGGGTTCATCAAAGATGCCATGGGAGCTGTCACCTGTCACAACGAGGAAGCTGATATCCTCATTCCATTGCATGTATTAGATGCTACTTCAAGAGCAACAGAGAATTTCAGAGATATTGATGATTATTACGCATAGACACTGACATTTTCATTCTCCTAATGGATCTTTGCTTTACTTTTGCAACTGCATAGCACGTTGTCTGCTCCATCACTGGAAAAGAAGATGATAAAGTACAATTGACACTGTTGAGAGATTATGTTCTGCAAATTGTTGCGAAAAACAAAGGTCTGCTTGCTCATGCCTTTCATGGCAAAGGCTGAAGTTGAGAATTTGAGGATGTCTCAAAGAGCAGATGGATCAAGAATTCTCTAAGCCTTGAATCATGCAGAATGTGCAATGAGACAGTCCATGCCTTCCAGAAGTTGGGCGTAGATGACTTCAACCTGGACAATTGCTCTCGTAGAATCTTGATACAACACATCCAGAGAACAAACCTTGTAAACCTTCACAACCTAATTTGTGCCTCTACTTCAGGGGAATATAATATGGTACATTGTCGTTATTTCAAGCGGATATACATAAACTGTGCAATTAAATGCTTTGAGCTCCCTACACCAATGGTAGCCACAGAATTCATTATCATGTTCATATGGCAAGAAATGCAAAAGTCATTGTTTCTGGAAGAATTTAGAACCAATGCTCCACTGTGTTCAGCCCTATACAAGTGCTGTGACTTCAAAAACACATGCAGGGAACGAGCCTAGAAGACATTAACTAAGTAAATTTCCGATAAATTTTCAAGTATACCCACACGGCTAATATTGTTTATTTAAACTCCACAACCAAATCGTCTAAATGGGAGCATTTAGTCACTCAGACACAGTTATTTAGGCACTTTTGAAAGTCATTTGCTTTGACACCAGAATCACATGATTTCCCATTCACAAATTTTGCCCAAATGCAATGCTCTTGAAGGATTGTTTCCCATGGCAGCCATTTTGCATTTCAATGTGGCAGTGTACCTGCAGGAAACAGTTCCGTCTATGCAATGATAATACTATTTATTGAAGTGATTCACTTCCACATATTTGTAGGTCCTACATGAAAGTGCTCCAGCATGCTTGAGTTTGCAGGGTAAAGATCTTTCAGCACCAAATATGGGTCGAAATCCACATCTTGAATTTCAAGAGTGGCAGCCAATGCGAATAATCCATTATTACAGAATGTATGATTATGTGCGTGTATGTTTGTAAAAGAATGTACAATGTACACCTCCATAAACATTGATATGCCTAAAAGTTGCTTGTAACCATAGATATTAGCTGAAAAGCAGCCATTTTGAATGATACAATGGCAGCCTCAAAAATGATCTGCAATTTTACGGAGGGGATCAAAGTGCATCTGAATGTTCAACATCATGAGCCCGGTTTATGCCCGGAATGTGAACTTTCTGTATTGTTTACAACATGAAATATTGGTCAAGATATGCATCCTGGTATGGCGGCCATTTTGAATTTCAAGATGGCCACCTACTAGTATAATATCAAAATGGACAGAAAAAGATGTTTCAGAAAGTCTGATAGCATACGCATGCTCTTTGCCCCTAGTTAGAACCTTACACACTGCATACGACTCCAGATATAGGCCCAATTACATATGCTGTGGTGGCCATTTTGAATTTCAAGATGGCCGCTAACCAAAATGATCCATCATTTAAAACAAAAATGTATATATTAGCATGTCACATCATGTCACATGTCACTTGTCACATCATAAGCATGCTTTTTGCCTCAAATTTATACTTTCCATAATGCTTACAACCTGAGATACAGGTAAAAACACAGTTAGTTATGGCGGCCATTTTGAATTTCAAGATGGCAGCCCTCAAATTGTATCAAAACACTCTACAATAACAGGAAATGGTGTATCAGAATGTCTGACATCATAAACATGCTTTTTGCATCAAATTTGAACCTTCATTGATGCTCACATTATGAGAACTGGGTCAAAATACAGTTTGCTATGGCGGCCATTTTGAAATTCAAAATGGCGGCTGAAGACGTGGTCGAAAAAAAATGGAACCAAAGTTTTTTGGATTCAGCACCCCAAAATTGACAAAGTTAGCTAAAAAAAATCAATTTTGGCACGAAAATCTCACGGGATCCAATATTTCGACATAGCAGACCGTATACTATTTGCTAACAGTCACTAATAGTCACCACCTGTGTTTCGCAGACACTTTCGCAAAGATTCGCTCAAGTGTTGCTAATCGTCGCTAAACATCGTTAAAAGTCGCTAACCGTCGGTAATGGCGGAAGCGAACCCTGACTTTTCGCAAACATTCGTCAGAAAAGTTGGCGAAGCTCAAATTCGGTACGTTCGCAAACGTTCGCCGCTCAGTAAGATACCTACTTAATGAGCCACAACATTTCTACGCTGTAAGTCATGCGATATACTAAATAGGCCTATAATGGTTTGGCTTATTCTGCTGAAAAATGCTGTCTCAAAATGTGGCTTTTTTGGTGGTTGGAAAGCCATGTTTGCTTGTTTGTTTGACGTGATCTTTTTTGAGAGAGAGAGAGAGAGGGGGGGGGGGGAATTCTGCGAGAGGTGAAAAAATAGTTTGTCAGGATATGAGCATGAGAAAGACCCCGAGGCGTGAGTCTCACGTGAAATTTGGTAGGTATGAAATTAACGTTATTTAAAGGGACATTCCAGACGATTTTCATAATTTCACATCATGTAGTACATAAATCGACAACTCCATGTATAGGTTTATGGAATTTATTGTGGTTCTTGAGCAGAGAAACAATACTTTAAAAATCTTAAACAAATTGCACTGAACAAGGATGATGACATAGGAGGTTCACATTATTTCAGAAATGCAGCACTGTAATTTCAGTACAATAACGTTTGCTTGCGAGTTCACCTGTGTATAATCTATGCATGCCTTCTTCTTTTGTTCTGCTTCCTTGAGCCCCAACTCATGCATTCTTATGGTGACTCTGCCATGTCATCATCCTTGTTCAATGCAATTTGTTCTAAATTTTGAAAATATTCTTATTGTTCATCCCAATTATCACAAATTCTGAAACTCTGTCCTCAATATAACTAATTTATAGTTGTTCAAATGTATATCTGAAAATATCTGGAGGTCTCCTTTAAATTTTCTGTATTGAGAATACTATTCCATCAGTTCGTCATTGGTCATTGATCAAAATGTAAAAGACTAAAGAAAAGACTAAATTAACATGCAAACCAGGAAACCATTCTGGTTTATCTCGACATATTTTGTCAGCCAGACCGTGGTTTTCTTAAAGCCTCCAAAATAATCTCAAAGAGACAAGTGATAATGGTTACACTACGTTCTCTGTGTAATTTAAAAGGGGTGACTTTCATAAGGTAATTCTTAAATTGATGATATTCGACATATTTACTGTATTTTTCTATTTGTCCTCGAAAACAGAATAAAAAGCAATGGTAATTTTGTGATTCCTTTTAACAGTTCACTGATCCACCTCTGTAAGTAATAGTTGTATAGGTCTATCTTCAGACTCATCGTCTGAATTTGGCACAGGACCTTCGCTGTGATTTTCGGGTATATGGATGACTGCCCGGCTAGCCTACCGTGAAAAAGTCGCAGATTAGAATTCCCTGTAATGGACTAAAACATGTAAAATTTGGGTTGACCGACTCATTTTTTTTTAATGTTTGTCTTATCTGGGAGAGTAATTTCCCCCTACCTATTGTAAAAAATTAGCGAGTTTGATAAAACAAAAACGAGATCGAAATATTAGCAGTTCTTTCAAACCATTTTATATTTCTCTCTTTGATATGAAAGTAATTCTTCCTTATTTCAATCATTCTTTAAATGAGTTACGACCGTCGAGTTTTAACAAATTATACATTCCCATTTTTGCTTTAGAGCCTACATATTTTTTCAAGCTATAATATAGAAGAGTGGAAATTTATTTTGGCCTACTTTTTCTGGGTTTTGAGTTGGACGGTGACATTGGGCGTCAGACTCAGGGGGTCAGAGATCCTCTGCCATTCACATTCTTCACTTTGTTTTGTCTCAATCTCTTTCATAAAGTAATGCTGGATATTGGATAACTTGCTGTTCATGGTGCTCAATGTTGTGCAGTTTTTGCCTGATCGGCTGATCCCTGGAAGTTTCCGCTTTTCGCCGAAGTTCTAATCCGTTTGCCAGGTTCTGTTCTATAAAAACAGAAATTACCACTTTGCCACTGCCATCGCAATGCCGAACATATATAAGCACAATATTTACGTTCTCATGGGCTCATGAGCGCTGTCATGATGCCAGAAAAGTCAAAATGATAAAGTGCTACTATAATCATAATAACGTTTCTTTATATTGTTATCTTAGTGTGACATCACATATTTTTATGATTTTTTTAAATGATTTGATTTTCATGGTTTTTAGTCAAATTATCAAAATCCATAACTTCTGAAGGGATCCTCCGATTCCCACAAACTTCACTAAAAAGTCTTCCAATTATTTCCCCATTCATTCAACAATCGTACATGTATATATTTATTGTAAATTTCCCTTAATTGAGACTAATACTATTACTTCGGTACCAATGAAGAAAAAGAAGACATGCGAGGATATTCATTATTTTTATCGTTTTCATTATGATTTATGTAAGAACAGAAAACAAATAGTTTGAAAATAAATGAATACTGTTCATGCTTATCAAAACACTATAGAGTGACACCTCTATCTAAAGAAAAAAATACATATTGGTAAATTAAAGATGCGAATGTTTCGAACAAAAAAAAGAAGCAAAATAAACCAGGTAGCTTAGGCATGACTGGTTATTCACTGTTGTCTGAATCTAGGCACTTATTTTCTTCCATATTATGCGGCAACACCGAGTTAACGTTTCTTCGACTTCAAAATGGTGATGCAATTTTTGAACTTATACTCGTCATCCGACTTGACTGGCAACACCTTTCTGAACACGTGATTGGGTGCTTGCTCTCCTGTCTTCGCAGTTTTGTATAGATCCCGTTACAGTCTATGCCAGTGCCGTACAGTATACTTGGTATGTTTCCCCCCCCCCCCCCCCAAAAAAAAAAAAAAAAAAAAAATTGCAATGAGATTTTCGCATTGACAACACCCAATATGATTAAACTGTCTAAATGCTACATCAGGGTCTTGAATTACAACATATTAGCTGTATTTTGCAGAAAACCCCATTCAATTTGGTTAAGCGGTCACAGAGAAATGTGGATTGTTGTAAAGCATGCCAGGCGTCTAATTCTTCCAAGTTTAGCACCTCGATGCTCTCGTGTGTCGAAATAATGAACAGAACTTGGAGGGAAGCGATTCCTGACATGCTCTACAAAATTCCGTATTTCTTTTTGACCTTTGAATGGCTTTTCATCTACAGGGTAAACATACAGAAAGTGTAATAGAGCTCATTATCAACAGATAGGTCTATTGTGTAAACATATTGTTCAGTTCAACGACAATTTCATCTCACCTTTGCTTATAACAAATTAGAGAAACACTGTTAAAGTTGAAGGGAGTTATAATTGCATCATTGTTATGCAAGTTATTTTCTGTTCACATTTTCTGTTCACATTTAGTTGATTATCAAGCGTAATGGGCTTACCAGTACACACCCAGCAAACACATAACGCTTTTAGAACGTTTCCTAAACGTTTTTTTTTTTTTTTGGAGGTTCCGTACGTCTTCCTACAAAACGGACGTTTTTTACAAAACGTACATACGTCAAAGTTGGGACTTAGCATTTACCGCAAAGCACAGGTTTTTTGAAAACGTTTTAAAACGTCAATAGACGTTAAAACACGTTTTTCTTATGTCTGCTACGTCATCGTCCTTTATAAACAATGTGTTTTTAGGTGTGCTTCGTAAATTAATGAACGTTACAAAACGTTTTTATTTGGTCCGCTACGTGTTCGTCATTGGTTTCTTTATCATGAATATTCAAATAAGAAAATATAACATTTGAAAACCAGTGGAAATAGATAAAAATACATTGAAATCTGAAGATATATGCTGTTTTTAAACAAATAAACTTATCTACGTTATATGGTTCAGTTATTCACAATTTCAAATTGTGTTATGAAGAGGTATTTTCATATTAAGTGTTAATGGGCCTAATTAAGGTGCGTGTGATCTACTTTAAGTAACCATGTCTTCATGCATTACAACATTTTGCTGTTATACAAATGCATGTGATACAGATTCATCAATTGAGAATAAGATGTAGAATAGGTATAGGTGGTAGGACATTAGGAACACGATAAGGGTAGGATTATACAGGATTAGGTTACATTAATCCCAGATTGTGCCTGTATAATCTCATAACTATAATTTTCTTTTGAATACGGGCAATGAAAAAAAATTAGACGTCCTTAAAAGGTCTTCTGGACGTTCTAGACGGGTATGGAAAGTTCTCTAAACGTTCTGGAACGGGTCGTAAGACTTTTAAGACGTTCTTAACACGTTTCCTGAACGTTCTAGACGGTTTTCATTCTGGACGTCCGCAGAACGTCCACAGAACGTTTTGAATATTCTTAAAAGGTTTTACTGACGTCTATAACGTCCAAAAGGTTTTCTGCAGGTCCTTAAAAATTCTGAAAGGTTTTATTGTTTTTTATGTTTAAAAATCTTTTTAAAAATTCTGAAAGGTTTTATTGTTTTTTATGTTTAAAAATCTTTTTATAACGTCCATTTGAAACGTTTTAAATACCTCGAAAACGTTTTGACAAAACGTCCAAATAACGAACTTGGAAAGTTTCAAGAACGTTCAGAAAACGTCCAAATGTTAGCTGGGTAGTGTCTATTTTCGAATCCCTGTTGTCGTTTGCCATCGCAGAAGTGTGCGAGTTCTAGACTAGTAGACTTTCCTCTGCCGATCGCATTAGGTCTGGGCGAGTACCCATGCATTCAATAAGGAAAAGTAAACTCACCAGTTGACAAGAGACAGTTTACATCATCTGTCAAGAGAAAACAAGAGAAGTCTGATGCACGATCTAACATTCGTGTGTGAGACGGGAAGAGAGACACGACCAACCTGGCACATGGACTGCTTTTTATACTGTGATCTGTGCACACTGCCCCATCTGGCACGAATGTTTCTTGCGGTCGTTGGGTCCTAACATGCGGCCCGTGTTGGGCTATCTCCAAATCGCGGTCGACAACCTCGGGAGTGATAATGTATCAGGATCAATGTTTGAACATGTCTTTGATCAAATGAACCACACCTTAACAGCAAAAAGTGAACGTATGAACTTACAGTGATGTATTTCTAGTTATTGACTTCACTCATCAGGAAATGATACAAATATGTAAAAATAAAAGAAAATCAACCTTCCATACATGACGAAATGGAGGTTTTTGTTGGTCCATGGTTGTTTCGTGAGGGAAGGATAAATCCTAATGAACAAATACATTTTCAACCAAAACATTTTCCACAAAAACCGTAAATTCCTCGATTTGTCTTAATTTTTACAAGCATGTCATAATCCCTAATTTGATAGGAATGCAACGAAAAAAACTCAATACATGGTGTTTAGTTAGTAACAGCGAACATTTTTTCTTCCTTTGTCACATTACTGTTTGTAGTATCATGCTACAACAACAAACTTCTTGAAAATGACCTTTCAAAGAAATCCTTCATTACTTGTTTGTATAATAATAATAATAATAGTGGCTGCTTGTATTATAGCGCACATGTCTACCTTTCAGTGTTCATGGCGCATCAAAAATGAAAAGAAAGATATATACATGTATATACATGTTCAAACACGGCAACGGAGAAGAAAATGGCAAACAACAGGCAAACACATACCAGATAAAGAATACTATTGTTCCGAACATTATAGACAGCAATTATGGTCCTCAGTGTGATAGGAACAGATACGTTTCAAGGATGACTTGCTTATGAAGGAAAATCAAACTTAAACATATTTTCCCACTCATACATTCTTCAAAATATTGTAGAGTTTTTAAATCTAAATGCCATATACTGATATCTGGGAAGATATGCTAAAAATATTTAAAATCTGATGACGTCATAATAAACTTTCACATTTTCATTTTAGGCAGGAACTTAATAACATTAAATCATTTTGCCAGCCTTGAACACCCATAAACTGGCATTTATGACTCATCGGCTATCAGAATACGTCATTATGTAATACAATTTGAGGGTCATTATCCATCCTGACGATCTTCAACGGATTTAGAATATGCATTCTATACGCATATTTAGGGCGGTGAATTAGCTCGTTCGGTAGCGCGTCTGCGTCACGATCCAAAGGACCCCGGTTCGATTCCCGGGTCCCGGTATCAAAGGTCAAAATGAATTCTACAAAATGCATGGTACTATAGATTTACGTATGGGATAACATGATTTGAAATTATGGATATCGTCTGGAATCCATGTAAAAGGGTCCATCGACGAAACTATTCCATCTGGTACATGACGGTAACAACTTTTGTATCTTTATCCACTAGCGTTTAGCCAGATGAGATTCAATTTGTTATGACAGTCTCCATTTTCCTCAACTACTCATTGCAATTAGTTTCAATGTTTGAATTGCATTTTAATGATGATGTAGGTGATCTGTATTGTGCAGTGATGGATAGCTTTTTATTTTGTGGTGTACAATGTATTTTTTGATGTGAGAAACAAACTCAATTCAATTCAATTATATCTCATTCACTATGCGAAAGTCAGTTTAATAGCACCCAAGAGCTGTATGGAAGGAAGACGATTTGTGCGCCATGTTCTCTGCGAAGTGACCTGCATTTTACCAAATAAACTCTCTAAAACAAATCGAGTGAAAATATTCACTCTAAAAAGAGTGAATACAAAAAAGAGTGAATTTCGACTGAAATTGGAGTGAATTTTGAGTGAAAATGTTCATTTTCACTCATTTTGGAGTGACGTCAGGGATCACTCCAAAATCTTCGAGTGATCCCTGACGTCACTCCAAAATGAGTGAAAATGAGCATTTTCACTCAAAATTCACTCCAATTTCACTCGAAATTCACTCTTTTTTGTATTCACTCTTTTTAGAGTGAAAATTTTCACTCGATTTTTTTTTTAGAGAGAAATCGAAACTCAGAAGCTTTTTTTTTTTTCCTCATTCGTTAGCCAGTTGTAGAGGAAGGAAGAGCTTGAAGCAGTTTGATATCTGTGGCCTTTACTGGGTTTTTGTTTGCCCATAGTATCTTTTTAATAACAATTTATATCATTTATCACTAATTCTTATTTCTTTTACGCCAGTTTCAATTTACATGATCTTTCGTGGATTGCACGTATATGTATCAATAAACTGTTGGGTCACACTTCCTATATAGATTTGAGTGACCTGTTCCGCGAAATGGTGCAAGACGTGACACATTTAACGTGACTGTTCGTTCCAAGCTGATCAAAACTCTCAAGGCTTCAGAGCACGAAAAGTTCTCCTGGTGGAAACTGCATTGACTATCTGTTCCACTGATACTTTCCCCGCCATCTATATTTATTTTTGGCTTGTAGAACTAAGCACATGCAGTATCACCCTATTTTCTTAGCCACGACAAGAGCGAATCTTGATGGACTGCTAAAAATAGCTATCTCTTCGATTATTACTATGGGCGCGCCTGATAGAGCTAATCAGTTTTCAAGTGAATCAAGAGCCGCGACCTACGAGTGAACCAAATAATCGTCAAAAGGTTAAATCGATGCAGCAGGAATCGGCTTTCATACATTGAGTACATTACGAGCACTTATAAATATATACGGTTTAACTTTCATATTTATATGCAACTTTTGCTAGGCTGTAGCTCGTCACATACTTTCATACTAACTGTAGCCCCTCTGTTTGACTGCAATACTTCTCTTTGAGGAACATTTCATTTTGATATAGCCATGGAGACTATTATGTTTTTGTTGTTTCTTGTGTTTGTGATGGAATGTATTTTGTTAGGAAGCTCACCACAAGCTCTGCTTTTTGAGGTTCTGCCTTCCTTGTACAGTCTTATGTATGTGATATAGAACATGAAAAATCTGGAAAATAAATGTTTTACGAACTTGAACTTGAACTTGAGCGAATTCAAGATGATATTTCAAACAACGCTTAATGCTGATTTCATATCATGTCGGTTGTAAATTACAAGAACATAACATAAATCAAAACATAGTCCTTGAGGCTCCCAGCGCTGTTTCAAACAGACTAGATCAGTTTTAAGATCACATCAGCATGGTTACTATATCGCAGGCCTCAATGGTACAACTACTCAAACTTGAATAACATTGCAATCATCGTCAAACTCTTTTAAACGTTTATTTCGTGTTAGATTAGTTGAACATCTGGTAAATTATCAACTTCATTGAAGTTATTGGGAATTTCCCGGAACAATTGCCATTCTCTACAGTTTTTTTTTTTAACATCGTAATGAATATAATGAGCTTTCACATACACGCACACATAATACACACACTTAGTCTTACGGAAGTTATCAGGCATAATGCTTTTAAACAGTTAAAGAGTGAAGAGTTCAATGGTAGACACGAGTTGTTGGCTATCGGTACAGTTTCAGGATGTGGTAATTCGGAAATGTTATCATGTTTGAAAAATATAAGTATTCATGAACTTATTGTTCTTGTTTTATATTTCTGAAGCAGCGAATTGCTGCGTGCTGAGTCATTCTCGCGCATCAATTGAACGAAGTTTAAATTTGAGGCTCTGAGAAACAAATACAGTCAAGTGGTGTTTGTTGTACGGGGCCTTACTCCTTTGAAAATGCACTATGGACTTTCGGCACGTGAGGTACTCAATGCAACTGGCGAAGATTATGGCGATAAGCAAATATTATTATGATACAGAGATAAGACTATGAACACAAGACGTGATAACCCATAAACTTGCCTTTGGATAGTGCTTTCATCCATAGTGTGATCGCATAAGAAAGGTGTGTTGCGACGCTTCAATAAAAGAAATGATATGGAGCCTAATTATAGTAATCCTCCAGTAAGTTAACAAAAGATAAACCAAATAGTGGTCATCCACATGGGAATTGCAGTGAAGGGTAGCAGATTACTAATTACTAATTAAATTACCATTTTATTTTACCTTGGTTGTGTGCCGCTTCATGACATGTATAGTGATGTATTATAGGGCATTGTGGACGAGTAACGTGGCATCTCCACATCTTGTTCCACGAATGTCTCTTCAATGTGTATAGGCCTGTTAAGTTTGAAATGGATAGGCCCTAGTGCTCTCTGGCAATGATAAAATATAAGCGGCCTGAATGGAGCTGTGATGAATACTGGTCTTGTATACATGATATAATGTCATGAGTATTCTCACACTATAGGATAACAAACAGTTACTTGCATGCACGAGAAATGGCCAAACAATGTCATAACAACAACAAAATCCCACTGAATTGTGTGATTTTCTTCATTTACTGATCGAACAGTATATCCAAGTCTAAAGAACTAACAGCAATCGAGCTGTTCCCTATGTCGTCAGCCTACAATTAGCATGATTAGTGTAAAAATTTCAGGCAAATTTTGAATGTTTCCCCCAATACAAACCGACTATTTTGTCTCTCGTACTAGTTAAGGGCCCTGTCACACCTTTCCGGGCAAGCTTTGCGTGCGACTTGGAAAGAACAATTTTTGCTACCCGGAGGTCCCTGCAGATGACCGGCACATGACAGCACCTAACATGTATCTAACCCGTAGTTACCCGGAGTTGCGCACGCAAGTCAAGTTTGAGGGGTATTACATTCAGTGGCGTATCTAGGGGGGGGGGCAAGGGGGGCACGTGTCCCGGGCGCCACTCCTTGGGGGCGCCGAAAACGAAAAAACGAAAAAAAAAACGAAGAAGAAAAAGAAAGAAAGAAAAAAAGAAAAAATATAAGAAGAAGAAGAAGGAGAAGAAAAACGTCACTATATCTGGATAAGAATTGTAAGATTTGATAAGCAAAAAATGACAAGAATTCCATGTTTTGTAAGCTGAAATACAGCAATTTTCGGCTCGCTCGCTGCGCTCGCTCGCCAAAATTTATCAAAAAAAAAGAGATAAAAACAAAACGTGATCGATGATGGCGTTGAAATATACAAATTTCGGCTCACTCGTGCGTACTAATTTAGAGTAATTTTTCAAGTCCCCAGTTTGTTGGTATAAATTGTTATCTATAAGGCCGTCACTATTTCTTGAGTAGAATTGTAAGATTTAATAGGCAAAAAATGACAAGAATTCCATGTTTTGTAAGCTGAAATACAAACATTTTCGGCTCGCTCGCTGCGCTCGCTCGCCAAAATTTATCAACATACTCGCTTCAGTTTGTTGGTATAAATCGTTATCTATAAGGCCGTCATTATATCTTGATTAGAACTGTAAGATTTAATAGGCAAAAAGTTACAGGAATTCCATGTTTTGTAAGCTGAAATTCAAAATTTTCGGCTCGCTCGCTGCGCTCGCTCGCCAAAATTTATCAAAAAAGAAGAAGATAAGAACAAAACGTGATGATGACGGGGAAATATAGAAACATTTTCGGCTCGCTCGCTGCGCTCGCTCGTTAAAATTTAGCTACATTTATTACATTTAAATCACCCTCAAAAGACCCCTTTTAAGTGCTTGAAAAAGCATATCATGTGGACTTTTTTTTTAAAGTCCCTACTGGGATGGGGTTGGGGTTGAACACTTTTTCAGAAATTAGGGGCGCAATTTTCGCACTTGCCCCGTTTTCCCTAGATACGCCACTGATTACATTTCACAGATTCTTTATGTAATATGTAACGACGTGAATTAGTCATCATGGAAACAATAAATGCGTCTATCATGTCTGATAAAATGCAGAGGTGGATGGCGTAGAGCACATTTAATGCTCTCAACATTTCTTTACATGTGTTGGGTTCTCTCCACCCAACAAGAATTTGTTTATGCAGGCGTCATGTTGCCTACCCCGAAATGCAGCCAAGACAGGTACACGATAAGGGGAATGTTCAAATTCTGCTCTGATCGTATAAACTTTGGGTGATTCGTGAGGACATCACGATGGATTTCTCAGGCTTTTGGCAACAAAATTTTTGGCAAGCCCCCAAATAGCGTGTGACCTCTGTGGGCATTGTATTTGCGTCGGCTGCCTCAAGCTAACATAAACATTTGAACACAATAATGTACTCTCTATCTATGTCCATACATAAGACCTATCAGATAACAAGTGTCACGTATATTATATTGTACTACGGATGCCATCGCACTGTCCAGAAATAGCCTAAGATGACCAGACAAAAATAATATGGAATATCAATTTCGCACGAAATTACCCCCGAACTTGGCTAAAGCCAAAGCAAGTACGATGTATAGTTGTTGTGTATGGTTATTTTTTTTAATCTTTCGAATAAAGACTTAATTACTCATAGGAATTAAGGATAGTAAAATCATGAAATTAAGTATGAAACAGAAAAGGCAGTTAGCAGGTAGAAATCTTTGGAACATATTCTAATCTGGGAGTGACGCCAAGGTTTCTACATCCTTTCTATTCGTTTGCCTATTTTGTTCTTAGTATTCATCTCTGATTTCAGAACCGAGGTTAACAGCTTGTAATTTAAGTCTTTAGTTTTGTTTAACATTTCTCACTTTATATATATATATATATATATATATATATATATATGTATATAATTATATTAAGTGAGAAAAATTAAAGAAAACTAAAGACTTAGATATATCTATAAAGATATTTATCTTTATTACAAATTAAACTCTACTATATCAAAAAAAAATAAGGTTTAATGTAAGTTATTTGTTAATTCGCGTACAAGCTTTATTCACTTGATACATTCATGTCTTTCACATCTGAAAATAAAATCTATGATACATGTACAAACACAGAAAAGATGTTCATCACAAAGTCCAGGCGATGCCTAACAAATGCCAGCGGAGGCCGAGCAGGCTGCAAATTTAGTCGAGCTTGAGACGCAATTTCAGCCTTATCATTCTTTGATCACCCGTCAGTAGATGGCGCGATCCTGAGAGCTGCTGGCTAGTGTAGTATGTCGAGGAAGAAACTGCGGTATAAAGGTGTAGAAAGATAGTAACCCGGAGTCAGATCTCGAAGTTTCGTTGACTGAGCACCGATGTCAATCAAAAACAAATTGCAGAACCATCTAAGAAGTATACTGTATAGTCCATAAATTCCTGGGCCCGACGTATTTTGTTTTTCAACGAAAGTTTAGAAAAGTCCTTTCTGTTTCGCATGTTATTTTCGATAAACTTTGAGATGCACTTTGTCCCTTTTTCTTTGATATCTTTATCAAGGAAAAACAAGAGAAAAGTAGAAAGAGAAATGCCTAGGATGGTGTAGTATTGGTTGAGGTGCGGGGGATTAAGCTTTTAACTTTTTGCGAAAATACTTTGAAACAACTTTATGAAATGTTAAAGAGCATACAATTCTAAGAAGAATTGAAAGTTTATTTGATGAAAATCGGTTTTGAAATGGCTATAGTATCCAAAAACAAAGTTAAACAAAGCGACCCTAATAAAAGGTTGGTCTCACCTTTTAATAGGATCGTTTTGTTTTGGATATTTTAGTCATTTCAAGACCCATTTTCATGAAATAAACTTTGAATTCCTCTTGGCTTTATATGCTCTTTCATATTTCTTAAGAGGTTTCTTATGACCTAAAATCATCATAGAAAAAAAAAAACAACAACTGGAAATAGTAGAGGCTACTATGTAATCCCGTGAGATTTTTGTGCCAAAATTGATTTTTTTGGCTAACTTTGTTAATTTGGGGGTGCTGAATCCAAAAAACTTTGGTTCCATTTTTTCTGACCACGTCTTCAGCCGCCATTTTGAATTTCAAAATGGCCGCCATAGCAAACTGTATTTTTATCCATATCTCATTAAGTGAGCATTGTAGAAGCTTCAAATTTGGTGCAAAATGCATGGTTGTGATGTCAGACACTCTGATATATCATTTTCTGATATTGTGGATTGTTTTGATACAATTACTAGGCTGCCATCTTGAAATTCAAAATGGCCGCCGTAGCGATTTTACGCATATCTCATGTTGCAATTATTGTAGGAGCATCAAAGTTTCAGTAATGCACATGCTTGTGGTGTCTAACGTTCCAGTACAGCTGTTTCCTACAGTAGATCATTAGATAGGCCACCATCTTGAAATTCAAGGTGGTGGCCAAAGAAAAACATATAAATGTAATACTGTGGTAACCGCCATACATGAATTTGCCAAAATTGTCCTAGTTAGACCGAATTCATTTTCAGGTCACGCAGAACGACAGCCATCTCTTAATTCAAAATTGCCGCCATAAATTCAGACTGTAAGGACGAGGTTCCAATGACGTCATCAAGCCATCCTGAGGGGCAAACACTGCGTGGGGGGGGGGGGGGGGAAGGGTCCCATACCACTTCCCATAAGTGTGGGTAAGCGTGTAAGCGTTACATCCCACATCCCATAATAGCCAAGCGGGTATGTGGTTCGCGTACACGTGATTTGTTTTAACTCTCAGGCAAGACATTATTTGTTGTCATGGAACCTTGTTAATAGTTGTTTTTAATCCCAGTCATTACAAAAGCAAGCATTGATTAATGCGATTAAAGGTGAGGTTCAAAAACTTGATACTGCCTCGAGAGAATAAAGACAAACAAGTAAAAGTCTCGCAATGGCAAAAATGCCATAGTCACCCTACCAGGCATCCCATTCACAGGCGTGTTTGTTGACCACGGAGCTCATAATTGCTGGATGTATTTCTGGAATAACACAGAATGAATAAGGAATGCCAATGAGTAGATTTTACCTGATTGCCCTTGTGTGGGTCATCCTTAATTATCAAGACTTCCAAGATGCTTACTGATGTACCGCCAATGATTCTAAAACTACAAAGGAGCAATAATAGCTCAGTTCTTTGGCACTTTGGATGCATAAGAATTCCTCAACAATTTAGAACATCATCACACGAGGGCAATCTCAAAAATTGCCACTGCATTGAAACTTATGAATATGGTGCTTGGCAATCAGATATCGGAAACGTTCAAGGAAGATATTCTAGAAAGGGATGAAAAAGAAAGTTTTCATGTTCTGTACTAAGAATTTGTATCTGAAAGAATTTTTAAAAAAAGAATTAAAAAAAAAAACCTGTCTGGGATAATATGAGAAAAGATCTGTCTGGGATAATATGAGAAAGGCCAGACATTCAGCTCTTGCAATTGAAATATTCTGTGTAAGATTGAATCAAAAGTCGTAAGCTTAAGAGGGCCACAATCTTCTTATAACGCTTCTACCAGTACAACAATCTGATAAACTTGTCATTATCCAGTCATTACTGGACGATACAATTATCGGAAGTTATATAAGTTCTACTGTTCTAAGTAATTCCACAATCACTCTCCATCTCACAATTTTATGGCCTTCTTTTCCATCTGACACAGAACAGGGAAAAAAAAAGAAACAAAGGGTTCATCAAAGATGCCATGGGAGCTGTCACCTGTCACAACGAGGAAGCTGATATCCTCATTCCATTGCATGTATTAGATGCTACTTCAAGAGCAACAGAGAATTTCAGAGATATTGATGATTATTACGCATAGACACTGACATTTTCATTCTCCTAATGGATCTTTGCTTTACTTTTGCAACTGCATAGCACGTTGTCTGCTCCATCACTGGAAAAGAAGATGATAAAGTACAATTGACACTGTTGAGAGATTATGTTCTGCAAATTGTTGCGAAAAACAAAGGTCTGCTTGCTCATGCCTTTCATGGCAAAGGCTGAAGTTGAGAATTTGAGGATGTCTCAAAGAGCAGATGGATCAAGAATTCTCTAAGCCTTGAATCATGCAGAATGTGCAATGAGACAGTCCATGCCTTCCAGAAGTTGGGCGTAGATGACTTCAACCTGGACAATTGCTCTCGTAGAATCTTGATACAACACATCCAGAGAACAAACCTTGTAAACCTTCACAACCTAATTTGTGCCTCTACTTCAGGGGAATATAATATGGTACATTGTCGTTATTTCAAGCGGATATACATAAACTGTGCAATTAAATGCTTTGAGCTCCCTACACCAATGGTAGCCACAGAATTCATTATCATGTTCATATGGCAAGAAATGCAAAAGTCATTGTTTCTGGAAGAATTTAGAACCAATGCTCCACTGTGTTCAGCCCTATACAAGTGCTGTGACTTCAAAAACACATGCAGGGAACGAGCCTAGAAGACATTAACTAAGTAAATTTCCGATAAATTTTCAAGTATACCCACACGGCTAATATTGTTTATTTAAACTCCACAACCAAATCGTCTAAATGGGAGCATTTAGTCACTCAGACACAGTTATTTAGGCACTTTTGAAAGTCATTTGCTTTGACACCAGAATCACATGATTTCCCATTCACAAATTTTGCCCAAATGCAATGCTCTTGAAGGATTGTTTCCCATGGCAGCCATTTTGCATTTCAATGTGGCAGTGTACCTGCAGGAAACAGTTCCGTCTATGCAATGATAATACTATTTATTGAAGTGATTCACTTCCACATATTTGTAGGTCCTACATGAAAGTGCTCCAGCATGCTTGAGTTTGCAGGGTAAAGATCTTTCAGCACCAAATATGGGTCGAAATCCACATCTTGAATTTCAAGAGTGGCAGCCAATGCGAATAATCCATTATTACAGAATGTATGATTATGTGCGTGTATGTTTGTAAAAGAATGTACAATGTACACCTCCATAAACATTGATATGCCTAAAAGTTGCTTGTAACCATAGATATTAGCTGAAAAGCAGCCATTTTGAATGATACAATGGCAGCCTCAAAAATGATCTGCAATTTTACGGAGGGGATCAAAGTGCATCTGAATGTTCAACATCATGAGCCCGGTTTATGCCCGGAATGTGAACTTTCTGTATTGTTTACAACATGAAATATTGGTCAAGATATGCATTCTGGTATGGCGGCCATTTTGAATTTCAAGATGGCCACCTACTAGTATAATATCAAAATGGACAGAAAAAGATGTTTCAGAAAGTCTGATAGCATACGCATGCTCTTTGCCCCTAGTTAGAACCTTACACACTGCATACGACTCCAGATATAGGCCCAATTACATATGCTGTGGTGGCCATTTTGAATTTCAAGATGGCCGCTAACCAAAATGATCCATCATTTAAAACAAAAATGTATATATTAGCATGTCACATCATGTCACATGTCACTTGTCACATCATAAGCATGCTTTTTGCCTCAAATTTATACTTTCCATAATGCTTACAACCTGAGATACAGGTAAAAACACAGTTAGTTATGGCGGCCATTTTGAATTTCAAGATGGCAGCCCTCAAATTGTATCAAAACACTCTACAATAACAGGAAATGGTGTATCAGAATGTCTGACATCATAAACATGCTTTTTGCATCAAATTTGAACCTTCATTGATGCTCACATTATGAGAACTGGGTCAAAATACAGTTTGCTATGGCGGCCATTTTGAAATTCAAAATGGCGGCTGAAGACGTGGTCGAAAAAAATGGAACCAAAGTTTTTTGGATTCAGCACCCCAAAATTGACAAAGTTAGCTAAAAAAATCAATTTTGGCACGAAAATCTCACGGGATCCAATATTTCGACATAGCAGACCGTACTAAAACCTGAAGCCCCATCTCAACTGAAACTGTACCATCCCTTTAGCGTCTCCATTGCCGTTTTGCAGTCCCATAACTGCAGGAGCAAGACCCCATAGGCCTCTTTTCCGCTGCTATTTACAGATGTGAGAGGAAACCGCATTATGGCCTACAAACACAACTTGCCTTATCGGTGAGAAGACAGGCCTCTGATGGACACATACAATTTTGCCTTTGATCGATCTCACGAGCCATCTAAGCTTCATGTGAGAAAATTTGAGGAAAGACCAACAATTATAACACTAATAAAAGCTGGGACAATGCTGTATTGTTCGATCTACATCTCGACTCTTGATATATCGCAAAGGAAGTAACTGTTTTTGATGATCATCCAAATGCGGAACGATTTGGATTTCTCACAACGATGGCAGTACAATGTACATGTACAGCCTCCTCTCGTGATATGAAGTTCATCACTATCATTAAATACCATGACGATACGTTTAGCTCCTGTGAAGAGAGAAATCCATCTTCCTGACCGGTCTTGATCCTCTTTGCTTTGTTGTGTGTACGCCGAAAAAAGGGGTCTTTATCGAAGACAGACTTGAAGATATCCCTTCTACTCGTTGATTCTACAATGTGTAACTTCCAGATTTCCCCGGTATCAGACTTAACGGTTATTGAGCGAGTGCAAGATGTTATGTGTATTTTGTTTCTTTCTGTGCTTCCCACTTTCACTATTTTATAAGATTTATATTAGTGTTTTCCAGTACCTTTTTCTGATCGTGCAAACAGAACAGTTAAAAATTATCAGGGACTGCCAATCATACCTATTGGCGCCCATAATCACAATTTGGTAATCAAAGAAACATGAAGCAGTCTGCTTATGAGTTACGAGGTTAATGTATAAAATGTACTAGAAGTGGGGTTAAGTAATTCTACCAACCATACGAATGATGGGAGAGGGGTATCTGCCTTCCTCGTCACCCGTCGGTTCCAACATGCTTTCACAGCTTTCAAAATTTGTCACAACCTTCACCGCGAAGCCGATTATATACACTTACTTTTGCCTTAGAACATCTTGCATCGATCACTTTGCGAACATCATCGTTGACATACTCCTGATTTTATTTATGCATACAGGATGAATGCATCCTCTGAAAGTTCACTGATAATTGACCCCAAAATACGCTGAATAATCATTCTTCATGACAGCAGAGAGGGAATGCTTAACACTACAAGCGAGACATATAAACAAATGTATAACATAACGAAATAATGGTATGTTATAGGACAAGTTTAGAGTGACAAAACATGGCAGATATCGCTCAGAACAATAATTCGCATGGAAGAGCAGCAGTGGCACATACTTGTATAACAACATCGTTAAAAGAAAGACAATCTCTATGATGGCAAAAAGTGATTATGATTCTAAATATATGACTGTGCAGCTATGTTTAGGTGTTGATACAAACACGATTACTTTTATCCACTCCGCATCGACGTGTGCTACAAACGCGATGGTAGGCAGGAATCTTGGATATGTGTTAAACTGGTGCTTGATTGTATACGTTTACATGTAATTGTACTTGACTTGAACATTGTATTTCACTGGTAGTGAAACCTAATCTGGCTGCTACACACACACACACACACACACACACACACACACACACACACACACACACACACACACACACACACAACAGTAACTTCAATTGTTTTCAACTAAAGTTGTTTTATCTGAAATGGCAAAACGAAGAAGCTGTTTGTAGAAATTAACATACCATATATACAATCTTACGTTTATTTGATTTCTATATACAGCTTCCTAGTTCTGCCTCCCCCCCCCCCCCCCCCAAAAAAAAAAAAAAAAATGGTTTTGTCGAAAGCAGCTTATGATCATCATTTTGAGGAGTCTTTGATGATACTGGTAAACTTCGTCATTATCTAGTACATACAATACCATGTTCTTTAAAGGGGAAGGCTAGTAACCGATCAGTGAGAATCAGTGGAAATGCTGGGAGATGATTGTTCCAATCCTTATGGGATTCATTCAAGAGTTCATTGTATATCTATTGTTGTGTGAAAATGATTTGCTTCAGAACGGTCTCATATTCACGTAATGTGCAGATTAATGCTCCGTCACTGACCAGGGACGCTAACCTGGAAGCATTAAACTGCACATTACTTGAATATGAGACCATTCTGAAGCAAATCATTTTCACACAACAATAGATATACAATGAACTCTTGAATGAATCCCATAAGGATTGGAACAATCATCTCCTAGCATTTCCACTGATTCCCACTCATCAGTTACTAGCCTTCCCCTTTAACACCGGATCTCTTTGAAAAAAAAAGTGCAATTATATATGTGAAGCCCAGTTCTTGAAAACGGTATGATAATCCACTCGAATCGATTTTCTTAATTTCAGTAGGTTCTATTCAGATGAGAAAATCATGACGTTAATGATGCGCACAAAGATCTGAACAGAAAAGACAAAACATCAGCTTTCTGAGTCATAAAATAATCTTTAATTTTTAAGAATATAGAATTTACAAAACATCTAATGAACATCATTTTTAGTCACTGCAGAGTGATATAATTCAGGAATCTGCAAATATAGATTTCTATGTATGCAAGAATACACAATATCAATTGGAGAGTTTTATCCCAAAATTGTCTAAGCGCCATTTTTAAACAGTTTAAAGTAAGTCCATCATTGCATAGAACAAAACTAAACTTTTCCAGTAATACCTCTTTTGTAATATAACAACGAATATTCTATACAGATAGAAGTTATGCTTACAAATATCCTGTTTTTTCTTATGGTTTTCTTTATTTTTTAGCAGCTTTAATCACAAATATCTCAATTTAACAAGAATGGACTCCGCTCATTTTGTGTTAAAACCCTTCAATTACAATCAAGTAGATACATAGATTGTAAGCACTCATTGCTACTTTCCCAAGTACGCCAATAGATATGCCCTTTGTTACCAAAACTGCAAAATGGGGCAGGATCGATTCATACAGTATAAAATTGAAGGCAATTCCTGTGTAAATGACTGTTATTATGAATAAGACTGTAGAACATGACATACCGTGTAGTTACATAAATTATCGAGAGTTCCTGACGTAACCAGTAATTTGATGTCAAAGCCTTTCATCACATGAATTTATATGTTTGTTTTGGAGTTTGTTTTGTTTTTCAACACAACAACAGCACAGACAAGAGCTGTCTGTTAAAGATAAGTCTTAATCCACATTACATCACCACACAGCCATACCAGGTGTAACATACATGTGCTGTCTAATTCGCAACAAATCAATCAAGGTAGATCTAGTTAGAGCAAAATCAAAAGCACTCTCGTGCTTTCATTAATGATGTGTATTGTTAAAAAAAACCATCTAAGTTTTAAAGTGCAGTCTGATTCAGCTTGAAATGATGATAATGTGACACCACTATTAGAAAGACAACCAAGTATAATAGTGCCATCTCCTTCAGCTCATAATGATGATAATTCACATATCCCTTCACAGTTGTATACATTTCAAAGATAATACAATGTATGTAAAAGTAAGAAATCTGGTCAATGGCTACACAAAATTGATCATGGCATTGCTCATGTGCATTGACCAAAAAAACGTTTGTGCATTTACAGAATATTCCTTTATAACAAAAAAATGATGACCAAAAGGTGCTTAACCACAAAATGATGCTCACAGTGCCATATTTTAAGAGAGAAAATAGTTAAAGTGAAGTATGCATTGTGGTCGGACAGATTGCCTCACCTGATTGTGTGAAAATTTTGGTATAGTGTATGGCTGTACCATATACAGCTGATTTCAGACCAAAGAGAGAACAATGTTGCATGGTTTTATCAACATAATATTGTCATCTTTTTTTTTGGCAGACATCAGTTGTAGATCTAGTAGGGTCTAGACCTACAGAATTTCAAGTAGATTGAGTGGTCTATTTGTTATAACAATTTCTAATCGTGCATGTTTATTGATGCACCAGTACCAGACTATAGAACTCCACATAATAAATTATCCCTTGTGCAGTTCTGTTTCATCTCGACCTGCAGTGTAGGTGAAATAAATCGGCACTTGGGAAGATATCTTATTTGTCACTTTATAATCCAGTATGACGGATGATAGAGCATAACATGCATTTACTGTATAATAATGGATTCACTGTGCTATATTATGAAATGATAGCTTTCTCATCCTCCCTTGTAATCTCATTCTCATCCTCTTCAGGGGCAACATAGCGAGTTGGAGCAACCTCAAAGAGCATCTGGAAGAACACGGTGATGTGCTCTGGGGGAAAAAACAAAAACAAAGATTATAAAAATAAGTTTAAGCATGGGTGACCTCTCATTCTCAATCATTGCACATCAACTCATTTTTGTGTGCATGTTGGATTACTATATCAATTCAATTCATTGTTTTTAGCAGGTTTTGATAGATTGATAGATTTTTCAGGCAATATTTCAGGTTTGATCCAGGTGTCTAAGAGGAATATGTTGCAAATCTGCAGCAAATGTAAATCAATCTTCATCCATTTTAACATTCTTCTACTAATGCAAATCTGTAGGGCCTATATAAGCTTTGTATATGTGTACGTGTGGGGCCTTCTGTTAGCAAAACTGAACTGCAATATACAGAGTGTGAGTATGATCTCAGGATATTTCAGCAAACATCCATTCAAACTGACATGACAGTGACAAGCTGAATTCCTATGAATGTACGCTCTTCAAGACTTAAAACCCTTGCAAACACAGATTGCACAATACCATTTCATGAACAACTGAAAGCACATTATCTGATTTCAGTATAAAAGAAGTTGAAAGTAATTGTGTTGTTTTTGTTGAAATGTATGGTTAGAGTGGGAGATTGGACATAGGCCTAAATTACTGTCTATTATCAGAGATTATTTGCACTGCACTGCTAATGCAGGTAATGTTATGCAAAAACGTACTCATCAGCGTAATAAATATGATGTACGTTAACTCAGAAGGAGCCTCAGTAAATTGTTACAAGAGGAAGAAAGAAAGAAAGATAAAAAAAGAGAGAAATACAGACGTGGGTAATGAGTCAGAGTATACTGAAGAGATAAAAGGTGGGAAAAAATGTGAGAGAGGAAGAAAGCCTTGCTAAATCTGTATGAATATCACGACTGAAAACAAAAGGATTACATTCCTATAAAATCTATAAATGCAAGACATATAAACATGAAAATGTATCCTATTGTTTTGCACTAAGAAGCATACACTAAATTATACACTCACTCATGAAACTGAGTTCCTTCTTGTAGTACACAAAGGGAATATAAAAGATAAGACCCGACAAGATGAACAGAAAAGCGTAGAGAAATTCAAGGGCAGGTTCCTCAATGATGGGTGCGATGATCAGGTAGATCGAGGCAATCAGAACAATGATGGGTAGGATAAGAGGAACCTAAAAATCACACAAACAGGAAACATTCAACAAAATCAATGCAAATTTAGAATGTCAATCATGCACACGTTAAATTTTAGCATGTGTAGACTGGAAAATTCTCCAGAAAATTGTTTATTTTCTTGAAGCATATCTTCAACCATTCTACAAGGACAGAGATTTGGCATCTCCTCTATTTGGGAATGATAAATGATTATGATTGTAGTGCCAAAATGTTATTACATACTGAAAATAGAGTGTAGACAGTATTCACAAAGGACAGCCTCCTCCATATGCCTGCAACCACTGTTATACCAAATGGCCCTTTATCACTACCTCTGCACTGCCAGACAACATCTCATAAGCTTGCATAAAGAGAGATAGCATATGTCAATCAGTTTGTCCAAGACCAGATGCACTGAGCATCACTTAACCTCTCAAGAGTCAAGAACCTTTATATTGAAATGTTCTTCATGAAAGTGTCAAATTGAAATAGTCCATGATTTCTTCATGAATGCAACTCTTTATTCAAATGTAATATGGGTGCAGTATGGCCTGTGAATTTGACAGAAAGTGCACTAGACATAGTCAATATCATTTTGTTCTATGTCTCATCAACATTGTCAACTAAAACAACAAATACTAGATGAGCTCCCACATTACAAATGTGGCAAACCATAACCAGGTGATGGTGATTGCAAAACTGTGGTGAGAAGAGTACCTTGATAGGCCTCTTCCACTCGGGGTGCTTGTACCGGAGATAAAGCAAGGCAGAAACTGTCATCCCATAGAACATCCAGGCGGCAAAGCTGAAGTAGTTCACGAGGGTGTCAAAGTCACTTGGTATCAGCATGGCAATGGCCAGAATAGACTGAGGAATAACAAATGGCATGACACATAGTCTATTATCAGCAAAATATTGTGCGAGACAGACTTTTAGCCTTTCAAATGTCACCATACTTTGGTCCTAGAACTTTACTAGGACCTCAAAAACTGATAGCATATACACCTTTTATTGACAACAGCTACCATGGCAACAGATAGGCACCAAGTATTTCACTGAGAATGCTGAAGTTACTGCTGTGATAATGAAAAAGATTGCCAGTGTCTTTCTGAAACAGGTTCTAAATTGCCCTTTACCCATGCATATTACTTGAGTAATCAAATGAACAGCAGAACCATTTATGTTTGGTTTGTTACAAAACTGACTATATGATTTTTATGACTTTTAATATCTACTTACACCTAAATTAAAGTTTCTGCAATTCACGTCTGCTCTGATATTCTTAAACGTACTATACGAAGCATTCAAACAGTATAAGATGCAAGACAACAGAGATTCCAATTTTTGATTCACTACTGGTAGATTTGGCAGAAATACATACATAATAAAACAATAACAAAAACACTTATAAATAGATATGAGATCAGTTTCAAAATTTATGGACCCTAGAGAGAATGGGATTACAGCATCCAATGTGTAAATTGTTGTGGCCAGTCTGTGCAAAGAGGATCTAAGAGCAAGGTACTCACGGTGAATATCATTGCAGGAAATGGAGTCAAGCGCTTCACGTGTATCATGGACAGCACCTCTATCATGTGACCTTCTCTGGCAGCAACATACGTTAATCTGTCAAATAAATGGTCAGTGGTCATCATGAATGCATGTAGAAAATCTGTCTGAATATACAACAAAATGCCAATAGTTCTTAGGTACATGGGTGTAGCGATGCCATGCAGGCTATATGATAGCATTATTATAAACATAAATTTGCAGAGATCATATATACACCTTCCTACCTATGCAGATATATACATTCAGTACAAGTTTGCTGTCACTATTAATGCTAGTATAACTCTCTTCTATCTTATGTCACGATGATAATGATGATATCTCAGTAGCTGATGCCAACACAACCATGGCAGACTGAAAACCCTTTTCCACTAAAGATGATATCTACTGAGAAATCAGGTTGGTTTACTTTACTAACTTTGGAAATGATGTTTTATCATGCAAGCACACCATACGAATGCCAAACAGACTGACCATGTGATATTAAGTCGACGATGACACTTGGGATAGTTTTCAAGCACAAATTAGTACCATGAGTTCTTAAAACCAGGCCAATGTAAAATACTTATAGAGAGTTTTTATTGTCATATTCTGTAATGCATAGAAGACTTATGTAGGCCTTGTGACTCACTCTCACTAATGGAAACAAAAAAGGAATTGGTGTCCCTTCAGAATTCATTTACATTTTTGCAAAAGAACAAAATCACACTTACATTCCTCTTCGTGGTAAAGAGACTAAGAATAACATGCAATGCACACATCAGATAATGAATCTGGAGAAAAATGACCCAACTACAACGTGTTGGAAGCAATAATGTGAATGTATATTGCTTGAGCTAGCAAAGGACAGCTTTTTTCATTAATGTATAAAATGTAATGCATGACATGATTCCTTATCTTGTTTTGTTTTAAACTATTTCTTCCCTTTGATTTTTCTTTGGTAGAAACTTTACCTGCCAGCAGTGAAGACGGTGCCATTAGCAGACCCATAAGTGGAGCAACACACAAAGAATGGAATGAGCCATGACATGAAACCAAACTTTCGATCACCAAACGTCTGGGTGACATAGGTCACCATGCAATAGGGGATGAGAATGAAAATATGCATATATATATTTCATTCTAAATAAATACAGAATTGTGACTGATGACCACGAAAAACTGATATCTAAATTGCTTAAAGAACAGGAAAAGATGGAATGTCTATGCAGGTAAATGATAAAGGTATCGACATGATTCTCAAACTCATTTTCTTGGGTGGTGCATATACCCTGGCTTGCCATTTTCCATTTACTTTTTTGTCTTCATAAAGTTCGAAATTACATAAAATAAACAGACATTCTCTTTCCTCACAAGGAAGTCTTATATATCACAGAACGTTCCCTACGATATAATATTATCAAATACATACATGCACACACAAAAACACACACACATTATATTATAGTGCTTTTGATGAAAGTTTGGGTGATGCAAAGAATGTTCACACAATTTGAGCAAAAGTATGATTTTATATGAAAAGTAAAATCAGTGGACATTCAAAGCTTTTACAGAAGCTATGACTTGCTTTATGCAATGACTAAAAGGCATGTTAGTGACTCAGGTCTAAAAACAAAAGAAACAGAAGTTGTGTTGGGTATTGAGATGTAAACATAAAGTTTAGTAGTATACTTGTGAGCATGTGGAAATGAGTGTTGAATAACATGCTAGGCAATATTTTCACCCACAGAGTGCAAAAGGGAATGCTGACATGAACTAACAAGGGAAAAAATTATATTCTTCCAAGCATTATGTTTGAAACATGATGATTGTAAATACAGGTAATGCATGTATACATGTGAATATATTCCAAAGATATATAATCATGCAAATGTATACGAATCATCAAACATATGTTAGTTATACTCATTTAGTTGCAGGCTGACATAAAGGAATCTAACTTCCCACATGGCTGTGATACATGAATGGTTATTTGATCTACAACCCTTTAGCTATGAATTATATACAGATAAATAAAACACAATGAAATGCATATGAATCGTAATAATACTTTACACTCTATTTCCTTACAAATCAATATTTTAAATGTAGCTTATCCTATCAATGTAGTGGTCAGAAAATGAGTTTTAGCTCATTTTTACAAGGCACTTAATAAGCAGGCCACTACGTCACTCACAGCAAATTTTGCAAAAATGCTATTATTAACTAAAAATATTATTAACTACTACAGACGCCCATTTGTCATGAGCAGACATATAAGTAAAAGAAAAGTGCTCAATAAAAGCAGAGCACAGATTCCATTCCATGGCAATTTCAAGATGCTAATAGTTAATTTACTCACAGATCATCTATTCATCATGTGGAAGAAATATTATCATCTAAACATCAACCATTTTCAAAATGAGTTGTATCTGAAATTGAATTGTTATTCAAAGTTATTTGAACAGTTCTCACACTGTTAGAAGCTCAACAAGTTCCATGTAGCAAAATATGTCATAACTAAGAATATTGCACATGTTACACAGCACCCTTGCAAAACCAACAACTTTGGAGTGTCAAAAAATATTTACAGCTTCTTTTGTGCAAGTATACCCATATAGGAAATCAGTGACTGCTTTGCCATGGAGAAAAGAAGAACATGAACCAAAAAAAAAATCACAATTTAATGATGAAAAGTTATCAACTGATACGATCCAAAAAGAATACAGAATAATACACAAGAGAGTATGCTACAAATGCCATATTGTCACAACCAAACACAAAAATCTAGAGTTTGAATCTGATTGGGACATCAACGTCTCTCAAAACGAGCACTTCATGTCTTTACTAAAATAACATGGGATGGAAGTTAATTGGATTTGTTACATAAAATATCACGAGCTCAATGTACATGAAATGTATAAGCTAAATTTTCTATTTGATAGAAGCACAGATTATGTAATGATACAACAGAGGGAAGAATGTTTGGAATATAAATGATAGCACAAACAACTCTCTGTCAAGGAACATAGTGAATTCACTACTCCTGCTGAAAAAGGAAAAAATGCTTAGGACTATTGCCAAATATGAAGAATGAAACTAGATTGCAGTTCAAATAATTGTAAGTATCTAAAATCATGCTTAGGGGCAAATTTAATTACAGCGTAAAGAAGTCTCAGAATTTAAGATAAGTTTTAAGGATACAAACCCTGAATTTGTATTTACTCCCTCCCAAGGGATTTATCATCAAATTTACATACAAATCATCAATATCAGACTAGTCCAGATCTCCTCCACTACACTATAACATCATTGAACATTATAGTGTGATTATGCTATAAGCATCCCCACTGGATTGAGGACTATCATATCCTTACTTCTAAACACTGAAAGTGTGCCATTTATCACATAATTGCATATAGGGGAGAGTTTAATTCACACCATGTGCAAGAAAACCTGGTAATGGTTATAATATAAGTAGTAGGCATTGGTTTTATGTAACATTTCACTCAATGTTCCAGTTCAAAAACTTTTGTTTTTTGTTGTGGTTGTTATTTTGCTACAGTAATTTTTTCAGTCTCAAGATTATTGCAAATTGTATTTCTGATCAGTTACATCTACGAGGACTCCCTCTGACCCGTCACAATTAAGACCCTTTATATAATATATAAAGATGGGTTTTAACCTTTGCAGGAATATTGGATATGATCATGCATACAAGGCAAAGTGTACGATGAAAAATATTGCTGCACAATACTTCTAATGTATACATCATAATACACCACTTCAAAATCAGGTGATACTATGGGAGAAAGACTTACTTTCAGTTTTATCCCCAATCAGAAAGATATGATTTGAATACAAACTCAGACAAATTCATAAATTTCAGTGAGGTCTGTTGATGATGGCTTGGTGAAAACTGAATCAGTGGATATGAAATAGGCATGAAATTGATTCTTTAACAATTTGGTTTGCTTTTCTTTTTCTTTTAGTTTAGACTTAAATTCTACCTTCCAGTGGCAAACAAACTCCCATTGGCTGCCCCAAATGTTGAGCAGGCTACAAAGAATGGTATGCACCATGCCATGACTCCCAATGTACGATCAGCAAAAGTCTACAAGCAAAAGCAAAGAGAAAGGCTTTTGACAGTGAGGCTAATTTTCTTAAATTTTTTCTGAAGGAAACAAAAATCCAAATGTACATGTGGATCAAATGAAAGCAGCAATATTAATTAAAGGTTCAGTTTACCTTTGGGAGTAGTGATTTCAAAAATGATCAAGATATCACATTTGATGCATATGTGTAGGTCTGATGTATCACAAAACATCCTACCATATAAAGTTTTCGCAATAAAGCCTAAAATATAAAGAAATACGAGTGTTTTTCTCAATAAACCGTAACTGTAGACGGCTTAGTCTGGAAACATTTTTATTATAACTATTGTTCACACTTTGTGTATTTAACAACACTAAACCCCGATTACATGGATTGAAATTTTTACAGTGGTTGTTTCTATCCCTAACTCACATTTTAGAACTATTTTAAAGCATTATTGCTGGTTTTTGTTTTGTCTGCAGATGGTAAATTATGCCTTTAAAAGTAAAACACATCAAAGAAAGTTTGAAGAAAACTGGACAATCAATAAAAAGTTATGAATTCTTAACATTCCAGTACCTTCATCGTTGGATAACAAGACTACCACAGTCCATGACATTATTATGGGCAACAATAAAGAAAATCTGCACTCCAGATACAGTCAGACCGCAGCACGTATGCTAATGAGCCGATCTGGCAAGATTTATTCAGCACTCTCGTTGACAATCTTTGCGTTCAAAAGATGTCTCGTCGTGCAAGATTTTGCGAGAGTTTGACAGGGCTATGGTTTTCACAGTGTAGCGACTTGTACATACATTCGTCATGGCTACAAGTCAGAATAAATTGTTCTGCAGACTTTGATCTTTATTTTGATACTAAATTTGTGTATAATATCAGATCTTATCATGACGAATTTGCGTGAATTTTACCTGCTTTTCATGGAAGATTTTGTCGTCTACAGTCATTTAAAAAACTGTTGTTTCTGACTTTGGCTTTTTCGTAGAGAGGAAGCTTAGATACTCACCATATATTGGAGTCAAGGAGACGCAAACATGATTTATACCCCTACTAGTTTTTCTATTTGAAATGTCTGTAAAATTCACTCCTAAGCCAGAATTATGCTCCACACAAAGCGTACAGTGGCGCGAAAGAGCTCTCTCATTGGACAATGCTTGCATCCAGCACTTGAACTAGGCTTGAACTACACGCGTGCCAAGAAACCGCAAGTGGCATCAAACCGTTATGTAGCAGCGTAATGACGTAATGCAAGCGCTGAATGCAAGCGCTGTCCAATGAGAGAGCTTACTCTTGAGATTGCACGGTTTCAAGCTGATCAGAACTGACATCGATGCATATTTTACTGGTGCCTGACCGGTTTAAGCAACAAATTGTCAAGATATTTACATGGATAGAAAGATTAAGAGATAGACTACCAAATAATGCATTTTCATTGAGATGCAAAGTGAATTTGGTATTCTTTTGACGTCTTGAACGTGTACTGCACGAATTACTTTTTTCATCAGTTTTCAAGGTCAAATTACGCTATGATATTTTCCATTTACAATAATTTGAGTAACATGTGATGATAGTTTACATACTTTCCTTGAATTTTATACCAAATTTGTGAATATAAGGTGTATTTTTGTTGCCGAAAGCCAAAGGACAAAATCCCCTTACTCAGCTCATTAGTATGCAAGCCTCGAGCGGGGCTTGCATACGAGTTGAATAAATACGAGCGAATTATCGGGTGCTGCGGTCTGACTGAGATAATTCCATAAATTTTATTGATCATAAAAAGTATACATTCCATCAACTTGTTACTGCAATATGTTAAGGTTCACATTAGTCCACCTGCTGTCTCAAAGAGGTAAGCAAAGTAGTGTTCTTTCACTATGATAGAAGAGTCACATAATGTTGTTTTCTAAAATATTTTCATTTAATTGTTGATCATAATGATGTTATGAACCTTAGTAGTCTTCTTATCCAGCAACAGCCCAAAAACTTGAGATATTCATGACTTTTGAATCAATTGTCCAATTTTCCTGAAACTTCCAATGATGTGTTCTACACCATTGCTGCTTTCACTCAATCCACATTTACGTTTGGATTTTAATTTCCCTTAATATGGCATTGACATTACCACAGCTACAAGGTTGGACAATAATTCTGCATCATAGCATTTTGAGACAGTGGTCCTGAAAGGGTCAAAGGGGAAACAGGAAGAGTTGTCCAGTTAGTAATGTCCATCGATAGCCAATCATATTTAATCACAGCTACATATGCCTCGAAACACTGAAGGGAAGGGAAAGAAGCATTTAGGAAAGGTTATGCATACCAGAAGGGAATCTACATAAGGCAACTACTTTCTATAAATTCTTAATTAGGACTGTTATGAGAACAGAAAGCTACAAGAGTTAGCAAAATACAAAACATAACAAAACAAAAAAGGTCTGATAAGCAAACCAAACCATATGTACTGAACTCTGTCAATCAGCTTTTAAAATTTTTCTTTCACTATCTCTCACACTAGCTAATATGGAAAAGCAGGTTTTGCTAACATTTTTGCAAATATTAAAAAAGCTGGTTAGAATACACTCACAAAAGATTAATAAATACTCTTAATAGATGTATACAATCAACAGTGACATGGCATTCATTGTCACAGACTGAACAAATCTAAAGAATTCTACATCCAGAAACAAGCAGCAGTACAAAGGTGTTTTGCTGTAGAAAAGACATTGCCATGGCAACACCATATATACCTTCCTGCTGTAAACATGGTACCATGATTGGAACCAAAGGTGGAACAGGCCACAGATAGAGGTACCAGCCACGACACACTGCCCAAGGTACGGTCTGCAAATGTCTTATCCCAAGCACATACAAATACATGTTAATTCATACTCGTGCTTGCAGCCGGTGCATACATTATAAGGAAAACGTAACTGCTAACTTGTGGGAAAAACACAAGCTAACAAATTCTCTATACCAGGCGTTACTAGCTATACCCTTAAAACAATGAAGAGTAAGGCTCGGAGGATGCAATTGAAGGATGAGTAAAGTAATTCCACTTTGATCTTGAATCAAAAAGCCAAAAGTTCTGCAATTAAGATTGGAATTATTAAGGCAGAATTTGATGGGAGGATATTATTGCTGTAAAATGACATATGAAACTCATCAAAACTGGGTGTTCCTACCATACTAATATAAGTGATAAACATCCCAGCCTTGAGATTATGACTTTAACAGAGAGAGGGAGAGAGAGGGGGGGGGGGGGTGGTTGACGTCAGGGTCAATTGAAGTCCTGTGCCTGACTATCATGGGAACACAAAAAATTGATATCAAATCCATAAGAAAAATAACTGCTTTGAAAGAATTACAAGACTACCCTGATACATTGCATACTCCTAAATGATTACATTCTGTTCATAATCATTTACAAGTACCAATACTATACTGCTGACTATTCAGAAGAATTCCTCATAGTATTTGTTTTCTTGTCACATTTCCATGCACCTCATGACTTAAAAATGCAAAAAGACAGATTCTTATTCTTGAAACACAAAATCAGGCGATTACACAATATAAGGATGATCGATATCATCATCATCATGACAAGAGATTTAGTGTACTCTTTTTTTTATACAAGGAATACATACCGGTAATCTATTACAGGCTTAGCTTTGATTATGCAATTTTACCATTGACTTTAATTTTTGCATTATGGAAGAGAACAAAAGGGATCATAAATAATACACAAATACACTTTGCCCTGAGAGTTTCTGATTAAGACTATGGGCAGAGGTGACTCCAAAGTAGTACAGTACTCTCCGCATAATCGGGTATAGGCTCGGGCAGAGCGTTTCTTACCCGATTAAGCGGAGTACCCGATTACCAGAAGAACATGTCTCATTCACAATTGACACACACAACGTGTATCTACATGCATTGTACACTGCACCAAACACCACTGTATGCTTAACACGTGTGCTTGCACTGCACATTATACATACCTTACATTTGCTCAGTCACGAGCACTAATTTACACTCTTTTTATGGACAAAAATATGTCTTCAGAAAACTTTGTCGTTTAACGTATAGACTCCTCGCTAACACGCAGGTGTTTTCCGAAATGAACACATCTCTTTGCGTGCACTAGTCACGTAGAACGTCGGGTTACTTTTTGAGAAGTGACTGGGGAAAAGCAAAATTATGCATGGAGCTGGTGCATGGCCTGATTTTTGTTTTAAACTTCTCTTATGATGAATGTTGTTGCGGAGCAAGGGAGGAGCGCAAGTGTGTTCAACTCCTGTCTGTCTATGCAATTGTGAGTGCCCAGCTACATGTGCAATGGCAAGTCGGTACGTGTTCATGTGTTTTCATGTTTAATCACTCCCCAAATGGTGGGTCTTCTTTGCAAATTAAGCAGAGAATGTGATTAGCCATGGAAAATTTGACATGCATGAATCCTTAAAGTGTTAGGCCAATATCTGCGATAAAATGTGGGTAAAAATGAGATTAGAAGAATATTATTTACCCATTTATGCGGAGAGGCAACCCGATTATCAGGTAATTTTATTGTGCATTGGAACTGACCTTGACATAACTACCCAATTAAACGGAGTACCCGTTTAAGCGATACCCAATTACGCGGAGAGTACTGTACTATTCAAGGATGGGTGCAGCCCCGAAGTAAATCTCCAGTACTTTTGGAGGCACTGAGGCCTGTGGTTGTAACCAGATACTCAAAATTAGGCAGAGCAAACTTGTTTCATAGTTGGGATAAAAAAAAATCAAACAAAAGAAAGGGAATCATGAGCTGAGGTCTGTGGTGGATGCGATGTTGTGAAGGATTCCTACAGTTACCATAAAGCAGGGCACAGTGCCACAATTGCGTTGTGCAATTTTACAAAGTGACTGTAGCAAGCAGCATGCAATGTCAGAATTGTCAGAATTTCTTTGTGATGTTACAATTGCTTTGTAACTTCATTACCTCCTCCAGGAGGTGAACCCTATGGGCGGTGGAGGTGATGTTTTTGGTTCTGTATGTTTGTTTGTTTGTCTGTCTGTGTACAATATAACTCAAGAACAAACGAATGAATTAAAAAAAAAAAAAACCTGTTGGGTACCGTGTTCAAAATGAACTGAGAAAGAAACGATTGAATTTATGGGTCATGAGGACAATGATCTAAGGTCATAGGGGTCATTATCGCAAGAACATAAAAGAACTTTAAATTCCCAATTACTAAAGATTAGATGATTGGTTTTCACCAAACTTGCAGACTGGGTTCAAAATAAATTAAGAATTAAGAAACAAATTAATGTAGGGGTTGTGAGGTCAAAGGTCAAAGGTCAAAGGTCATAGGGTAAAAAATGACATCTATATAAGCTTGATCTCTCAACTCTAGAATGGATTATCAGATCTTTCACAAAACTTGCGGGACCTGTGTTTATAATAAAGTAAGAAAGAAATTATTTAATTTTGGGGTCATGAGTTTAAAGGTCAAAGTTCATAAGGGTTAACAAAAAATAAGCTTAGTCTCCTGATAACTCTAGAACAGACGATCAGATTTCCACCAAACTTGCAGGATGTCTTCATATCCAAATAAGAAAGTTAAACAATTAATTATTTTGGCATCATGAGGTCGAAGGTCAAAGGACCGTAAAAGACATAAAACAGGTTTACACAATGGCTGATCAGATTTTCACCAAATGTATGGTGTAGATGTCCCTATACCTCTGTGCTTGTGTTGAAGATACGTGTACTGCCTATGAAATGGCGATATTTAATCATGCAACTTTCACAATGACAGAAGCAACACATTAGCGTCATAATGAAGCCCATACCACAACCATGATTACAATGACAGTATGTGACAGATGACAGCATTTGAATAAGTACACTGCACATGGCAATTTAAATGTCTGTTGCTACAAATATGATTGTACCTTCCTCCAGTAAATAAAGTGCCATTAGCTGCCCCATATGTTGATAGTGCTACAGAAAAGGGCATCAACCACGCCATTGGTCCCAAGGTTCTGTCCCCGAATGTCTTGTGAAAAATTCAGCACAAGAAAGTTGTAACTTTACAAACATCCACTTGGAACTTGCGTGCATGCATGGTTCTTTCATGTGAAAGCATGGCAAACGCCAAGTGTCTCACCTGCACATCGAATTTGTGAGCATAGTGTTGTACCTTTGACCTTTGACCTTGTTAGACTTCACCAATATTCAAACTTGACCGACATCTTTATGTTATGTACCTATGGTGTGAGCTTGGTGGTCATAGCTCATGAAAGGCTGTGGAGCATAATTTTGAGAGCACACCAAAATATTGTAAATAGGGCCAGTACATATATCAGGGAAAGTTCATTGACCTTTTGACCATTGACTATGTCAGATTTTACCAATATTTGAACTTGACTGGCACCTTTAGGTGATATACCCATAATGTGACTTTCGTGGTCATAGCTCAAAACTGTGAAAAATTTTTGAGTGTACACTACACTATATGAGTACATTGCTCATCAGATAAAATTAATTGGTCAACCTTTTGGGAGAATTTGTGACACATCAGGAAAGTTTTGAAAACCCCAGTAAAGGTTTGTTATCAAACATTATTTGGAGAACATGGCACAATCAAGTTCTGACTATATGTGAAATGTTCTATAAAATACTTGATGAAAACGCATACAGAAAAAAAGAAACTAAAACTTCAACTGGCAAGAAAATTGAACATGAAAAAAAGCTCAAGTTTAATTGTTATAAGTCTGTGGGGATGGTACTCAACATTTTCAGAGAAATATACGGCAAGAAATGTATATCCTTAAAGCTTAATTTATGATGCAATACTAGATTCATTGCACACACATATGGTGACTTGAATATGTAATTATGAACAAAACAAAAAGTTAGTTTGACATTGTTCTTTCTTCCCGTTGATCTCCCCCCTATAAACAACAAAACAAAACAAAACAAATCAAAACAAAACAAAACAAAACAAAACAAAACAAAATAAAACAAAACAAAACAAAACCTGGGCTTCAAACGCAATGTATATCACAAGAGGAGTGTCATAAAGTATGCATGCTACTAAAGGGCTTTTTACACTTGTAAATTTTTGCTTAGCCCCGGACCAACGGTGGGGCTAAGGGGGGGCCTTAGCCCCACCGTTGGTACGGGACTATCCTTAGCCCACTTTCTGTTTACACTCATTTTTGCCAAAGTGGGCTAGCCCCACCGATAGTACGGTACTATCTGGCCCTGCAAAATAGCAGGGGTTAGCACCGCAATTGCGGTGCTAGCACCGCAATTGCGGTGCCAAGCAAGTGAGTGTAAACAGAACGAAAAAATAATCCTGGGCTAAGCGACGGAGACGAAGTCCGACCTTCACTGACCAATCAGAAACGAGGTAATCAAGTGCTGCCGGTGCGTGCGTGTACGTGTACAGTACACAGCGTAATTATGAATATTCATGTGGTTTGGAAAGTCCGGGGCTAAGAAATACAAGTGTAAAAAGGTCAGTTTTCTCCTTAGCCCCGGACAAGAGATAGTACGGGACTAATTGGCGAGTGTAAAAAGCTGAAAAAATTGGTACGGGACTAACGATAGTCCTGGGTCAGAGAAAGTCCGGGGTTAAGAAACACAAGTGTAAAAAGCCCTTAAGTTGATTTTGACTCTTTGGAAAAACTGGGGTTAATAGGGAAAAGACACAACCACCACAAAATACCTCTACTTACTGGTTTCTTGCACATGCAGATAATTGTGACCTACTAACACAGCTGTCTGCACTTTTTCTTGCAAAATTTCAAGTGACTTTATATCTGACGATTCATTTGACAGGGCATATTGTTACAGAATTTGCATAAGAGGAGTTTTTAGGGGCAAGTGGAACAATTTGTGAGCCACTTTCGTAGAGTGAGATTGAATGCAATTAATCAATTCACTGTCTTTGCAAACATAACACCACAAAATCAATGGTCAACAGTACACAACATGTCAGCAAAATGCAGACACTATATAGTGTTATCAGGGCACAAAATGCAAACAGTCACAAGTATGATATCCAGGCATCAAAACAGTCTTTGGACTACCTTCCAGCTGTAAAGAGTGTCCCATTGGCGGCCCCAAAGGTGGAGCTTGCTACAGCAGCCGGCATGATCCATGCCATTGCACCTAGTGTTCTCTCACTAAATGTCTGATATGACATTTATTTTTGATGTCATGATACAGTGACAGGAGAGAAGTATCCATCAAAATTGTTGGAGGCCATGGATTCACATAATTATCACCACGTGCAATGTTTATTTGTATCTCCCATTGAGTTCATATGTGTATTGGTGGAGCTCCTGGAAATCGGAACTTTACCAAACTCCACTACATTCGTTTCATCTTTGTGCACTCATGTTATAAGACATTCACATCTTCTTGATACATTTACTCCACGATAATTTCATATGTATAACATTCACTACATCAGGTTGAGTCAAGAAACTTCTTTCATATAAGTAACAAAGAAACACGCAGCTAGTGAGAGAAATTTGATTAACACAAATCCCATTATTTGGGGACATTTTGTGATCTGGCTCCAGGTAATGTCAAGCCCAGGGTAACATCATGCAAACGGGTCCTGTTATTAGGCACAAGGCACATTAAAGGTCCTGTTTACCTTTGGGAACAGCTATTTTAAAAAAAGTCTAGAAGCATTTTTACTATAACTATTGTTCACAATTTGTATATTTAACAATACTTAACATCAATTTTCTAGATTCAAATTTCTACAGTGGTCGTTTCTATCCCTAACTCGCATTTAGAACTATTTCAAAACACTGATACTGGGTTTTTGATTCATCTTCAAATGGTAGATTATGCCTTTAATACACCGAGTGCTGAGGGAATTTTGTTGCAGATATTGTAATTTCCTGATTGTCCAATATGCTACTCTGAATCTCACAGCATAACCTATCATGGAGAAAGATTAGGTGGGACTGTTGATATTTGCCATATCCCTAGAAACTCAGAAAGCAATTTAATAAAATTTGCCAGTTGTTAAAGAATTTAGAGATTAGGCATTCAGCAATAATGCAGTGAAACATATCAAACTACATATGATGACAGAGGGCTGGACAGAAAGAGAATGTGTCTATATTCTACCTTACAAACCACTATCAGTGAATAGTATATATCATAATAAAAGGACACAACACCAAATTATATACATTTTTGTCTCTGGGAGTTGATGAGTGAAGTAAACAAAGTGGGTGTGAATTAAACATAAGGTGGCCAGCATGTAACCATGGACAGGGGTTACCAATGCTACTTTCTCTTATCCCAACTCTGTTCAATAGAGATTGTTGATCAATAAGCATTCATATTTTTGTGTATGTTCATATTATATGTTCATATTATATGCTATGAGTATTTTGTGCTATTATAGGATTTTGTCAAGAACTGCTTTTCAGATGATCACAAAGACGGTTGTCAAAGATGACAAAATCAACCACGGGGAAAAAATTATCATCATTCACTACATCAATCTCATCTGTAAGATACTACAAGATAGTATAAAGGAGTAGCCGTAGCCAGCTATACGGTTTAGAGTACAATTACAGATTTTGCAGATGATGGACAGGCCCTACTGTCAACAAAGAGTCACAACAATGATGAAGTTCCTTTACTTATATTTCATCTTGCCACAAATGCAATCTCCTTACACCTTCAGTCAACTGAAAAACTTGTTTGATTTTTCCCGCAATTAAATTCTGGTGAATGATATGCTATGAATGTGCCGAAGAATGCTTTAATGTGTAAGAGAGGCAACCATGTCTTACCACTGCAACAGCTCCAGACTGAAGAAGTTCTTCTGGTGACATGACAGTGAAGTAAGAGATGTTTACCATCAAATACAGAATGGTTACCATGGGGATACCAATGATAATAGCCAGTGGAAGATTTCTGGGTAAAAATGTTAAGGAGAGGAGAAACAGATTATATTCATCAGTAGGAGTAATCATATCACATATAACATCCAAGCCACTAGATGCATGGCAGTTCGCCGTTAGGTTGAATGACTCAGCTTAATCATCACTTGAACAGAAACCATAAAAACTACTATGAAAAGACAGAAAATCTCAAAAGTTGGTCAGGAAGTCAACATTCATGAAGAAAAAAAAAATCTTGTTAGATTTGTTTAATGGCATGGCAGTGTTATTCTGTGACCTTGGATGGAATTGAATATTACTGAAGTACACTTCTCTATTTATAATGATCTGAAACACCAAGCCTTCAAAAATGTGATCTTTCATCCTAGCTTAATTACCTCCTTGTTCAATTATAGGAACATGCACATGAATGTCACGAACCATGCACAATAAACACATGAAAGGTATTTAAGGATTAAAGCATGCTCACACTGGCTTTCTCATTCAAAAAAGAAAAAGAAAAAAAGATGTGCATATCTTGATCCACATAACATACTTCTTTGATAAACAAGGCAGTTTCCCTCAGTTAATATACTTATTCGGGTATCTGAATAAATCAGATATATACAGTGTATCTATTTATTTGAATGACTGGCACCTTCAGCTCAGACAGATATCCTTTATACACTTGAAGAACAAATTTGGTTTATATTTTCTTATAAAATAATACACCGGTGTATAAATTGGTAAGCTCCAAAAGGAATCTACATAGGAAAATATGAGAGATAAATCATCATTCATGCAAATTAGCTAATTTCCTTTACAAAAGCAACTTGCAAACATTGATGCATTTGTAAACTCAATTATTCATTAAAATATATATGATATACAAAAAAAGAAAGAAAATATCCTGTTCATACTTTAATTTTTATTTCAACAAATATGAGCGAGAGCCAGATATCTCTTCGAGATGATGTTAAAGGCATACATTAACAAATTTTGGAAAGTGTATGATGCACATCCACATAATTATAATCATGACATCTTTAACTATCAGGTGTAATGAGCATATTTCTTTAAAGTATTCACTATCAATGATTTGCAATGATGGCCACAATCTTATGATACCATCATCTTTACCTTCACACAGCAATATAACCCTTCAAAAATATTGTCATCTATATCTTCACTACATTGACAGATTGGATGGAAACTGCAGCAGTTAATACTTCACAAAACTACCTGATATATGCACAGTTTATACACACTTCCCCTTTGAGCTATGTTGTAACTTGGTCCCATACATAGGATCTATTGTGAATGCAAAGGCCAGCTGATCTAGTAAAATTTCAATTTTCAAGCTGCAGAGAACACTTTCCAATGAACAATTCTCTTCATACCTGTATGGATTCACAAGTTCTTCTGTGACATAGTTTAGCTGATTCCTGCAGGGAACAAATTGAGAGAAGAAGTACAATGTTGAACCCGCATGATACCAATGATTTCCATCTACTATATGAAACATTTTGTTGCCCTATATTGAACTGATATGAAATATGCTGGTTCTCATGTAAAGTCATTAACCTGCTGAAGATTAGTTCTGGGTATCTCAGGCAGGTATCTATAAAAAATGCATGCTAAAGCATTATCACTCTGTCCTCAATGACTTAATGTAGCATTTTTGAACACAACCTTAAACAAAAATGAGGGAAGAGGTATACTTTGAGGAGTCTTGTGAAAATTAGTACCAAATATACTTGGGCAAGGATAGTGCAAGTTACAGCAAAATTAGCTTGTCTTGAGTTAAGAGTACTCCTGGAAGTGTCTGTCATAATATGTTACATGGCAAACTATATTCGAAGATACTTTTCAACGAAGAGATATTTGGTTTTAGGAATAGCCAAATTAATGTCGTTTACATAACTGCATAACTAAGTCTACTATGGAATACACTTGGTCAGAATATTCATAAGATGAAGTAAAGGCGTACGAAGATGTATATGCTTACCAGCCATCATAAGCCCAGAGCCCCTGGTAAAAGGCTATCCCATAGGCTGCTACATTGGTTGCAGAGCCTTGGAAGGAAACACGTGGGTCTAAGTACTGAGTGTTACCTGCAAGCCAAAAGAGTGGGACGTCAGGATACGCATAGTATGTAACATTTCTAGTTTATTTCAACGAGCATTTTATTCTTCATCAAGGACACAAGTTCCATGGCAGAATGTATAACTGTGGTCATTTTCATTTCAGACCACATTATCCAGACATGCTGGGGTCTGATGTAAACATTACTGGAGTTGTCTGATATAGCTGGAGACTGGGTAAATAGTCCATGGCGAAGGGAAAACATAGAATAAAATGGAACTTGTTGGTCTTGAGCTCTGTTGGTATAAAGTGGCATACTGTATAAAGGCGACTGCTGTTACAATGAAGTCCCAAGGACCAGCAATTTTCTTTCTCTATATCAAAATTTTGTTAAAGCTGAACAGCAAAGTATACAAAGATATGTAGATAATAATGTGGGGCCTGAATTTTTACTTTGTTGTATCGATTATTTCTTTATAACCTTGTTCATTATAACGGGAGTGCACTATATCAAGATGAATCATCATATGATTAAAATCACTATATTAAACCTATAAATTTGATTTTTTTTTCCTTTTATAGTTCTCAAAATTCAAAGAGAGGTTGGTCAGCTGGAAATCTGCACAAATGTCTTGGAAGTGAGGTACATTATGTCATCAAACATTATATTCAAATTCTTTGTGTATCTCTTTAATTGTTGTACTTTCATCCTCCACTCAGAGAAAGTTGTGTGGTAATTTTCATCTTTATCAACCAAACTATGCACTTGGCATGATTTTTCTTCTTTACCAAATCCAAAAGGCACATTATACATATATATATATATATATATATATATATATATATATATATATGTGTGTGTGTGTGTGTGTGTGTGTGTGTGTGTGTGTGTGTGTGTGTGTTTGTGTGGCATAAAACATAGCATCTTGAGCATAATTTTGTTAAAGACCCACGATTCCTGACTTATAGTTACTGCACTAGCTGTAATAAGTTCCAAAAACCACACAGGGAACTGTCAAAGGGAGCAATATCAACCCGTTCCATACTTAATTCTGAAATGCCCAAAGACTTAATACACAGGCCACCAGGTTGATGGTAGATAACAATCATAGAGATGTATAATAATATACTAGAGCGCGGACTGCGTGTGGCGCGTACGCAGTGCTCGTGTGCCGAGATGAAGAGGCCGCGCGCCATCTTTGTCCGGGCAAAAACAAACATCGCGTCCGGGCAGCGCAGTAGTGGTGGACACGTGAACACGTATACAACAAGCGTTCAAACACGTATTGGCTTTCAGCAAGAAGATGAGGGGGTCGGAGATGAGAGAAGGAAACAACTCAAAAATTTAAGTTGCTAGCAATCTCTTATTATGAGTGGTAAGGAAAATGAAAATCAAACAAAATTTTACTTTATTCCCAACGAGGTAATACTTTCAAGCCGACCAACACGACCATGGTCCATGCAATAGTGAATACAAAGGGTTCTCTTGGTCTCTAGACAGCCGGATGCCCCTTGTGATACAGTATACTGCGTCATTTTTTTTTTTATTTTTTTTTTTTGCAATTATATTTTTTCTGTATGAGGGGACTGCATTCGTATCTGTGTATACGAGTGTTTCATTGTATTTCATTTTTTTTTATAAGTACGTGTAGGCATATTGGTTCCATGACATATTATGTTCATACAATTCAATTCAGTTCAATTCAATTCAATTCAATTTATTTGTTCCAAGCTCGAAATGCTAATGTTGAAGCTTACATAAACCCTAACCCAAATCATAACACCTAACCCTAATCCTAATCCTCACCCTGCCTTGAACCAAACGCCCAATCAGACCCATGATGCTAAATTCTATAATCAGAAAGATATCAATGCCGGAGCATAATATGTCCTGTCACCAGGCATATATTACGTATTCTGAGCTTTTCTCACACTATCACCATCGTGAACTATAGCAAAGGGTGGAGGAACGATTTTCTTTTTTTCTTTTTTTTTTTCTTTTTTTTTTGGGGGGGGGGGGGGGCTCAAGGGCCAAATAGGGCACTTAGAAGGGGAGTTTTTTTATTTTGGAAATGGGGCAAATGCCCCCCCCCCCCCCCCCCCCGTTCCGCCGACCCGGTGGTGCATATAGTTATGTAGTGTAGTAGCTATCTACAACAGTATATAGTAGCAATAGATCGAGAATAGCTGAGGGAGGGCGGAGTGCCCCTGACGAAGAATTTTGCAAGACCTTTTCTTTTCTTTTTCTTTTTTTTTTGTCTTGAATCAATCTGTTTAACACACACTATAAATGTAATTTTAGTTACTTGTGAAAGGAAACTCCGCTCCCCTTCTTTTCTCCTGTTTCTACATCCAAAAGCAGCGCATGAACCAGGCATTTTGCAACATAGATCTATGCTACTTTAAGTAGAATTTGCGAATTTAAGAACATTTTCGATTTCCAAACTCCGATGGAGACCTTGGCATAGATGCTAGCCTACTGCCGTTGCATCCCGTCGTCGATCTCCCTGCATGCTCCGCTAGCGCTACACGTTATCGGTACGGTCGCTAGTCGAAATTTGCCCGGACCAAAATGGCGAACGCCTCCTTCTATCGGTCACAGGGATTTTACGGAGTCCGCCCTCTAGTGTTCTTAGTATATATCTCTATGATAACAATCTACTTTTTACAACATGCCTGAAACAAATGTCCTTTGAATAGGGTCAAGCAAATAGAATTAGTGTAAAGAAGACCAATGTTCCCTGAGATTCTTGTGCAACTATGACCTAGGTTATCCTACCAAACTTATCCTTTCCCTCAAATGAAATTTGTGATATATTCAAGATCAACTTCTAAATGAGAAAGAGTTCCATGCTAAAAACAACATTCAGACATCTTGAGTCTTCCTCATATCTTAAGTGTTCATGTTGATGAAAAAAGGTAGAAGTAAGGATTAATACTCAGAAAAGTTAATTCTACAGCAGTCCCAGGTATGCAGAATTAAGGTTGAATCAAAGGCAAAAGCACAGGAGCCAGACTATCAGTAATTCAAATGTGTAAAACCCAATGCACTGTCCACTCTTTTACAGGACACAAAGGTCCAAAAGGTCCTGCAAGAGGTGTAACAGATGTTGACTGAGAGTAAATAAATGAAGACCTGATATCTCGCATTCCACATCTCATCTTATTCAAATAATGACAAGGAGGTCAAATTACGTTCAAAATTCTTTCCTGTGACATTTCAGTACAGGATAGTCATTTACACTTGAACTCACAAAGATTGCATAATACACTCAGGATTACTAACAAAAACTCCAATAAAACACACAACCCATTACCAAATGTGAAGCACAAAATCCAAGAACTTCAGATATGGCAATTGATCAAGAATGCCCTCATACTGCAGCAGTTTAATATAGCCAAGAATTTATAGGTTTACTCTGTCATCCCTGAATGGAATTATGTTATATACAGTAGAAAATGATATATCTGAGATAAGGAATATTCTGGACTACATGTTAATAACATGTACTTGTTTTATTATACATTTTATACATCTCCTGGAGATATATAAAATGTATAATAAAACAAGTACATGTTATTAACATGGCCTATTCACAAATGAGATCTATTTAAGCATGGGTTGACCACGCCTATCATTGTTAAAGTAAATAAGAAAAACTCATAAAATTATAATCATTGAGAATAACAGCTGGAATTGATTCAATTCAATTCAATTTTGCAAACAAAAGAAAGCATTGTAAACATATAACTGAAAAGCTCACCAATAGCCTGATAAGACTGGAAAAATTCCAGTTACATTACAGTATGGAAACAATTACCTAACACCATGCCGTCATGTGAATCAATACCAATGCATGTTGTGAACCAAGTTGGCAGGTTTGTTTGCACTTTGCTTTCATAACATGTAAAATCTACCATGATGTCTTGTCCGAGATCCTTAGTGTGTGTGCACTTGTGTGTGTGTCTGTCTGTATGGTTGTCTGTCTGTGATGTTTAAATCTAAGTTGGCCTAAGCATGAAAAAGCTGTTATGCACAAAGTGTACCTATTTCTAGTTTACTGCAGTTGTACCTACCTTTTCCAAGTTCTATGAATCCAACGACGATAATGATTGCCAAGGCCAGAAGTTTGGCTGCAGTGAAGACATTCTGCACATTTGTTGCCCACTTCACACTGGCACAGTTGATAAACACTATGAGTACTGCACATCAGATATGAGGGATGAAATCAGATAAGAGATTTTTTTTTAAAGTGCCAAGAGTAAAGGATCTTGGACCCATTCATATAAAGCTAACAAGAATACCTTTGTACTCAAGGCCTACTACAGGTTGATAGCAATTATCCCTGTTTATTGTTATACATGTACATTGGATAAATTGAATAGATCTGAAGAAGTTCACAAGCAATACAAGATAATCTGTGATGGGAACCAGAGAGACTGTAGATACTGAACCTGGTCCAAAAGACTGAACTCTCTATGCATCAAAACATACATACCATGTGTCTCTCTGTGAGTGTAAAGTTGTTTAAAATGATCGGTGACACAGTTTGAGAGTAACAATTCATTTTCTGACTGGTTAACACATATTTAAAATAAACTGACTGCTATCTTTATCTACTAGTATCTGATTCCAAAGATGAAAGGCTTAAATGTCAGAAATCAGAGGCTTCATTTGTTTTCACACTGAATAATATCCATCTCAACTCTAACTCTACTGTTTTTGAATCCTTATGAGAAATTTGACAAGCACCATTGATACTCGATTACGATCCTTTTTTGTAACTGTTTTATAGGGCAATAGCCTTAAATGAATTTTTATTCAAAATCAAGAGAAAAGATTCACCATTATGTTTCTTTTGTAATAAATTGCCTGCAACTTTTTTACATTTGTTTATTTTATGCCCCCATATATTACCTTTATGGCAAAAGATAATAAATATTATAAATCACAAGGAAAAGAAAAATTATATCTTTTCTAATTTTGAGAAAATGTTTGGTCTCTATGGAGACTCTTAAATATCATATATTTTTTTATCTGTAAAGTATTTCATATATGTCTGTAAATTCCAGAATAAAACCCCTACTTTGGTATCTTTCCAGGCTTACTTAAATAATAATAAAGAAATAAAATATAGAATTTCTAAAAAGAAAGGCAAACTTGGAATTCATTTTCAAAAATGGAGGTTTGACATTTAATTTGAACTGTATACTTTTTCTACTAGGTATTTTTGTCATATTTGTTATGTGATATTTTAAGTATCCACTTTGTTTTGCTGCACTTTTTTATTATGTGATTCTGTAATTCGATTGATTTTTTTTTTATTCTTTGCTGTAAATGGCATTTGCTTTTTACCAATAAATACTGAATGAAAAAAAAAAACTCTACTGATTTTGAGTGTTTTCTGCACAAGGGTAAATATCAAAATGCAAACACACACAAAACACACACACACATGCATAAATATCAAAACTTGCACATCATCACAAATCAAGAAATGTCTTCAGCTGATGTTGGTAATGAAAAAGATTGATATTTTGACATGATGTAAAGACTGATGCGCTTGTACATGGATGAGCGTATAAAAAGAAAACATCTCAACATAAATTTTGTCTACTTAGAATGTCTTTTTTTATGACAGAAAGGATATGATATCCGTGTAAAATAAAATAGAAATGATAATGATTGCTTATGGCACTTAGGGAAATTATCAAATATATAAATTTTATTTGCGACTCTCGCTTGTTTGTGCACTTTAAAGATATGCATTTGTTAATTGCTATCACTTTTAAATCATCAGGTCCACTATAATGACTATAGCAAAGCATCAACTACATCTACGTACAGACAGTAGGTATATAGACTCGCTATGTCATCACATATGCTATACACAGTGGTGACTATACCAGGTGTCTGTGCTACCATATGAAATTATATTCCCCCATATTACATAGTTTGCATGAAGTAATGCATTGTCATTGAGCTTCAGCCTGGCAGAGACTGCTTAAATGCTTCTGAGGAGTCAATAGGAAGCTTTTATATGAAAAAAAAAAGAAGTTGTGATATACATTTATAAGCAGTATTCTTTAAAGCAGCAGGCATTTTACATGCACATCATATGCATATTAAATATGATAATTTTCCAGAAAATGTTTTATTTCACGAAATCTCTATATGAATATAGAAAAATGAATGAGCTTCTTCCAATTTGAATATTCACTAACAGTAATAAGCCAGACTTTTCATATCCATTGTGGCACATAAATCAACCAAATAATTCAGGAGAATTGATGAATATATAACAAGCACATCAAGGTAAAAGATTGAATGAAATACATACAATAAAAAAGTGACCAAAAAAAAACCCCTTATTCTCCCTAACCTCTAGCTCCCTCTACATCTTCCCTCTCCCTGCTTCAATCTATTACAAACTCTTATCTCATTATGTATTCCCTCCCCATCCTCAATTCCTATGGTTTCCTGCTCACATCAAAACCTGAAATACTAACAAAAACAACAAAAAGCTAATCAATGAATATATGGACATACTTAAAGATTACAATTCCTGACATTCTAACTATCTTTACTCTTCAAAAACCTTTAAAAAAATCACAATCTCAATTGTTAATAGTGCATTAATTTTTTTTTTTGGCCTAAAATAATTAATCCTATATCAAGTGTTCAGGGTTGCCAACATATCCCCATTTTGAAATGCAGCAGATAGAGTTTTTTTAAATCATCTTTATTGCATTAGAAATATCAATACTCTCAGTAAATCTATTTTTAAAACAAACAAACAATCGTTTCAACACATAAACTTTAATTTAATTTGATTGAACTTATATCAAATATGTCAATAGATTATTAGATATGATTGTGTTTATACATACTCCCTATACATTCCAACACTCTCTACATTTTCCACTGTTGCAGAATTTCCAAAGAAAATTGTGCAATATTCTACTTCACTTTAGAAATTAAGCATAATTCAATGCCACAAATGATACTACAGTATATCTTACCCCAATGACCTATAGAATCCTTATCAACTCTAGTTCTTGTTGCCATGTAACAAACACCTTAGCCAACTTAAATGTTGAGCTTTAATAAATAATCTATCATGAGTCATACTCATTGCCCTATTCTTAAAATCTTGAAAAATATCATTCCTTTTCCTTTACATTCCTTTTCACGTTCTTCAACAGCATCGATAATCACACAATAGTTTGAACTAAAATCAAAATAATACCTGCAATGATATAATGTAGACAAGCCAATAATTACTTTCCTTTTATCTTGAAAATGAAGCATTTTGTGCAAAACATACCTTCATCTGTTACTTATTCTCTGAGATTACATTCATTGCTTTGTTTTGTTTTGCTTTGCTTGTTTTTTGTTTTTGTTTTTTATTCTTATAAATTCTATAGCAAGTATTTATATAGCTTTGTGTCTTACTTGGTCTGTTTGCAGTCTTCTTTATCAGTTCACTCACATATTGCCAGGATAGCTGTAAGTTTTACAAGCACGTTGGGAGCTCCACATTCGACATCAAAGAATGGCTGAGTAGTGTATAGACCAAAGCTGAAAGCAATGGCCGAAACCTGAACTGGCTTGAGAATGATGGTGGATACATATGAAAACAAAAAGCCACAGACAGGGTGGAGGCCCTCTTTGAGGTAGACATACTCCGCGCCGGACTTTGGGATCATAGTGCCCAGTTCCGCATAGCACAGGCATCCTGCCATGTTTGCATGGTGCATGATGGGAAGGAGGGGTAAAGAGAGGATGATGGCGATGGTATCAAATATGCAAACATCATTGCACAGCAGGGAATTTACTCTTACCTTCAGCAGTCATATGAGATCTTGTACAGGAATGGGATTGGACAGAGTATAACATGTGATTAGTATACACAATATGCATGACCATGTCCAGCAGCATGACAGATTTTTTTTTTGTTTTTGATCTAGGAACACTTCAATCTGCCTCAGTTAGTACATGAGATTTCATTTGGTATTTGAAGTTAATTGTTAATCAGATAGAAATGAGACTTGCATCTGTGATGAGCCTAAATGAAGAAGGAAAAAATGTAACATACCCAACATCGTGAGGACACACACACAGTACCCAAAGTGCCAGTAAATTTTATCTCAATCATTCATCAATGCAAAAAGAGTTGCTATGAACCACATTACAGGTTTGAATAGTATTGTGAAAATGACACAAACTCCATAACAAGCATAAAGAGAAGACTTCAAGACTACTATCACAGTAGCATTAGGGCTCTGCTTCAAAAAGCAACACAGTAAAGTAATATACAGAGGGAGAAAAAAAAAGAGGGAACTGCTCCTAATGCAGCCATGATGCGTCAATGGGCAATTCCGCAGTTAGGTGGACATGACATGGATAAAAGAAATGTGCCTCTTTATCTTACTCTTTAATCTAGGTATCAACTAATGTCATGGATGTTCACCAATCATTAAGGTCTTTCAAATTCAGTAGATTTTATCTTTTGTATTGATTGATTTCGCGAGATCTAAAACCATCATTTGAAATGTACATGTGGGACTGGGGATGCTGAAATTCACTTAAATGCAAATTACAGTGGGTTCCTTTGAAATTTTTTCCTCAAAGTTTTGCTAAAGGGTAAAAGATAAATACATTTAAATACTCCAGAAGTCATGTGACATTTTGTCAATTACAAAAGGGTGAAATGACCTGCGGAATTACTCCGGACAAATGTAACGTTACTAACCGTAACGTTACTAACCGTGCTTTTGGGGGTCTAGCTAAGAAATTACTGGTCGCACTGCTAAAAAACATTGTGTGAACATTTGTCATGATGCAATAATTGAAATAAATGCAACACTTTGTTTGAAGTAACTTGAATTTTTGCACACTTTTCGTTACAAGACATTGATTTTTTTGTCATGTCCTTTTTTCGTAACGTTACTAACCAGCCCTTTAAGTTGCCATAGCAATGCTATTATTTCTTGGATTGTATTCATTCTTTTCTGTTTCATAAACCTGGGAATGATGAACATGTTTTTGACATAATTTTGGCTTGAAATGAATAAATGGTAATTTAGTAGTAAAAACAAATATCTAAATTTGTTCAAATGTAACGTTACTAACCGCGGAATTGCCCCAATGCATGATTTTCATGAAAGCTTCAATCAAATGTATTGGCCTTATGAATGTGACATGAAATTGTCAAATGCAACTTGTACAAGAAGTGTGAACTTACTGACACAAACTGCACCAACTAATTTAATGGTTGCCTGCGGGGGTCCACACTCTCCATCAAAGAAAGGGACCACCACGTACTCAGCAAAGCTGAGACTAATGATGGCTACAGAAGAGGGTCGGACGAGCAAAGTGGAGACCCAGGCGAACAGAAACGCAAAGGGAGAACCAAATGTGTCCAGAAGGTAGGAGTACTCACCCCCAGACTTGGGGATGAGCGTGCCTAGCTCTGCATAGCACAAGGCACCTGCCATTGAAAATAATTCCTTCATGATTACAAGACTGTTTATATTCATGTAATGAGTCGGTCCTAAAACAAAAACTAGTTGTATTGCTCCCTACAGATGTGTAAAACATAATCAAGACAAGGCAATCGCCAAATTGTGTCTCGCCCATTCGCGTACAAGGAATTAATATCTTTTATAACTCCCAGAAGTTAATTGACCTGCTTATGACCTTTGACCTTGTGGTGACCTTCAACACCCTAAGGGACATTTACCATCCAAGTTTGGTCACAAACGGACAAAGGGATCAAAAGTACTAGTAATGAGCCATAATCGAAATGCGCCATAAAAACTTAACATTGGGCCCTAAAAATTTGTTGACCCCTTTCTGTGACCTTTGACCTTGTGATGACCTTTAACTGCCCAAGGGACATCTACCGTCCAAGTTTGGTCACAAACAGACATAGGGATCAAAAGTTATGAGCCACAATCAAAACGCGCCCTAAAAACATAACATTGAGCCTGAAAAGTTTGCTGACCCCTGTCTGTGACCTTTGACTTCCAACGGCACCATAACATGAAGGTACCCCTAGTGCATCTATGACCCAAGTTAGGTTGTAATCCAAGCAACTTATGTGAAGTTATTTCTCAAAAGAGAGTCTTGCAGGTAAACTTTAACATAGAAAAGAGAGTCTTGCACATACTCTTTAATATATGACCTTTGACATCATCACATGACCTCTGACAACACCATAACATGAAGATACCCCTAGAGCTTCTGTCACCCAAGTGTGGCTGCCATTGCTGTAACAGTTGCCAAGTTATGCATCATAAGAGAGTCTTGCAGGTAAACTTTAACATTTGTGACGGACGATGGACGACGGACAGACGGACGCCATTTGGATCCCCCCCCCCCCCCCGTGTCACAGGTCCCACCCAAAGAGAGACAAGCACTCGTATATGGTTTTGCAGTTTAACCCATTGGGGACTCGTCTCCAAGGGGTTAAGGTATTAATTTAAGTTTACATGGACATCTCTCCCAACAAATAATATATGTGATGCCTTCTTGCCATTCTTCTCATTCACTTAGGACTTAGAGCATATTAGAGCATATTAATAGTGATTGCAAAAAAAAAAGAACACAGAGATCCATATTTGCCATAATTCAAGTACTCAGAAAATCTCACCTACTAGTGATTCAGTAAATCAAAAGTCTGGGGGCACTCATTTGACTAGCAGAATTAAAGGTGCATATTGCATTACTTCTGGGTTTTGATAAAACACTAGTGCAAGTGAAAATACATCAAATAACAAAATCAGACAATCAACTGGGTGGTGTCAACAGAACACAAACAAGATTTGCAAATATTCTACTTCACAGCAAATGTGATATTCATGATCAACCAATAGTATTCAGGACACAAAAAAAAGGTAATAGGGTGTTTAGATTTAATACTGAAAAATGAATTATGTCTCGTTTTCATTTCAACTTTTCATTACACTGGTGCATGTAGAATTGAATCCTTCTAAGACATATTAGTGACCTTCACATACAAACATAGGTAGTCATGTAAGCTCATTTGCATAAAGGAGTGAATATCACTTATTTCATATAAGCACGGATCTAAACATAACATAAAGAAAGCACAGTGAAATTCTGAAGAAAAAAAATACTCTAGTTTGCAAGAAATTTAGTCAGTAAGGAATTTCATTTTAAAATTATGAGGCTAAAGTTCATTTCTAAAAACAAAAGAATTGAAATGATAACAAAACTCCTTTTTTGGGGGGGGGAGGTGGGAGGGCAATAATGTCAGGTTTCATCATCTCTTTATAATGAAATAAAAAGGATAAGGTCACTGTCATAGTTGAGACCATTCATCAACTTTTGCAGGTATACTGTACATCATTTGACATGAATTTTCATTTCCAATCTTCATGAAAGTCACTCCATCACTTTATCCAATTCTACGTAATTCTGTTCAAATTTTCAATGAGCCTTCTTTACTCTGCTGCTTATCAGTATCACTGTTTTACTGCTTGTCTTTCCAAATAATTTTGTTCTCCCTGGAGTGCACTCTCTTTAAAACCCAAAGTGAAAGTCTGGGAAGCAATCAGAGGAAAATATCATATGTAGGCCTGTGGAACCTCACTTTTATTTCTGTTGAGTGAAAGGAGAAATGTGTATCATAAAGTGAACTTACATAGAGTATAGTCCAAATAAGTACAGCAAAACCGCATGGGTTTGTATCTTTTTGTCGAGCCATATTGCTTATATTTCATCAATTTCTTGTCTTTCAATGAATGAATGACTTCAACAGTGCTCTGAGTCAATAAAAGATCAAACCAGTTGAAAATGTTTGTCCACTAATTCACAGCAAAACTTGTCTATCATATAACTTTGCTTTATAGATTTTCCATACATTTTGGTAATACACACAATCTCAATAGTCATAGGCTTTGGCATCATCAAACTAACTGTACCACAAATTCAGACAAGTCTGCAGAACTACTGTTTCACTACCAAGACTACATCTGGGTCATTTAATGACCCATTAAACTTTACAGCCTATTTTTTTCTTCTAGTTACCACTGAATCAGCCATAGATACAAGGTTTCTCTTATCATCTTCGCTTACTGTAAGACTTCAAAGATCTGGTACCTCACTGTAACTAGCTCCTTTTTTCTGGGTTTCGCAAATATGAACTGTTCTGCAAGTATTAGCATGCAGCAGAAAAAAAAAAACTATGAGATCAAATCCCTTCATGCACAACAACTTACAAACAATAAAAGAAAAATAAGAAAGGAAGAGGGGAAAGACCTGGGGTGGGCAAACAAAGATCCGCCCACTGTCAATACACCTTTATGAGTATTGGAGAATCTTTGTTTATTTGAATTGTCCTGCCTTTGATACAAATATATATTGTCCTGCATGGTTAAGGATGTAAAGAGTGAAGAAGAGAATCTGAGAAAAGAACGGCTATTAAAGAACATCAAAGTCAGTTCTATATATCCAGTAAGGAATTTATCCCTGAAGAATTCACATTGACTTCTACTGTAATTTGATTGCTTCATATATAGCATATATATATAGGCATATCAATTTAGACTATAACATATCGACTGAATGTTGCACCACTGCAAATCAATGATATATACATAATGCAGTTAGTACGGTCTGCTATATCGAAATATTGGATCCCGTGAGATTTTCATGCCAAAATTGATTTTTTTTAGCTAACTTTGTCAATTTTGGGGTGCTGAATCCAAAAAACTTTGGTTCCATTTTTTTCGACCACGTCTTCAGCCGCCATTTTGAATTTCAAAATGGCCACCATAGCAAACTGTATTTTGACCCAGTTCTCATAATGTGAGCATCAATGAAGGTTCAAATTTGATGCAAAAAGCATGTTTATGATGTCAGAAATTCTGATACACCATTTCCTGATATTGTACAGTGTTTTGATACAATTTGAGGGCTGCCATCTTGAAATTTAAAATGGCCGCCATAACTAACTGTGTTTTTACCTGTATCTCAGGTTGTAAGCATTATGGAAAGTATAAATTTGAGGCAAAAAGCATGCTTATGATGTGACAAGTGACATGTGACATGATGTGACATGCTAATATATACATTTCTGTTTTAAATGATGGATCATTTTGGTTAGCAGCCATCTTGAAATTCAAAATGGCTACCATAGCATATGTAATTGGGCCTATATCTGGAGTCGTATGCAGTGTGTACGGTTCTAACTAGGGGCAAAGAGCATGCGTATGCTATCAGACTTTCTGAAACATCTTTTTCTGTCCATTTTGATATTATACTAGTAGGTGGCCATCTTGACATTCAAAATGGCCACCATACCAGAATGCATATTTTGACCAATATTTCACGTTGTAAACAATACAGAAAGTTCAAATTCCGGGCATAAACCGGGCTCATGATGTTGAACATTCAGATGCACTTTGATCCCCTCCGTAAAATTGCAGATCATTTTTTAGGCTGCCATTTTATCATTCAAAATGGCTGCTTTTCAGCTAATATCTATGGTTACAAGCAACTTTTAGGCATATCAGTGTTTATTGAGGTGTACATTGTACATTCTTTTACAAACATACACGCACATAATCATACATTCTGTAAAAATGGATTATTTGCATTGGCTGCCACTCTTGAAATTCAAGATGTGGATTTCGACCCATATTTGGTGCTGTAAGATCTTTACCCTGCAAACTCAAGCATGCTGGAGCACTTTCATGTAGGACCTACAAATATGTGGAAGTCAATCACTTCAATAAATAGTATTATCATTGCATAGACGGGACTGTTTCCTGTAGGTATACACTGCCACATTGAAATGCAAAATGGCTGCCATGGGAAACAATCCTTCAAGAGCATTGCATTTGGGCAAAACTTGTGAATGGGAAATCATGTGATTCTGGTGTCAAAGCAAATGACTTTCAAAAGTGCCTAAATAACTGTGTCTGAGTGACTAAATGCTCCCATTTAGACGATTTGGTTGTGGAGTTTAAATAAACAATATTAGCCGTGTGGGTATACTCGAAAATTTATCGGAAATTTACTTAATTAATGTCTTCTAGGCTCGTTCCCTGCATGCGTTTTTGAAGTCACAGCACTTGTATAGGGCTGTACACAGTGGAGCATTGGTTCTAAATTCTTCCAGAAACAATGACTTTTGCATTTCTTGCCATATGAACATGATAATGAATTCTGTGGCTACCATTGGTGTAGGGAGCTCAAAGCATTTAATTGCACAGTTTATGTATATCCGCTTGAAATAACGACAATGTACCATATTATATTCCCCTGAAGTAGAGGCACAAATTAGGTTGTGAAGGTTTACAAGGTTTGTTCTCTGGATGTGTTGTATCAAGATTCTACGAGAGCAAATTGTCCAGGTTGAAGTCATCTACGCCCAACTTATGGAAGGCATGGACTGTCTCATTGCACATTCTGCATGATTCAAGGCTTAGAGAATCCTTGATCCATCTGCTCTTTGAGACATCCTCAAATTCTCAACTTCAGCCTTTGCCATGAAAGGCATGACCAAGCAGACCTTTGTTTTTCGCAACAATTTGCAGAACATAATCTCTCAACAGTGTCAATTGTACTTTGTCATCTTCTTTTCCAGTGATGGAGCAGACAACGTGCGATGCAGTTGCAAAAGTAAAGTAAAGATCCATTAGGAGAATGAAAATGTCAGTGTCTATATGTAATAATCATCAATATCTCTGAAATTCTCTGTTGCTCTTGAAGTAGCATCTAATACATGCAATGGAATGAGGATATCAGCTTCCTCGTTGTGACAGGTGACAGCTCCCATGGCATCTTTGATGAACCCTTTGTTTCTTTTTTTCCCTGTTCTGTGTCAGATGGAAGAGAAGGCCATAATATTGTGAGATGAAGAGTGATTGTGGAATTACTTAGAACAGTAGAACTTATATAACTTCCGATAATTGTATCGTCCAGTAATGACTGGATAATGACAAGTCTATCAGATTGTTGTACTGGTAGAAGCGTTATAAGAAGGTTGTGGCCCTCTTAAGCTTACGACTTTTGATTCAATCTTACACAGTATATTTCAATTGCAAGAGCTGAATGTCTGGCCTTTCTCATATTATCCCAGACAGATCTTTTCTCATATTATCCCAGACAGGTTTTTTTTTTCATGGTTTAAATTCTTTCAGATACAAATTCTTAGTACAGAACATGAAAACTTTCTTTTTCATCCCTTTCTAGAATATCCTCCTTGAACGTTTCCGATATCTGATTGCCAAGCACCATATATATTCATAAGTTTCAATGCAGTGGCAATTTTTGAGATTGCCCTCGTGTGATGGTGTTCTAAATTGTTGCGGAATTCTGATGCATCCAAAGTGCCAAAGAACCGAGCTATACAGATTGCTCCTTTGTAGTTTTAGAATCATTGGCGGTACATCAGTAAGCATCTTGGAAGTCTTGATGATTAAGGATGACCCACACAAGGGCAGTCAGGTAAAATCTACTCATTGGCATTCCTTATTCATTTCGTGTTATTCCAGAAATACATCCAGCAATTATGAGCTCCCTGATGAGTTGTTTCATCTTGTGGTCAACAAACACGCCTGTGAATGGGATGCCTGGTAGGGTGACTATGGCATTTTTTGCCATTGCGAGACTTTTCCTTGTTTGTCTTTATTCTCACGAGGCAGTATCAAGTTTTTGAACCTCACCTTTAATCGCATCAATGCTTGCTTTTATAATGACTGGGATTAAAAATAACTATTAACGAGGTTCCATGACAACAAATAATGTCTTGCCTGAGAGTTAAAACAAATCACGTGTACGCCAACCACATACCCGCTTGGCTATTATGGGATGTGGGATGTAACGCTTACACGCTTGCCCACACTTATGGGAAGTGGTATGGGACCCTTCCCCTCCCTCCCCCCCCCCCCCCCTTACGCAGTCTTTGCCCCTCAGGATGGCTTGATGACGTCATTGGAACCTCGTCCTTACAGTCTGAATTTATGGCGGCAATTTTGAATTAAGAGATGGCTGTCGTTCTGCGTGACCTGAAAATGAATTCGGTCTAACTAGGACAATTTTGGCAAATTCATCTATGGCTCTTACCACAGTATTACATTTATATGTTTTTCTTTGGTCACCATCTTGAATTTCAAGATGGTGGCCTATCTAAAGAGCTACAATAGGAAACAGCTGTACTGGAACGTTAGATACCACAAGCATGTGCATTACTGAAAATTTGATGCTCCTACAATAATTGCAACGTGAGATATGCGTAAAAACGCTACGGCAGCCATTTTGAATTTCAAGATGGCAGCCTAGTAATTGTATCAAAACAATCCACAATATCAGAAAATGATGTATCAGAGTGTCTGACATCACAACGATGCATTTTGCACCAAATATGAAGCTTCTACAATGCTCATTGTATGAGATATGGTTCAAAATACTGTTTGCTATGGTGGCCATTTTGAAATTCAAGATGGCAGCCTACAAATGGTATCAAAAAATCCACAATATCAGAAAAAGATATACCAGAGTGTCTGACATCACAACCATGCATTTTGCACCAAATTTGAAGCTTCTACAATGCTCACTTAATGAGATATGGATAAAAATACAGTTTGCTATGGCGGCCATTTTGAAATTCAAAATGGCGGCTGAAGACGTGGTCAGAAAAAATGGAACCAAAGTTTTTTGGATTCAGCACCCCCAAATTGACAAAGTTAGCCAAAAAAAATCAATTTTGGCACAAAAATCTCACGGGATTACATAGTAGCCTCTACTAAGTGTATTACACAGTCTTTTCTTTATGCCACCTATTTTCACAGGAAGACCAAACACTCTCACCTATCGTAGAGAGAACTCCACAAAGCATCCAGATAACGAGACTCATCCCAACACTCTCTGTCTGCCGTAGGACTCCTTTGGGGGAGACGAAAATGCCTGAACCTATCATGGTTCCAACAATGAGGGCGATGCCACTCACAAGACTCACTTGTCTTTTCATGTTAACCTGTTGGAAATGCGACCAAGAAAAACTCTGGTCAGCAAATGTATTGTGAATGCATGACTTACTCTTTGCCTTCTTTCACTTCGAATTCAGATTCTGAAGTCAATTTGAAAAGAATTCATTTCAGAGAATGTTTTAAACTGCATCATATAAGTAAGAAAGATAGTGGCATTCAGAATGGAGCAAACATGATCAAACATCAAGAAATGAACACATTGCCTCAATCCACTTCCCTCCCTCATGGATGTCATTTTGCAATAATCCCTTTTTCTGTCAGTACAAGACATCAAAAATTATGCTTGCAATAACAACAAAAATAAAAATAAAGGCAATGATAATTCATTAATATGATCACAGCCATCATCTTTACCATCATTATCATAATTATAAATTCATACTAAATCATACTAGGTCCAAGTATTTCCTATGCACATCAAACAAACAAACTGATAATAAAGTTTTCTTCACATCACCAACACTGCAACTTCATATTCATTCTCAACATCTACCTTTCCATTTTGATCATCTGTTTGATGGACATCACCATTTCCTGTGCCATCTTTGCTCTCCATCATCTTCTCCTCCTTTGGAGGCAACCTCTCTCTCGTCTCCATGACAATGAGATGCTGTGTTATTTGACTAGGAGACAAACTTAGAGGAACAAAAGCCAAAGGTTGGTTTTAAGATAATGATTAAAGCTCACACATGCAACAAACATTTGCAATAATTGTCATATATCACTTAACCCATTTTAGTTGAGTTTGGCATTTCACAGCCAAGTTTTAACAGTTATTTGCACTAATAACCGATGTATGCTTGCCCCAGAAATAGATATTCCAGTTTTCAGAGAGATTCAAGAGGGCATCATGAATAAAACAGTAAGGCTAAATCAAAACTGTAACAACACTCAATATCATAAATATATCATATTTTCCCCAATTCATACCAATAATTCTATCCAAATCCTCTTTGCTTATAAACTACAAAAAAAAAAAAAATTTAATCACCCATTACAGAAAACTAAAGGTTGATTTTACAAAACAATATTTAGACCTGCAAATCCCATTCTATATGGGCATCTAAAATTACTTTACATAAACATATCACACGCTACTGACGGTGTATCAAAGAAACTTGATTGTAGAGGATATTTCTTTGCAAAGCCAGGTATTGTGACATATACGTAAATAGGAACAATAAACTGAAAGTTTCTCATTGTCAGCTTCAAGGCTTGGCTGCTGATTAAAAGTTTTGATATCATTTATTCAATGTTTATTTTTTCATTTGATTATCTTTATTGTTATGATTGCAATGATTATCTAAAAGACATTCTTCATTCTTCATTGGACTTTGACCCAGCAAGAAGACGGCCCATGCTTTTGAGGCATGAAATTTGCCATTTATAAACCTTGTCTGAATTTTATCAACAATCTTATTTAATACTATTGTCATACCTGTGATCCATTAGCTGTTACTACCTTCCACACTGGGTTAGAGATCATAATTTGCTGTTTATTTTGTCTTTTTGTATCTACTTATCCAAACAGAATGACAGCGCAATTATCCTTGAGATTGTGAACAAACAAGTCCCTAGAATATGGAGGGTCCACAGTTTCAGGTTTAAGCTTTCAAGAGTTTTTGAATTGAACTGAATTGATTTCAAAAACTGAAGAGGTTTAATGACTGAATATAGCAGCCCAGAGCCGGATTATACATTGAGAAGATTAGACATTTCTTCTCTTCCTGCCTAGTAATGAACCATTTCAATCACCTGTTCCATGCAGGAACTCACTTAGCATTCACCAGTTGTCATTAGGTGGGGCAATTCAGCCTTTCACAAACTTTGTGGTTGTTATGATAATCTTTTCACAACAAAGAATGCACTGAATTTGAATATAGACCATAAAAATGGTCTATCACACAACCCATTATGTGTGGAAGACTAGTAATTCACACCATATTCCTAGGACATAGAGCAGCAAATATTGATGTACAGACTTCTAAAGATAGCAATGCAAAGATATCAGTTCTCAATTGCTCAAAAGCTTACTTTACCAAGATGCTTGCTACATTAATACATAACTTACTGCAAAGAGTAGTTCCTACTGACTTATTTACACTGCCACACTATTTTGTTTTCAGAAAAGTACTGCAAAGATGTTTCAATCAGTCAAAACATAATTCATAACAATTTCGAGTTTAAATCGGTTTTGTGTAATAGTACTAATACCTATTTCTCAAAACCCTTTCTGTGATGACAGAAAAATCACAAAGACAAGACTTCCAAACATTCAAAGAACTAAGTGCTAGTGAAAGCAGCACTATTAGTATGACACACAAGTGAAAGTTTGAGGAAAACTTTGACAACCAATTAGAAAAATAATATTAATCAATATCTAAAGTTTTGGTGCCGTCACTGCTGGATAAGTAAACTACAATGCTTCACGACTTTATCATGGACAATAATAAAAGGATACATAAAGAAAATTCAACATAATGATATTATTTTCACTTTTTTACCATACTGAAAAAAAAACAACTTAACTACGCGGTAACCTCTTTCAGAAAGCTGGGGGAATAATATTACCCTTAACATTGAGTCTGTGTCAGTAACAAGTCGATGGAATGTGTACTTTTCATTTTAAAAAAAAGATGAATTTTGTGGAATTCTTCTCATATCTTCTTCACATTGTTGTCCACAATGATGTCATGAAGTGTAGTAGTCTTCTTATCCATATGATAATAATGAAGTTTTCGCAGAGTGCAAACTGCATTTAAGTCTCTAAGCGCTTTTTAGAAATGAGAAAAGACAGACACATGAGTAGGAACACACAAAATCAAAAAGAAAAATTATATATCAACCTTTAAAAAAATCATCAAATAGTTTACATGACAAAATAGGCTTCAATAAAGTCTCTAAAGACTTGATCTAGTAACTTGTTAGTGATGGTACCAAAACTTTGAATATTCTTTTTTTTTTAATCGACTCAGTCAGATTTTCTTCAAACTTTTACTGATGCGCCCAGTACAATTTTCACTCCATCCACATCTTGTATTTGGGCATCGGTTGCCCTCCTTTGGACGACTAATCAGATCAGGGAGGTGAGGTCACCTCCCTGATCAGATGAACCGCCTTATACACAGGTTACTCACCAGAACCAACAGTAACTTCCTTCTCCGGAGGAATCAGGGTAGAAACGGTGACAGGTAGCTCGTTTTGCCCAATAAATGAGAAGCTGTTTTGAGGATACCAGTGGAGTTATCCAAAACCACGGTCTAGGCAGAAATGAGGTCGAGATCTTTCAATAGCCCATCTACGTGTGGGTCAGTCCGCATGACTGCTCAAGATGCTGTCAGTACTAGTAGTAGTATATAGCTCCCGAACAGCTCGTCAAGGAAGCGTATACGGGTATCATTTTATCCGGTATAGAGGGATGGACGTGTGCCAACAAACCTGCGTATCAATCGATTTGAAGTAGTACAGTTGTACAATGAACTGCCCGATGATTACACCTGCACGCGCCCCTCTGTATTGTAAATGTTTGGACCTTCGCGCCGCCACCTCGTCTTCGTGTTGTCCTCCACAAATGAGTGCATGACCTTCCTGATGAAGAGGTGGGGGGGGGGGGGGGGGGAGAGGGACGAACCGATCAAGACTAGGGAACGCATCACACAGAATGGCATTGCACACCCTCCCCGGACTATATAGTAGTCTGATCTAGAGATCCCTTCGGATGAATCGTCTGGGTCTAGCAATCGAAAGATCAAAGTTGTTGATGTTGTATGCTTTTTCAGTAAATATAAATTATCATGTCCAAGGTCTCTTCTGCAGGCTCTCAAGAAGTATGTGTGTTCACCACAAGTCTTGTCACAAAGAATTTCGAAAATTAATTTCCAGTAAATTAGATGACACCTAGGGCTCTACATGACTATTTGTCTTTTATATAGGTATTTAATCATATACAGCAGTTGCTCAAATATGGCAAAGCATCAAAACTCTTGGAAGCATGTATGTAGATAATGCATATTATTTGGCCTAGATGGATGCTACAAAATAAGTTAACATTAAAACATTGATGGCATTGGCTTTAGCTCATGTAACCAGTTGCGTTTGATCTTTTTTAAATTGAAGTGACAATTCTTTTGCACACCTTTGATGAAATATTCGGAATTTTGTAAATCTCGAAATGTACTTATGAAATAAGAAAGGGGCATGAGTGGGGAGGGTGAGGGGGTATCCCCCTCCCAAGCAAAGATTACGAGAGATTTCACACTTACAGAACTAAAATTAAACAATCTTCACCAATCTTGTGCATCACTTTGGGTAATATATTTAGATAATTTTCCATCAGAAAAACAAGAAATTTTCCACTTCTCAGGAATTATGGGGGCCAAGAACATGCTTGCCCCCTCCCCACCCCCACCCCCCGTCGAAGCCCCTGACAATCCTGATAGGTTGTCGATCACTTTACATTATTTTGATCCACAAAGTGACGTGTACATTATACATATGAACCCTCGTGTATATAGGCTAACGGGTCTACGGCAATTTACCCCAGACCCTTCCTTTGACCCTAATACTAATCCTGATCCTGAACCTGATCCTAACCCTAACCCCAAATCTAACCCTTAACCTAATCCTATACCTCTAATCTTTACTCTTAGCCTTACCGGGGTTATTGCCCTGATACGAGGCTAACAATGCAGGTTCTGCCAAAACTTTTAACCTTAAATTGAGCGCCCTTCACGTATTTTTTCTATCCAGAAAAGAAAAAGGAAACAAATGCTAAAAGAAGAAAAAGAAGGGAAGGTTGTCAGGTATTACTCATCCACAAGACTGGGCGATTTCATCTTGTATCTCAAATTTATTTAATCTTGCTGTGGAAAAGGTTGAAAGGCGGCGGCTTCTCATGCATATACTAGTACAAATTGTACACGCAACTGTATTGTATTTTTTTCTTTCTAACTGTTATCAAAGGGGATGGGGAGGCGATGGGGACGACCGCCCCCTCGCCCCCCCCCCCCCCCCGGCTGCGCCTTTTAACCTCAACAGAGGGCTCATTCCGATGAGTTGTCAGTCAGAGCCTTCAAATCGTCTTCTTCTTTAGCGTCGGGAAATTACAAGTGAACAATTTGATACCATGTGAATATGGAATCACAGACGTCAATCAACCTCAGATATTAATATACAGTGTACGTCGATTATCATCAAGATTACTCTTCCAAGCACTGATTATTTAGATCATACCAGTAGTGTATTCCGAAATAGTCGTTTATGATGTATCACTCCATTACGGGGCCCTCGGAAACGGGGGGGGGGGGGGCTGAGCAGCCTCTCCCTTTTCTTTTTGCTCATCAAAAAATAATAATGAAGAACAAAATCAGAAACATATATGGGAAAAATTGCAATTGAAATCACAAAAACTGAAATTCCAAAAGTTTCCTATTGTTCCCGTGGGGGGGGGGGGGGGTACCATTGACCTTGCCCCACCCCCCCCCCCCAAAAAAAGCAAAAAACAAAACAACAACAACACACATTTCGTGGCCCCTGAATGCAATAATGATTGCCGAAATGTATCAAACATTATCCTACCACCCGTCAGTTTATACGGTTATTGAACTGTATAGTTTAATCATCTTTAATGGGGAAAAAAAAGGTTCTATATGTCTATAGGTTCTTACGGGTCCGTTTTGTCATCCGGTTATTGCCCGTCTTACATACCCGAGGCCTTGGGTAAAACGGCCGATACCAAGAAAAAAATCTGTTCACATTATTAAGCATTTTGTTTCATGTAGTCAACATACAGATGGGTAGCAATATGCGGCCACAAAGTATACACCAAAGAAAATATCCAAATCCCTCTATGGGTTGAGAATGACGCGCCTCAAAAGCTATGGGGTCCCGCTTTATACCCCACTCCCCCCCCCCCCCCCCCCCCCCAAAAAAAAAAAAAAAAAAAAAAAAAACACAACAACAACAACAACAACAAACAAACAAACAAACAAAAAAACACAACAACAACAACAACAACAAACAAACAAACAAACATAAATAATGGTAATGTGGTTGCTCCAAATTTTCAATCATAATCCTCCCTTTAGAGACCTTTCCCACAGGCTCCCACAGTTCGCCAAAGTATTACTTTCAATATGTTCCTTACTATCTATGTATATAGGCCTATAGCTCTTGCTTACCCAGCTCATAATAGCTCCATGCTCCTGTTTTTGAAAGTCAACGTTACAGAACTCGACGTAATCTCATAAAGCATAAAACAATCTTCCGAACTCACCTGGACGCTGTTTTGTTGAAAATTTATTTCATCACACGTAACAGACAGAAGCAGCACATATCCATTGCAGAGCAACATACTTAAAGGGACTCTACAGAACTGACTGAGATGAGGATTCAGCTTGTAACGTTTTGCGAGATATTTAGAAACCACTCTATGAAATGTTAAAAAAGCATTCATTTCTTTCATTTCCAAAAGAAACATATAAATATATTACAGAAATTGAATACATAGATTTCATCATAATACAATATACAGGATAGGTTTACAAAAAATTGTAAGCATACGCGTAATGTTGGAAATGGGGAGGAATGCTAAAAAGATGGGCTTGTAGGGTGCATTCCCCCGACACGTAATACAAGTAATTGTATGATCGATTGGCTGATATACATAAAAAATGGAAGAAACAAAGCATAGAATTCTAAGCGGAATCAAAAGTTTGTTTGATGAAAATTGGTTTTTGAATGACTGAAATGTATATCCAAAAACAAGGTACAACAAAGAGATTCTAGTAAAAGCTGTGGCCTGTCGATTTTACTAGGATTGCTTTTTTGGATATCTCAGCCATTTCAAGACCAAATTTTATCAAATAAACGCTGAATCCTTCTTAATATTACATGCTCTGTCATATTTCACAAGATATCATTATCTCACCAAACAATGTTCACCTGAAGATAAATCTCCACCAAAATTACACGTTACCATTAACCTATACAAAAGATGTAACAAAATCAACATCCAAATAACTTCGGCATTTTAAACATTATACATCAAGACACATTTTTTTTTTTTTTTTTTTTGGGGGGGGGGTCTATTAGATTGCATTACTTCTATTGTATTTTAGGAGCTTTTTGCTCCATATTTCATAAAATATGTTTATCGCTTTAGTTTATTTTTAAATGTACGATAAAACTATTTCTCATTTTTTTTAAACTGAAGTGACAGGCTGGTGCACACTTTTGATGAAATATTTGTTTGAAATCTAAAAGTGTATACTAAGTGTACAGGAAAAGACCGGGAGGAGGAGGATGTGGGAGATTTTTCATTTTCAGAATTGAAATTCAGCAATATGTTGAACATTTTTGGGTGAAATATTTTGACAGTTTTTTTTTTACCAAAGAAAGCAAGAAATTGTCAACATCTAAGTGGAATCGATATGAGACTTCTGACGAGGATCGCTGGATCTGTTGCGCCTTTTTGTCCTCTGTGTTGTCTTCCTGTCATGCTAGTCTTGTCTGACTCATTCTTTTAGTCTTCCTTTATTAGTTTCATTCTTGCTCCAGTCTCGCTTCATGTTCATTCGCGTGTGTGTATGTGTGTCTGTTTGCTACTCTGTCTTTTTAGGGGGCTTCCAGGCGTTTTTTCTTTGTGCATTAACTTATTTTTCAATCGACATTCTGTACCCGAGGGGCCCACATCAGCTCTATCTTTTTAGTGGGTCTTTCCATTTTTCGAAGTTTGCGTATGATCGTGTCATATTCCCCACTTCATATTCCCCACTTTTCATAACAACTTATAATCACTATAAGGTTCCACAATTATTAATTGTATCCTCTTCTCGCAGTTTACTTTGTTTTGCTTAATACTTTGTTACCAAAGAAAGTGAAATGTCTACTTTTTTTCGAAAAATGAAACGAAATTTTACTATTGAACTAAACTGAATTGAACTGAATTAAGAAATTGGGGGTTGGGCAAAGTGTTAATATTTTCATTGGTGGGTAACCTTCCATGCCCCCCCCCCCCCCACAATCGACGCCCCAAGGTTCGTTATTCCGAAGGTTCGTTTATCCAAAAACGGAGTACATATTATACATGTATTTGAAATGCAAAATACAAAAAACAAAAACAAAGCTGAGATACAGTCATGTAGGGCTCACACCTGTAAATAAAACGGAATGTCCCAGACCCCTTCACAAATTCATACCAAAGATACCAAAATAAATGAAGAAAAAATGATTAAAAATCAATAAAAGAATTGGCATAAAACTGAATAGCTGCAGGTATTGAGTATGAATTCTTCTACAAACTGCATTTTGGTTTGAAAATGAAAGCTTTTCTCATGGAATATAAAGAGCTATATTTCAATGGGTGCATGTACAGAAAATATGTGATTTTTTTTTTTTTTTTTTTTTTTAGTGAAAAGAGTCTGGCTTTGCGGACCCTTGGACAGAGTTTGAGCTACAGAACCAGCCTTGAAAATTTGATGGATGACAGGGCATAGCTCACTTATCCAGGATAGTGAAGATAAAATACCTCATTTCTCCCAGCTATTTTACAGAATTTTTTGAATTTTGAATTTTAACACAATATATGGGGAATTATTTACCCGTGTGCGCCCTATAGGCCTAGAGAATGCACGCAATGCACACAAGTCAGTGGGAAGTATTCATCCCACACAAGCTCTGCTGGTTTATGTTGATCTATTCTGTCAAATCCCTCCCTCCCCTTCCCCCTACTCTGCTTAATTTGTTTTCTTATTACGTTCTTGTGGTACTAGATCGTAGTACATAGTAGTCATCAGTATCACACAACTTTGAATGATTGTGTCATTCTAATGTATTTCTTTGTTTGGGCTACCACTGAAACAGCTCAAAATACATCAAGTTAATCTATTTGATAAATGAAAGTATTCTACAGTTATAATTATACTTTGTAGGCAATAAGGTGATGATGACACCCCCTTAAATTTTGAGAAAATATGACCGCTAGTAACTGTACCAACCACTGAACTCTGTACCATGACTCAGAGCCTTACTTTTTGACTAGCGCCAGCTACAGTTAACCAGCTTCATAATCATGCAGTCGTTTTACAATGTATTTGCATGCTGTTCGTGTGAAACGTGTTGTGTCCAGACTAGACACAGATAGCTGGGCGGCTCTGCTGTACGTATTCATCCCATGTTCATCTCAATGTGGTTCCTGCGAATCGAATCATGAGTTCATTCACAGAAAAGGCACTGATCGAGAAGCTAAATTCGCTTACTAATACTCAGCAGAGTATTCAAACGATGTCTCTATGGCTGATCCATCATCGGAAACACGCAAAGAAAATTGTAACCGTGTGGTACACGTTGCTCGTGAAAGGTAGGTAAACAAATACCGGTACTCCTAACCTGCGCGGAACGACCTCGGTCCCCGGAGCCCTGGCGAAGTCGTAGCACTAGCAGTAGGTAGCCATCGCATGGCCCATGGCTTGGTGTTCAGGCTCAGGCGAGGGTATTGCAGTAGGACTACGGCCAAGAAGCTAATAATAAGCACCTCAAATGTATACTAGCCGCAATCTTTACCTGCCCAGCATGTCCGCAGAGACTCCAATCCTATGCAAGCACCTTACTGGTCTGGTCTGGACTACTGCCACTGCAGTGGAGATTCTCCCGCCCAATGCAATGATACCCCCTACTGAACCTGTGTGTCCTTAGTTAGCAAACGGGAGACTCCAACTTGATGTGCGCGAAGCGCGAAGTTCCTTGCGTCCGGGGTCCAGGGCCCGCTTAACTAGATGCTCTCTCGTGCTATCTCACCACCTCAGTCTTATTTTTTGACATAGGAATAGATCTATACAATGTCGATGACACTAAGTAAAGAGATCATATTTCAAGTTGGAGACACTGAGCCTGGGTGGGAGAAATTGCATCTCGAGCGGGAGAATGGGAGGTTTTGCAAAAATGGGCTTTTGGCAGGAGATCTCCCATCGACAACGGGAGAGTTGGAGTCTCGGAAAGAGTTCCTTATGTCCCCCCCTCCCCCCACCAACTTGCACAAAATAAACAAACCATCATTCCCCCTTAATACTAATAATAAACTAAATAAAGGTTATGGGAAGTCTTCCCATAAATGCCAAATGGCATAACCTTTATTTAGTCCATTATTAGTAAAAAAAAAAAAAAAATAGCAATCTATCCATTTTGCGCAAACTAGTGGGGGGGGGGGGGGGGACATAAGGAACTCTTTCCGGAGTCTCTGTGTCCGTTGCATTGGGAGGTACAGCAGTTAGGCCGACGAGACGGCACAGCGTCCTTGTGCGCCAGCACTGCCTGTCACGACACTTGTGTACAGAGCACACTGAGACGGGGCTGGGCCTGTGTATAGTTAGGTACAGCTGTATTTTTTCCAGAAGTGTTTAGTGTTACACCTGTGTAAATTTACATGTCTATACCTTTCGTGGGTATAATTGTGTCAGGGCTATCATGAAATTACCTACTCACCAACTAAAGTATCCTTGATGGCCGATGGCTAGAGTAGAAGCACAGCTGGCAGACGTGACAGGTGTCAGGAAATAATGTGGTCAAACTCCGAATTCACTAGGGCACCAGAGGTGGACAGTGTCCTTATATTGCACTCCGAAATGCACTGGGTGTCTTAAGACGACAGTGTCCCATAGAAATATATATACAAAAGATCCAGCGACAGCGTGGAATAGCCTCCGAGTGTCGCAGCTAGCACAAGCGAGAGTAGTCCACCACTGGAGCGCTGGGTAGAATACTGCGAGGTACCTGGAAGAGTCTGCAACACCTAGTACAGCACACTAACAGGACCAAGACAGCGATGTCGCGAGGCGTAGATCGCGGTAAAAGTAGCGATGAAAAGTCCCCGGATGGAGTATGGAAAGAAGCGTAACTCGCGATGCAGGATGCAGCGAAGGTCGCGACGTAGAAATCCGAGATTGGAGTAGTGTAAAAAATGCAATATTGGGTATGGTGTATATTCCAAAAGATGTATAATAATCCGTATGTATGACAGTCCACAGTGCGAGGTATCGTCCGCGAGAAAAGACGTGGGAAGAAATGTAATATACGGACGAAGTGACTCCAACGATTAGGACGTGCTATCTGGATGAAAGCTAAACCTGAAGTGAGGAAGCGTGGAATGTGTGACAGCGTGGTCAGAAGAAAATCGTCACGGACAGGAGCTTAGAGAGTTCTAATTGGCTGGTGAAATTGTGCAGCTCGCAACTAATTGGTAGTTCATGTCCATGACAACAAAACAAGAGGTGTGTGTACAGAAATCCGACCACAGTTGGAATGCAAGTTACGCGTACATCGGCTCGATGACAAAGGCAAAGAATGTAGTGCGCACCTGTCGTGTGCCGGCGCACAAAGAAAGTTCGTGTGGATGTTGACAAAATGACTGAGGTTGCCAGACAGCGTAATTTACTGCAGCCAGACAATATACATGAATATTAAAAACTGCTACACCTTCCTATCTGGCAATGTTTACTGTATTCTAATTAGGCACTATCTTCTCCTTCTTCCACTCCAGGTTAGCGACCACAACAAGTTGATTATTCTGTCAGTGTCACTTTTTGGAGAGGTCGGCAGTGAACTTTGCAAGATTTTTTAGTATGGAATTGTATTTAACTTTGATGATAGCTGATAGGTTCTAATTTTGCAAATATGAGTTATAAGGGACTCAATTTCAGTAAATTTTGAAAAAAAAGTAACAAAGTAGACTCTAGTTACAAGGCAGAAATGAATAAATTAATCGTGTTAATAGGGCCTAAATGGCTTGCAGATGATCAGCTACTCTCCTCTTGAGGCCCTTGACACAAAAGTGTTGATGGAATTAGCCTCATCGACTTCCTGAGAGAGTCTGTTCCACTGCTTGATGGTGCGTGGCAGGAATGAATTCAGATGTTAATGTGTGTGGCATTGTGGGATGGCAAATTGTTGGTTGTGGCCCCTTCTTTGTCTTGATAGCAGTGGGTGGAGTTGTTCTTTGATATTTCCCATGCAGGCAAGGCTGTGATGGATCTTGTACAGCATGGTGAGGCGGGCAATACAGTGCAGAGTTGCTCCTCAAGTGATGGCCACTGCAGTTCGTCAATCATGGCTGATACACTGGAGGTGTTAAGGTATCATCTCATGGTGAAGCAGGCTGCATGTCGTTGGACAGCCTCCAACATGTTGATGGCCTGCTGGTTGTGGGGGTCCCCAGATGGTGGTGGCATACTCATTGGTCTGACATAAGTCTTGTATGCTGTCTCTTTAATCCTCCTGGAAGAGATCTTTTAAGGTTGCATCTCACAAAGCCCAGGGTCTTGTTAGCTTTGAAACAGATGCCGGTGATGTGCTCTATCCAGTTGAGGTCTGTGCATCGCGTTACTCCTAAATATTTCACACTCTTGACAACCTCCTGTGTATGTCCTTGTAATTGATATTCGGGCTGGAGAACTTTATTCTTTCTGGTGACTGGAAGAATGACACATTTTGGGGGATGGAAGAGCATATCCCATCCTTTCTCCCACTCAGCAAGTTGGTCCAGATTACGTTGTGGGTACTTATGATCATCAACTCCTGATTGAACAGAAATGAACTTGGATCTTGCTCCACTGATCACTACAGCCTGCCATCTGCGATCCCGGAAAGTATCTGAGATCCATTGATTCAAAACATCCTGGATTACATAGAAGTTGAGTTGTGGACGAGGAGAGAGTGGTTGACGCGATCAAAAGCCTTTACAAAATCCACTATCAGGATGTATGTCTGCTTTCCCCCAGCCATGTTTAAGAATTGCTTGTGGGTAAATTTTAAGAGTTGAGTCTCACGTGACCTCTTTCTTCTCAATCCGTGCTGTTCAGGACATAGGATATTATTGTGTTTCAGATGGTCCATAATAGTGCTGGTCAGGATGTGCTCCAGCACCTTGCAGCAGACACTGGTGAGAGATATGAGTCTGTAGTTGGAGGGTCATACTGCTCACCCTTCTTGAAAATTGCAGCTTTCAACCAAGGAGATTGCAGAATTTTCTCTACCAGTTCCAAAATACATTTTGTACACATTACATGTGTACAGCTTAAAATTGTATTAAGTATCTGTGATAGTACACCTTCATGTATGGTTGGGTGGAGCATTCGGACTACTGTAGGGCTTACTTTTTCATAGTTATGTCACATTTCAAACCTTCCTGCTTCAATACTATCAGAAGTTTAAAGATTACCTGTTAGCCTATACTATGTACAAAATGCTTTAGTGATGCCATATAAACTTTGCTGATTTTGTTAGCATACTTGCTAGAGCCTTTATATTTGATGTGTCAAGTTAGCAACACATAAATGTACCCATTAGATGAAATCTTGTCAATAGAAGAGAAAATAGCAACAGTTCAAGATTGAGCAAAATCTATTAAAACTACAACTGCTTCTCTAGAAGTCTTTATTGGCCATTGAAATCACATTTCCACCCCTACCCCCCCCCCCCCCAATAAAAAGGAGGGATCTTCCATGATTGTCTAAAGTTGTGTGAGAGCATAGTGATCTGATCATTTATTCAACAATTCAGAAGCAAGTATATTCTATGATATTTCAAGAAAATCCTATCTTTTTAGGTATGTTTGCACAAAGCAAAGACATAGCAAAGTTTTGCAGTAGTTGACAATGTATGTCATCATTATGTCTTGCTTGATGATTTTCTGACATTCAAGTATCTTTGTGTCCTCTCTAATAATGTGTACATTTGTGGTTTAATTCTTTTCAACTTGCTGTGTACTCTTTAAAAGTAACAATTTATTGAATGAGATTCACTCAGAATTTATTTTTCAACAAAGGTCATGATTTTGCCTCATCTGTCTCTTCCCCAGCAAAGCCTTCACGAAAGCTGGGATTTGTTTACCTAGCCAATGATGTCGTGCAGAACAGCAAGAAGAAAGGACCAGAGTTCAACCGAGAGTTTGCTGTGGTCATGCCAGCATCGTTTGGACACATTTATGAGTAAGCTTCATTCCATGAAAAGCCATACCAATGTAAACATAAAGCTGAAGAAATGATCTTTCACACATTTTTTAATTGTTTTGTTATTTTTACTTTTGCCTTTACTTACATTTTGTAAAAACAATAATCTGTTGACAATTTGGGGGGGGGGGGGGGGGGGCTCACATGTTTCGTAAAAAGATGTATGTGTTTATACATGAATATTTTTTTTCTTTCTTTTAGAGTCACAACAAAATTGCCTGCTGGTGTGTTATATGCATTCAAATCAAGACATTTATTTACTTTTGTACTAAATTGTAACTGTATTCTTGATTTTATAAGGTACTTATTTTAAGTGTGATAGATCATTTTAGCCTTACTATAATGTATTGTCAAAACAGTCAGAGACCAACATCTTTGTTGACTGTAAATATTAGATTGAGTGAATTCATTGCACAATTTGATTTGCTTTCATTTGTCAAGAAAATTTGCCTTTGAATTCTTCAAAAATAATGATTGCCATTGATACTTTGGCCTTTTGTTATTGATAATCATAGTACCACAACTGACGAAAAGACGTATGCTGCATTGCAAAAGGTCTTAAAGGTCTGGAAAGACAGGAGTGTGTTCGATAAGGAGGTCCTGAAGAAAATTGAATCAGAAAATACAGGTATGTCGGATATTACCAAGGATGGTACCATGGATTTTTAGATTACCAAAGGGTAAAAGTATGTTCCTTTCCAGATTCATTTTTGCCATGCAAATGAGGAATTACTGGCTGTTTGAGTGTCCCGCAAGAGAAGTTCCTGCGTATATAACATTTATTAGTTGGATACAAGATGATCATTTTGGGGGTTTTCTACAAGGATGCTAACCAGGAAGTTCATTTTGTTATGTATTTATCATGTGTAATATCCCAACAGCTTATGTGGAAAGACTTGTCAACATTCATGGCACTTTTTGCATCTGGCCTTGTTTGTGTGCTGAACAAATGTTATGAATTGACTTAATGATTCTGTAATTTCTGTGAACTCCATTCAGTAAACAAAATTTATATGTAATTGCAGTAACTGGCTCCCCCATGATATCATCTTTAAGAAAGCACCTGGCCATTCATTGAGAACTTGAGAATTATCTATCACAACCAATTCTGTGCTGTTATCTGTATTATTTGTTTGTACAAAATGTGTTCACATATCAATCGTGTGACACACCCGATATACCTTAAATGCCATGTTTTCATGAATGCAAAGTTTGTTATATACGTTAAGCAAAGGCAAAAAAAAAAAAAATTTTATTCTGCAGTTGCTGGGTGAAATGACTACAATATGCAGCAAGGTCCATTTTTAGCTCACCTGAGATGCGATCATTCATTGTCCAAAGTCAATCGTGGAGCATATGCAGACTTTTTACGTCAAATTTTCACTATGTCCCACCCCCCCCCCCCAAGTTTGCTATGTTTCTAGTTAACAAAAGTGATTAAAAAATGTCTTGCAGCATTCAGAAAACCAGGCACAAGTCAATGACTTGTGAGAATGAAAGGCTTTGCTCACTGAAGCCTTTTGCACTAGTTAACTTAAATTGTAGGATCTCACACTTTAGTCTGTACACACACTTTAGTTTGTACTCAACAAGTGCTATGGACAAGTCTTATAATCACTTGTAAAACATGGCAGGGTATTATCTGTTCTGGAAATTAATAGCTATTGCCTCTATAAGTGTTGATGCTCTTTTTTGCTTTGAAATTATTATTCTAACCCATTGTGTGTATTTAACTATTGATGTGTCTTGGTCTCCTCTCAGAGAACGATGAAGATGTCCCAGAGCAGGATGTGGCAGAAGATGCCTCCACGACCCCACCCCAGCGACCTAACAACTCTGAAACAGAGAAGGAAGATGTAGTCCCTTCAAAGAAACCCAAGATGGAAGTGGAGGACATGCAGCGCATTCTGGAAGAAGAAGATGACCAGCTGGTAGAGATTGATGATATACCAGAGGTAAAGAGACACCAATTCACTTCTTGACATCAGGGCTGGTGTTTCCCCACATTGGTACTCATTCACCCCTTTGATTATAAGCAATTCCAAGTGCCATGGGAATGGTATAGAAGAGTCAAATACATCAAACTACATATCAAAATGCCACTCATATTTGCAATGACTGTGTGTCTACACCATATTGTCTTTCAATCAACCAAAGTTCAAAATTTGTTGTTGTTTTGCTTTGTGTTTTTGTTTTGAGTAGACATCCAAGTAGACATCCAAGTCTAGAGTGACTACCTCAATAATCCCATGATCATAGTAATCACAATATGTGTAAACAAGCCTATCATGACTACTTTACTCGTAGCCAGAGGAGCTAGCACAGGCCTTGAGGGAACTGGAGAATTCAGCATCCAGTGATGCTGCTGTGAGAGAGAAGATCGCCAAGCTTCCACCGGAAGTACAGGACATAAGCTTACTAGAAAAAATCAAAGGTATTACCATGCTCATTGGTTTGGACATTTAAACACTCTCTTATCTGAAGTGGGCATTACGTTCCCTTTTCTCTTTGCTTGTTTTTGCTTATTTTATGATATATTGAAGATTCAAAGACTGATTCAAAAGCAACAGCAAGCCATTACAATAAGAGGCTAACGCCAGTTCTGATAATGATGCATCACATACTGAGATAGAAATCATGTTAGTGATTTTGATGGCATTACAATGATGGTGATATGTGATAATGAATGTTTTAAAGATATTTTACAACTTGCATTTGAATGTACTGTATATGTACATTATTGCGTGAGACGATAGATAGATATATGGGTGTCAGGGTTGTTTGAAATTTATCTTCAGAGTACCCTTTTTTTTGCTGACTATTTTGAGTCAGGGAGCACTTTGTCATAGTGATTGCTAGGATGCATTCATGACATTTCTAGTGCCTATGGCAGGTCATGAACTGTTCACGCCATGTATTTCGTGTTTTTTTTGTTGTTTTTTTGGTGAATTTTGTTAGCCAGATGCCTTTCATGAATTTTACAACACATAAAAATAATAACCCTGACCCCAACATGAATGCGACACGCACGCTTCCATTTGCCGTCCACTACTGTACTCTATGATCGCTGCTAATTTTGCCATGAGTGAAATTGTCAGGAAGCCTCAATTAAAGAAAAATTTAACTTGCTAACTATATGGCGTGTACAGTACATGATTGATTTGACCAAGGAAGGGATTTTGTCTGTACATATAACAGGAATATTTGTCATTGTCATCTACACAGATAAGGAAGCTGCTGAAGAGTTATCCTCGGTTGTCAATGAAGCGGTATCCATGCTGTCAGAGTATAATAGCAGGTTGTCGGCTGAGATGATTCAGAGAGAGGCAGTGATGAAGATGCTGAAGAACTACCGGCTTGGACAGCAGATGCACCTGAAAACATCCCTGCAGAAACTGGAGGTGAGGAGGAGGATCAATCCAATCCAGTGCCTCCCATTTTCCCGTACAGTGGACTCCTGTTATAACGAAGTTCTCAGGACCGGCAGTTTTCTTTCGTTTATATCAAAAAAATTTTATAACTGAACAAATAAACAATGAAGAACATAGAATGGATAATGTTGCGGCTTGAAGTTTTATTTCGTTGTAAGCAGAATTTTACAGGAGTACACTGTACTTGTATCACTGTGGTCGCCTTAGCTGAAGACAGATTTCTGTAGATGTAGATCAATTCACAACCTTTGTGGTAGTAAATCGTATTACAACATTGAAATAGTAGCTAGTTGATAACATTACTCCTGACACATTCCTTAGAGATTACATGTGAGTTTAATTGTTTATTATATGTTGGCAATACTAAAGATATAGAGCTGATATATAGAGAAGATGTGAGAACTAAACCCCATTAAAACAGAAATGAATGAAATGTTATATAACATGAATGGTTGGTAATTTTCTAATTTCATTTGCAGCAAAATTTTCTCTCCTATATGTCTGGTCTTTGACAAAACTAACAAGAATCCTATCTGTACTGACATGAGAATGCAGTCCAATGATACGCTATTATATACTATACTATGTGAAAGTAAAAACTTTACCTAAATACCAAAATAGTGTAACTTGTCAACAGACAACACTGTATTCATAAGCTGTAATCTGCATAAGGAGAAACTGGTCTGACATTTGTATGCATGTATTTGCATGCATTTTTCTGTCCTGCAGGAATACAAGGACCGCCTAACTAGGGTGACCACAGTGAGAAAGGAACTCACCTCCCACATACAGAACCTGCCAGACTTGTCCCTCTTGCCAGACGTCACGGGAGGGCTGGCACCACTCCCCTCTGCAGGGGATCTCTTCTCCATTGACAGCTGAGCTCACTCATGTATGCCGGCAGCTCTGAGAAGCTAGATGGCTCTGCAAGATCAGTGGGTTTTCTCAGGCCGCAGGACTTCCATTGAGTTCTAAGACGTGGCTTTGATTCTGAAAACTCTACATAACTTTGTGCCTTCGTTCTCATAGTGATGGATTCAGGGAGAAAGCCCCTTCACCTCTCTCAGACACTTGACACTTATTTTGTGGTGTTTTTTGTGTGCACTTTGCCTATGCCAAAGTCTGTGTATGAAGTGAGGATTTATGAAAGACTTGCAGCATGCAGAGTATGAAATCCAGCCATTTCAGAAAGTATCAAATTATTTGAGACATGTCTACATGAGACCAGGTAAGGGGGAAGGAAAAATGGTCAAATTTTCAGAACCTTGGTGTTGCCATGCTGTATACACCCAAGATGCTCAAAACACTCTCCCTGCCCTGTATGATATATCGTTGTCCATTCTACTGCATCTTTCTGTCTAAATGTTGTCACTTGTATTTTTGACAGTGCACGACTCTCCCTAAGCAAGACATCAGGTTGATATAGAGTTGATGAACCAAGGAACTTGCAGACAATCTTGACTTAGGTCTATGTGCTTGAGTCAGATGTATGGTTAAGGATGATGACCAAGGTAGTTATGCTGGCTGTGAATGGAACAGGGTTAACTAAAGTTGAAAACTCTCAGTGAAATATCAGTTGGATCTACTGTATTGACAGCACTTTAGGCAGTGTGGTTGTATGCTGGACAGGATGCTTAGGACATTTTATTTTCTACCAGAGATTTATGAAAATTTGTTCAACATGTTAATGTGATCCCTCAGGGACCTCAAGAGGGTCATCTTTGGCTGTTTTGCTGGTGGCATGGGGATTCATGGGTGACCCAATTGAATTATCTGCATTTGTTGCCCACCAGGGAACATTCAAAAAAACAAATAGCACCAATCAGTGAATATGTGCTTCAAAGTGTACACTCATTAGTAATGGTCAACTCCAGCCGAGATTTTATGGCTTTCTGTGTAAATGTGATTACATAGCGATCAGTGATAAAGCTGTACGCAAGTCATTATGGAGATTCTCAAATACACGTATATCCAAGCCAGACCAGCCTTCCCACTCCATGGTATCCCTATGCTGCCAGGTTTTTAAAGAAAGATTATTATTATCATTGTTATTATTATTGTTTGTTTGTTTGTTTGTTTGTTTTTGTTCTTGTTCTTTTTTTTTTTGATAAAGAAGTTGTGTGTCACAGCATTACATGCCATGCACTTCTCAGCTTGCAGTTGAAAGATGCTGCTCTGGAGTTCCTTTGTGCTTTTAATACATCAGTTCAGAGTAAAAGAAAATACTGTTGTGATATTGTGTTTTCATCATGTACATTGCATTAAATGCTGTTGTCCCAGTCATAAGAGGAATTATGTAGTTGGTTGCTGTACTTTGTCTTTCAGCAAACACTTCATTACACTTTCTGGTAGTATCAGAGCTGCCACGTCTACCTATTCTTTGCAGGAGGTGCCCTGATAAGTTAAGATACTGTATTTCTTCTTGATCAGACTAAAGGATATGAAAGCCTCCATAAATACAGGATACGTCTTCATCCATTGTGATGCATGTATCACACTAGTATCCGTGTGATTGCTCTTAGATATATCCCTGGTTTTGAGTCGTTAATGTTGGCAGGCAAGCAGCGTGTAACCATTCGGTGAAATTAATGCCTTTCCCACTCTGTTTCTCACAGTATCATACCAATCACTTCACTTTGAAATTACCAAATGATTAAGAAATGAATGTTTAATTTCAAATGAGTTACTTTATTTATTTCTGAGGTCCCAATTACAAGTTGTCCCTCTAAAATGTACTTTATAGCAAACTGTTTGTAGATAGAGCTCTCATCAGCAGTTCTATAGTCGCACACACCAGCAATTAAAAAAAAAAAAATACTGTAGATATTTGCAACAGGATGAGAAACCTATTAATTCTTGTGTGGACACACACTTGGAATTGTTAACTCTCGCGTGCACATTGTGATACAAAAATCTTGTCCGGGTTGAATTTTCTCTAAATCCTCCTGATAATTTCCCCTGCATGATATGTGTGCACAGAAACTAAATTTTATGATTCCATAATGCAACTTGCTACACAAGGTGTGCACGTTCCGGCACCCCGGGGTCACCGTCTGGAAATTCAAAGCACTTCATTTACAATTAAGTTAAGATTATCATTGTTACTATTTTTTTTTTTTTTTTTTGCCTTTGCCTTTGCTAGAGCAGTAACAAATGAACTTGATTTTTGTATTGCAATGCAAAAACTCATAATTCCTGTGAGTAAGTGCGGCTGAAGATAGACCCCCACACTCCCTCCCCCCCCCCCCCCCAAAAAAAAAAGGAGAAAAAACTCTTTGAAAGTTTTCACACATCAGATATGACTTGCCCTCGCAAAGACTATTTCATTTATTTTGAATATGGATGGCGAAATTTACCGGCTTTCATGTATGTGGACTTTCTTGATGACAAATTTCAGTAACAAATGTACAACTCATTGGATGTATTACATGTACAGTACATCTATTCTCCACACCATATATGAGAAGAAATCAAGACTTTGCAAAAAGATTTGCTCTGTTGTGGTTATGATTCAAGAATCTTGCAACTGAAAAAGAGATAATGCTTGTACTGAGACAACTAGAGAAATCAGTATTGCAAGGACATTTGTTCAGATTAAATAAAGTTCACCCTTTGAATCTGGTACTATTTGTGTGATAAGTTATTTTGGGTGTTGAAGATACTTATTTTTGCTGTATTTTATGTGTATCTTGTAATTTGTATTTCTCAATATATGCTTGCATGTATGTAATTACATGTAAATTGCACATTTGCTATGTACATAAATATATATGTGTGTGTGTGTGTGTGTAGGTGGATGTGACATTGCAAACACATAATTGAACAGTACTGCAAACATTAATAAATATGCTTTTACCACTTGTCACTGATAAAAGTTAAAGGAGATTTCCACACAACGTAAAAGTTAGAAGAGAAAGTAAAATTTCATAGGCAAAATGTTAAACATTTGATCAGAATCGGATGAATGTTACGGTCTAGTAATTAAATTGTGAAGTTTTGCAAATTTATGCAAAACAGTTGATATGAATATGCTAATGAGTGAGCTGATGATGTCACTACCTCAATTTTCCACTTATCGTGTACAAACATTGAAGAAACTTTAATTTATCTGCAAGGAAAGTGTAAAACATGATGTTCTTCCCGACTGAAGAACAATCGGTAACAGGAGCATGATTGCACCTGAACAAAAGTAGAACCTACATGTACCTCAAAATTATTTAAGACTTTGTGCACAAAGTAGGCCTGTATAGCAGGTTGTAAGTGAACGACATCAACTCACTCATTTGCAAATTCATATTGACTGTTCCAGAACTATTTACAATATATAAAATCAATTTACAATTTCATAGTGTCCCCAATTTAGATCCGATTGTGATCAAAATTTCACTGTTTTGCTTGAAAATTCGTTCATATCAGACTAACTTGTAACTGGACCGGAATTTCCTGAATGGACTTAAGATGCATCCTCCAGAGGATATGTTTGTCCGAATAATGTTATCTTCCTCTTCTGGTGGGGAAAGGGGTGGGGGAGAAAATGCGACCTTGATTGTCTGTTTGTTCATTTTCCATCTGAGAAGATGGCTGGATAGCCCATATTCGGCTACACTAAACGGGTTTTCCATTGGGTCCAGTTCCTGAGTTGGATGTGAGGCGGGATCACTTCATCGGGTTAGACACCCTGCTCTTTGCGTGAATGAATGAAGCGGGATCTCTTACGTGCGCGAATTGTGGCTCTCTCAAACACGGGACCTCCATTTAATGTCCTATCCGAGGGACAGAGTGGTTTGCCTCTTGCTAGAGGGAACGGTATGATTACACGCAACATTGCTCAGTCCAGACTAGGGGTATCGAACCCGGGTCGCTTGGGTCGGAGGCAAACGCGCTACCAACTGAGCTAACTCACCGCCTTAATGTACCTTATTGTACGTATTTTGCAGCTGTAATTGTGAAAGACGCTACTATGATTTATTTAGAAGTCGAGATCAAGATTTAACAAGTCAATACAAAAGTTTAGAATTTCTCGAGTATATATAAATCCTACAAAAGTTTGGAATTTCTCAGGCATGTAAGTCCTAAAAGTCCTCAGGGGAGATTAGAAAATAGTCAAACTGTTACGCAGTTTCAAACATCGAACATTAAGTTACTGTGCGTAATCTATGATAACGTCTATTCCTTTGTTGTGAGTCAATTTCTTCCAGAAGTGTGCAGAAAACGAAAATCTTGATTCACGAAGAATGATAAACCCCTTTCCACAAGTACTACTGCACTTTGTGTCGCTCTTGGTTTTCGAATGTCAATGTCCTTAAGCACATGTTTCAACACATACACCTTCGAGCACATTATTACACAAAACCTCGCCAATATCGTATTTCATGGCTTCTATAAAACATGATTTTTAGAATTTTCAGAATTTGCAATAGAATAGATAGGGCCTCATCCACGTCAAGCTCTGCTTATGATGACGGTCCCCTGTATTGATTTCTCCTTTGTTCATAGATACAGTATGCCTTAATATGTTATTTTGATTCATATGTCACTACAGACTGATGTTGTTACGAAAATGATATATTTTGTATTGATTTATATGTTAAACTCTCTCTTCTTCTTTTTTTGTTGTTGTTGCATACTCTGTATCACTCTGTTTTCATTTGTAATTGTATTTGGAGAAAGCAAATGCAGAAATAAACCAAACCAAACCAAACCAAACCAAAATGGGATCTCCTTCTAATAAAATGGATAATGTCTGAAACAAACTCACTGATAAGGGTCAGTATGCGGTTAAATTCATTTGTGATACTGTTTGTCTATGTATACAAGTTCGTATAAAGAAACAGATGGGTTGAATATAAGATGTACAGATATCGAGTGGTTAACAACACTATTAATTAATCGCCCTAAACATGCCGCACCTTTTACAGTGGCGGATCCGGGAGGGGGGGGGGGGGGGCTCCCCTTTATTTTTTCAACACAAGAACTAAAAGGAAAAAATGGAGGGGGCGCGTGCGCCCACTTTAATATTGTAAAGATGCCTGGCCCCTCCCCCTTTACGGCAATATATCCTGGATCCTCCCCGTTGTATACATGAGGTTTATAAACAACATAGAAATGACTCCTATAAAATGTATAGATAATGTACGAAATCTATTACAAGCAACAATGTACGCATTGCATTGGAGTATGTAAGACTTCTCCAGAGCTATTAAGCCGTGTTTTCAGAATCGAATCATATCCAGACACAATTCCAAATACTTATGCTTATAGTCTGATACCAAATGATCACACAAGATTATAGACGACATAGTGACGCCGGATGATATAGAAATATTTCTAATCAATGTTTTAAACTCAGAAACTCAATGCATGCAGATCGACATATTTCATTTATGCAGTATCATGTTTGCACTGAAGTGACATTAAACTATAGCTATGTACAGTCATGCATTAAAGAAGACTGAGTCACGTGAATGAATAACGTTACGGGTTTTGTTTTTTCTTCCGTTTAAATTGATAACGCGATATCATCACAAGGACAGGTGAATGGAGGTGAAGAAATGTCATATAAATGGATACCTCGCAGCAGTGACAAGAAAGGTGCATGTACTGTCTTCTAATACTAGTACTCTTCTCTTGTCGGAATCAGGAAGACAACGTGCGAAATAAACTTTCGTCCTGAGACCGCAATGTCCACCCACCTTCATCTATCCCGTTTTTATATTGAACCTTACTATTATTATTATTTTTTTTTACAAAGCAGCACCAATATTGGTTTGCTGTACTTTCTTATACAACCGCAGTATAATAAAGATACATAGTTCATACACTCGTGCAAAACTAAGCCCGAAAATGATATAGGCCTATTAGGCCGGTTCAATATTGATTTCTGTTAGATTGTGAGAGTATTTTCATCGGACACATCCACATTTTGCTCGTACACCTCAATCGTCGTGTCTTGACCCGGAGCGATGCTCTCTTTCCCATTCGTTTGTTCAGTTATGATGGTAGAAGGTCCTGATGCCTTGTTCGTGTCCACGTTCTTGTCCATGCTCGAGCTTGTGGTAGCCTGAGGCTCGGTCGACGACGTTGGTGCGTTCCCGTTGCCGTCCGCTAGGGGCTCTTTGTCTTCTGCGACGGGCATGGAGAGTTTTCCCAAGAAATTGATGGCGATGCCGTACACAACAAGGCCGAGAACGAACCCGCCGAGTACGCCTATAGAGATGAACACTGGAGTGGTGTTGAAAGGCGCTGTCGCAGCTATCGTATTGCTCACTGCAGGTGGTGATCAGATCATAATTTTTTTATTTGATAAAGTACTGTGCCAGTAAGTCAACTTTCTATGAGCAATGAGATGATGATATTGATCATGGGATATTTGACATATACAGAGCGTATCAAAAAAAAAGGTAATCCAACTTTGGAGGGCTGCCATTTCTTAATTGTCAGTTATGAAGAGCAAAATGTTGATTGTAAGGAAAGGGGAACTCTTCCTCTTTCCATTGATACCTAATTATGTTGACAATTGTCATGCATGACTGAGCACATGGACTTTAAAGACAACAATGACAAATTGCACTTTTTCCAAGTTTGCGTGTTATTGTGAAGGAACAATGCATGTCTCACTGCATTGATGAGATCTGCCAATGAAAGTTGCCAAAGATGCCAGCATGTACGAATGCAGGTTTGTGTTTAGGTTTTGTGTTTAGGTTTTCTACTAACATTTTATGGTCCATAACCTTTAACATGGCCTTTTGTCCGATAACTTGGTCGCTCCCACTGAGGCCAAGCCACACAATCCATTTTTCTCTGTTCATATTCAACACATAGCTCGCAGTGGCAAACCATGTCTTAAATATGAAGAGAGTAAAATGGATAATGGTTTCGCCTTTCTATGGGAAGGACCAAACATCGACAACTTGGCCATGTTCAAGGTTATGAACCATAAAACGTTAGAAGAAACCCTAAAGCACGAATTTGCAGTCGTGCAGGCTGGCCTGATGATTTGACCACTTTCATTGACAGATCTCATCCATGCAGTGAGAGGTGCATTGTTCCTTCACAATAACACGCAAACTTGGAAAAAGTGCAATTTGTTATTGTTGTCTTTAAAGTCCGTGTGCTCAGTCATGCATGACAATTGTCAACATAATTACGTATCAATGGAAAGAGGAAGAGTTCCTCTTTCCTACCAATTAATGTTGTGCTCTTCATAACTGACAATTAAGAAATGGCAGCCCTCCAAAGTTGGATTACCTTTTTTTTATACGCTCTGTATAGATACTGTCTATACACGATCCACCATCAGTCTCCTGAAGATTTGTACTTTGATTAATAGAGTCAGCGTGACAGGTAGACATTATACAATCTGGAGTTTTGCTATTTACACCTGTCTCCAGATCATCATCATTAACAACAACAACAACAACAGCAACAAACTTACATAAAACATATAAATGCTTTCGATCACTCCATCAGTGTGACATGAATTATGCCCACGGTCATTTTGATTACGGTACTCAGTCATGATGCCCGTAATGATGTGAATTACGTGATGTCTTCACTTTCTTAACACCACTAAACCCAATGATTCATATATATATATATATATATATATATATATATATATATATATACCATCACCTGTTAATTCCAGCAATATCCAACTCACCTGTCGTCATGACTTCACTTACGAGGATAGTCGTAGCATTCTCCATGTTTGTCCCTCTTTTTTTTAATGCTGTAGGCCTATATGGAGCTCAATGGCAACCTACAGAGTAGTAGAATATTCACCATGATAATGGTAATGATGATTATGATAATAATTTCTTGTATTCAGCATGTCTATACATATCATACGTGTCACTTAATACCGAACATGTCTATTGTGCTGTTTCAGACTATGCTTACGTTTGTAGTATATGACTGTGTGCACTATACACCCGTAAACTTTCATGCAACCTATATACACCTATATACCTCTGAAGTGCAAAATTATATATTGTTAACAATGTCAATTAAGTAGTTTCTATAAAGAGTGGCATAGTGATGCAATCCATTGAGTACGTTCCTTGTCAATATTATCTAACTTGCAGAATATGATTATTTTTTCATAGCGATAGATTATAGGATCGAAACATATACTTTGTTAAATAATGTGTCTTTATCTTAATTTGTGTGTGTGTGTGTGTGTGTGTGTGTGTGTGAGTGTGTGTGTTTGTGTGGTTGCCGCCTTAATAAAGTATAACAGTGCGACTCTACACTTTGTTCCAAAGGCTCATAAAATTAGAGAAACTATTTGAACAGCATGTTTGGCTCAGTCGCGTGATCTATGGCAACGGATTACTTACGTATCAAGGCTTGTGCTCCGAGATGGAACCAGAACAGGTATATCATTACCACGATGTTCTATCAGTCACAATGATTACGGCTGCTGTACACAATAGTATCTTAATGCGTTACCATTCAACGTCACATTGAACGTTTAATTGAAAACTGCAACAATGCAATAGGAAACACCGAGGTTGCGGTATCATCCGCCTTCCCTTTATGCCTTTGCTCTAAACCGTAACAATTCGAGAAATGGGTAATCACCGCCAGGACAACAGCAACAATCAAAGTTGAAAGTTTCGATCCGATCAAGCGATACTCATGTGGGAATCAGAACGCACACTAACTCGATCGTTGAAAATGACACCAGTCCACCGTGAAATACTTGAGTATACTTTGTTCACCCATACAAACACACACTAGTCCTGAAAACTTGATCCACTCCCTCCATGTCTGCACGCTCCAGTTTTGTTGACGCCGAGTACAGAGTAAATACAAAAGAGAATACTGAATAACAATACACCTCCGACATCAGTCTGTACACCTTAGTTGTGCTGGTTCCATTTGAATGACTGCAAAAAGATTGCGATTGACATCGACACTGCCTGACATTATAAAAGTGGTCTTAAACTTACTTGAGGGAGTGACCTGATGCCACGAAATCGTCACTTTTATGGTTATATGACGATAATTAATGACTCTACGGCTGTGTGTCATCTCAAGATCTCATGCGTATTATTGACTCAGGGTTTACCAAAGACGGGAAGATGAGTGAAGTGGCGTATAATGTTTTAGGGGTTCGGGCAGAGTTCTGATAGAAACCAATAAAAACGATCTCATGAAATTTATTGGGAAGGAATGATTATACTTGAGATACATAATGACTGATGATTAGAGTGCTTTTAAAGTTTCACATTCCTGCTCAAAGTCTGTGAACGCAAAATAATTATGTCATCACTTTGTTCAAGGCCTATAAATTTTGTTAGGCCTGAGAGATTTATATGACGTTTTTGGTTTGATTGATTGATTGATTCTCTGACTGGCATTACGTTATTATACAATTCCATCAATTTTCAGCAATATCACCAAACACTAATCTTTGTGGAGGAGGAAGATGGAGACAATTACAAAAGAGCAAGCATGAAAACGCGCAAATTTTTCCACCACTGGCAAACAGGTAAGACACCTCTAAAAGTATCCAATGATCTTCAGTATTTTCCGTGGTGTTTTCCCTGGAACATCTAGAAACCTTATACAAAGTTGTTTTGTTTTGTTTTGACTATCATAATTATTCTTGAATGTTGATTGGGCGACTTCCTTCACTAAACAATGCATTTACAAATCGTCTTCAATCAATAATTCATTGTATGATTATTGAGCAGGATATACATTTCCTCGATTTCTGTAATAGAGAAAAACAAACCCAAACAGAAACGAGAGGGGCGTGGTTTCGCCCGACGAAAAAAAAAAAGGGGGGGCGGAAGCGGGCGGGCACAGAGGGAGTTGCGTGCGTTTTTATTGTACGCAAAGAGAGAGGCACGTGTAGAATCTCTTTGATTGTACTCTCTAAAAAAGAAAGAGTGAATTTTCACTCGATTTTCACTCCCCTTGGTAGTGACGTCAAGGATCACTAGAAGTGGAGTGAATTTCAAGTGAACAGAAATTTCACTCCAAAAGAGAGTGAAAAAAGACGGAAATGTTTTTGCTGGGATGTTCACTCCTTTCTCACTCTAAATTCACTCCTGAGGTATTTCACTCTTTTGTCAGTCGTTTTTCACTCCTTTCTCACTCTCAATTCACTCCTATTGTATTCACTCTTCTTTAACTCCGGAGGTTTTTCACTCCTTTTTCACTCTTTTTTTCAATCCTTTTTCAATCTTTTTTCAATCCCAAACGGAATTACACTCTACATGAGCACACATCTCTATCACCATTGATCACAGCATTCAGTGCACTACTTATTCAACCCTGGAAGAAAAGTGACAATATAGTGATGAATTTGGGAATAATCTAGGTGGTCTGGAGCCATTTTTTGGAATAATGAATACCAATCAAACTAATACAAACAAAAACAGCAAGCAACGTTCATAATACAGATATTTGTTAATATTAATGCATGTATTTAGAAGCCAACGATCCACCACTGGTAGCCCAGTGCATTGCCAACTTTGTGTTCCAGTTTTGAAAGTAATTCTTACCCGAGCTGGATCAATACATGAAACTGAATAAATATAAGCTAGTAATCCAAATGGCTGTTGTTTCATTCTTTCTTATCAATTTATTCTTTCTTTAAGTAGCATTGAGGGGGATATAAGAAGATAATGTACTAATGCTACGCATGTTATGTTTGTTTGTTTTTTTTTTTTTTTTAATGAGCTGAATCTCTATAATAAATGTGTGATGTCCACTGGATCACCTGAAATTTAAGAAAAAAAGGAATATTCCTCTTGAAATATCTAAACTTCAACTGCAGAGCAGTACACCATTACAAACAGTCTTCATGTGCTGAGTATCTGGTTTTCCATGAATTATGTGGCCAATAATAATTATACATATTCTTATCATTTAAGAACAACTGTCACCATAATCATCACAAGGTCCCTGTAAATATGCTATTCTAGCTGTCATTCCCAAAGCTCTACAAATGGAGAGTTTGTTTGCAAAAACTGCTAAGTCCATATGTGCCAAATGGAGATATTTGCGATTAAAGGTCAAGAAAAATAGAGAGAATAATAAGAAAATGTTTGCTTCTTTTGATCATAACTTCAAAAATGTACCTTTATATGTAGTGACCAATATATAATTTAAAAGGTATTATTTTGTACTTTATGACAGAGACCGTACTTCAAAATCTTTAAAAATGGACATATCGGTTTTTGCGAACAAACTCTTCAAATATTAACATCACACATTTCCCTGAAAATATGCCAAATTCATGAAGTTTGTGCAAAAGTGAAAAAATTTACAAGTACCCTTCCTGAACATGTTTAATTTTCGACTACAAGTGAATATAATTATTGCATGTTCAATGATAAGCTACAAAAGACTTACAAAGTATAGTCACCATTATCTATATTATAATACAAAAACAATTACACATGTAGTAGGGATTGTGATTGCTTCGAAAAATTGACAAAAATACAAAAATTTTCAATACTGCATGGCTAATCAAGTTTGGATCCTCTGTCATGTAACACAGTGATGCTCTACAAGTACATTGTATAAATACCTAAACATACTCGATCAGAGAAGCATGGTCTTGACTTTAAGTAGGCTTTAGGTGGGGTATTTATGTAGATGATAGAGCCAGAGGGGGGCCTCCCTGGAACCCCCCAGACCTCGGCCATCAACCGTGCGATCATTACAAAATCCACACACAAATTGCCTGTGACATAATCTATAAAACGGTAATGTTGATTTTCAACAACAACAAAAAAAAAGTACCTTGGCTAAATTATGCTAATTTGAGCATGAAATCAGACCATTTGCCATAAATAAAGTTCCAAAAAGGCACATTTTTGTTTTTTGTGTAAATATTCTTTCTAGTGTCCATAGCAAATGAAAGAGAAAAAACTGTGCCATCAAAAAATTCTGAAGTATTTATTTTTTTCTATTTACTCATGTATTTCTTTGTTTCTTACTTTTTGTTTTTCATTGCCTTTTCAATGAAATTTGTCAGCAACACGTCCAGCATGAAAATATTCATGTTATTGATTACAATCAATAACCCCCAAAATAATCATGCCTTCATGAAATTTGGCATGGAATGTCAAAGGGAAGGAGGGCTCGTAGCGGCCCCCCCCCCCTCAACCGGGCCTACTATTTATGGAAACAGAATTGCAATCAATACAGTTGACACAACATGTATCATATCATTGATCTTCTTCACCTAAATAAGGCATCATTGTACAATATTGAACACTTGTAATCCTTCCGAGTTTTGCCAGATGTAGCAACAACTAATGCATGCAAACTGAATTTCTTATAGAGTGATTTCATGTGACGTCATGTTGGCCACCATAATGGTGGCTTCCATAGCAAAGGCGATCAATATTCATTCATGCATGCCTCTCTAACAAAGGTGTTCTTTTGCCTTAGGTTTCCCTGAAGTAAATATTGCTGCAGCTTTTGTATGCAGTCTTGATTTCTAGTCGGTTTAGGCAATTGACTTCACTAGGCTGCGTTCACATAGAAGTATACAGTATTCGCTATTCGCTATTCGGGCACCCAGTACACCATCACCCGCACCGTCAACTCGCCATCCCATGCAGTGAGGATTTCTTCCTCCTACATCCCAGCAAATCTTATTAACAATTTCTAAACTGCATCAGAATGTCAGTCTACATGCTTATTTTTGCTAAAGGGCAAATCCAGACCAAAATTGTCCTTATTTCATAAACGAGAGACGGTATACGCTGCAAGAAAATCGAACAAGCTCATTTCCCACTTTGCTATACTATTCTATGCTATTCGGTACATTCAAATAGTGCCCTCTTATGTGAACCGGTGTTAGGAAATCCTATTGTTCGATTCAAGCTATTCGCGTGCCTTGAAAACGAGCCCCAAATACCCATATAGTATACTTCTATGTGAACGCAGCCTTATGGTGGGCAATTGTGACATCACTGCTAACACACTATAAAATATGATTGTCAATTGCAGGTTATCTTAATAATTTGTTACGAGATCAAGGGAAGAATTATCCATAAGTTTGACTTGGCACATTAGTGAACTAATCTATTTAACTCCATCTACTCTAATGCCGTGGATTTATCAATGATGGGCTGCAGATGTTTCGTGGAAAAAGAAGTTGAACCAATTGAGCTTCTACCCACAAGTTTTTCAAAGTACAGTACATCAATTACATAAAGGTGAAAATGTACAAAATAACTCTGGGTCCCGTAACCCTAGGGATCAATGATTCCCATCAATTTTGTTTCATTTTTTTAAAAGATTTTTCCCCCTACTCCAAAGAAGATGGATGCAATAAATTTGAGCACATGCATATTGTACTGCATCAATGCTAATCAAAGGGGTGACAAACGTATGTGGTAACTTAATCACAACATGGAGACATGATCTTCATCCCAAGAGCATGGATGACCATTGGAAGATTCTACTATTTAGCTGCTATTTGTAGCATTCCCCCCCCCCCCAAAAAAAAAAAAAAAAAAAAAAAATGAGGGAAAGAAAAAAAATTACATGCGAGTGTCTGTCAACAGTTTTCTCTCTTGAATATCAGACCATAAAAAGGTTTTATTAAAGCAAGTCAGAATTGCCTGGAGAGAAGGGGGTGCTTAATCATGAGCGCAGCAAGATTCGTATCATGCGGAATGCCAAGCTGTGTGTGGCCAAACATTCTTTGATATGCTTGGAACACCTCACAGATGAATGTATTGATTAACATGTGGCCATGAAGAGGATATTTTTTTTACTATATAAGTCAAAACTATTTTCAGTTACTAGTATATACAACAATACACAATTTAAAACATTAACAATCACACATTCTATGCAACAAACTCTTTTCGTCGGCAAGCCCAGTTCTACTTTTAATGTTGAAGTGCTGCAGTACATCCTGGTAACAGCTTCATGCTAAACTACCGCTGAGCCTGATGAGGCTGACTCTTCAACAAGAATGTAAGTTCCAACGTCAGAGGAGCATATGCTGTATCTCAAAAGAGGAAAAGGCAAGGGTATTTAGACCTACACACCGATGGTAGCTGTCTCTTCTCACTGGGCTTCTAATCTAACGTTGGAATGGTGCTCGGTCAATGGGCTTGGTGAGAGCTGCAACTACTCTCTCTCTCTCTCTCTCTCTCTCTGCCTGAGGTGATGTGTGGTGTCATAGCTCCTCAAGGTCTTCAAATGATACTCAATGAATCCATGATCCTTGCCATACAGGTATACTCCTGAAATATAAAAATGCATTGCAAGTCAAAGCTTTTTCTTGAGTCTCAACAAATTTGACTTTGGCACAGAGTTGACTATAACTGATGAAGATCTGATAGCAGTAGAAATACATGTAGTGGCATTCTTATGGAAGAAAACCAGAATAGGTTTATTATAAATGAACGGCGCAACTGGCATGTGGAACTTAAGTTACATTACGTTACGTTGAAGTTAACGTTCATCGAACCCAAGTCATGGAATCAGGCCAATCTGCACACAACTTTATTAGACATCTATGAGAAGGTACATCACAATCCCCACATTGCCTGTATATTTGCACAATGAGTTTATTAAGAAATAGATGCAATTTCCCTGTAAAGGCCATTTTTTTTTTTTTTTTTTTGGGGGGGGGGAGGAGGTCATGCCCATAATCTGAAAAACTTTGGGTCCTTGCCCCCTAACTAAACAAGGATGATCAACTCCTCGTTTGGTTGCTTAATTCTGTCCACTAGCTCTTGAGAAAAGTTGAAAATGTTGAAGTTTTTGCAAGCTAGATGAATAAGATACCATGTATGTCACTTAATCTTTCTGCTAAAGAGGGCTAAAAAAAGTTGTAGATCACATAAACTTACGAGTATAAACTTACATGTCCTTTTGCATCTTGTGTGGTGTCTCACAAAGTGGGGTACTGCATCGCAACTGCCTTGGCCACAACATCCTTTGCTCACTACTTGGTATCTGAATTTAAAAAGAAAGCAAGAAAAATGTTAATCATATTCTACATTATTTGTACATTTATTTATTGCTACTTGAGCCAGATATCAGTTAATACATATGAACATTTCATGCAGATAGGTTAAGTGTGAATGTGCACAGTTAGTAGAAAAATTTATACAAGATGTGATTATCCATTGAACTTCATGGCACATCAACTCCCACTTTTTTTATTAATCATTGTGATGATTAAATCATAAGTATTGGGACTATTATCAAATCAATATACATGTGGCCCGATGGGGCTACCACGAAAATAAGTCAGCGTGGAGTCTTGTACGTACACTCTGTTTACATGTTTTATACAAGTATACCAGTCTTTATTTTTAAATCTATAACCATCACTTCATTAACAATGTTACACTTACCAGTCCATTCTACTTTCTTTCCTTTTTTTTTTTTTTTTTTGGGGGGGGGGGGGCAAATTTTAGTCTGCTTTTCTCTATACTTGAGAAGACCAAAAAAAAAAAACAAACAAAACCAAATGAACAGGCAAATTACATGGTTATATATTGGATGGAAATGTACATTGTAGTACAAGACATGACAATGGGAAACTGGTATTCCAGACCAATTTTCAAATTATAATAATAATATATGAATAATAATAATATTCTACATAATTGAACTTACGCTGTACAGTTTTCTGCTTCCATTTTCAACAACAAATATGCTGCAATGATCTTGATGTGCAGATGTCTCCTCAGAACAGTCAGAACTCCTTCCCTCAGCTTTTGAAGTATCTCTTCCCCCTTGAAGTGATGTGTGTGTTGAATTCCTGGGCAAATAAGTAAAATTTAATGGTTTTATGAATACCAGGTAATACAAATGGCATGAGGATAGTAGGTTCCTCCAGTTTACATTATAAACTTGAAGAGCAAAATCATTTAACATACATATTTGACATAAGCAACAGCTCTACTTTCAAATACACAACTCAAGACTGACCATAACATGGTTTTCACTTCTGTCGATACGGCAAGTACACGGTACACATTTTTCTTAAATACAAGTACTAACCTGCAAGACATTCATTGTCAGAGGGAAGGACAGCTCCAAAACTGCTCCATGAAGTATCTTGAAAATCATTTCTTCAAACAAAATAAAACCAACCAAGCATTCAGTCTCTTAATGTAGCCTCTTACGTAATTACTAAGACTCTAGAATGTAAAATAAATATAAATCAATTTCAAACTAGTCTCCCTTCATTAATCATTGTGGAAAACAACAGAATAGCTTACAGCAGGGTTAATGCAATGGAAGTCCATATCTCAGAGGCTCCTTCGCTGATATTGGCCCGGTGTTTCCAGCATTCGTCAACCCTGAATTCAATGGCTAGTCGTTGTATGACCACATCTGGTACTTTGCAATCTGGTGATCTGCACCCTCTTCGTGTGACAGAGACTGTACAGCTATCAATATCTGTCTTTGTTCTCCAAATGATGACCCCTACACTGAGTTCCTTTAAATCACCATCACTCCCGAAGAGCTGTCATGTCTACGTCCTTATCTGGAGGAAAGTATGAAAACACAAGGTTCAGAAATGGATGTAGAACTCATTTCCACAAGACCATGCAGTTGTTTTGTCCACACAAATACTAAGTGAGCACCAATACAAAAGCTAGTAGGCCTATTACTTTTTTTTAGCTACATCAGCATATAATGTTAGAATTAAAGACCCAAAGATGATCTCTGCCAAATTTCAATACCTAAGGTCACCTGTTACTTTCATAAAAAACAATGTTGAAAATAGTACCAGTCATCGTCTGCTACAAGGGGATCGATCTCCATGATGTATGAGCACGCTGATCTTCAGATAGAAGTGCGATGTCACAGTGGACCAACACTTAACACGAACAGTACACGCATCATACTTCTTACCTAGTACAGTATCACGACACATGACGTGGGAGCTGGTGTACGTGGTATTCTTCCAGCTGTTTGGATGCTCAAATGTAGCGGCAAATAAAAGTCCTTTTTACTACATACAGTGTATATAATGAACAATAATCATAAAAATCACCAAATTTCACCATTCTTTATTACCGTACTGATCGAGATCACCATCTCGTCTGGCAACACAGACCAGTGTCAGTGATTCGGCTGTCAACTCAACAATAGCAATGTAGAGTACGTGTCTGGCGCTAGGCGCTTCTAATGTATTGCTTTAATTAGCACAGCTCAGTAACAGTTAGGACCCTATAGTATAAGTTCGGTCTCTACACTCGACCACAGTAATCTCTGTGTGATGATATGCTTACGAATGTCAATTCAATGACCAACGACCAACGTTTCATTCATCACTCTTTTTTCTTTTTTTTTGTGAATAGTTCAAGCCCTAGATCCCAACGTGTACAATTAAAGTGTTGTCTAAAGACTCAACGTATTATTAGATCCCAACACCTAGCGTGTACCATCAGCTGAGTTTCGGCCTCGGATTCTAGCTGTTCGTAAGGTGTTCTAAATATGACCAGCCCCATATAGCTAACTGTGTACAAACCATTGTACCGTACATTAATTGTTCGTAGGAGCGCCAGTACGGGCCCGGGGTTATTCGTATAGAACCCTAAAGGTAACTTACATAAATGGTCGTTTACGGAGAGGTATAATTAGATCGATCTATGGTTTGCTTACCTTCAAAAATGTGAATAATATCTCCGCCCCACTCAATTTGAAGACAGAAATTTTCTCCCGTCCATCACGACATCCAGGCTCAGATTCTCACGATTGCACTTACAGTGTACACGCACGTAAAGCTGTGATCCTATGCATAATACACGCACAGCTAGCGTACAGCACGCAATTGCACACAGGGTCACAGTCCACGCACAGGCGACGCGTCGCTCTTCAGGCAAACCTGCCCGCGCCCAAGCCAGGGGAAATTGCGGCTGGTGATTGGCTTAGAGTAAACACATGACAGGGGAATTCTCAATTTCTATTGGCCTAGCCAAATGCGTTTAATTATGTATTCACTCAGAATTCACTCGGCTTAATTTTCACTCGGAATTCACTCGGCGAATGGGTTTCACACAAATTTCACTCGTTACAAGAGTGAAATTCACTCGACAACGAGTGAAAGTCACTCTTAATTGAGTGAAATTTTATTCACTCCTTCCGAGGAGTGAATTATTCACTCGAAATTTTTTAGAGAGTACTCCGCATGTAATAATATAGTAGAGGCTACTATGTAATCCCGTGAGATTTTTGTGCCAAAATTGATTTTTTTTGGCTAACTTTGTTAATTTGGGGGTGCTGAATCCAAAAAACTTTGGTTCCATTTTTTCTGACCACGTCTTCAGCCGCCATTTTGAATTTCAAAATGGCCGCCATAGCAAACTGTATTTTTATCCATATCTCATTAAGTGAGCATTGTAGAAGCTTCAAATTTGGTGCAAAATGCATGGTTGTGATGTCAGACACTCTGATATATCATTTTCTGATATTGTGGATTGTTTTGATACAATTACTAGGCTGCCATCTTGAAATTCAAAATGGCCGCCGTAGCGATTTTACGCATATCTCATGTTGCAATTATTGTAGGAGCATCAAAGTTTCAGTAATGCACATGCTTGTGGTGTCTAACGTTCCAGTACAGCTGTTTCCTATAGTAGATCATTAGATAGGCCACCATCTTGAAATTCAAGGTGGTGGCCAAAGAAAAACATATAAATGTAATACTGTGGTAACCGCCATACATGAATTTGCCAAAATTGTCCTAGTTAGACCGAATTCATTTTCAGGTCACGCAGAACGACAGCCATCTCTTAATTCAAAATTGCCGCCATAAATTCAGACTGTAAGGACGAGGTTCCAATGACGTCATCAAGCCATCCTGAGGGGCAAACACTGCGTGGGGGGGGGGGGGGGGGGGGGGGAAAGGGTCCCATACCACTTCCCATAAGTGTGGGTAAGCGTGTAAGCGTTACATCCCACATCCCATAATAGCCAAGCGGGTATGTGGTTCGCGTACACGTGATTTGTTTTAACTCTCAGGCAAGACATTATTTGTTGTCATGGAACCTTGTTAATAGTTGTTTTTAATCCCAGTCATTACAAAAGCAAGCATTGATCAATGCGATTAAAGGTGAGGTTCAAAAACTTGATACTGCCTCGAGAGAATAAAGACAAACAAGTAAAAGTCTCGCAATGGCAAAAATGCCATAGTCACCCTACCAGGCATCCCATTCACAGGCGTGTTTGTTGACCACGGAGCTCATAATTGCTGGATGTATTTCTGGAATAACACAGAATGAATAAGGAATGCCAATGAGTAGATTTTACCTGATTGCCCTTGTGTGGGTCATCCTTAATTATCAAGACTTCCAAGATGCTTACTGATGTACCGCCAATGATTCTAAAACTACAAAGGAGCAATAATAGCTCAGTTCTTTGGCACTTTGGATGCATAAGAATTCCTCAACAATTTAGAACATCATCACACGAGGGCAATCTCAAAAATTGCCACTGCATTGAAAGTTATGAATATGGTGCTTGGCAATCAGATATCGGAAACGTTCAAGGAGGATATTCTAGAAAGGGATGAAAAAGAAAGTTTTCATGTTCTGTACTAAGAATTTGTATCTGAAAGAATTTTAAAAAAATTAAAAAAAAAACCTGTCTGGGATAATATGAGAAAAGATCTGTCTGGGATAATATGAGAAAGGCCAGGCATTCAGCTCTTGCAATTGAAATATTCTGTGTAAGATTGAATCAAAAGTCGTAAGCTTAAGAGGGCCACAATCTTCTTATAACGCTTCTACCAGTACAACAATCTGATAAACTTGTCATTATCCAGTCATTACTGGACGATACAATTATCGGAAGTTATATAAGTTCTACTGTTCTAAGTAATTCCACAATCACTCTCCATCTCACAATTTTATGGCCTTCTTTTCCATCTGACACAGAACAGGGAAAAAAAAGAAACAAAGGGTTCATCAAAGATGCCATGGGAGCTGTCACCTGTCACAACGAGGAAGCTGATATCCTCATTCCATTGCATGTATTAGATGCTACTTCAAGAGCAACAGAGAATTTCAGAGATATTGATGATTATTACGCATAGACACTGACATTTTCATTCTCCTAATGGATCTTTGCTTTACTTTTGCAACTGCATAGCACGTTGTCTGCTCCATCACTGGAAAAGAAGATGATAAAGTACAATTGACACTGTTGAGAGATTATGTTCTGCAAATTGTTGCGAAAAACAAAGGTCTGCTTGCTCATGCCTTTCATGGCAAAGGCTGAAGTTGAGAATTTGAGGATGTCTCAAAGAGCAGATGGATCAAGAATTCTCTAAGCCTTGAATCATGCAGAATGTGCAATGAGACAGTCCATGCCTTCCAGAAGTTGGGCGTAGATGACTTCAACCTGGACAATTGCTCTCGTAGAATCTTGATACAACACATCCAGAGAACAAACCTTGTAAACCTTCACAACCTAATTTGTGCCTCTACTTCAGGGGAATATAATATGGTACATTGTCGTTATTTCAAGCGGATATACATAAACTGTGCAATTAAATGCTTTGAGCTCCCTACACCAATGGTAGCCACAGAATTCATTATCATGTTCATATGGCAAGAAATGCAAAAGTCATTGTTTCTGGAAGAATTTAGAACCAATGCTCCACTGTGTTCAGCCCTATACAAGTGCTGTGACTTCAAAAACACATGCAGGGAACGAGCCTAGAAGACATTAACTAAGTAAATTTCCGATAAATTTTCAAGTATACCCACACGGCTAATATTGTTTATTTAAACTCCACAACCAAATCGTCTAAATGGGAGCATTTAGTCACTCAGACACAGTTATTTAGGCACTTTTGAAAGTCATTTGCTTTGACACCAGAATCACATGATTTCCCATTCACAAATTTTGCCCAAATGCAATGCTCTTGAAGGATTGTTTCCCATGGCAGCCATTTTGCATTTCAATGTGGCAGTGTACCTGCAGGAAACAGTTCCGTCTATGCAATGATAATACTATTTATTGAAGTGATTCACTTCCACATATTTGTAGGTCCTACATGAAAGTGCTCCAGCATGCTTGAGTTTGCAGGGTAAAGATCTTTCAGCACCAAATATGGGTCGAAATCCACATCTTGAATTTCAAGAGTGGCAGCCAATGCGAATAATCCATTATTACAGAATGTATGATTATGTGCGTGTATGTTTGTAAAAGAATGTACAATGTACACCTCCATAAACATTGATATGCCTAAAAGTTGCTTGTAACCATAGATATTAGCTGAAAAGCAGCCATTTTGAATGATAAAATGGCAGCCTCAAAAATGATCTGCAATTTTACGGAGGGGATCAAAGTGCATCTGAATGTTCAACATCATGAGCCCGGTTTATGCCCGGAATGTGAACTTTCTGTATTGTTTACAACATGAAATATTGGTCAAGATATGCATTCTGGTATGGCGGCCATTTTGAATTTCAAGATGGCCACCTACTAGTATAATATCAAAATGGACAGAAAAAGATGTTTCAGAAAGTCTGATAGCATACGCATGCTCTTTGCCCCTAGTTAGAACCTTACACACTGCATACGACTCCAGATATAGGCCCAATTACATATGCTGTGGTGGCCATTTTGAATTTCAAGATGGCCGCTAACCAAAATGATCCATCATTTAAAACAAAAATGTATATATTAGCATGTCACATCATGTCACATGTCACTTGTCACATCATAAGCATGCTTTTTGCCTCAAATTTATACTTTCCATAATGCTTACAACCTGAGATACAGGTAAAAACACAGTTAGTTATGGCGGCCATTTTGAATTTCAAGATGGCAGCCCTCAAATTGTATCAAAACACTCTACAATAACAGGAAATGGTGTATCAGAATGTCTGACATCATAAACATGCTTTTTGCATCAAATTTGAACCTTCATTGATGCTCACATTATGAGAACTGGGTCAAAATACAGTTTGCTATGGCGGCCATTTTGAAATTCAAAATGGCGGCTGAAGACGTGGTCGAAAAAAATGGAACCAAAGTTTTTTGGATTCAGCACCCCAAAATTGACAAAGTTAGCTAAAAAAAATCAATTTTGGCACGAAAATCTCACGGGATCCAATATTTCGACATAGCAGACCGTACTAAAACTCGAGTTACATGATAGGGTCAGAAATATGATACTTTTACTGCTTAACATTGCGTGGATGAAACAAAAAGTCATGTAGAAATACGCGTATAAATGTTCTCATCTTTTTCAAAAATAAAAGAAATAACATGACGTTAACTTGAATGAACATGTTTGGAATTGACTGCCCATACGCGAAATTGAATGACTGAAATACCTTTTCGACTAGTGCTGGCGAATTTGAATGACTGAAGAGCACGTGCCAATTTGAATGCCCGTTTTATGAATTCGAAAGGGACATGTGCAAATTTCATTGATCGAGATGCTTAATTGAAAGAAGAACTTGCAATTTTGAATAACAGAATGTGCAATGACGAGGATTTTCGCTAAATTGAATGAACCTTCTATCAAATGGACTGACAAAAGAGCGAAATTGGCCGGGAAACCTATATCATCTAGCGAGGTCTTATATATATCAGTGTAACATCTTAACACCAACGCTTGAAACCCGCGTGCCCGTCTGTTTCTCGATATTTGGGAGTGCGTGGCTTCCTTAAAGACAAACTGACAGGAGACAGAACAAACAAAAAACAGGGAGTTTTATTTGGGTATACTTTTCGGTAAAGGTGCGAGAATCAGCGGAAGGGATACAATGCACTACTAATCCCACCCTTGAAATCCCACCCTTAGGGTGGGATTTCACGGAGCACGCGAACGATTTGCGAAGGACGCGAATGACAAAATCCAACATTCGGAAAAGTTTTTCTCCGAATGTTTTCCGACAATGAAGCCGAAAACTATTCTTGCGCAATTTGTGCGAAGTTCCCACGACGTATGTGCGATTGTCGTGTGTATCATTGCTAAAGTACAGCATGTTACGTACACGAAGAACACGCGACGGAAATGCGAACGAAACATTTTCAATAATCATGGGAGAAAATGTAGCAAGGAGAGGTGGAAGCAAGAAAAAAAATCAACTCAAAAAGCTTTCTTGAGTTGATTTTTTTTCTTTCATGTATTTCTCCTTTCTTTTTCTCTCATTTCTCTATCGTGTGTTTGCCTACATTTTTTTCCCCCTAGGACGTATCTCCACTAGTAAAGCATTTGTTCCTTTTTTTTTTTTGCAGTTCCTCCAACACATAATCTCTATAGTTCAAATGAAATTTACATACTTAAAGGGAAGGTAAACCCAAAGAACAATGTGGAGTGAGTGAAAGCAGCAACATTAGTAGAACACATCAGTGAAAGTTTGAGGAAAATCGGACAATCGATGCAAAAGTTATGAATTTTTAAAGTTTTGGTGTTGGAACCGCTGGATGAGGAGACTACTAGAGGATATGACGTATGAGTGGACAACAATACAAAGAAAATATAAAGGAAATTCAACAAAAATTCACTTTTCTAGAATTATGAAAGAGCAATGGACCAACCGCTTTCAGAAAGCAGGAAGAATAATTGCTACCCTTAACATATGTCAATATCAAGTTGATGGAATTTGTAATTTTCATGAAAAATGGATTTTTGCAGAATTTTCTTTATATTTTCTTGGTATTGTTGTCCACTCATACGTCATAACCTCTAGTAGTCTCCTCATCCAGCAGTTCCAACATCAAAACTTTAAAAATTCATAACTTTTGCATCGATTGTCCGATTTTCCTCAAACTTTCACTGATGTGTTCTACTAATGCTGCTGCTTTCACTCAATCCACATTGCTCTTGGGGTTTACCTTCCCTTTAAGATTGATTTTAAGTGTATTCTGCGATTTTTTTTTGTATATCAAATATTCTTTCTCTTTGCTAGTCTTTAATTTCTTTCGTTACTATAGTTGTTAATATTTAATTGTTTGATGTTTAGATGTATACTACGATTTTTATTTGTAGAAAACGTACAGGGCATACATCCCTCAAACGTGCGCTAAACGTTCGCGAGAATGTCTCAAAAGGTACGCGAACAGTTCGCGATTACGTCGTAAAATGATCGGAAAAACTTCGCAGATTTCGCGTAACATACGCGAGACATTCTCCGAAGTTTCGGAGTCTGTTTGGGGTTTCACGAACATTTTGCGAACATCGCGCGTGTCTTGCGAAGGTCTTGCGCATATGACGAAGCTTTAAAGACACTTTCGAGAACAATTCACGAGCAAATCCCGACTAAGTGTGCGGAAAAGGTTCGCAAAAAATTTCAAACTTTTTTGAAATTATCGCCGAAGTAAAAACGACATTCGCGAACAATTGACGACGCTTCCGAACCCTCACGTTTGTTTGGCGATCTTTTGCAGACTAAAATGCGAATGCTGGATTTTGCCATTCGCGTCATTCGCAAATCGTTCGCGTGCTCCGTGAAATCCCACCCTTACGCGAATGGCAAAATCCAGCATTCGTATTTTAGTCTGCAAAAGATCGCCAAACGAACGTTAGGGTTTGGAAGCGTCGTCAATTGTTCGCAAATGTCGTTTTTACTTCGGAGAGAATTTCAAAAAAGTTTGAAATTTTTTGCGAACCTTTTCCGCACACTTGGTCGTGACTTACTCGTGAAATGTTCTCGAAATTGTCTTTAAAGCCTCGTCATTATGCGCAAGAACTTCGCAAGACACGCGCGATGTTCGCAAAATGTTCGTGAAACCCCAAACAGACTCCGAAACTTTGGAGAATGTCTTGCGTATGTTACGCGCAATCTGCGAAGTTTTTCCGATCATTTTACGACGTAATCGCAAACTGTTCGCGTACATTTTGAGACATTCTCGCGAACGTTTAGCGCACGTTTGGGGGATGTATGACCTATATGTTTTCTACAAATAAAAATCGTAGCATGCATCTAAACATCAAACAATTATTAACAACTATAGTAACAAAAGAAATTAAAGACTAGTAAAGAGAAAGAAATGTTTGATATACCAAAAAAAAAAAAAAAATCCCGCAGAATACACTTAAAATTAATCTAAAGTATGTAAAATTTCATTTGAACTATAGAGATTATGTGTTGGAGGAACTGCAAAAAAAAAATCAAATGCTTTACTATTATAGTGGAGATAGGTCCTAGGAAAAAAAATGTAGGCAAGCACACGATAGAGAAATGAGAGAAAAAGAAAGGAGAAATAGAGGAAAGAAAAAAAAATCAACTCAAGACAGCTTCCACCTCTCCTTGGGTACATTTTCTCCCACGATTATTGAAATTTTTTCGTTGTTCGCATTTCCGTCGCGTGCTCTTCGTGTACGTAAACATGCTGTACTTTACCAATGATACACACGACATTCGCACATACGTCGTGGAAACTTCGCACATATTGCGCAAGAATAGTTTTCGGCTTCATTGTCGGAACACATTCGGAGAAAAACTTTTCCGAATATTGGATTTTGTCATTCGCGTCCTTCGCAAATCGTTCGCGTGCTCCGTGAAATCCCACCCTAAAGCTAACATGGGTTACCCTGACGGTCCTTATAATAGTAAGTTATACTCAAGTTTATATTGCTAGGCTGCTTTAATATACACTTAACATTCGACGTACTGATGAATGTGGCGGCGTGTAACTTGACTGCCGTTTCGTCTCGAAGGCACAGCTGATCAGAGAACGAGTGGACATAAGGAAATACTATGTATTCTCCTACAACGATGCTGATGATGGCTAAACTCATTGGTCTAGCAATCAGCAAAGCGCCCCATCCATGCAAAAAGGCCAAGACTTCGCCATATCCCTCATGAAGGTAGGTGTGATCCCCACCAGCTTTAGGAAACATCAGGGCTAGTTCCATAAACACCATTGTCCCTGAAGAAAGCATGATAGAACAATACACTCAGTAGCCTACAGCATATAGGCATTTAATCATTTTCAACCATTTATATGACAATGGATCTTATTCAACCGCAGAAAAAACATACACTGTCGTAGGTTAGAATGTCTTTCCAGATTTATGTTGTTACTCTTAATCTTAATTCTTTATGAAATCAAATCTTGGGTTAGTTATGATAAATAAGGACTTAAAATTATGGTGTCTAAACATACACAAATACACAGCAACCCAAGCACACACGTATACCCCCCCCCCCCAACACACACACACTTATATTACATGTATTAACTCTGAATTCAGCTTGAAGGAGATAGTGTATGGAAATGTACATTAAGTGTTTTCATCAGGTAACTATTGATTGAATGGGATATAATACAGTCGAAATCGTCTCTAGACACAATTATTTGTCTCATTAATGTAGTAATAATTACCATGTAGTGGCTCCCTAACGTGAATCCAAAGATACATACATATACATATTATATTTACATGTACCGTGCATACAAATACTACAAGTAAGGACATTTTTTAATGAGTTTACCGATAAGGGCGATGACACCGCAGAAAAACCAAACAAGTAGACTGGCGCCGGGACTCCCGCTGTACCTCAATACCCCTCTCGGAGACACAAATATACCAGTCCCGATGACAACCCCGATCAGCAGCGAGACAGTTTCGACTATGCCGAGTTTTCGGCGTAGAACTACCGGTGAGTTTTGCGTGCTTTGGATGGAGAGGAGGGTGTCGGTGCGGCTGATATCGGACTTCATGCTGACCTTGCTCTGGGAGCGATCCAGTCTTGGAGGTTGACCACCTTCCGATCTGTAGACTGGATAGGAAGGTGCAGATTCATGGTTGCTGATGCTGCTGTCGTTGACCATCTTCTGAGAGTTATCCCCGCCTCTGGGAGTGGGAGGCGCCATTTAGCTTTTCCGTGCTATGACCGCTGCATGTAACACAATGTGTTTGTTGAACAATTATCGTCCAGCGTGGAGTAGGTCAGCCAAAGTGCTGCATAATATATTTATATTGAAAACAAAGAGGAAAACTATCACATAGATGCATGAGGGAGAAATCTAGTTGGGAGTCTCAAGCAATCAATCATGAAAACAGACAAATCTTGTTTTAAATGATATTGATCAAGCTGCCGTTATGAGCGGACTCGTGGTATCTACATGTTGGGTCGCTCTACAGAATCCAAAGATCTCATGTTGATATTTACTCTGTCTCTGAAGGTCGTTAATTTATCTGATTGTGAGAGAGGTGCCGGGCAGTGACTACCAGAAGTTCACTGCGATGACTTTTGTTAACGTATTCGACCTCTCCCTCCCTCCCTCCCCCCTCCCCTCCCCTCTCTCTCCCTCTCTCTCTCTATCTATCTATCTCTTGACCGATAATAAAGTCTTGGAGGAAGACCAGTGCTTATCACCTTTAAGGGAGATTCTATTCTATATCATGTTCCTTTGAATGAAAAAATAAAAAAGAAGCATTAACAAAGTTGATCAGGGAAAATTTGGGCGAAAACAGATGCATTAAAATGTGTTGCGCAGCTCTCCGTCAATTTTTTCCCTACAAAAGTTTCCCTCAGACTTGTTCTTGGTTTATAATAAAGAGTATTATTGCTTTTGCGAGTCTTCCTCGAACAATTTCTGTTATTGCCCAATTTAAAAAAATTTCTATCAAAATCCGTTGTGTGTGTGTGTTTGTGTGAGTCCGAACATTTCCTCCACCTTCACTTACTTCTCTGATTTTTCTGCTTTCACAAGAACAACACACTGTCAAGATTAATTTCCAAGTAAATTTTAACAAAATGAAGTTACAAAATACCAGTTTGGTAGTAAAAACAGAAAAAAATCCCAGAAATATTCGTCTCTCCGTCAAAGCAATCAGCTACAATTCTGTGGTTGCTCTGTTTTATCATATATTCCACCGTCTACTTGGCACCATTACAGCTTGGTGTAAGCACTCCCTGCGTTTTCATTCTAATCACGATCCGAACCTGATACCGATATTTACTCAGTCATCTAAAAGTGGATATTTAACCAGCAATGATTAGAATGAAATGACTCGTATAATCACAATTTATAAATATACCAGTACTCTGCCACGATATATTAAACTGTTCTTGTGAACCTGTAATGGTATATTACAGGATATTTTTTCTTATCAAAATGTCATCATGTACATGACAACCAGAGGCGTAGTGAGCAATCTTATCCCCCCCCCCCTTTTTTTTGGGGGGGGGGGGAGCGCAGAAAAAATATGCATATCACTTAGTGCCATAATGGGCAATTTTTTCACAAGGGGGGGGGGGCGAGGGAGTGAATGTTGATATTCACGATAATGGTCAAGATGTGGACCTACAACTATGTTTTATCTTAGGAATACATGTACTGTATTTGCTGTTCATTAGCCACGAATCTAGAGTAGCGTGCACCTACCTACTAACAGTAAATAGATAAATAATAAAAAATCCACTCGACGGCGTCCGTTAAAAAAAGAAGAAAGATGTCAATGTCAGAGCATAGCTAGGTGTAAGATTTTGTGCGTCAGCGCAGAACGAGGAACGCAGCGACCGAACGTGGGTATAGGGTGTGGGAGAGGGGTTTTCTCCATCCTTTAACCCTAAAAGGGCCGGGGGGGGGGGGGAGGCGGAATCCGCCCCCCCCCCCCCCCCCCGACGGTTTCGCGCTATAAATCTGTAACGCGAGAAGGCCTCGTCGCGAGGCTTCTTGACTTTCTTCGTTCAAGTCTCGCGCAACTTTTGAGATCAAATTTGCAACGTCCGCGCATACTTTTGCGAAGCCACGCCCATTTTCGTACCGGAATGTCGCCCCAAAACGGGCACAATTTTATGATTTTGTGTACATTTCCTATGGAAAACAGTGTTTTGTCATGAAAGTCATAAAAACCTGATTATTTTTACAATTAATTACTTTCATTGATTAATTTTGTGCTAATTATGGTAGAAAAGTGGTCAGTGACACTTTCCAATGAAAAAACAAAGAAAAAACAAAAGTTGAAAAACAAGGAAATACATAAGAAATTCTGAAAACAATACAATACATAAGAATTGAAAAGAGTTTTGGAAGGTTTTTGTGATGTACAATTGTTGAATATGCTAAAACAGATTTGCAGATCAAAAATTAGACTCTCAATGCTTTTAATTAGGCTAAAATATCATCTTGAGCTTAATTTCCATAAATTAAGAATTGATAGTTTCAAAAAAATCTTATGACACAATCTTGTAGATTATGCCGTGGGTCTCACGCATGCAAAATTTCATCGCGATCGCACCACCAATGGCCGAGATCTCAGGGGGGAGGGGGAGAAATCCATCCCCCCCCCCCCCCCCGGTCTGAGCATTGGTATAGCCAAAAAAGCCCGGCCCCTTTAGGGTTAAGGGTATTAGTAGAGGCTACTATGTAATCCCGTGAGATTTTTGTGCCAAAATTGATTTTTTTTGCTAACTTTGTTAATTTGGGGGTGCTGAATCCAAAAAACTTTGGTTCCATTTTTTCTGACCACGTCTTCAGCCGCCATTTTGAATTTCAAAATGGCCGCCATAGCAAACTGTATTTTTATCCATATCTCATTAAGTGAGCATTGTAGAAGCTTCAAATTTGGTGCAAAATGCATGGTTGTGATGTCAGACACTCTGATATATCATTTTCTGATATTGTGGATTGTTTTGATACAATTACTAGGCTGCCATCTTGAAATTCAAAATGGCCGCCGTAGCGATTTTACGCATATCTCATGTTGCAATTATTGTAGGAGCATCAAAGTTTCAGTAATGCACATGCTTGTGGTGTCTAACGTTCCAGTACAGCTGTTTCCTATAGTAGATCATTAGATAGGCCACCATCTTGAAATTCAAGGTGGTGGCCAAAGAAAAACATATAAATGTAATACTGTGGTAACCGCCATACATGAATTTGCCAAAATTGTCCTAGTTAGACCGAATTCATTTTCAGGTCACGCAGAACGACAGCCATCTCTTAATTCAAAATTGCCGCCATAAATTCAGACTGTAAGGACGAGGTTCCAATGACGTCATCAAGCCATCCTGAGGGGCAAACACTGCGTGGGGGGGGGGGGGGGGGGGGGGGGGGGGGGGGGGAAGGGTCCCATACCACTTCCCATAAGTGTGGGTAAGCGTGTAAGCGTTACATCCCACATCCCATAATAGCCAAGCGGGTATGTGGTTCGCGTACACGTGATTTGTTTTAACTCTCAGGCAAGACATTATTTGTTGTCATGGAACCTTGTTAATAGTTGTTTTTAATCCCAGTCATTACAAAAGCAAGCATTGATCAATGCGATTAAAGGTGAGGTTCAAAAACTTGATACTGCCTCGAGAGAATAAAGACAAACAAGTAAAAGTCTCGCAATGGCAAAAATGCCATAGTCACCCTACCAGGCATCCCATTCACAGGCGTGTTTGTTGACCACGGAGCTCATAATTGCTGGATGTATTTCTGGAATAACACAGAATGAATAAGGAATGCCAATGAGTAGATTTTACCTGATTGCCCTTGTGTGGGTCATCCTTAATTATCAAGACTTCCAAGATGCTTACTGATGTACCGCCAATGATTCTAAAACTACAAAGGAGCAATAATAGCTCAGTTCTTTGGCACTTTGGATGCATAAGAATTCCTCAACAATTTAGAACATCATCACACGAGGGCAATCTCAAAAATTGCCACTGCATTGAAACTTATGAATATGGTGCTTGGCAATCAGATATCGGAAACGTTCAAGGAGGATATTCTAGAAAGGGATGAAAAAGAAAGTTTTCATGTTCTGTACTAAGAATTTGTATCTGAAAGAATTTAAAAAAAAAATTAAAAAAAAACCTGTCTGGGATAATATGAGAAAAGATCTGTCTGGGATAATATGAGAAAGGCCAGGCATTCAGCTCTTGCAATTGAAATATTCTGTGTAAGATTGAATCAAAAGTCGTAAGCTTAAGAGGGCCACAATCTTCTTATAACGCTTCTACCAGTACAACAATCTGATAAACTTGTCATTATCCAGTCATTACTGGACGATACAATTATCGGAAGTTATATAAGTTCTACTGTTCTAAGTAATTCCACAATCACTCTCCATCTCACAATTTTATGGCCTTCTTTTCCATCTGACACAGAACAGGGAAAAAAAAGAAACAAAGGGTTCATCAAAGATGCCATGGGAGCTGTCACCTGTCACAACGAGGAAGCTGATATCCTCATTCCATTGCATGTATTAGATGCTACTTCAAGAGCAACAGAGAATTTCAGAGATATTGATGATTATTACGCATAGACACTGACATTTTCATTCTCCTAATGGATCTTTGCTTTACTTTTGCAACTGCATAGCACGTTGTCTGCTCCATCACTGGAAAAGAAGATGATAAAGTACAATTGACACTGTTGAGAGATTATGTTCTGCAAATTGTTGCGAAAAACAAAGGTCTGCTTGCTCATGCCTTTCATGGCAAAGGCTGAAGTTGAGAATTTGAGGATGTCTCAAAGAGCAGATGGATCAAGAATTCTCTACGCCTTGAATCATGCAGAATGTGCAATGAGACAGTCCATGCCTTCCAGAAGTTGGGCGTAGATGACTTCAACCTGGACAATTGCTCTCGTAGAATCTTGATACAACACATCCAGAGAACAAACCTTGTAAACCTTCACAACCTAATTTGTGCCTCTACTTCAGGGGAATATAATATGGTACATTGTCGTTATTTCAAGCGGATATACATAAACTGTGCAATTAAATGCTTTGAGCTCCCTACACCAATGGTAGCCACAGAATTCATTATCATGTTCATATGGCAAGAAATGCAAAAGTCATTGTTTCTGGAAGAATTTAGAACCAATGCTCCACTGTGTTCAGCCCTATACAAGTGCTGTGACTTCAAAAACACATGCAGGGAACGAGCCTAGAAGACATTAACTAAGTAAATTTCCGATAAATTTTCAAGTATACCCACACGGCTAATATTGTTTATTTAAACTCCACAACCAAATCGTCTAAATGGGAGCATTTAGTCACTCAGACACAGTTATTTAGGCACTTTTGAAAGTCATTTGCTTTGACACCAGAATCACATGATTTCCCATTCACAAATTTTGCCCAAATGCAATGCTCTTGAAGGATTGTTTCCCATGGCAGCCATTTTGCATTTCAATGTGGCAGTGTACCTGCAGGAAACAGTTCCGTCTATGCAATGATAATACTATTTATTGAAGTGATTCACTTCCACATATTTGTAGGTCCTACATGAAAGTGCTCCAGCATGCTTGAGTTTGCAGGGTAAAGATCTTTCAGCACCAAATATGGGTCGAAATCCACATCTTGAATTTCAAGAGTGGCAGCCAATGCGAATAATCCATTATTACAGAATGTATGATTATGTGCGTGTATGTTTGTAAAAGAATGTACAATGTACACCTCCATAAACATTGATATGCCTAAAAGTTGCTTGTAACCATAGATATTAGCTGAAAAGCAGCCATTTTGAATGATAAAATGGCAGCCTCAAAAATGATCTGCAATTTTACGGAGGGGATCAAAGTGCATCTGAATGTTCAACATCATGAGCCCGGTTTATGCCCGGAATGTGAACTTTCTGTATTGTTTACAACATGAAATATTGGTCAAGATATGCATTCTGGTATGGCGGCCATTTTGAATTTCAAGATGGCCACCTACTAGTATAATATCAAAATGGACAGAAAAAGATGTTTCAGAAAGTCTGATAGCATACGCATGCTCTTTGCCCCTAGTTAGAACCTTACACACTGCATACGACTCCAGATATAGGCCCAATTACTTATGCTGTGGTGGCCATTTTGAATTTCAAGATGGCCGCTAACCAAAATGATCCATCATTTAAAACAAAAATGTATATATTAGCATGTCACATCATGTCACATGTCACTTGTCACATCATAAGCATGCTTTTTGCCTCAAATTTATACTTTCCATAATGCTTACAACCTGAGATACAGGTAAAAACACAGTTAGTTATGGCGGCCATTTTGAATTTCAAGATGGCAGCCCTCAAATTGTATCAAAACACTCTACAATAACAGGAAATGGTGTATCAGAATGTCTGACATCATAAACATGCTTTTTGCATCAAATTTGAACCTTCATTGATGCTCACATTATGAGAACTGGGTCAAAATACAGTTTGCTATGGCGGCCATTTTGAAATTCAAAATGGCGGCTGAAGACGTGGTCGAAAAAAATGGAACCAAAGTTTTTTGGATTCAGCACCCCAAAATTGACAAAGTTAGCTAAAAAAATCAATTTTGGCACGAAAATCTCACGGGATCCAATATTTCGACATAGCAGACCGTACTAATACGTACATTGTACGTGTGTGTGTGCGTGTGTGCGCGTAAACTAGTAAACAAGATGGCAGCCGCCACGTCTCCGAATGAGCTGATGGCTGGTGTAGAAAACCTCACTGAAATCACTGAAATTCAGAGTGCCTTGTCTAAACTTTCTAAAGAGGAGGTATGTAGACCTATGCGCCTTTGGCGACATATTTCAAACAGCTTTCCTGGTCTTGCTCCGTCGTACCGCTGCGACTTTTACTTGAACGAACCGAGCAGTCCGAATGTTGACGATGCGATGCGAAGCGCGAATGACATCAACGTTAGCTATGTACCAGCATGTAGCCTACACACTGCACTGCTGCCCTTCTTCCAACGCCAGCAGAACGGCCCGCGGCCCGTTCGTTCGTTTGTCTCCACTACATAGTACAGTACTGTGGACTACAGGCATAGATCTAGATCTAGTATTTAGTACCGGACACACACATTTTTGCGTACTAATGACATTCTGTACGCGCAAACTTCGTAGATTTGCCTCACAGAACTTTGTGTGGACCGAAATCGCAAAAGACGCGGCATAGAAATGTAAAAACACGAAGAAATGCACCTCATTTTACCTCAAAACAGTCCCATTTAATAGTTGAGTGATCCGCACCTCGTCATTACCAACAATACTTCATATTTATGCATGTTTGAATCACATTTCGTGACTGAAATTCTATGAAATCCCACTCACATATGGGCAATTCGGCAATTCCACGGTAACTGACGTTACGCGTAAGGATTTTCATGAAATTGTTTACGTTGTAGTTTTGTGAATGAAAGCACCTGGGACTTGTAATTAGCATTGATGAATGAGTTCATGAGAATGAAGAAATACTGTAAAAGTGGAAATTTTCGCGGTGTTCAAATTTTGGCGCATTTCGCGCAACCAGAAACTAGCGCGAAAATAACAGCACGCGAATATTTTTGCTTGCCATATGTGCCTGTGCGTGATGTCTTGATTCCGCAGAATTAAAAACACGCGAAACTCTTCCGACCCGGCCAAGCGCGAAAAATTAGTCACGCGAAAATATCCACTTTTACAGTAGGTGGAAAATTTTCCCCTCAAACTGCATTTCTTATCAAGCAAGTGAAACTGTGTCGGTAACTGACGTTACGGAAAAAGGACATGGGAAATTATGGTGTAGATTTAAATGGAGATATCTCATGTCCCTGACTTCTAACCTTTATGTGTTTAATATGGTAATATACTTAATAGGTTCTTAGGAACAGGTGTGCAAAATAATGTGCACTTTAGATATTTCCTTTTAGCACCATGCCAATTTCAGTGAAGGCATGACGGTAACTGACGTTAGGCTTACATTTGCCATAGGGTTTACACATTATGCAAAATCATGATTGGGAATAGTTTTGTGATATTTTATAATTCTGACCTTTCAGAGTGATTTGTTTGATATGGAATCATATCTTGGTTCATCGATTACAAATGCACAAATGAAATGAAACATTAGTCCATTTTCTTTGTGTTCTTCGAAACTGAAAGGTAAATATGTCAGTAACTGACGTTACACATACTTTTGCTACGGGTTTACAGAGAACTAATTTGTTTAACAGGTTATTATACTGCTGCAGTTTACCAGTAACAATCCCAGGCATTTACAAAGCAACAAATTAAAACAAAATCTAAAGACACAAATGGGGTGGGGCCCTTAGGGGACAAGTTCCCCCCATGCCCTAGCACAGTTGAGCAAAAATAATGTAAATACTCCAGAGGATATTTCTTGACATTTGTCTTAAGATTGAATGCTTATTCAACAGTTAAGATTACACAGATCCATTTTAGATTCAGCAGTTCCAAGTATAAATATTGACATAACTAAAGTTTGTTTGTTTGTTTGTTTTTTAATTGAACAAGAAAGTTTCTATCTAGAGTGCCCCACCCATAATGCCCTGTAGTACTACACAAAACACATATATTTTTGTGTGTTTAGAATATATATTTTTCAGGTCATGGCAAAAAAACGTACAAATATCAACTCATAAATAAGCATATATATGTATGAAATCTGACTGTGATATATTTCTTCTTCTTTTCTTTATTTTATTCCTCCTTCAAGGCATTGTTAGAGCCACAAATAAAGATTTGATCTCCATCATCAATTGATTTAAATGAGTAGTGTTACATGTTTTTTTCTGTGAAGAAGAAACATTATGCTTTTTAGGTCAAAAGGGCATTATTGGTTTACTCCTGGCTTGAAGTAAGATAATTGTTTTACTTTTCCTTTTCACTGGTATATCAAGGCTTGCAAATACATCCCAGATACAAAGAAATAGGACTTTGCAACGAAAGAATTCTAAGATCAATATAAACAAATCTTCCCGTTCATAATTATCATGTATTACAAAATGTCCCTGCATGAATGAATTAAAGTGATCAACAAATCTGAACAGTTTCTTTTACCCTAGAATCACCTCTCACTTTGAGCAACATCAGTGTTCAGTTTGAAACAGTTATGACAGTACATGCCTTATGTACCATAATACATGGTGTGCCATATTAAAACTAAACCAGACATTTAAGTGCAAGCGAAGAAATATATCTGTTTGTGCATTTGCCTTGAGGTAGAAACTTCACTGAGCTTCCAGAAAAAAAGAAAAATGCTAGCAAAAGCAGTAATTAGTAAAGATTATAGAACTGTTGGTATACAGCTGTACACAAGCTTTTTAATACACTAGAAAAAAGTGGTTACCATGCAACCACATCATTGATTAGGCCTACAAACTTTGGTAGCTGTACCATCCCATAGGACTGTGAATGTACTGTCCACATAGTAATTTGAGTGCATATATGGCATGTGGTAAACCTAAACTTCCAGATGATTTAACCTTAAACTTGTGCTGAACCGAACATCAAAATCTTAAACCAAGAAAAAAATGATAATAATAATAAATAAATAAATAAATAGATTTAAAAAATAAAATAAGGTGAACAAAAACAAATGTATCCATGGACATACCATGGTGATGAAATCATTCCCTATCAAAGGGATTGTTGCTCTTTGTTGATAACCTTTGACCTGTCAGATGTATTTAAATGGCCTGAAGTCAAAAAATTTGCCTCAGTTATAATTACTGTTACAGTAACTGACGTTACATACTGGTATACGGGCATGTATGATGTTTCGGTAACTGACGTTACACATTTTGAAGTATTCATTTTGACTCTCCAGTATGCCAAGTGTCCTTATTTCTGGTATTCAAAGGAAGGCGTATGGGCATACATTAGAAATCCCAAGTTACATCATACAGAGCGTACTCACTTTCTTTGATGAATGAAGTTCAAAATTCCTTGTTTTTGGTAACTGACGTTACATCCATCATTGTCAAACTAATTAAAAGTTTTTCTCAAATTCTTTAAAGCAACCAGCTTTTTTTCTATCATGTGGTAAAAGACATCCCTGGTATTAAACTGCATACATATAAAAGATTGTTGTTTAGAGTATTAGTAAAGTGGATATACAGAGAGTAAGTTATGTGACAATACACTCTTTCTTACTATTAAGTTATGGGCATATTTTGGCAGCCATATTGAAAATCAAAATGGCCGCTTTTTTTGAAAAACATCTTAAAACTTCAACTCAAGTATTGTCTGAAAATGTATGGTGTTTGAAACAAATATCATTTTGAATTTTTGGCATCTGTGTCCTATATACCGTGGAATTGCCCATATGCTGAAGATTCCAATAGGCTAACTGCGTCCAGCCCTTACAAGGAGCGTCCCGGGGTTACCAATAGGCCTACTACAAGTACAATATTATTAGAACCAAAAGTTCACTGATCGATATAGGAAATTTGTAGCTAGATATATCGTCCTCGGTTTCAAACGTGAATGATGCGGAATAGTTGTGCGCTACGGAAGGGGCCCGCAAGTAGCGCAACTCGTCACCCGCGCGCCGCGCATTTAATGCAGCTCCCATAGACAAAGCATGTAAAATAGAAGTCGATTTCTCACAAGGACTTATTGCGTGAACTGTTCGAAATTTTCAAGACAGACATATTACCGTAGAATACAAAATTTGAGCCTCATTTGCCGATTTTTCGTTGTCATCCGCTCGGTGAGAATGTGTACGGTGATTTGTGGGATGAATTGTGATTCTGGTGCTATAGTCAAGGCGCTAATTCCTGTACGGGCCTTAATTAAGGAGTTCGTTCAACCCACCCCGCAGAAAAGGTTTGACCACACAGAGTGGTAGATGGGACCTCCAGGAACACCCCCAGGTAGTATGTGAGTCGAAATTGTGGTATCAATAAAATTTTACAGGCCATTTTAGTTGCGACAAGACCTTATTGTTCGAAAAAGAGTCTGTGCACGCCAAGACTACTACACGCACCACTAGCACTGCTACAGGCGCCAGTGCCAGTGGTGCTTGTAGTAGTCTTAGCGCACGCAGACTTTTTCCTCGGCAAACAAGGGTTTTTGCCAGCAAACTCACTAGCTGAGGTCAGTGTAGTTTAGTTTCTAGCCGTTTTTATTTCGTGTATATTTTTTCCGAGTTGCAGCAAGCCGAGTGAGGTTGCATACCCAGTGATCGTGACCCCAAACCGTTCGGAGCGTCGCAATCACTTGGTATGCGCCTTCGCTCGGCTTAGCACAATAAAGTGGGCTTCTACACATGCGCAAGCTGCAACTCGGAGAGATGAAAACGAAATAAAAACGACTAGAAACTAGACTGGGGTCGGTTACGGCTGGCACTGAAAATTACAACATAATCACAGTTTTTTGCAGTTATTTCATGAATAATTCCTCAAAACACCGTAAAACCATATATATATATATGTTGCTAGAGATGTCAGCAAACAATGGGATACATTGTAAGTTAAAATATTGTGCATGGTTACCATGGTAACCAGATGTATACAGGTGATTGAACATCCAAAAAATGCCTCCAACTGCTGCAAACTTTGGTATTTTTTGTTCAGTTTTTTTTTTTTTTTGTAGATAGGTGAATTAAAAACAAACATTTCTATTGATTATTGTTCAAAAAAGTTTTTTTCGGGAACCAGTAATATCCAATCAGGATTCAGCTGTCAATACTTAAGAACTAATGCCCATATTTTCAAAAAGCTCAATAAGCATGTCATTCTGCATAATTGTACCATTTACCGTACTTTTAACACATATTTGACTTCAAATTACAGGCAAATGTTGTTTCCAGCAATGTATGGACACAAAATTCCCTTCAAAATCTATGTTAATACAGAGAGCAAAGCCGACGATATTCTGATATTAGCTTTTTAGAGTTTATATTTACAGAGAAATGGTTATTGGAAACAACCTTGGAAAAGAGCAGAAGAAAGCAATTGATTGTTCTTGTTCTTAAAGGAAATTTATTTAAGAATGCAGATAAATTCCTTTCTAAAGAAGGAATATACACGTACACTGCATTATCCATCAATGGAATTAAAAGCGTACTTTTTCGTTGGTAAGTTAGGGTTAAAAATAAAAAAATAAAATGAAAAGTCATGACATGTAAATTTGTATTAAAACGTGCAGTAATGAATTAATGCTATTAAGGAGAGAATGAGGGAAAATCTTAGGGGTCCTATCCGTTTTATCCAGGTTAACTTTGTAGTGTTGAGGTGGGTAGTTTAACCCTATAAAACCCAAGGGGGGGGGGGCACATTGTGCCCCCTACCATATCTTCATTTGCCGCTCCTAAACCCTTTACCCGATTTCAACCAAATTTGGTGGCTTTTCCTAAAATCTTATTACAAACATTTTGATATATAATTTAGGTATGTCCGATATTCCTGTTTGCTATGGCAACCGTAAACTGACAACCATGTTAGTCAGATTTTGTATGATTTTCTGTTTCAATTTCAGTTAACAATATAATTATGGATGAAATTGGGGTTTTCTTGGCTATAGTTTGCTAAAGGAAAGAAATGTGAAGTAATTATGGTTGAGAATTACCCTGAAATGGTCTTCTTATTATTTCCTTTATTTTCTATATAACATAGGCATCAAACAATAGATATAATAGAAATAATCGAAAATACAGCATTTTTCAAAGATTACCTTTTTAGCTCACCTGAGCCAAAGGCTCAAGTGAGCTATTGCGATCGCCCTTCGTCCGGCGTCCGTCGTGCGTCGTGCGTCGTCCGTCGTCCGTCGTCCGTCGTCCGTCGTCCGTCGTCCGTCGTGCGTCGTGCGTAAACTTTTTACATTTTCATCTTCTTCTTGAAAACCCCATGACCGATTTTCATCAAACTTGGCAGGTAGCATCCCTAGGGGGTTAGGAACTCAATTTGTTAAAATGGGCACCATGCCCCACCCAGGGGGCCCCCAGGGGGGCCCAAACCCCCCAAAATTAAGGAATCTGTAAAAATCTTCTTCTCTAGAACCAGAAGTGATAGAGCGAAGTTAATACTATGAGTTAGTACATTGATGACTGTAGTTTCAAGTTTGTTCATGGCAGAATCAGGGGTGCCCCCCTTGGGACCCAGGGGAGGGGGGTGGGGAAGGGTTCTAATGGGGCCTAAATTGTACATTTTCATCTTCTTCTTGAGAACTCCATGACCCATTTTCACCAAACTTGGCAGGTAGCATCCCTAGGGGGTTAGGAACTCCATTTATTAAAATGGGCACCATGACCCACCCAGGGGGCCCCCAGGGGGCCCAAACCCCCCAAAATTAAGGAATCCGCAAAAACCTTCTTCTCTAGAACCAGAAGTGATAGAGCTAGGTTAATACTATGAGTTAGCACATTGATGACTGTAGTTTCAAGTTTGTTCATGGCAGAATCAGGGGTGCCCCCCTTGGGACCCAGGGGGGGGGGGGGGGGGGTGGGGGTGAGGAGGGGTCCTAATGGGGCCTAAATTGTACATTTTTATCTTCTTCTTGAGAACCCCATGACCCATTTTCACCAAACTTGGCAGGTAGCATTCCTAGGGGGTTAGGATCTCAATTTGTTAAAATGGGCACCATGCCCCGCCCAGGGGGCCCCCAGGGGGCCCAAACCCCCCAAATGAAGGAATCTTTAAAAATCTTCTCTAGAATCAGAAGTTATAGAGCTGAGATAATACTATGAGTGAGTACATTAATGACTGTAGTTTCAAGTTTGTTCATAGGAGATCCAGGGGTGCCCCTCTTGGGGGTAGGGGGAGGGGGGTGGTTGGAAGGGTCCAAATGGGGGCCTGAATTGTACATTTTCATCTTCTTCCTGAAAACCTCATGATGGATTTTTGTCAAACTTGGCAGGTAGCATCCCTAGGTGGTCAGGATCTCAATTTATCAAACTGGGCACCATGCCCCACCCAGAGGGCCCCAGGGGGCCCCAATTCCCCCAAATTAAGGAATCTTGAAAAAATTGGGCCCTTATTGTACATTTTCATCTTCCACTTGAGAATGCCTCGTCAAATTTTGGTAGAGCTGTGAATAATTTAGATTAGTGACTGCGTGAAAGGTGAACTTGCGATACTCAGGTGAGCGCTAGACCCGCGGGTCTCTTGTTATTTTGTGTTATCTTCACACAAGCTTTGCCTGGAATATCATTTGTTTATCATAATATCAATCTGTAAACTTAAAATATCAGTATTTTGGAAATATGAAATGTGATACAAATATATGCACCCATTCCAAGCAATACGTAATAGGTTTCATATATTTCTTTATATTGTAATGAATTACGCCCCCACATGTTGACCTTGAGAAATTTCAACCATAACAAATAGTGAACGTTGACTTGCTCTTCCTTTGTAGTAAATATGAAAATGATTAATATAAAATAACAACATATTTACTGGGGATAAAGAAATAGAAAGAAAAAACATGATTTTAGCATATTTTCTATGTATTTTTCTATGTATTTTTTATATTTTGGGAAATACTGCCCTCAGTGGGTAACCTTGAGAAATGTTGGGTCATGTAGAGCATGAGTTGCTCTACCCATGTGCCAAATATGACGGTCATACATCATATAATAAAGAAGTTATGTAGGGGGCACAATGTGCCCCCCCCCCCCCCCCCCCCTTGGGCCTGGAAGGGGTCAAAATAGCTTGGGCTTTATAGTTAAGACCCGACCTACAATAGGTGATCATGAGCACGTAAGGCAAAATAAACAAACGTGTCTGGATTCCAGATATTTTTTTTTTCACGTTATCCTACTTTGTTGTGGCAAACTTATAAATGACTGTGGAAAATAGAAAGTTATCTGAGCCCGAAATGTCCTTAAAATACCCTAATCCACAAATAAGATTGTTGAACAAAAAAGTTACAAAACTTGTACTGTAATGTATAACAAAGTACTGAAAGTCAGTCACACTGTGAGCTCTAGTAACAGGCAGAACAAGAAATTCATATCTAACAAAGAACTGACGATTCGAACTTGGTTATGAAATATCACCATAAGTTGTCCAAATAATGATACCCTATATCGACAGAATGAATCAAATTTCGTGCACTTACAGTCCACGAAAAGCAAAAAAAAATGTATCTACACTTTAGATATAGCCTATAACAAACAGAATGATTCAAATTTCGTGCACTTACAGTCCACGAAAAGCACGAAAAAGTATACACTCGAGATATTTTTTTTCACTTTTATCGCACGCTGGTGTGGTACAAACATAAATGCTGATGGTATATTTAAGACAGAAAGTTGTCTGATCGTCTGAATTGTCTGACCCTGAGACGTCCTTAAAATACCCTGATTCACAAATACCTCGATCCACAAATAAACTTGTTGAAAATAAAGCTAAAATACTTGTGTGTATACATATATATATATGTATAACGAAGTACTGAAAGTCAATCCATCACACTGTGAGCTCTAGTAACAGGCTTAACAAGAAATGAAAAATTGAATTCATATTTAACAAAGAATTGGTAATTCGAACTTGATTATGAAATATCACCACAAGTTGTCCAAATATATATAGCTTACCAACGAAAAGTACGCTTTTAATTCCATTGATGGATAATGCAGTGTACGTGTATATTCCTTCTTTAGAAAGGAATTTATCTGCATTCTTGAATAAATTTCCTTTAAGAACAAGAACAATCAATTGCTTTCTTCTGCTCTTTTCCAAGGTTGTTTCGAATAACCATTTCTCTGTAAATATATACTCTAAAAAGCTAATATCAGAATATCGTCGGCTTTGCTCTCTGTATTAACATAGATTTTGAAGGGAATTTTGTGTCCATACATTGCTGGAAACAACATTTGCCTGTAATTTGAAGTCAAATATGTGTTAAAAGTACGGTAAATGGTACAATTATGCAGAATGACATGCTTATTGAGCTTTTTGAAAATATGGGCATTAGTTCTTAAGTATTGACAGCTGAATCCTGATTGGATATTACTGGTTCCCGAAAAAAACTTTTTTGAACAATAATCAATAGAAATGTTTGTTTTTAATTCACCTATCTACAAAAAAAAAAAAAAACTGAACAAAAAATACCAAAGTTTGCAGCAGTTGGAGGCATTTTTTGGATGTTCAATCACCTGTATACATCTGGTTACCATGGTAACCATGCACAATATTTTAACTTACAATGTATCCCATTGTTTGCTGACATCTCTAGCAACATATATATATATATGGTTTTACGGTGTTTTGAGGAATTATTCATGAAATAACTGCAAAAAACTGTGATTATGTTGTAATTTTCAGTGCCAGCCGTAACCGACCCCAGTCTAGTTTCTAGTCGTTTTTATTTCATTTTCATCTCTCCGAGTTGCAGCTTGCGCATGTGTAGAAGCCCACTTTATTGTGCTAAGCCGAGCGAAGGCGCATACCAAGTGATTGCGACGCCCGAACGGTTTGGGGTCACGATCACTGGGTATGCAACCTCACTCGGCTTGCTGCAACTCGGAAAAAATATACACGAAATAAAAACGGCTAGAAACTAAACTACACTGACCTCAGCTAGTGAGTTTGCTGGCAAAAACCCTTGTTTGCCGAGGAAAAAGTCTGCGTGAGCTAAGACTACTACAAGCACCACTGGCACTGGCGCCTGTAGCAGTGCTAGTGGTGCGTGTAGTAGTCTTGGCGTGCACAGACTCTTTTTCGAACAATAAGGTCTTGTCGCAACTAAAATGGCCTGTAAAATTTTATTGATACCACAATTTCGAATCACATACTACCTAGGGGTGTTCCAGAGAGTCCAACCGACCACCCTATGCAGTCAAACCTTTTCTGCGGGGTGGGTTGAACAAAGTCTTTTTTTCTGGATCCCTGCGCCTGGACTACTAGGACTAGGTGCGAAAGACGTCGATTATTTCATTGCGAAAATCGTGTCCGGTAATAGACTAATACAATGCGATTTTGCTCCGCGCAAAAAGACAACTTTTTTAAGAGGGGTATGTTTGAAGCATAATTTCTAAAAACTGGAGCGAACAATTGACATAAGTTGGCTGAATTCGTAATTTCCAGGACTCTGAGTCTGTGAATAAGTGGTGTTATTTTTAGCCGAAATTTCATCCTCTGAGTATTGAATTCAAAGCCACGAAAAAAAAGCATCCGGTGATACGATCTACTCTCCTAGTCCTACTATGTCCTAGTATACTATGATGATTTTGTTTGTCTCCACTCTCGCTATGATAATTTACAAGTAGATCATAAGCCCATATGCCCCAGGCCAAAGGACAACCCAAGATTGTTAGAGGGTTCTAATTATTCGTTACCGATCCAAACCATCATCATGATATCGGCGTCATCGCTTCTTCTTCCTCCGAGCTAAGACAGAAAGATCCGTCTGTCCGGAGGAGTCTTTTATTGTATTTTATATTTATCATTATTATCAAATTTTTTTTGACGTTCTCGCTCTCATCCGAGGTGATCCATGAAGCCAGATGCAGTCTCCGTGGAACATATCCTCATCGACCAGATACAGACCGATCTTTCGCTCAATGATTAAGTCTAGTAGACTGTAGCAAATTGAAAGGATTTTAATTTCGGCTGTTTTTAAAGTTTGTCTAGAAACCCCTAGATCTGAGATATGATCTAGCTAGACTCTCTAAACGGTTATGTGGTTATGTGGCCTCACAATTAAATTTAGATTTTAATCATTTAATTCATTGTATTTAGCCCACCTAGCCTAAATTTATATTCATGTAATTAGGCCTTCCTAGTACTAGAGTAGTGTGTAGCTAGGGTAGGATCTAGATTAGTATCGCCACCCACACCAAGGTTCAACCTCCCGTGCCAAGGTTCAACACATAGAATCAAAGCATAGAATCTTAACTGCACCAGCCAGCACCAGCGACCCCATGGCCCCAACACGTATAGTTGGACCTTCTCTTCGGCCTTTTTTTATTAAATACCTTGTATCATAGAAAATATCTCTCAGTTTAAAGTTAACTTCATTCCACTCGAGGCAGAAAATACCGCAGGTTCATATCCCGGGTTTAGATTGTTGACTCGTGCTGTACGGGCGGAATTGTCGGCAACAAACACAAGTGACATTTTTTACTGAACACTGGCACAAGCTCATCATTCTAATTGACCGCCCATTTCCCCATTGAAAAGCATGTAAATCCAGTGAATGGGCAAATACGTGTTAACATTAATTACGTGTATTACTAGTGACTACACCTCACTAAATTACTACACCTCACATTCAACTGGACCCCATGGAAGACCAGCTTAACGTAGCTGAATATTGACTATCCAGCCATCTTCTCAGATGGAAAATGAACAAACAAACAAACAAATGAGGAATTTTGTTAATTTCTTTTTCCTCCTGTTTCCTCATGTTATTTACCTGTGACTATCCCTCTAATTTCTCTTAATTTGTATTCATGTTTGAATGTTCAAGCGTATTGTGGCCCGTTCCATGTGTACTTTTGATTTTATGCGCGAGGGTGGTTGATCTAAAAATAGGTGGTTGATGAGAAGTAGACTTACTAGATGTATATGTGTTTTTTACTGGTTACAGTGTGTTTGGGTCAATAGAACCTTAGCCCGACCAGACGCCGTGCGAAGTATGCGTCTTCTATACCCACTACAACTGTATAGTTAATAGAATCTAGGTTTTCTACACTTGCAGGCAGTCAAATTATGGGCGGTTTGCATTAGGCCTACACCTGAATTTTAGTTTACCTCTAGTAAATTGTTTACTAGATTAAACTGTTAATATGCTAATATGGCATTGTATAAATTTACAGCCACATACATGGTTCTTTCCATTGTTCAAGTTGCTAGATACATCCACTCGCACCTTGCACATCTAAAGTGAGGTATACAACATGCTCCTTTCTTTCTCTCTCTCTCTCTCTCTTTGTTCCAGCAACTTGTGACTGACGAGATCTCAGTTTTGCTTGACCATCATGGACACCTGGAATCCAAGATGAATTCTCTGCATAGGATGGGGTAAATTGCCATGCAGTGATTTCTTTGGATAAACTCTGGTTTAGAAATTCATCTTCCATCTTTTGAATGAAAGATTTGTTCAGCCAATTAAAAAGCAAGTGCCATGGAAAAGAAAATACACCAGTTATATTTATACTTCAAAAATGTGTGATTCCTGTATAGTAAGATGCATAATATATTACATTATGCAACTAAAGCCTGTGAAACCCTGTGAAACCCTGTGAAAGTCTTCTTTCATCATCCCATCACCATTGCTACTGTGTTAGACAGGTAGTCATATGATAACAAGGCTGTGACATATTTGACTCTTCAGCAAGAAATTCTATCATGTTTACAGAGTTAATAGACACTGAAGTGACAAAATAATGGTATCGTTTTTTTATGTTTCTTGACAGATTGTTAGCATAAACTACTGGGAACCTAGTCAAAGCCAATGTGAAACCTTATTTGATGCCCTGCTAAGCAAGACTTGAATCTTTTCATCTTTTTATCTTCTTATTTTAATTTTTGCTTGTAAATCAAACTAGACCAAACTTGCAGCTGGTCCTGACTGATGCTAAACAACTCAGTGGCATGATTGGGTTCACATCCGAGTTGGCAGAAAATGTCAGCAGCAAGGTTCGACAGCTAGATCTTGCTAAGGTAAAAAAAATGGAAAATACAGTGCTTAGCAAAGATATGAAACCAGAATTGTGTCACTGTAATAGACTACTCCACTAGGTATGTCCTCTCGCTAAATGACTGATCTATCTTTCTAAGTATCCTTACTTTGTAATGATAAATGTAACTTACTCTGAAATGTCAACAATGAATATATTTCTTTCTTTCATTCCTATCCCTTTACTATTTTTTCACCTTTAACCCTATTCTAACTGGGCTATTTGAGACCAAGTTTTTACTGGGGGGGTCAATTTGACCCCCCCTTCAGATCTCGGCCACCGATCGCGCGATCGCCGCGAAATTTTGCCTGAAGATAAAGCTGGATGTCAACTACAAGTTTACATGGTCATACAATAGAAAAATGTTTCCTTTCTATTTTTAATAAATTAATTATGCAAGTTTGTGCATGAAATCATATTTTCACCTATAACTCCATTAAAAAGACTGAAGTATTGGTAAATTTTTGTGTCAGAATTCCTCAAGACATATCAAACAATTTTCATGTAAAAAAATAGCACAATCAAAATCAATTTCTTATGTTTTTTATTGTTTTGTTAATTTCTTATGTATTTTATTGTTTTTTCGACCTTTTGTTTTCTATTGTTTTTTTGCCAAAATTTGTTGTAGGCACTTTTTCAGGCTTATCTATACTAGAATTGATTAATTTCAATGGTTAAAAATTGAAATAATCTAATATGTATCAATTTAACCAAAAAACACAATTTGCATTCAATTTGAACACAATATCATGAATTTGAGCTGTTTTAGGGTTGACATGTATATAAATAACATTACGTAACTTCAGAACGGTGTACCCGGATGTCGCAAATTTGATCTCAAAATTTGCGGAAGACTTCAATGAAAAAAGTTGTGAAACTATGTGGCAAAATCTTTGCGCGTTGCCGAATCGTGGCGCGAAACGTCGAGGTAAATTGGTAAATTTTTGTGTCAGAATTCCTCAAGACATATCAAACAATTGTCATGTAAAAAAATAGCACAATCAAAATCAATTTCTTATGTTTTTTATTGTTTTGTTAATTTCTTATGTATTTTATTGTTTTTTCGACCTTTTGTTTTCTATTGTTTTAAATTGACCCCCCCCCCCCCCCCCCCCCCCCCCCAGTTAGAATAGGGTAAAATGTGCATTTTTACTTCCTGGTGCTATAACATTACTTGTGTGTGTGCAGGGAATGATTTTCCTGGTTAAGTATAGCAATTTGTTATGCACTTCAGTGAGACTGCTGTATACAAAATGTCATTTGTCTACCAGTTTCAATACATAGAATTGTACACGAGTTTGTTCAAAATGTATGTACATCAACTAAAATTGCTATTCAATATTAAGAAGGGTAATTAGTCCCTGGTGTGTGTATGTCCTTTTTTTAGCTTACCCGAGCCGAAAGGCTCAACTGCGCTTTTGCAGTTGTTCACTGTCCAGCGTCTGTCTTGTTCCTGTAAACTGATGGCTGGAGAGTGACCATGTTGGCAGGAATCATCAATTGGCGGAGGGGATAATAGATTTTACAAAAGGTGGTTGTGTCTTTTGGACCAAAGGGGCCTGTAGGATGGACCAAAGAAAATTAGAAGGGTCTTGCACAGGGGGCCTGTAGCAATCCCTGAACCTCAAGATTTTTTCAATAGTTTGCCTCGGGTGTATTGCTCTGATGATGAAAAGTGAAGTGTGGCGTTCAGGTCAGCACATCTGTGGGTCTCTTTTTTTTTTCCATTAAGCACTCTACCAATGTAGCATCCTTCACCTACTTTGTCTGTTAGAGGAATTTAAACTCTCTATGAATTAAGGCCTACTATCTGAAAATGACAATACAACTGATCTTTAGCATAGTATTGAGCCAACACATATTGTCATATGAACTGCTGTCATCAAAGTTGGCACACTCTTGTTATCATCTGTAGTATTATCATAATTTGTAGTGTTAATAGAATCATCATTATTATCACTTCATTTGATATCATCAGATGGTGTTGTAGTGGTGATGGTGGTAGTGATAAATGCATAAATTTTGTACAGCAAAGAATTAATACTATGCCTTTTTTGTTTATTCTGTAGAGTCGTGTTCAAAGTGCAATCCAGAGGGTAAATGACATACTTGATTTAAAGGTAAGATCATGTCAAACTGAGCATAACAGAGAATTTCAGTATCTTACTGTACATCCAATATAGAAATCTTTAATATCAACCTGCATTTTTTTTTCATTAACGCATGGAAGCAATAAGCACAAATTGCTGCTGAATTTACACATATTATTCCTTGGGAAGAAGAAGATAAAAACAGTCATTGATTTCAATTTCTATTAACTTTCAAGTTAGCTGGAAGTTGCAACAGAAAAAAAAAAAATCAAAAGGTATTATTACTGAATGTCCCTGGTAACCATTAAAACATGTTGTGATAAAATATCTAAACTTTCAAGAGTCACTCATGTCATAGATATCTGTCAGTGATACATTTGCTTATACATTTTGTACCTTGGTACCTTTACTTTGTCAATTATGTGTCATTGGTGGGAGTTGGAAGCGTCTCAAGGTTCTTGCATTTTAACACAATCAACCGTGTGTTCAGGGAGAATGTGTTTTATTTTTCCTCTTACTCTCTCTCCTTAACACAGTTTTGTACTGATGGAGTCCAGACAGCCCTTCAGTCTGAGGACTATGAAAAAGCCGCTGGTCACATCCACAGATACCTAACACTGGATGAAAAGGTTCTGAAGCAGGTCATCTCTGATGCCAGGGAAGGTAGGAGAAAGAGAAATAGCAAATTGCATCTTCACATGTAGTTTTTGTGTTGTATTACTTGGATGCACTGCATTTTGTTCTTAAAAGTTTGAAGGAGAGAAGTGCCAAGATAGGTGGATTATGCTAGGTGCTGTACTAAAGTTCATTTCTACACCACAGCATCATGGGATACACTTTTGTTTTATGGTAATGAATATTTCCACTGTAAATGGTGGAACTCTGCTATGCCTTTGTATATGATAAGTTTTTGTTATCAAAATACAAAAAATGCAGTCACTGCGAGTGCCAGTCATGCCTTGCCCATTTCACTTTTTCGTAATATGCTGGATGCAGGTAGCAGCATTGACGCCTCCCTCAAGGTACTGCATGAGGCTGAACAGAACCTGAAGGGCTTGGTGAGGGAAAAACTGGACCAGGCCATCAAGTCCTCAGACCGACCCTCCGTGGAGCGCTTCTTCAAGATCTTCCCCTTGCTGAACCTTCACGAGGAGGGGCTGGCCAAGTTCTCCACATACCTACAGGCTCAGGTGAGGACTGAAATCATGACAAGAGGAACCTGTGGTTGTGGCTAGATCTAGTGGACAGTGCACAGTGGTTTCCATTGATAGCTTCATAGTTTAAGCCATAGTATGGTACATGTATGGTACATAATCCACAGTAATCATATGTTGTGAAGGGCTCTGAACACCACGGGATGGTGAAAAAGTGGTATACACAAAAAGAGACAGATTTCATTATTACTTCTCTTGTTATCATAATCATCAGACATTAGGAGCAGAAGTAGTAGTAGTAGTAGTAGTAGTAGTAGTAGTAGTAGTAGTAGTAGTAGTAGTCGTAGTAGTAGTAGTAGTAGTAGTAGTAGTAGTAGTAGTAGTAGTAGTAGTAGTAAAGTAGAAATAGTTGTTCGAGGTAGTGATAGTGGTCGTCGATTTATAGACAGGAAGTCAATACCATTTTTAAAAAAAATTTTTATGCACCAAACTCTAAATAGTGAAAGTTTGTGTCAAGCCCTATATTATGAATGAAATGACAAGGCACTACTCACTGATCATAAGAGGGAGAAAGGTATCTATGTTCAGAGTTTGAGATTTCATGCTACCCTTTCCTTGCAGATTGTCAGCAACGCTAAAGAGCATCTGGCAATAGCATCGAGCGTCGAAAGTACAGACAGGAGAGCAGGAGTCTTGTATGCAGACGCACTGACGAGTCTGTTTGAGGATGTTGGGAAGATTATTGAGGTCCATCAGCCTCTAGTTGAAACATACTATGGTGAGAGGAGTTCCATGTTTTGATCAGATCCCAGATTTGAATTTTAGGATTATATGCTATTTCTGCTACACAGTATTTCAGTCTAACTTTGGTTGGAATGATTATTTTCTGACAGCACTTCATATATTTTGTGAAAAGCAAGTATGAAATACTAGTATCCTGCAGTCCAAATAGTGTGATAGCATGAAAATCTTTACATTTCACTGAACCTTTCCAGTCTCACGATCTCTACATAGTAGGACCATTAGCATAGTGGACATTGTGTGTATGAAGCGACTTTGACAACTAGAGTAAGTGATGGCAATGTACATCATGCCTGGTATTATGAAATTTTTATTTCATTTTTCAGATGCTGCGAAAAAAACAACAACAACTTTTGCCTGAGACAGCAAACCATAAGAGACATTTTATAAAAGTCAGTATTATACAACAAACTTCATGGCCTGTCAATCAAACAAACAAGCAGCTCCCTGTATGAATGCAAAACTATGTCCATATTCATGACCTTGTGGCTAGAGATGTTCAAGAGGAGTGAAAATTGGTTTTGTCAAACTCATCTCTTCAAATTTGTTGCCAAGATCATGCTATTCAAACATCAAGCTTACACCTAGAATCAAGCAAAACTAAGGTGATTGCAAAACAGGTGTAAACTACAATCTAATAAACCTGATTACAGAGGCATGACCCTTTGCTGTGAGATGAAAAAGTAATGACAATAATGGGAATAGCGTGAGAAGGCATCAGACTTATTTCTTAACTTGTTTGAAAATAAATCATTTGCGATGTACGAACCCTGTGGGGCATGTTATTACTGAAGATTCACCTGATGTTAAATCATGTCCCTGTAGGACCAGGGAGGCTGTTCACCATGATTGAATATCTGCAGAAGGAATGTGACAGACAGGCCCAGAAGGTGATCAACACGTTTGTGGAACAGCGCGACTTTGACAGGAAGGCACAACAGGTCCAGCAGAGCCTCAGCAGGTCGGCTTACAAGTCATCAGCAGTTCACGACAAGTAAGGCCTTGATGGCAGGGATGGAGAGAGAGAGATTGGAGGCTGAGGGTGTATGTGTGTGAATATATAGGATATCCTAGGGCAGCAATAGGCTCTTAACAATGTTCAGTTTGCTCATTGCATTGAGATGTCAAGATTTTTCTGCCGTAGGTATAGAGCGATGCAGCAAAATTTGTGGCATTTGACAAAAATGGTAGCTCCTCAGTTAACCTGTTGAAGACTAGTCCCCGGTATACTCGGGCAGGTGTCAATGGGGAATGTGTGTTATTATAGCAAAATGTTTTTGTCCTCAATGGGTCAAATGTAAGTGACTGACACTAGCAAAATGTTTTTGTCCTCAATGGGTCAAATGTAAGTGACTGACACTTAGTAGCACAGAATGGGTATGAAACCAAGTTCATTGCTTCCAAAAATTACTGTTTTCTTTCAAAGCTGGGTTACTACTACATTTTTTTTTTTTGGGGGGGGGGGGCATAAAAAGAGAAACTGAATCACCGTAAATCGTGTCAAGCTGTCAATGCATTTACATTTCCTGAGAAAATAATTGCCTTTAAGATGGACATGGAAAGTTTTTCAGAAAACTTTTTATGTTATTGCAGGCATAGGAATGGTGTTATACCAGTATGCTGATGTTTTTTTTCTTCTAATGTTTGCACTTGGTCGAGTAAGATGAATTTGAAGTGTTTTTTTAGTTCCACAGAATCTGCAGTATCAAAACATAAGATAGTATTACTTATATAACAAGAAAACAATTTGCATGCTGTTATTATTGCACTTGTTTCTTCTCTAGCAAAGTGCAAGATGTTCACACCACAAAAAGTCCACTTTTATAGTATAATTCATGATGCCACTCACTTGCAATAATCATTATTTTCTTGAAGTAATGATCAATGTGAATGTGTGTCAAAGACGTTTCATGGCACTGTTTGCTCTGCTGCCAATAGGCTGGACCCAAGGGATCTAGATGTGTTACTGGCAGAGTGCACCCTTCTGAATGCGAGGACAGAGCTCTACCTGAGGTTCATTAGGAGGCGTGTTACGGTGAGCTGATGTACCTTCCTTCAGATTGTTATAAGGCTAAACCATTAACTAAGTGGTACCCAAAGGCAGCTCTATCATATGTAAATGCTAAGTCATCTTGGCACAGCAGGCCCATAAGGGTTAATGGGCTGGATTGTATTGTCCAAGTTATACTTTTCTTCAGATTGGTAAGAGCCATCTCTCACTGCTACTTGCTTCCTAGAGTGACATTGAGGTGTCCAACGAAGAGGGACCAGCCAAGGAGGAGAGTCTGTCGCATCTGGAGCGGCAGCTGAGAGAGTGCGCCCTCAGCAGGAGGATGCAGGAGATCATTGGAAACTACATCGTGATGGAGGAGTACTTCATGAGGGAGACTGTCATGAAGGTTGCCCGAATCTTGTGTTTGTCTTTCTTTGTCGTGAATTCAGTTTCCTTTACAAAATATTTGTAACATTCACCAAATATCATTCTTATTTGTAGATACGAGTGGATTATAGTCACTCAGAATTGTATACCTTAAGTAGTGGAGCGGCATAGCTTGAAAAATTAGAGGGATTGTGCATTTTATGATAAAAGCACCAAATTTCGCACACATGTTGACAATTACATTAGAAATAAATTCAGATATTGGGCCATCGAAAATAGCGCCCTCAACGGCCATGGCAGCCATTTTTCAAACTGGCCGCCATAAATGCCATTTTTCGTTAAAATTTACAAATTTCAGAAGGGAAAATCAATAAGATTTTGCAAACGAGTGGGAAATAACATTCAAAATAAATTTAGACATTGGGCCACCGTAAATTACGCCCTCAACGGTAATGGCAGCCATTTTTCAAAATGGCCGCCATAAATGCCATTTTTCGCAAAAAATTACAAAGTTCAGAAGGGAAAATCAGTAAGATTTTGCAAAAAAGTGGAAAATAACATTTAAAATAAATTTAGATATTGGGCCATCGAAAATAGCGCACTCAACGGCCATAGCAGCCATTTTTCAAAATGGCCGCCTTAAATGCCATTTTATAGTAAAAATTTACAAATTTCAGAAGGGAAAATCAATAAGATTTTGCAAACGTGTCGGACATAGCATAAAAAACAAGTTCAGATATTGGGCCATCGCAAATTGCGCCCTCAACGGCCATGGCAGGGATTTTTCAAAAAGGCCGCCATAATGCCAGTTTTCATAAATTTTACACATTTCAGAAGGGAAAATCAATAAGATTTTGCAAACGAGTGGGATATAACATGTGAAATAAATTTAGATATTGGGCCATCGCAAATTGCGCCCCCTAACGGTCATGGCAGCCATTTTTTCCTAAATGGTCGCCATAAACGCAATTTTTCGCAAAAAATTTAAACATTTCAGAAGGGAAAATCAACAAGATTTTGCAAACGAGTTGAAATAAAATTCAAAATATATTTAGATGTTGGGCCATCGCAAATTGCGCCCTCAGCGCCAATGGCAGCCATGTTTAAAATTGGCTGACATAAATGCCACCTTTTTCTCCGAATTTACTAATTCCAGAAGGAAAAGACAGTGAGATCTTGCACTCAATTTAAAAATTTCGTTTGAAATATTTCTTGCGCCTATGTATTACATTATTGTAAATAGCGCCCTCTATGGCCATTGCAGCCTTTTTCAAAATGGCCACCATGGATTCCATTTTCTTTTATTTCCTGATTTCACAAAAGGAAAAGTCAATAAGATTTTGCACACAATTTGAAAATTATGTTTGAAATAAATATTTGTATTAGATTATTATAATACTGCCCTCAACGGCCATGGCCGCCATATGCCAAAATTGCTGCCATTGTCATAATCATTTTGTTTTAAAAAATGGTAATTTCAGAAAGAAAAGTCAATGTGTACATAAATTGAAAATCATGTTTAAAATCAAACAATATATCTAGATTGCATTAACTCTAGAAATTGTTCCTTCGCAAATTTTCAAGAAGAAAAAAATGCTTATAACGGTAATTGCAGCCATTTTCCAAAATGGCTGTCATAGATGCCATTTTTCTTTAATGAAGATGTCCTAATGCCGGAAGAAGACAGTAAACATTTTTTTTTTGTTGCAAGTTGACAATACATATAAAGAAGTTTAGACATTGGGCCATATTCATAAACTGTGTTCTCAATGGCTATTTCAGCTATTGGTCAAAATGGCTACAATACACTCTTCTTCTTTTTTTTTTGTCTTGAAAATTTGCTTTAACTTCAGAAGGAGAGGACAGTAGAATACTCACAGAGACATTATATAATCTGAAATATGGTGTTACGGAAATCATTTGAGGAACATTTGAAATAAACAAGGCAAATGCTTAGCAATTATATCTTACCAATGATGAATGCATGTTTTAGGTGGCAAACATAAGATTTCCGAAAAAGAGTAATATGAATATCCAGGGATAATGGCGCCATGTGTTAACTTTGACAGTAACACCATATCATTGAATATATGGGATATATGACGTGTATCTATTCTAAAATGTAACTTCCTAAATATTCTTAAAACAGATACGAAAAAATGGCCTTTCATATTACGATAAAAGTTAATCTACTTGCTATGTTTCCATAAAACACATACCTTTGATATCCATACTGTTAGCCGTCACACACGAAATACTGCAATTAGGACTAAACTGAAAACATGAATTACGAACTAACCCATCAATGAAACCTTTTTTAAAATTTAAATTTCTTTGAACACCAGATTGCATTAGATATAATGGCTGTTTAGCAGTATTCTATTGCTTTCTCCTTCTGGAATAAGGCGATAAGCAAATAAGAATAAGGAGTGTGTGGAAGCCATTTTGCCAAAGAGCTGCCATAGCCGTTGGGACGATGTTTAAATGGTGGCTCAATATCTTCATTTCAAATTTAAATTCAAATTGAAACTTGAATTTATTTGAATGTCTTTTATCAATATTCACAAGAAATTATATTGTCTTCTTGTGGCATTATCATATTTTCAAGAAATAAATAGCATCTATAGTGGCCATTTGGAAAATGGCTGCCATGGACGTTGATGGTGCCATTTGTAATGAACTCATATATTATTTTCTTTTGAATATGATTTTAAACATAAAGGTATGTACAAATTTCTTGGTTTTCTCTCTGAAATTAGCAAATCTTTCCAGAAAAGAAAAGAAGAAAGAAAGAAACAGACATCCATGGCGGTCGGCATGGCCCTTGAGGGCGCCTTCTAAGACGACTTTACATTTAAATTTATTTTTTGAGCATAATTTTAAACTTGTTTGCAAAGTCTTATTGACTTTTCCTTCTGACATCAGCAAATTTTTGCAAAAAACAAAGCAAAACAAGGGGGGCATCCATGGCAGCTGTTTTAAAACTTGGCTGCTATGGCTGTTGAGGGTGCACTTTTGGATGGCCTATTATCAAATTCAGTTTGAATGTAATTTTCCACCTTTGTGGAAAAAAAAAGACATTCATGGTGGCCATTTTGAAAAAGGCCTGGAATGGCCATTGAGGGGGCAATTTGCAATGGCCCAATAAGTTTACTTTTGAATGTACTTTCCCACCTGTTTGCAAAATCTCGTTGGCTTTCCCTTCTGATTTTAGTAAATCTTTTCGAAAATATAGCATTATGGCGGCCATTTTGAAAAATGGCTGTCATGACCGTTGAGGGCACAATTTCCGATGGCCCAATATCGATATTTATTTTAAATCTCATTTCCCATTTATAACCAAAATTTCATTGACTTTTCCTTTTGAAACTAGCATTTTTTTAATGAAAAAATGGCACTTATGATGCCCATTTGAAAAAAAGATGGCTGCCATAGCCATTGACAGCGCAATTTTCAATTGCCCAATATCTGGATTTATTTTGGATGTAATTTCCAGCTTGTTTACAAAAAAAAAAGACCATTGGCTTTCCCTTCTGATATTTGCATTTTTTAACAAAAAATGGCATTTGTGGCAGCCATTTTGAAAAAAAAGGCGACCATGGCCGTTGAGGGCGCAATTTCCGATGGCCTAATATCTAGATTCATTTTGAATGAAATTAAAATTTATGGGAAAAATTTATTAACTTTTCCCTTCTGAAATTTGCAAAATCATCGAAGAAGTGGCACAGCCATTTTGAAAAAATGGCTGTCATGGACGTTGAGGGCGCAATTCACAATGACCAAATATTTAGATTCATTTTGAATGTAATTTCCCACTTGTTCGCAAAATCTTACTGGCTTTCCCTTCTGAAGTTAGCAAATATTTTGAAGAAATGGCATTTATGGCGGCCATTTTGAAAAATGGCTGCCACTGCCGTTGAGGGCGCTATTTCCGATGGCCCGATATGTAGATTTATTTTGAATGTAATTTCCCATTTGTAACCAAAATCTTATTGACTTTTCTCTCCTAAAATTAGTAAATTTTACGAAAACATGGCATTTATGGCAGCCATTTTGAAAAATGGCTGCCACGGACGTTGAGGGCGCTATTTACGATGGCCCAATATCTAAATTTGATCTGAACGTGATTGTCAGCCTGTGTACGAAATTTGGTGCTTTTATCACAAAATGCACAATTTTTCGGCTATGCCGCTCCACTAAAGCAAGAAAATGATTTTTTTTTTTCATTCTAGAAATTTGTCAAAGGTAGTTAATAACTACTGTGCTTGGCTCCATTCACCTAAAGTAAACAAACCTTAAAGCAACACATTACCCAAAGTGTTGTGAGGGGGAGTGAAAAGAGCATGATTTACAGATTGTCTAGTTTTAATATATTATCACAACATTTATTTTCCGTATTCAACAGGTGCCAAGTTTGTTTGTATATTTACATGCCATCGTTGTTGTCTTTTATTTGAGGATATCCATAACCACGAAATAAAGGCTGTAGTTATCATATACGAGTGTAGGAGGGTTGTATTGCATGTCTATGTAATGTGATTCATAATGCAGCTTGCACCAGTAATTGAGCTGGGATAGAATATGAGTAATATAAAATATATGAGTACTAACAGTTTACTTAGGTAAAACATACATAGCATAGAAACATTTGACTCTTGTATCACTAGCATCCTATGAGAGCAAACTTTTTTTTTTTGGGGGGGGGGGAAGGAAACACCATGTAAGTCACCATGTAGTATTGATTTATTCTTAAATGTTTTTATGATCAATATATAATAATCAATCGCTGCTTTCTTTCTTCTTGCAAAGGCCGTCAACATGGACAGCATAGAGCCAGGGACACACACATCAAGTATGGTGGATGATATCTTCTTCATTCTCAAGAAGTGTACCAGGTATTCCTGAGAGAAGTGTGTAACATAAAAATGAATGATTACAGGCTGGCATGTTGAGATGTGTTTAATGACCAATACTCTGCCGATGATTTTACTTGTTATACAGGAGCCCACACGCTCTGTACTGTGTAAGTGGTATGTTTGTTAGTTTGAAATCAACCACTCTTCTGTCTTTCAAGCCCCATATTGTTCCATAAGTTTTCTCTTAAGTCCCATGTATTTTTTTACAGTAAACTTTTGAAGCATTAGCCTGCTTAGGCCAGTAAGCTGTAAGAACATATGAAATATGCCAGTAGGTTACTTATAAAACCAATATACATTATTATCATATCATTTAAGTGTTACGTAGTATGTTAATAGTTCAAAAATATAAGTCAGGGAAAACTGCACTTGGTTTTTACCCTGAGTTTGAGAGTATGATGCAGATCCCTCAGAGATCATGAATAGTGATTCTTTCTCTCTCTGAAGTATTCATCTTTAAAATCTACTTGCATTGTCAGTTTGGGTTTGAGGATTTTGATATTCTTTATCCACATTGTTGGCATCAATAGAATATAAATTCACCTAGGTTTTGGAGGATGCATTGTTGTTTATCATTTCATGTAGGAAACTGTGGAGCATGCTTGGATACTTCTATATACTTTAAACAGGTATGAAAGAAAATTTACCAAAAAAGAGTTTGTTATTTGTTTTTTGTTTGTGTTATAATGCAGGAAAATGTGGCATCTCCTCACCTTTCTCTAATAACTTCATTCTCACACTAAAATAACAAACACAGCTCATGCTGAGATACTCTAAATGCATTGGATGGTAAAATATGACGAAAACCTTCTTTCCTTCCTTGAAAAGATATCCACCACCTTTCTTTCTCTCTCCTATCACCAGGAGGGCCATGTCAAGTGGCAGTGTGGACTGTGCATGTGCCATGCTGAACCACACCAGCACTCTCCTTGGAAGTGACTATCGTGATGTATTGTACGGCAAGTTAAGGGCGGGCTTCCCATCGGGTTCCTTCGATGTGGCCCAGGCCTACAGCATGCTGCAGCAAGGAAGATTTCCAACGTCATCATCAGACACCAATGCGGCTAAACTAGAATTCCTTGTAAGTTCATTAATGTACTGTGATATTTAAACCCTGTAAAAAAGGAAGTCACCTCAAGCAATGAGATATTTTGAATGAAGTCAGTGAAGTTAAAGCATCCAATCAAGAAGAGTGGAGCCAAGGAAATGATTTGCTGTCTATTTTCTTCCTAAGCTACTATCATTCTTTTGTGGATGAACAATAGCTGATTTGTTATGTTTTTTTATACGCAGCTGGACAATAGCCTAGTATAATGATCTGAAGACACTGAATGTGGCATTATGTATTTTCAATGGTCCTTCCACATGTTCACAGAAAAAAACATGCAAAGGGTGCAACAAACTACTGTGTGAAATTGTGCTTGCAAGGAGAAGGGATAGTACAAAGTTGACCACATAGACAAGTTTACAGTGTATACTCAGTAAGAGAGAGAGAGAGATAGGAAGAGAAATGGAATATACATAATATTAATGCTAATCAAAACTTGGACATATTAAGGTCAGTGTACTTTGACATGAAACATATTGTGTCTTTGTTACCCAGACCACCTTGAACAATGTGGAAGTGAGTATAGAGTACACACAGACATTGAGGAAGAGCCTTACAGAGGACTGTCACAGTCTGGTCAGTCAGAGTGGGGAGATGAACAGAGACAAGCTGGACATGTGCTTGACCGAACTCACCACCCACACAAACAAGTTCAAAGATGTGTTGGAAGTAAGTGATCATGATTTCTCTTGGTTCCCATAGCCAAAGTAGAAATGTTTAACAACAAATAAATCAAAGTAACTTTGACTGTCAAACAATCAAGAGTACGGTCAACAGACATTGCTAAACTGATTTATTGGGATTTGATCTCATTGTCTGTGTTGCAGTATGGCCTTGGCCAGCTGAATGCCAGTGCCATCAAGCCACGGATCAAACCAATGGTGGACATGTTCCTATCTACAAGTCACAACATCACTGAGGATGAGTTCTCCGTCTATGAGGCCAATGACCCCTTTGTTCAAGAGTTCATCATGAATCTTGAGCTGCTCCTCAAAGAATTCAAAGTAATGTGCATTAACCTTTTCAGAAACCTGTGATAAAGAAATGTCTGTGATATATAGTATTAACAGTGTATCACGTTCGATTGTTTGATAGCCTTTAAAAGCCTACATTGTCTGATCACAGTTCCAAAAAGTTAAGAAAAATGATCAAACTTAATTTCTTCCTTTCAGCCGTTCTTGAAGTTGATGGAGAATCAGCCAACATGTTATTTTCAGAATCAAGGCAAAGTTTCTCACTTCCTTTGTGCATAATTACTCATATAATCTTTGAAAATTTCCATGGTAGTAGAACTTTCAGGGTGGGTGGTTTCATGGTACATTATGGATTCTTTATTGGATGAGAGTGTGGTCTTTAGAGTGCATGTCTCTGATTGGCTAAAATGGTCACAGTATGGATGGATGATCATGGTTGATTGCACAGACATCCGCACTGTCTGTGAGGGGCTTCACATTTGGCTAAATAAAGGTACAGAACAGGTCCTTAACAGGTCGTCAGCGGCAATTGTGTAGGGGCTCTCGGTCTTATCCACTGTTGTGTGGGGACTAATAGGTGTTGACTAGCCACAGTTGTGTTGGGGCTGGAGGTGTTGACTAGCCACCATTTTGTCCGGGCTAATGTAAGTTATAGAAATAAGCATTTCCTTCATAAACATGAGATATAATATAAGGCTGAAGTACTTCAGAAATCTGTGTAGGTGTTGTATTTGTCACTTCTTGTTCTTTTTTTCCTTTTCTTTTTTAAATCCCACCATTTGCCAGGATTTGCTGACTTCCAGTAACTATGATGCCATCGTAAGCCTCCTGACCAATGAAGTCACAGTTCAGCTAGAGAAAGCCGTCCTCAAGTCTGTCTTCAACAGGGTAAGAAGGGAAGAACAAACCATCACGCCTTATTATTTGACAAATGAGTCAAGTTGTCAGGGCTGTCAGAGTAAGGATCACTTTTTCCTCCTGCGTCCTCCTGTGCAAAGAATGTAGCTGGTACACTTTCATTGCCATAAACCCAATAAAAATGGCTGGAGAACACAGCACAGTTAAAAAAACAAAACAAACAAAACAAAACAAAACAAACAAAACCCTGTAAAACAGGTCATCACTGTGTGTATGTGGATTTGATTGGCTGTGATGCTCTTGTCACATGTACATCGTAGCTCTATGAAGCATCAGAATGGAAACATTTTGTATCTGTAATCACTATCCAATACTCCAAGGTATGCTGAGTGCTGCAGCTCACTCTTGTGCAAATCATATGCATTTTCATGTAGCATAATGTCAGAACCCACAACTTGAGTTTGGTTGAGGAAAACCCTAAATATGTAGTTCATCGGTTCACATGATTTGTAACCAGGGAAAGGCTATATGGATTTACAAATTGTATGTTACGAAAATATCAAATTCACAGTGAAACCCCATTATAACGAGTTCGGTTACAACGAGGTACCGCTTATAACGAGGTGATCGCGTTGGTCCCGTTTTCCTTTGCGTGTAAAAATATGGCTGAACGAATCGGTTATAACGAGTTCGGTTATAATGAGGACAATTTTGGTGCATCATGATAAAGAAAAACATAAGCAATTTGATCGGATATAACGAGGTTCCATTTCTTGACTTGCCGCTTTCAATGATCACACGACAAACGAAACATTGAAAACCGAATTCACGCTATCCACGTCTCCTTCCCGTTTTGCAGAGTACAGTTCCTTCCATGTTTTCTTCTAACCCACACGATAAGACACAGGAATACCTTCCGATGTTCTTACCAAGTTATTTGATATAATCATTTGATTTTCTTTTTCGCGAGATATGTGTGCATGATAGAACGTCATACCACAATGCAACGAGAGAGAAAAAAAATAACGCATTCAAAAAGTTTTCATGTAGCGACACTTGTGGCCAAAAATGGACAATTGGAATGCAAGTGTAACTCGTCATTATATCCTTTCCATTTTTAATTCCGACTAACACTTGTTTTGCTGGTTAGTAAATATGAGTGTGTATGATTAAAACCGAAATAAATAATGAAATCATCGCGATCCCTCAGAGTGACAGTAGCGTAAAAATAGTTGACAACGAATGTTAATCTACTTGATTCGGTGTTCAGAAAAAGAAACAAATTTTTTTTCATCTATTTTGTATCAATTCACAAATAATTTCCCTTTATTCTCTCAATAATAATGATCCATAATTGTGTAAAAACAACGCAAAGGATGTTCTTAAGTTTGATTGATGGGTATGTGTCGTCGTCCTTATGTTTTTCTTTGTTTTTTTATGTGACGGTTATAATGAGGTACCGGTTATAATGAGGTACATGTAATATCACCGGTCCCACGGACCTCGTTATAATGGGTTTTCACTGTACAAGAATTGTTCTGCCATACGTGAGTTGTAGAATTCTGCACTGTCACAATGATGTTCTTGTGAATACTGAAACATTACTTGTTCACAGCTAGGTACTTGTGGTGTCATACACTGCGTAGGGGTAACAACACATGATGTATCACTGCGCATGTGACTTCTTTACACTGCACTTTCTGATTTGTGGTTCCCATTCCAACAGCTTGGAGGTTTACAGTTTGACAAGGAGCTGCGTTCCCTCGTTGGCTACCTCACATCAGTCACTCAGTGGACAATACGTGACAAGTTTGCCCGCCTTACACAGATGGCCACCATACTCAATCTAGATCGAGTGAGTTTTCCAAATGGTGGGGCAACTGTTTTAGTCACCTGCTTGCCACTGTATCCAAAAAAAAAAGTCTTCCAGCACAAACTTCTTCATTGGGGTCTTAAGGGAATTCAGCCAAGTATTGCCACCTTTCATTGCAAATACCTGCCTGGCAGCCATTTCTTTTGTCTGTAGTGTGTTAGTATACAAATAATGCACATTACATAGGACATTAGTAAGAATTATCTCCCAGATAATAACTATGTTTTGGACTGTTCCAAAGTTACAGAGGATGGACAGTTTTACTATTGCCCAACCAAGTAGTGTGCATTATTTGCTATACAAAATAATGAGATGATTTTACTTCAGCAGCAGCCATTCTCGCCTGATTCCCAGGCAACACTGGTTTCAAGCTAACCAAAAGTACAGTCAAGAACAATTTACAATGCACTTATACTGCACAGTCAGTGCAGTTCAGCACGGATAAGCTATTGCTAATACCAGTGATTAGTATACTACCGGTAATGCTCAATGAAAGATAAATGTAGGCAAGATTAAAGATTGGTCATGTGATAGCTCTCAGCTGATGATTTGATTAGGACTCATATTGCCATTTTATAGTTGTATATATAGGGAGGTTATGGGGAGATGGGAGAGAATGCACTTGATTTTTAAGCTGAGTCAATTATTTGCATATTATCTATACTATTTTAGTTACAGAAATATCATCGCTTTCTGATCATTTGTTCCTTCATCCAGGTAACAGAAATCCTAGACTACTGGGGGTCCAACTCGGGACCTTTGACTTGGAGGTTGACTCCGGCAGAAGTCAGGCAGGTGCTTTCATTAAGGTGAGCAAATATTACTATCATACAAAGTAATTTTTTTAAAAAGTATGTGTTTAAACCTATGATAGGATCTGGCAAGGAATGAAACAATGAAAGTTGTCCTTGTGTGCACTCTTGATTGCTTCAAAGTGTGGGAAGATGGCTGTTTTCCCATCAGCTTGCCTTGTATCAAACTTTCTCTGTAAGTACCTTGTAGTACTAGTGATCTTTAACCATCTCGGGCTGACCCTCTCAACATGCCGTTGGCATTGTTTCTAATTAAGTTGCCATGGTAATGACAGATATCAGTTTGTTGAAAATGTGTGAGTAATCTACAATTTGCCTTAAATGTGGTAACCATCTGTATTGCTAAACCGTGCATGATAACTCCATGCAATTCATCTGTGGACACCTGTGTACACCAAAATAGCACTTGGCAAATTATAGATTATACTATCCCCTTAGTGAGGAATAACAAGTAGGAGCAATCCTTAAATGTGTGTTAATTTTTCTGTTAGGCCTGTGGCATTTCAGCTCACTTCACCCTGAAATATGAGAAGCCATGTAATTAGAAAAATCTGGATGCTCTAATTTATCATTCTTTAATTCTTGCTTTAATGCAATTTTGTAGTCTTAACGGATTTGTATCACAAGGCAGTTTAATTCATGCATAATCTGACTCATATGCTTTTTGCTATAATTTCAAAGCAATTTTCCATCTCAATGTTGATTTTAGAGTGAGTAATTGTGCGGGAAATAAAAATGCATATGAGTTTTCCAGTTTAATCTACCGGTATAGTAGAAAATGTCAATTTCTCAATAACTCTAAAATAATATAAGATATGAAACTAAGCAGTTGATTTATGTGATTTTCTCTTATTTCTTCTTTTCAGATTGGATTTCCGATCAGAAGACATCAAGAGGTTAAAGCTTTAGTCTGCAGTGCTGGTCTTCCTCGTAATTATAATCCCACCCTCACAGAGTGTGTAAGGATGTTTGTAGAAATCACTCTGAGATCAGGTAGGAAGGCAGTCGGTCGATCCATTGCAAAAGTCTGTGGATAAACTACCCCCTCCCCCCATCCCCCCTCCTGGTTTTTCAACAAATAACCTAAAATTTGGCACATGTGACTACTATTATGGGTAAAATGTGCAAGACACCTTTGTTGTCGGTGTCAATTAATTTATTGCCAGGGTAATGACAAATTTTCATTAAAATCATACCAAACTGTTGCAGCTCAAGTATTCCCAGTTTGAAGACAGTCCAGGTAAAAGTCAGCATATGTTATCAATGTAATGTGTAGTTGTGCAAGACACCTTTTTTTTTTTTGTGAGTGGCGAGAAATGTGTTGCCATGGCAACAGCATTTTTGAAGGAATGAAAGAAGTTTGTGGATCAAACTAGTCTCAGTTGATGAGCATTTGAGTTGGAATTTTGGACATGCGATGACTATCATCCAAGACTCGTGTTGCCATTTCAGCAGCATTTTTATTCAAATCATGACAAACTGTGGTGCATCAAACTGGTCTCTAAGTTATTGAGCAATGAGTTGAAATTTGGCACATGTGTAATATGATGATGTGTAGTTACATGTACTGTATGTCACAGAATTTCTCAGTCTTTAGCAATGGTTAACATGGCAAAAGCATTTTCAATCTTCAGCAGTCTATCAGTACAGAAGAGTTCTGCTTGGGTCTTAATCAGCGTCAGTGATATTTCAAGACCTAATTATTGTTATTTTCATTATTTTAGCATACATTCGAACACTGGTAGAAATAGGTTTACAGTCCTTTCCTTTATCTTTGAATGATAGATGAATTCAAACACATTGAATTGTGCGACAGGGCAATGAGGATAAAATCCTTGCCTGGGGGCACGACTGCTGCAGCCTGGGTACTTGACCCAGGGACCTTGTAATTGATAGTCTGAGGTAAATTCTTCTCCACTGTGTAAGTAATTCAGAAGAAACTTGGCATATGGTGATTGTGATATGAAGTTGTGCAAGACATTCTTCAAGGGTCGCTGAAAGTATGCTGTGTTAGTTACTCTTATCATTCTAGGCAGTGTACCAGTGTAGAAGCATAAGGCGGGGGTTTTAGTCACCTTCAGTGATATTTCTAGTTGACTGCAGAGGTTTTCATATCAATTTCTTGAATTCAGAGAAAGCCCTGAAGGAGATCTTCAGGCTTGATTCTCTCAGTAGCATACAATTTTCCAGGCATACAGGTCATTGAATCTAGTATGTGTAGCCTTTTCCTGTTGAATCACTTCATACTGCCTGCTGTACTTAAGTAGCAGAGCTGCCAACATTCCTACTTCTGAATCAGGGAGGTTACAATGGGCACTCAGGGAGACACCAGTGAGTTGTCTGCATTCCTATGGCCAAATTGATTTCCAAATTAGGGACACATTTCTGTCGTCAGAAAATGAGGAAATACTTGTGCTTTTAGAGAGCCTCCTGCTACAACTTTGGAATAGTGATTAATCTTGGACTTCAATCCAGATGAAGTGCTGTTTGCATCTATAATCATGTATTGTTAATGTCACCTGAGGAACCATGAATCATCTATTCAGCCCAAATTGACTGCTGAGTTGGTGCCATCACTAGTGTTGCTGACCTTGGAAATGGGGTGAGACTTTCTACAGTATGAGTAACATTTGAAGTCTTTGTGTGTGTTGCTTGGCCAAAGGGTATGGTTGAAAGTATGGGCCACCTATCTAAAATATTTAGTTTGATTGACATTGATGATTTTGTCACTGTGCCCAAGTTCATTACAAAATGGGTTTTATTGGCACCTGTCAGATGTATTTTGTATACATTATCACTACATGAATCAGGAAGGTCGTCTGAAACTATGATGGCTTTATCCAGCTTTGACACCAATCTGTTTTGCAAGATGATACAATCCTGTTCTGTTTTCTCTTCTTTCCTTTTATTGGTGTGCTAACATCTCATGTGTTGACACATGTAGAGTTTCAGACAAGGCAACAAATATTTTGTGTAACCTTTGTTTTGGGACTCCTTGCTGTAGAATTGAAAATAGTTGGTATTTTGCTTGTTGGTCATTACTTAAGTAATTTTAGATGTTTGAGTTGGGATTAACTTGACATGAAGACTTTGTCTCAAGTTTGTGATGGCTGACACAGGCAATGGTTAACCTTTGAACCTTGACCTGACTTCCAGTTTGTTCAATATTTATCTATGCCTGTAAGGTTAATTGTATCAATAATATGTGTGACATGAGAAGGTTCACCATGTTGGCATTGAGACTGCTGCAAGTGTGATGGTATGAGCTCTCTTTTCAAAGCCAGGTGAGAATGAGATACAGGATGGTTGGAAGAGACTACTAGCATGTGTAAACATCATGATTCCTCAACAGTTAATTTAAAACACCTGGATCTTGCTTCATTTGAGGTCAAGGGTCCAAAGGTGTAGGTTATATTGTTTCAAAAATATGTCTATAAAATTAGATACTCAAGTTGTAGTGAAAGAAATCAAATCATGTACAGTGATGTGACAGAAAAGAAAGGAAAAAATAGTGACATGAGGCTGCTTGCAGGTGGAGAGGTCAAAGATCAAAGATTAAATTGATGCATTTGATGGAACTTTGTAACATAGTAACCAGGTTATGAGTGTGGAACACAGAATTGGAAGGACCTAGAAAGTACCTCCACATATCAAGACATGCAGTGTCGTGTCCGAGTATTCCAGTGTGTATGAGGCCAAAGAGTCAAAACAATAAAAAGGGGGGGGGGGGGGGGGTTCAAGTGAAGTAAATTGAAGAAGAGAGCTCCTGCCTCTGAGGCACACATTCTTAGATATGTATTTAATGAATTATGTATAGCTTGTAAGCAATATCATTCTGTATATTTGTGTAAATATACTAAATAAAATTTCATAGAGATGCTGATCAAAGAAAGGTTTGTGTTTATTTCTTAGTTTGCTACAATGTGAAGAAGGTGTGCTTTTTGGAACAGTCTTTTAACCCTATTATTTTGTGTCAGAATTCCTCAAGACACATTAAACAATTTTCTTGTAAAAAAATAGCACAATCAAAATCAATTTTTTTTTTATTGTTTTGTTATTTTCTTATGTATTTTCCTGTTTTTTTGACCTTTTGTTTTCTATTGTTTTTTCCCAAAATTTGTTGCAGGCACTCTTTCAAGCTCATCTACACTAGAATTTATTAATTTCAATGATTTAAAGTTGAAATAATGTAATTTATGTCAATTTAACAAAAAAAAAAACACAATTTGCATTGGATTTGCACACGATATTATGAATTTGAGCCGTTTTCGGGTTGACATGCATATGCAAAACATTACGTAACATCAGAACGGTGTACCGGGATGTCGCAAATTTGGTCTCAAAATATGTGGGAGACTTCATTGAAAAAAGTCATGAAACGATGCGGCAAAATCTTCGCGCGTTGTGGAATCGTGGCACGAAACATCGAGGGGGGGGGGTCATTTTGACCCCCCCCCCTCCCCCCCAGTTAGAATAGGGTTAAATCAATTCACAGCTGTATCATATCCTGACAGTCACCTTTGAGTAAAATCAGTTGTGTTCTTGTAACCACAAGTAACATGATGGTGTTCAGTGGATTTCGACCAGCGGCAATAAGTAATCAGGCTTCATGTCGTGTATTGATGCATGCACAACAATCAAGGATACATGTAAATCATTTAAGATTTCCCAATTTTAATAGTGTGAAAACTATTTGCCTACATACAGGTCCGAAATATGCTGAATGGGCAGGTGCATTATATACCCAATGGTACCCCCAGAGCCTTAGAGGGTACTTTTTGTCCCCGCCGAACGAGTTCGAGCAGGGGACTATGAAACGGGCTCCGTACGTGTGTGTGTCTGTGTGTCTGTGTGTCCGTCTGTCCGTGTGTGCGTCCGTGTGTAATCAAAATCTTCAATTTGCTACTTCTCTGTCATTTATGAGCCAATTTTGATTCTGTTTGCTTTATATGATAGCACTACATGGGAGCTTTGAAACTTCTACACAGAATTTCAGTTGTGACCTTTGACCTTGACCTTTGACCTATATTGTACATTTTGCTACAAAGTGCTACTCCTTCGCCATTTGTAACCCAATTTCGATTCCGTTTGCTTTATGTGATGGCACTAGGTGAGGGCTTCAAAACTTCTACACATAATTTTGACCTTTGACTTCTTTGACCTTTGACCTTGATTTTTGACCTATATTGTACATTTTGCTACAAAATGCTACTTCCGGCGGGGACATATATTACGCACCGCGTAATTTGTACTTTTCCTTTTACTTGTTTCAAATACTCTGAACAAATGGGCATGTGCCCAGTGTGAAATGTATCCCCACTTGCCTGAAATGAAACACTACAATATCCCCAACTGAAGTTGTTTAAGAGACCACACACACACACACACACACACACACACACACACGAGAGAGAGAGAGAGAGAAAGATACAGGTGTCCCACATCAGATTTCATTGTGAACTCAACACAACAGAGGGGATAATGCAGTTCAACCAATTTTATCCTCTTTAACTATGATGATTTTTTCAGATTATTTCCAAATATCAGTTTACTTCAAGCTACCTCATTTGAAGGAGCAGCAGCAACACTATGACACCAACAACATTCTCATTCATTTACTTCCATTACTACTGTATTGGCAATTATCATCATAACATTTTTGTAGTAGTGGTTTCAAAAAGGATTTCCAGTCTGGTAGATTTGAGCTGCTTGATCTTGCATAGCTACCAGATTTCTGATATTGTACAAATACAAAGCTTTGAAACAGTGTCAAAAAATTGTCAGTTTATCATATTCAATATTTCCCATGGACAGTCATGTTCAAATAAATAGTAAATAGTTTGTTTAATAGCAAGGTGATATTTCATTGATATATTGCTTCATAGTAATGGTATAATTCTCAGAACTTTTACATGTTAGGGAGTGTTTTTCTTTTTTTCTGCAAATGTTAAGTCACCACAATTTTAAACAGTGTCATCTTCTTGTGTGAATGAAAGACTTCAGGGCACAATGGTAGTGTGTTGAGAGACTAGTCTTCTTTAATGCTGATATCCCAACCTTAATAAGTATCTTGGTAAAAATAAACTGACAAACAATATGAATCCTGCCGAGTTGATGACGTTGAGAACACAAAGTGGAATATTTGATTACTGCAGACCTGCTATACTGCTTCCTGAAAAACACAAAACACTAGACTATTCACCACCACTTCCTTCATGCTACAATCACAGTATTTTCAAATTTGAGTTGTAGATTTGTCAATTCTTTTGATGCACTCAAATTTTACATAATTTGTCTTCTAACCCTATACTGAGCTGGTCTTTACCCCAATGGTGATGCATCACAGTATCAGATCATACCTCCTAACTTCACCAAATAAAGAATTCTGCTGGATTTTCATCAATTTCCAGAAGTAAACAACCATCCAATTTTCCACAAGACAAGAACACTGTATAATCTACCCTGGTTATTATTCAAATAAATGAAATGACCTTGTATGCAATTAATAACTACATGGTACCATACCACCACCAAAAAAAAAAAAAAAGAAATCAAAAAAATCATGTACATCTGTACCTACACTGACTGATCATACTCCATTACATCATAAATGAAACAAGAAGTAATCAGCTACTCAAAATTTAGTCTTAGAACTTTACAACACTCACTGTACAAAACAAACAAACATGTATCCCTGATAATGGACAAGGAATTTGCACATTATAAAGCAAAACACTGTCTACATATGCCCATTTTTACATCAATAAAGTTGTGATTAGTGTTCATCATACAGTAAATTAAGGCACTCTTTCCACTAACAAAAAAAAAGAAAAGAATGACCAGCTTTCCTAAAGCTTGCTCAGATTGAGATTCAAGAGTCAAGAACAATTCGTTTGCATAACAAAAGTAAAAGTGAAAGGACATATTCCTCAATGCATAAAATTCCTCCATAAAGACAACTGAAACTGCATCTGTATCAAATATCAAGAGCATTTGTATCTTCAACTGCATTTGTATCAAGTTTGTTAAATGTTTTGAAGGCCAGAAAGTCTGCAACCTTATATGGACGTTGTATTGCAACCAAGACAACAAAGGGCTATGTTCCATGATGTCATTTTCGACAACTGCAACAATTACCATCACTGTGGCAACAACTGTAACAATGAAATCAACTGTAAGAAATTTGCTCCATGCTTTGGTATCAGCTATCCATGTCATTTGCAAAAATTGTAAACCTCTTCCTACATCAGGCCCTGGGTTTTTTACAGACGATTTGTATCAGAGACTCTTTAACTCTCACATTTTCTGTGGGAGATCTTCCACTTGAGGCCAATTTCATATTCTCCTGATTGTGTTTGGATTATACCTCATTTAGTTTTGTCATATATATGCTAAAAATTGAGGCTACGATAAGCATCAGAGAGCATCTAGAACCCTAGAGCTTGGACCCCTGCTGCAAGGGACGCCATGCTTTGTGCCTGTAATGTGTGCTATGTGCACATGATATTGTATGCAGCTTTGTGCCACCAGAGTCTCCAGTTTGCCAGAAGTCCCCAGGCAGGAGAATTTGCAGTTTTTAGAGAAACTTGAGTCTCTGACTTGCACTCTTACATTCCACACTTCAACTACAGTTTCACATCATGGTCAATTTGACTTGATTAGAGTAATATCAGACAAACAGAATGACAGAAAAATCAGGCATAAAAATATTAAAGAAAGGTTGGAGAGTTAGACTTTTTCTCATATTTTCACAGAATACATTTATAACAGAATGGCAGAATCATGACGTCATCATTGTACAACTCCCTGACTAGTGTGTACACAAAATGTTTGAAATCAAGTTTTGAGTTGATAATGTTGCAACTGCAGCCTCCTGCCCCTAACAACCATTGTTGCTCAGTAATAACAAGACTAAAACAGTTTGATGGGAAGGATATATGTATGTTGACTTTACATCAAGGAAACTTAGTTTGCCTACTGGGTAACAGTAAGAGTCATACACATGCAATATGAACATAAAAGCACATATGGCAAGCAAGTCGAGAATATGAAGAGATGCACGAAAAATATGAATATGATGCTGCTGCTGCTGATGGTGATGATAATAAATGAGTAAATAAATATATAAATAAATATAAACATAAATAAATAAAAGAATAAAAACAAAAATAGCAATTATGATAACATCAAAAAAACATGTTTGCACATGTTGAACACAAATATACCACTCTGACACTCTTCTCTACAAGAGAGGACACAAGTAAAACTTGTACCAATAAACTTTTGAACATTCATAAGACAGATCCATGAGCTGACACAACTGGATTTGTGAAAGACATTTGCATAACATGCATGCTGTTAGTGAGCTTTGTGCTTAAACTCTGTGATCTGTCATGGCTGTTGAAGAAATCTAAGGAGTCGAACTGCAGCGAAGTTGGGGAGTACCAGTAAATATGATCAAAGGTCTTCTGGCTCAAGACTTGGTACAACAGCTAGCACACTCTTATAGTTGAAAGCAAGAAAATGCCACTAGCACACTAAAAATAATGACAGAAAGAGAGCTAAGAACCAAACTTCATTACTTCAACTCATAAAAGGATTAATGAGTGTGAAGTCAGAAAGCCAGGTGTACCAACATTTAAGAGATTTTGTAGCCTATGAGAAAATCAGGATGTACAGTTGTATATAGAGTTGTGATGAAACTACAACTACATGCATATTCCTTCTTGACATGTTATATGTCACCACTACACTGGTTCAATGCTGCTCTGTGAAAGACAATGGCAAGTTCTGGGAAAGCACAAACTGTACAATGGAGACATGGTGAGCTCCATCATTAAGTTGTCAGAAATGCAGTTAAGTCACAGTCACTAAACATTCAAAAATTCATTAGAAGGGGCACATGTAATGTTACACTGACCATATCTGTCAACTTATGGCATGGATCAAAGTAGCTTTGCATGAACAGACAATCTGGTGTACCAAGAGGTATGTAGTGATGTGTAAATACAGGCATGCTCTTTACAGGCTTGACCTGTCATGGTGCAATCTTACCAAAGTTCTTCACAACTTGATAGTATTACTATTACTGACTGATGTTCAAAACTTGGTATTCAAAAAAGTTAATTCATGAAGCCTCTTTTGATATAAGATTGGTAAGTATACTTAATATGTTTGCCCTGAGATACATACAAAATGGAAACATGAGATGTCAGTGCAGAACATGATGGCTTCTATCAAGGATGATGATGAAGGACATGTATTTCATGTTAAAGCTTTCAGTTACATCCATGTATAAAGACAAAAAAAGATGTGCATCTATGTACCAAGACAAATGTGAAAATGTAAGTACAACGTGTAAAACTCTGAGTAAAACAAATTACTGGTATGACTGCCATATTTCAAATCTTGCTGTGCTTACATTGTAACCATTTATTTATCTGTTTTATTTAGAGCAAGACATAACCCTAATCATGCTTATCACATTTCACACACAACATAATTCCCTCTTCACACCATGCTGAAGTATTGTTTGGGGGAATGATTGTATGGGGGGGGGGGGGGATTGGCAGAATATTACAAATCATTTTATCAGTAAGGTTGAAAACTTATGTGGGGAATGGACAAACTAGCTTGTAAAAGTCTACTTCGTTCAAAACACAGATGCCTCCTTCTAATCCCCTTACAGTGTGTGAGTTTAAAGCCATGACTCACACACATAAAAGATCCCCCTTCATTCATTCATCACAAAAAGCAGGGTGCTATCCTGGTGAAGTTTTCCCCCTACCCACCCACACACGAAAACGGGTGAAAGATACCAATTCCTCGTGGTTTGCCCCACGTCAGCAAATAGTCAGCAAACGATATCAACTCGGCACATTGTGCCATATGCTCGCATGAATGAACCATCCGTGCAATGTAATCAAACTCCCTTTTCATGTAAAATGGAACACTCACATCACACAGCTCCACTACTAGATTTCCTTGGACCATATGTCAGTGGTTGCCATGGGAATGATTGTATTGGGGGGGGGGGGGATTGGCAGAATATTACAAATCATTTTATCAGTAAGGTTTGTCTTCCAAGGTTGAAAACTGATGTGGGGAATGGACAAACTAACTCGTAAAAGTCCACTGGCAATCCTATTTCCTATTCCGCATCTCATTCTCTCTGAAATATTACTTGCCTGCTTTACATGAAAGATATCTCTCTGATTGGGTCACAGACAAGAGATTACTGTAAAACATGATATATTCGCGGCACGAAATTTTCGCGAATTGGAGCCGACGGCCTTGTTCGTGGCAAGAAATTTTCGCGAATTGCCACTTGTGTTCAGTGCATATAGTGGAGATAAGAAATTTCGTGTGCATTTTAATTTTGCGAATCTTGGCACTCGCGAAATTAAAATACATGCGAATATTCCTTGTTTTACAGTAACCTGCCCAAGAAGTTTGTCATGATTGCTTATGCTATGGTCGCCGCTATCGATTGAGCAGCTATGCATTGTTTTGAGTTGTAAATATAAGCTTTACATGAATCTGTTTCCTTCTACCCAGGCTTTTCTATCACTGTCTTCAAATTAATCATATCAGTCATGTCATACATTAGGATATACTGCTATTTATGCATATAATTTATAAGATGGCATGTCATCATCTCACTTTCTTACTGTAAGATTCATCATCTCCATGGCTGATTTCCGTTTTGAAGCATCCTTGAATATTGTTGGTCAAAGCCAATTACCTTGTGAATCACTGACAGATGCGTATGAAATGACATCCTTTGTGTCATTTTGATGGCTTACTCACTATACTTTAATGGGACTACATTTACCTTTTATTGGGATTGTCTTCCACTTTACTGTAAGCACACTAATGAGCAGCATGCTGAGATAAATGCAGTATGTTTGGCTGAGAATGAAAACAGGTGTAATTAATCAAACATAACCAAAAATTCTTCATCCTATCTTTTTTTTTTACCTTTTTTAGATGTACATCTGTTCAGAATCTACAATATATTGAAATTAAGTCAGGTTAAAATCTAATATCTACCTAAATATAACGATATATGTATATATATTTTAGAGGATATATTTTATCAATTAATCAGTAAGATACTAAATTTGTAGTGCATAAAAACATAAATGTATGTGCATATAATGAATAAACAGAAAAAAAACAACACACACAAGGCTGCAATGTGGGTGCACACTCAAACTGACATGACAGTGGCACAGACTTCACACTGCACAGGAGACACACATAGCCCTACTGCAATGAAATTCCTTGATCAGTTTGTTATGCCTTCAGTGGTACCGCCATCCACACGATGCAGTGACCTGAACACTCTTTACAGCCCTGTCGGTGGTCAGTGGGGCTGACTGTTGATATCCGTTGAATCGGATGCAAGCATGGCTGTACGGGCTTCGGCCATACTGGCTGACTTCTCCTTGTCATTGCTGAATGACAGCTCACGGGTCAGCTCAGCAGCTTTCTGTTTCAACAAGAGGCATTAAGATGCAACATGTGATGAGAGACACCAGGTATGAGATTAATGGATGTGATTCAGTGGTTGCTAGGATACATTCTGCCGAGATCATCCTTCACATTCTCAAAATATAATATAGCAGTGCAGGGGGAGCAAGAGATAAAAGTAAGATATTACAATGAAAAACCCTATCATTATATCACATCGACTAGATCTAACACAAGCAAGAAATCTATTTATTGCCAATTGGGTACAGAATACATAGGAGGTTTGGGTACCTGAAAATTAGAGCAACAATGATGGACATGTTACACAGGTTTGAACAAGGTTGGGTGGAGCCGCAGCATCCCCTACGCTCAAAATATCCATCAAACGGCCTCATTTTTATTTCAGTACTCATCTCAGGAAAACATGAGGCAGAGAGGGGGCTCAGTCAGTAGCACATATGCCTTGGATTCAAATGGATTAAAGGGATAATATAGTATTGGTGGAGATGAAGATAAGGCTTTTAATTGTTTGTGAGATACCATGAAACCAATCATGAAATAGTGCAGAGCACACCATTCTAAGAGGAATTCAAAATTTATTTTGTGAAAATCGGTTTTGGAATGGCTGAGACATCCAAAAACAAAGTAAAACAAAGCGATTGCAACAAACGGTGGGTCCCACATTTTATTCGGCTCGCTCTGTTTTGGATATCTCAGCCATTTAAAAACCAATTTTCATCAAATAAATGTTAAATTCCTATTGGAATTACATGTTCTTTCACATTTCATACGAGGTTTCTCATTATCTCACCAAAAATGTTAGAAACCTGAAGTTAGGTCTCAACCAAAACTATGCAATCCCTTTAAGTTTTGAGTTGATCCCACTGAGTCTAGCTGAGCCATGTTGTGTGCAATCGTGTCGGATCCTCTATTAAGAGCAGAAAACATGCTATCCCTTAGACAGGACACAAAATGGAGGTTCCAGCGGGGGAAGCAACTGATGTAGAAAATCATGATCATCTGCTCCTGGAAGAGGAGGGGCTGGGTGGGTGATGTGGGATGGTAGGAAGAGAAACTCACCCTGTCTGCCAGAGCCTTCCTAGATTCAAACTCCTCCTTGGCAAGCTCAACCTCCATCCACTTGGGTAGATCTGGGATGAGGATGGCAATGGCTGCCTTGAAGGCAAGGAAGATGTGCTGAACAACAGAGGGGGAAAAAAGAGATTACCATCAAATACTTTCATTACTGCTAATGTCATTACCATCATAACCAGCTAGTTAATGTCATTCATGACATTATAATTACTAAAGATATAAAGACAGGTATCAAAAGAACCAAGTACTACTACAAATCTACATATACAACATTTTGTCTTCAGCACAATGGATAAGTAATATTATTGTAGTAATCATCTTCATTATGGTCTCATTTACACAAACCACCAAAATCAAGATTTATTGTTATGATTACATTGATGTTACAGTTTCATATACAAGGTTTTATTACTCTTACTACATTACTACATATGTCCTCATTGATCGTCACTATTGCCATTGTCATCAAAATTTCTTTTAGACATTAAAGGATATAATGGCAATGATACCTATGAAAAATCATGCCCTCCTCCTTTGGGAAATTGCACACAAAAAGTTTTAATTTTCTTTGTTAGTTTTTCTCAAAAGGATGTCTTACCTCAACTACCACAAAGAGAAGGATGTACTTGGTGGTGGACATTTCTGGGAAGAGGGACTGGATCTCAGGTGACAGAGCCATCAGTGCCACATTGGTTAGCACAGCAATGATGCTCATAATCTCAAATGTGATCTGAATAAGCAGAGTAGAATTGGCGATAGAAAGCCATTACAGAAATACTGCAACACACATAAATATTTCCCCCACTATGCAAAAACCAGGTTTTGACAGCCCTGTGATTTTCCTCAATACATTTTCAGACTTACATTGTTCACTTCAGAATAGTCTATGACAATGTCATATTTTGAATAAAATCACTACCATGTTTGGCCATGACATATGAAACATGTTTGGTAATTTTTTCTTGATACTTATTTTCAAATAGATGATTTATGCATTTGATGTCAAAGTAATTCATGATAAAAATTGCACTGCAGTTATCCACGTACACACTCAAATCGACATATTAGGAACTGCTAAACATAAAGCTGCAGTATACTGCACGTTTCAACACAATCATACAGTTAGTGACATTGCCACTATTCAATAAACACATAACAACATTAAACAAGAGACACGGTAGGTTTAGCGCTCAACATAGTATTGGAAATTCACCTTCCACACATTTCTGCTGACTATTTCTTTCTTTCTTTCTTTTTTAAAATGCACCTACTCAAAGCACTTCCATAGTTCGATCACTTCTGGTTCAAGAGAAGAAGATTTTTTAAAGATTTCAGAGCTAAGGGGCCCTCAGGGGAAAATACTCTCCAACCTCCATTACTGACTGTAGTCCCTAAAGTTACAAGGTGGCACTTGCCTGCCAAGTGCCAATGTCGGCAACGGCTTGTCCAAAGGGTCGCTGGCACACGCGGCTGAGCTTGAAGGCATCACTCCGCACCTCGATGACATTGTTGAGGAGAGCAAAGATGCCTGCCAGCGGGAACACAGCAGAGAAGAGGAACACGTAACCAAACTGGAGGAAAAGCTCCAAGTAGTCATCAAATGTTCCCTGGAAATCGACAGTAAGATTGAGAATACAACACAAGAATAAGTGCAACCTGATTCACACTCTTTCCCCAATATCATATGAGAGTGAGTGAATTTTATGGTATAGGGAAAACTAAATGTAACAAACACTGCTATGTACTGAGATTGGTTATTACGAGGAAACTTTCGCAGTCCCAACTTACGGTGAACTTTCCTTCCACACAAGTCTATGTAAAATGCTATTCTTACAGTAAGATTAGCTGTTTAGAAATAATTGCTACAAGATGGATTTTGTGATTCCCAAACAAAGAAAAACACAGTTAATCAAACGTGTTATAGTCATGTAAAGCATATCTCTTTGGGTAAATCTTTCCTTTGTCTGTGTGACCATGTTCGAAGATTCTGCAGCTCAATGCAACAAAAATTGTGTCTTGTATATTTTTCACATTGCACTCCACCTCAGCGCTGCATGTTATGCATGTGTGTGAACATGTGTATGTGCACATGCACAGAATGTGTTTGAGTATGTGATGGTCCACGTACAGCCCTATGCATACACGCAGCATCATGAGGTGTGTGAGGCAATCTCCTTATTTGACTGACTTTCTACTATCAGGAATTCCCAATCTCTACACATGTATGCATAATGTACAGAAACACAAATGCGTCGCACAGCATTATGCATAACCTGTTCTAATCTTCCACACACAACATATGCATTTCAAAACAATAACATCACATGACAATTTACAGAGGATCGTGACCGTCACGCAAACTATACATGAACAAATTCATACATTCATTAAGAAATGCAACCTTAAAATCGTATTTCAATGCCGAAAAACATCTTAACACGTAAAGGTGAGTAATTCTCTCACACACATGAATATTGTCAGGTTATCAGTATGAATTGATATGTGATCTGTAGTCCCATATGTACATATATTGATAGTGTCTTAATGTTATGCTTCTTTTATGCCAACTGATATAATGAGATATCAGCTATAACAAGGAAAAGTGCTTGGTCCTGACCTCCTCGTTATATGAGTTTTCCTTGAACTAATTCTTGCAGCCACCCAGAATCCTTCATTTCTGTGTAGTTTGGAGATGACTTAAACCTCAGGTCCAGCACATTCCACTATATTATTTAGATTCGAACTGAATTATCCTTGATCACATCAGTGCAGTGCAAATCAAAGGACTCATGATTGGTACAGAATTGTATTTGTATTCATATCTAGGGGACTGATCACTACACAGGACATGGGGAAGGAGTTAGTGGGATAATTGATCATACTGGATAGACATCCATCTTGCTCTGCTGGGCTGCCAGTTTGGAGGCATCTTTGTGAGGTGAGGTCTCACTACTGGGAGCATCGTCATCTTTCTTAGCCAGTGCCTCCTTCTCAGCAGCCTTCTGTCCTCGCCAGAACCTGAGGATGAGGTAGGGCAGCGCTGTCTCGATGAACTGTTCAATGAATTGTTGGATGATGAGCAGCGTGGAGAGATACTGAGGTTTGTACAGAGGGATGAAAATCATATAGGTAATGAGAGACCAATGGAGATTGGCACATCACTATACCTGACGGAACAGGTTGTGGTGGAGGATGAGGAGGAGAAAGAGAAAATAGCATCAAGTTGCAATTCACACTGTTTTTGGGAATGCACAACATAACAAGACAGCAGAAAATGACATTTTGTGTCATTGATTTTACTCTCTATGTAACATGAACATCACACAGGTCAGATGCAATGCTTCTAATTCGAGGGAAGAGAACATCACATTTTGTGGAGACTAAAATTTTTTGAAAAGAATTTGGGATATTAAAAAAAATGATATAACTGATAAAAAATATAAATAAACATCAGGTCTAAACTTCAAAAAGCTTCAAAGAGTTTCACTGGATTACAAAACATCATTTAAGCAGCAATCTATGCCTAGTACTTCAAGGTTCATGGCTAACACTGGGTCAAACTCTCAATGATATGTGACATGTATTACTGATTATTTCCACATTATCACTGTGCACTTCAAACTTAAGAATACTGTAGCATGTGTTGAAGTTGTGTTAAATTGATGATTAGAGATACACACAAACCTTGTGGAGTATTGACACACCACAATCTTTTGATTCATTTAACAACAGTGTAAGGTAACATCAATTGCAATTTACATCCAATCTCCGAAGCTTTCTAAATATCAAGGCTTATGTTGATGCCTTAGGAAAAACCTTATCAATGGACAAAAGATCTCAGTAGTAAGAGGGCAAGTTCCAACAAATAAATTATAACTTCCTTCATTGGATATCTTTATGTACTCTACAATTGTGCCAAAGCTGTTGCTATCTTGAAAAAGCTTTAGAATAAAAATGTATGCTTTCTATAGCTTCTTTCAGACTTCAAGAATAAAACATGAAAAAAAATTCTGAACCTCATGAGGTAGACTGTATTATATGCACTGCACCCCAAGCATTGCTGCTAGAATACCACATCTACTGACACTTTGACTCACTGCAAACCCTACAGCATGATTATAAGTTTACTAGTGCTTCTCACCTTCCTCAGCTTCACCATGTCTTGTTGGTAGAAAGCAATAAAGAAGAGGCACATGAAGCAATTGGAGAAGTCAAACTGTGGACAGAAAAGACATCTTTGTGTCTTATTTCAATATGTACTTGTAAGCATCTGATCTTGATCAAACAAGATATGTTACGAGCACATTTCACACATCAAGAATCACTCTGACAATGTTGTGTGTTTAAAATTCAAGATTGAGAGCCACAGCAAAAAGGATGAAAAATAAAAACAATACCTTTCAAAGAAGCAAAGTTAGCCATTGCCAACCTTAGAGACAATATGTTGCATTAATGTTGCTGAAAGCAATATTTTGTTAATTTTGTTATGAGCTGACTTGCAAAAATGCGCAAAAGATAAAGCCATTGCAAAAATGCATGCTGTAAAAAGCAGCCCATTTTTGAAAAACATTCACATCTTATACTATCAACAAAGATAGAATTATTAGATTTTCAAAATTTATCTGGATGTTCCCTGAGGCTAGTGGGACATAGTGACCAGTACTTGACCCTGCCTAATGGTGATTCACAGACAAGGCCAGGAGTGAGAGGAGCTCATTATCACATTAAGATTTTAACAGAGTTAATTATTTCAACATGAACATTACTCATAATAGTTCAAAGGCAATGACATTGATGCAATGACTTATCTTTTATGTCTTGAACAGTTCATACAGAATAACATGGAAGAATATGTATGTCAATGGAAAACCAGTTTCAGAGAAAGAATACCCCAATGTTATCATAACAACACATGGAGGGGGGGGGGGGGTTGGGAATTGGCAGATGGTGTGTGATGGGGAGTGTGGGCAAGTGCTCACAGATTCATGGTTACTCTTCAGAAATCAGACAACACAATTACTGCTCTGCCACCACAGAAGAATTATCTTATCATAAAAGCATAAAATAGTACTGCACGGCGACACCAATTACTTGTTGTGAATGTGCATTACAATCTAAATTTTACCTAAAGAACAAAGAAGCGGGGTATCGTATCACCAAAGCTACTAATTGTCTGTAAATACCTCAATCACATAAAACAGAAAAATCTGCCAAGCCGTTTGTCATCCAAACGAGTACATCTTATATCATAGTCATCTGCATTTCATGATATTTCATTGCCCTTGCAGCTGTTCTAGTGGTTCCATGACATTTATGCTCCACTGACAATTGCTCCAAAAATGTGACATATGATTCGTAGCAAACACCTTCAGACATTTGCTGGGCTGACAATTGTTCCGTCGACAATTGCTTCCTGGGAAGATGGTTTGGAGATAGATATTTTTTTCTGCCTATAATTGTTCCAAATATATGCCATGGTGTACGCTATACCGATAATTGCTCTGAAGATGTGTTACATTTGCTCCATCAATAATAACACCAAATATACATGACATTTACTCCACCAATAATCGCTCCAAATATATGTGACAACTAAATTTTCTTTGAGGACACATTGCTCTTGAATTTAATTCTTCTGCCTACAAATGCTCAGTGATTTCATTTGGGATTGATCTAAACATCAGAGCTGTGCCCTCGGCTTGAAAATTATTTGAAACAGTAACTATCTATCACAGCATTCTCAGAATACTAAAACCACTACAATATTTAAATGAATTGACGGTTACTGAATCAATTGTACTACAATTTCATTTATTTCAAAGCATTGATTCGATAAAGAAACAAAACTGATAAGCAAAATGATCTTCAAATGATTCTTAAATGTCGCAAGACTATGATACTTTCACAAAGAATTTAAAAATCAACATTACAGGGGAATCCCGTCATAACGAGATCGGATACAATGAGAATCCGCTTATAACGAGATAAATTGTTCGGTCCCAAATAAATTTGCGTGTTAGCCTATGGGGATTCGGAGTTCCGGTTATTGCGAGATAATTTTCGGGCCTAAAAACAAAGAAAAACAAAGATGAATTTGTGCAGATATAACGACAACTTTCTTTTCTTTTTTTAAACCGAACGAAACAACGGGGAAAATCATGCACTATTTCAAAACCAGAAAAGGTCAATTCTCTGTGAATTGTCTGAATTATCGTTGCGTGCAAGCAGAGACTAAGATCTGCCAGTTCCACAGAGAACGCAATCAAGGTGACGCGCCGCAAGTTCTTAAAGTCTCTTTCCGAGGGCCGTGATGGAACGGCATCAGAATATTTAGAAGCTGTAGCTTTAGCTAAAGAATATGCCTAAATGTTATCACAAACGCTACAATTCGAATTAGCGTTCTTAAATGGTGCACATCTATTTTTGTATCCGAAATGTTAAGTTAACCTTTCCGAAGATGCGTAAAGAGAGTATCTAATTGTGAGCGGGAAATGTTTACAAACGTAGCGAATTGTAGAGAAGTTTCTGGAGAAATTTTGAACATGTTCAAAATTTCTTTGCGATAAGAGAAACTGGTTGCAAAAATGAAAACTGTTTTTGAGTTTGATTGCAACTGTTACCGAATCCTGACGGAATTTAAACTCTGTTACTATTCGCTACTTTCGCAAACATTAGCCGCTCAGTTAGATAACCCATTAACGTAACTTTGATTATGAGATAAATTGAATTAGATGTCAAAATCAAAGTATGATGAGGTCATAAGCTAAAATTAGAATTAGCTCGACTCTAGCTAATAGAAATACTATTTCACTTCACCAGTTACCGGGTACTGGTTTTTGTTTTCGCAAACGGCATGCACCCGTCAATCTCATCGGGTAAAACATTCATGCAAAGCACACATTCAACCTGGTGCTTCGCAACAAGCTGGCAGCACATGGCACTCTTGCAGTAAAAGTCATCAAGCGTTTCGCGCATCGCACTTTACAGTAATAGGGAGAGAAAATAGGATATTGGGCACAGTGTCCTTGAAGGAAATAAAAAATAAGAGTATAAATTGTGATGTAAACTTTCACCATAATACACATGATTTATATCATATCAATAATTTGTCATAGAATGAAAGATAAATTCAGACTTTAGTCACAGCTTTCATCCACGCGAGTTACGCTAAATGCAGCGTTGATAGCGCGATGACCTTACCTATAATAGTTGCATAAATTTTCCTTCATCTCTCTCTTCTCAGATGTGCAGAATGATTAGCATGCGGATAACAAAAAGCAGGCCCCATTTACGACATGATTATACAATATCAAATCTGAAACATTTGATAACAATTAAGCGTCGAGGAAAGAACAAAGATGATTGTAATTATCGCAAGAATGCTCTCGCATTTTCGAGTTGCATTTCCTGTTTTTCTGTTCATCAAAATGGAGTTGTCAAAATGGAGATGCATGTAACCCAATTTTAACAGAGCATGTTTATCTAAAGTGTATTTTCCACAAGTGTTCGGATACAACGAGAATCCGGATATAACGAGAAAAATCACCCGGAACCGACGATCTTGTTATAATGGGATTCCCCTGTATATCAAAAGCACTTGAGAATTCTACTGAGAGTTCAATCTTTGGCAAAGTAAGTGTCCATTGAACAGTTATTATTAAGAAGCAAATGTAATATTTCTGAAGCATATTTCAGTGGAGAAAATGTCCGTGGAGCAGATGTCTGCAGAGCTAAAGTCTCAAAGCATTTGTCGCATAGAGTATATGTTGACAGAGCATACGATGTGTCACCTTTTCTACTAGACCAATAGAGCTCTATGGCTCTGATAGAAGTGAAAACTAGTTTACAGTTTAAGCGTAATTCCACAATGGGTATTCAACGTGAAATGACACCAAATTATGGCATACTACTTATAAAGTTTTCTCTTTTTCCCTACATGTGTCAACAAATTACCTTTGAAGGGTTTTCTCATTTTGTTGTTTGTCTTTTTGTTAAGGGGGGGGGGGGGCTGAGTAAGCTGATGAGCCAAATTTCTGGGAGTGGTAAAACTACACTCATGTTATACAGACTACCACAATTACATACTAGTTGTCAAATCTTATTGGCTTCCAACCATACAATGTAATTGTACACTATTTCAGTTTAATGTTACAAAGAGATATTCAACTACCTATAAAGATGGGCTTCTTAACCAAATGAATAAGCCTTAACATCAAACACTTCCCTCTTACAAAATGTTATGATAATATTCTACAAGGTCCAGAAGAAAGGCAACTCAAAATGCTGTATCATAGGTTCTACTTCAAAGTTTACCTTACAAGAAATATGTAATGAAATAGAACTCCTTCATGTAACTTTGCTACAACAGACAGCATATGCAATGTTAGACAAAATCATGTTTCAGAACATCTAAGGTTACCCAAGCTCACAAATTTTTGCTCATTTTGGAGCAGAGCAGTTGGAGGTGTTGGACTACTGCAGGCTAGGAAGAAACTCACCACAACTAGTTTAAGGATGAGGTTGTTTTCATGAGCAGACTGAAGACGGTGGTTTTCTGTTATGCACACAGAGAAGAACAGACGAGGCATGCAAGACAAAACAACACATAAACTGGAACACAACAGAGTCATTCCCTCACATCCTTGAACAACATCAAACAGGAACGAATGGAAGTATGGTATACGCTATAATTTTCACGTACATAAATTTTCGCGAATTGTCGCTGTCACACATTTTCGCGAGTGGTTAAATTCATGATTGGGGGACCAGAGAAAATATGAAGTGGCAAACAAAGTGTGAATTTTCAACTTACTAGCAAATAAGAATGATACTAGTTATACACTGCATGAAAAAGACTTGCCAAACTCTGCGAACTAGTAAGTTAGAATTCAACATTTTTGAAGTGGTTAAGTCCATCGCGCTAGATTTCTGACGAGTGGTCCCCTTGCGATAATGGATTGGCTCTCTACAGTATTCGTAAGTAGACGTGGACGTGCGTAAACAAGCTTAGCCAGTATGGTCTGTTCGGTAAGCCGTGACATGGTATACTAGTACTGAAATGTTCGTATCATCAAGGCAAGGGATTCATTTCGGAAGGTAATATTTTCGCGTGTTGCTAATTTCGCGAATAGCTCCTGACTCGCGAAATTCGCGAAAATAAAACCCCCGCGAAATATATAGCGTATACAGTAATCTTTAGCACAATTACAATTTCCAGCAAATCTCCTAAATTTCAATAAATGATGATCACCAAAACAAAACCTTAAAGTGAGGCATCTTTTTTCCTGCGGAAATAGGACAGTTCCCGGTAATCTAGGGATTCAGTACGGATGCAAATTGAGTCACTTCTGTCCTAAAAAATAACTAGCCATGGCAAGTTACTTAATGCTTATTAAGAACATGATCATGGGAATAATTTGTCATAGTCTATGTCATTACAATTTTCATATATTTATAGTATTGATTCTGAAACAAACAACCAGCAGTCTATTAGATTCTCACAAAAAGAATTGATACGTAAAGTGCTCTCATGTAAGATGTAACTATTAGACATTCTATGGTTAACCCCCCCAAAAAAAACAAACAAACAAACAAACAAACACTAAATGACATAAAAGCATCCCAAGCACAGCCACTTTTAAATTGGTATGTTACCTTCCTTTTTTCTGTGTCACAACATATCTCACAACAATGTCAGTGAATTGGAAATTCACATTTAATGCACTAAATACTTGCACACTGAACAGGTTTTGCCACAAGAAATTGCTGCTGTCATGCATACTTCTGTCTTCTGTAATGGGATTGCCAGCAGAATGAGGAAAATGTTGGCTCTTGACAGGTTTTATTCTTTTATAGAACTACGCACAGTAAAATTGTGGAAACACAAGAAAGTTCAAAACAAGTGATGAAATGTGCACCAGCAGAACACAAACCTAAGCATGAAATATAAATGTACTATCCTAATCCATATCAAATAAAGGTAATAGAAAAAGAATTGTCAGAGATGCCTTGGCAGTGCTGAGAAGGATGATTTGCTCAATTGTTTTATCCCTGCATCACGCCACAACATAAGTACAAACAGGAATAGCAAGTGTCTACATGAAGCAAAGGAAGCACTGACATGAACATAAAACAAAAACATGTACAGTGCATGCTGCTAAAACCCATATATACAAACATACTTGGTACATGTCTCATGCTACATCTTGGTGCATGTTAACATTCCAGATGTCATGCTCTATCTCAAAAGAAATGATTGGTAATGCCGAAGGGGGTATGACATTCAACAGTTCTGGGCATACTCATTTCTTGTTGCAGACACATTCTGTAGGTAAAAACTCAAGCCACAGAGAAAACAAAAAGGACTCTCCACCCACAAATTGCACAGCAAGTCAGAACTAATCACTGCCACAAGGATTAAGTCCACAGCAACGATATTAATGAATCATTCAGAGGCTATGCAGTGCACAGCTTCTTAGCACACATATCAGGATCTATGCAGCAAGCAACATATTCTTGAGGTGGAAATTGTGCATGATTAATTTCTGGCACAAAGAGTAGTACCAGTGAACTCTGGATTATTTAGAATGTTGCAAACTACAATATTACAGTAACATTTCAATATCTCCCTGACTATTGCAGTGTTGTAACTTTCGCGCTACTTCAGAAGAGCCCAAAATAATTACAGCATGAAATATTCTACATTCACAGTGTATGGTGTTCAAGGAGGTGAAGTTAATAAGCAGCAGCACATACCCCAGTCATTGAGGAAGCTGGCTATCTTGCGGTAAATGGAGTTGATAATAATGATGACAACAGCATACAGGATGCTTGGGATGAGGAGCACCAGACCTCCAACTGTTGTCTTGGCATCCACTTTTGTCATGAGGTAGTCCTCAAACCAGAAGAAGGCGAGCATCATGAGGAATGCAAGGCAGAGGAAGACCATAATGATGGGGGCAGACACACCATACTTCTTGTAGTTGCGTTTGGACTCTGGGTAGTGTGGCTCACGGCGCCCCGTGACAGGGTTAGTGGTGATAGCACCATGGTACTCAGCTCGCGGCTCCTCAAACTTCACCATGCCTGCAGGTGCAAGGATTAGTGATAATTCATGTATGCTTCTTTTGTAGATCGACTCATACTTGCTCTGAACTGAACTGTCATTTCCTGCTTAAACCAGTGAGATCAAATATTACATCTTCAACACAATAATATCTCTCCTTTTATTAGGTTAAAAAAACATGCCAAGTTATAGATGACACTCTTTGAACCCTGAAATCAAATTGAATCACTATAATCTCTGACACAATTCAAATTTCAGCACAATACATTTCTTTATCAAAATCAGCAGTATTCACCTATAACTTCATGTCAAGAAACCATCTTGAGCACTAACCGTAAGTGCCCCACTTGAATGCCATCACATTGCACTTCCTCTTCCAGGCTTCCAGGAAGATGGTGGTCCACAGTAGGTTGAAGATGGCAAAAAAGGCATAGCCATGAGGAAGGTGGCCAACAAATGTGTCAAGCAGGAAGTAGACCAGGCCCACCGCTGCCGGAAGGAACAGGGCCTTGGTGTAGAACCCAAGGAAGGAGAAGTAGATGCCTATCTTCTCACCAAAGTAGTCTCGGATCATTTCTGTCAAAAGATATTTGAGATATAGGTTTGCATTTACAAACAAGGAAGAATGTAGAAATATGGATCCCATACATTTATGAATACACTAACAATTAATCACTATCTAACATTCAAACAAACTATATCTAACAAACAAACAAACAAATGAAACGGACATGAAGTTTATCTTTACAACAATAATAATATTATTATCATCATTATATCATTATCATTATTATCATTATCATCATCATCATCATAGTATTATTATTACCATTATCATTATCATCATCATTATCAATATAATCATTATCATTGTTTTCATGCCCTATAAGCGCTCACACTGAGTGATAAATGGCATTATAAACATCCCCATTATTATTAGTTAATTATTATATCATTATTATTATTATTATTATAATTATCATTGTTATCATTATTACTATTATTATTATTATTGTTATTATTATTATTATTGTTATCTCTAGCTTCACAAGATATCTCTTGGAGATTAATATCACGTCAAGTTCCATCCTGGAACCTTAGACTTCCAGTACTTTTCTCAGGATTCGTGCCGTCCCCAGCAATGCTGCTTTTTGGAGCGTTTGCACTCGATCTGGCACACCAACATCGTCCAAGTGCCGTCGCAGCTGCTTTGGCGTTGTTCCGAGTGCTCCAACGACAATAGGGATCACCTTCGTTCTCATATTCCACAGGCGGCGAAGCTCTCTGGCAAGGTCTTGGTACTTCTCTATCTTTTCCTTCTCCTTCTCGGCTACTCTGCTGTCTCCCGGTACCGCGACATCGACGATTGTGCACATCTTTCGAGCCCTTTCTACGACGATGATATCCGGACGCCTGTGCTGGATGGCATTGTCAGTTTGAACATCGAAATCCCACAGGATTTTAACTTGATCATTTTCAGAAACTTTCTGTGGTTCGTGCATATACCATTTGCTCTCACATGGTATTTCATGTTTTCTGCAAAGCTCCCAGTGAAGGACTTGTGCCAGTTTGTCATGTCGTCTTTTGTACTCCTTTTGCGCCAATTTACTACAGCCACATACGATATGTTGCACTGTCTCGTCTCTTTCTCGGCATATCCTGCATGTGGCATCCACATCTCTCTTCTGTATCTTGGCTTTCAGAGCATTTGTTGACAGTGCTTGCTCTTGGGCAGCGATGATCAGTCCTTCTGTCTCCTTCTTCAGTTCTCCTTTCTTCAGCCATAACCATGTGTCATTACTGCTGATGTTCTCCGTCTCTCTGCAAAACTGCCCGTGCAGCTGCTTTTCTCTCCACTTTGCAGATCTTTCTGTTCGTTTCTGGCTTTTGAAAGTAAGTGGATCAATGGCGTTTACATTATTTCCACTTTCAACCAGAACGGCTCGAAGGAGTTTTTCCTCACTGCTGTTTATGTAATTGTTGAGGCTGATTTGCTCCATTTCAACGCAATCTGACGCACTCACGAGCCCTCGGCCTCCTTCTTTCCTTGGCAGGTACAACCTGTCGACATCAGCACTCATTTGGTGGGTTTTGTAGATCGAGAGCATCTTTCTTGTCTTCCGATCCATACCAGCCAGTTCCGCCTTCGTCCATTCGACCACTCCTCCTGTGTATCTCAAAACTGCTACCGCCCAGGTGTTTAGAGCTGTGATCACGTGTCCGCCATTTAAGTGTGATTTTAGTACACTTTTTACACGTGAGAAGTACTCCTTCGTCACAGACACTTTGATAGCATTGTTCGAGACATCATCAGATTCCAACACTCCGAGGTATTTGTAATTCTCTCCTTCCTCCAAACTCTGTAGTATTCTTCCATCAGGGAGTGGTATTCCTGCACTCTTCACTCGTCTCCCTCTCTTCATAACCAGGGTAGCGCACTTGTTGATGCCGAAGTCCATGCCGATGTCTTTGCTGACCAGACGAACCGTTTGAACTAGCTTGTCGCACTGCTTCTCGTCTTTACAAAAGAGCTTAAGGTCGTCCATGAACAGCAGATGATTGAGGGAGCCATGATTTCCTCCGAGGTCATAACCGGCCGATACATTTCGCAGAACGCTTGTAAGTGGAATGAGTGATATAACGAAGAGGAGAGGTGACAGTGAGTCCCCTTGGAATATTCCTCGTTGTATTCTCACCTGACCAAGATCTTTGCCATTCGATGTGAGGGTTGTGCACCATGCCTTCATAGAATTTGTCAGTAAAGCTCGGATGTTATCTGCAAGTCCGAACATTTGCAAGCATTCATCGATCCACGAATGAGGCACCATATCATAAGCCTTCTTATAATCGATCCAGGCTACACACAGGTTGGTCCTCCTTCTCTTGGAATTTCTCATCACCATTTTGTCAATTAGTAGTTGGTCTTTAGTTCCTCTGCACCCTCGCCGCCCACCTTTTTGTTCGACAGGGAATAAGTCCTTCCCTTCAATGAAGCAATACATCTCATTCGCTATGATGCCAGTCATTAACTTCCATATCATGTTTAAACAAGTTATGGGTTATTATTATTATTATTATCATTATTATTATTATTATTATTATTATTATTATTATTATTATTATTATTATTATTATTATTATTATTATAAGTCTTGTGTGTACACTGGTGGTGTGCCATGAATAGCTCAGTATACTACAAACAAAGTTTGTTTAACTGTTAAACATGGGTAGCCAATGTACAATTTAAGCATTACCTCTGTATTTTCAGAGACACAGAAATAAGAATAACTTTTGTTGTTGTACTTACTACTGTACATACTAAATTCTTTACAATAATGCTAGAACAGACATATAAATCATAGATCAGATACAAAACATTCTTTGAGAAATTCATCATAAACAGTCTCGCTAGTATTCAATCTTAGTAGCTTCACTAAACAGATGGCACTGGATCCATCCCTGTTAAAATGGTGGAAGTGTTTGTAGTTTACCATTTGTTATCATTTTCTTCAATTAAATACAAGAGTTGCATGCTATACATAATTTTACTCAACTCATCACAAGGTACATGGGCTGAACTTCATCTTTGGATATTCCATGACTGAGGAATTGCCAATTTATACACATATACACACCCACAAAGATACACACACACACTTTACTGGTAGAAATAATGAATATTATACTTCTCTATAACAAATCACTACCATCAACACACTTTGCATACGTACAAAAAAACAAAAACAAAAACAAAACTAGAAATGTCGCTATGGCGACTGGTATGCCTCCGCCATAATGCATGATTCTCCTAATAGGTCTATAGTACATGTGGACATTGTGTGATTACATTTTCACAAAATTAGCAAAATATTAAAATGACATATTTGTCACAAATGTATCGAGTGTTCACCTTCCTTGACCTAGATGTTTAATTGGATGAATAGGAGAGCATGTATTTGGGGATTTAAGAACTTTAACTTCAACTTTGATCCTTTCATAAGTTTACACACTTGAGTAATTTTCAAGGTATGGAGAAAAAGTGCAATTTCTGTATTGAACAGTAAATTGTTTTCATTTTCATCTGGCCTTTGATTCATAAGAGAATCACTGTCAGGCAGAACATACATAAATATATACTAAGTTTAAAGATAACTTGAGCCACTTCCGAGATATGGAGAAAGAAGTAAGTTCAGCACTTTCACTTGATCTTTGACCTTTTGACTTTTGACCGTCTTGGCAACAACAAAAAAATCCCAGAGAATCTCTAGTGGGTTATACGTATGCATACATCAAGTTTTAAAAAAATAATCCTGCTGGCATTGCATAAATATAAGGAAAATAGTAACATTTTGAATTATTGCCCTTGACCTATGACCCCATGAACCCCAAATTCCCTAGATAACCACTGCCAATCAGTACATGCATATATATACTTTGTTCCATAAAGATACCTTGAACAATTTCCAAGATACAGAGAAAAAAGTGAAATTTTAACATTTTACTTGCCCTTTTGACCTTTGACCTTTTGACCTCATGACCCCAAACTTTCACCAGAGAATCTTAATTGGGTAATACATGTATACACTAAGTTTCAAGAAATATCTCCAGGCATTGCATAGATATAGGAGAAATAGTGAAATTTAAAGCATTTGACCTTGACCTTTTGACCTTGAGCATGTGCAGCCAAAAGTTGATAGGCACAACTTCACCCCCTAATACACATACATGCCAAGTTTCATTAGGATACCTCAAAAGGTTTTGATAGTTACCCTGTCCACAAAATTCATTACGGACGGACGGAAGGACGGACGGACGGACGGACGACCTCACGGTGATATACTTGTGTGTCTACCCCTTTGTTCTCCCTTTTGTTAAAATAGACACACAAGCAAAAATTTTAGCCACACAAGCCTGACGGAATAAAGGCCATCTATTGTGCACTATTGTTCTCCTAGCCACACAAGCATACTCTCGTTAGCACGACGGACGGACGGACGGACGGACGGACAGATGGACGGACAACCCGAAAACATAATGCCTCCGGCACCACTTCGTGGCGGAGGCATAAAAACAAACTTTCCCTAGTTTGAATGAAGTGATTATCTCACTGTATAACACACAACTACCAGGGTTAGAGCACGCTTACAAAAGGAAAAAAAAAAATGAGAAGTACATCTACCTATCTCATTGAGAGCTATTGACAAGTCTCTTGACAGACACAAATATAGACCATGTGATCAAATGAAAAACAAAATAAACCCATATATTGGCAAAAGCAATGTATTACCAATGTGTGAAGGATGCATTGAAACACATTTTCAAGCATGCTTATACTGCACTCTACACCACACTGGAATGTATAAACATGTATACTGACTGACAATATTGACACAAGGTATCGCAGACAAACATTGCCTGTGTTCACCTCTCGTCCTTGGGTTACATGCTATCACGAATTAAAGACTAAAACAAATATCCTGTTTACTCAGAGGCTGATCAGACACTTGGGTGTGTTACTTAATTGCTATCAAAGTGAGAAAGGAATCAACAGATTTAATAAAATACACAAGATCATTCTGATTAAACTTAACACATACTGATATTTGAAACACTTGTGCCTGCTGTCAATATCCATAGATCTTGAGTAAATGTTTCATCGATTGAGGATTTTCTCTCATCAGTTAAAAACATTAATTGACAAAAACATGATTTGTTTTCCTCACTTAATGGACTTTAATAAGGCTGGTCTTACAAGAGTTATAACTGACACATACAAATTGGTCTTACAAGAGTTATAACTGACACATACAAATTGGTACATAAGACAACTTCCCTTGATAATCAACATTGTTCTCATCAGTCATCACATGCAAACAAACAAAATATATCCCTACACACTTCACACAAAGATTAAATGCAAAAGAATGCCCAATATTAAATGAATCAATCCCGATACCAGTATGAAATCAACTTGATAACGCACAGTCAAGAGACAAAGCTGTTTCTGCTCCTCTTACATTCTTTTGGGCAGACATTTACACTGTACATTCCAGATGCAAACCTAGACAAATCATTGTTGGCCTTGTTTCATGCTTGAGCTTTGAAGAAAGTCTGAAGCCTTGAATCACAGACTCCAGTCCTATGACATATGTAGCAACTGCATTTACATTTGTGAGATGGACCAGCATGATGCAGGTCATGCACTGTACAGATATGATCCCTATGTCATCAGGTGTATTTAAGTTTCTTCAATGCAGTTTTCCACATTGTAACAAAACTTTACCACCATTTAAAACAAGTTGCTATTAGTGTTTGCAATGTCGTCTGTACATAATCAATGGAAAACAAACAACGCTCAAGCCCTATGCAGCACGGAAGTAGCAATGCTTTCTTACCAATTGGCTGTGGCTGAAAATACTTGGAGTGTTTGTACCAGTGCTTCTCAAGAGATGTCAGCTCTACTGGTGTGTGCAGTGGGTAGAGTGCTTTGATCAAACCACAATTCAGCAACTTTGGAACTATAAATACAAAATACAGTGCACTCCTGTTACAACAAATACGGATTTAATGAAATTTTAACAACAAAGTAAAAATTTAGGTACCACAATTATCATACTGAATAACAACACCCCTGTTTTCATTTTCAGATCAACTGACCTTCCCAATAACGATCCTTATTTCATTTTCAGAGTTACGAGCCTTCTGAATAACAAGCTGTAAAAGAATCCTAAACCCTCACTTTTCATGCATTCATTTTCAAACTTAGCGAAAGAGTACAGACAACTTTATGCTTTCTCTTTGATGTAAAATTTTAATGACATTACTGAGATAGCCTTGCATCTACCATTGCTTTTCAGTGTATGATGAGAGCAGAATAAACAAGATATTATACACTTTTGGTTTGCGTGTTACATACTTGACTTGTTTGGTTATTACACAAAATTTCAAAATGTCGAAAGAAAACAGCCAGCCCAAGGACTTCATTATGATGCGAGTGGCCTATAGATTGAAACTTCTCCTTTTCTGTGCTTCATTTTTCCTGATGGTACAGATTCAATGGCAATAAGATTCAATAATCTTTATTCTAATTCATTTATAGAAATTTGGATTACAAAATATGCAGTGTGTATTTACTATGACATCACTATGACATCTTTATTTCACTATCAATCTTCGGACCATGATGACACTTTACATTAGAGAGGAAAAAGTGGCATGCAAAAGTCAAAAAAAAAAAAAAATGATTTACTTATTCTTTGCTCTGGGTAGAGATTCTGCTTCTTGGTCTCTGTGCCAGGAATATCCTGGGCCTTGGTGCTGCGAATGTGGGTTAGGAGGTAGTAGACCACTCGCTGCTTCTCGCAAGTTGTTAGGAAGCATTTATCTGGATGTGTTCATCAGAGTGATTAAAAAAAAATAAAGGTCATTATGATGGTGAACAGCAGCAGAAAGTACACTGATATCAAGAAATCATACAAAATAAACAAAGAAAACAGAGGAAAAGTAATGCTGACAGCACAGTGGAAACCATTTTTCAATTCATGACAGCACTGCTATTCTAACAAGCACTGTTTTCACATTGATCAGAACATTATGTTGAGTAGACAAACTTCCCCTACCCTCGCTGTCAAAATGATCCCTGTGCCCGCGGCTAAACTCTCGCAGGGAGCCGTCCTTGCACTTCTTCCGGAGGCAGATCTTCTCTGCCCCTTCCAGTAGGAGCTCCTTGGTGGCACTGACCTGGAGGATGAAATCCTTGCCGTTCTGTCCCCGTAGAGGATGTACCGACAGACCTCCACCACCTTCCCTTTCTGGTGCCTGCAGCAATGAGAGGTGATTACTTCATTTTTAGTCCATAGAAATTCAGCAAAATGAATGAGGATTTCTATATGATCAATGCCTCAGCCCGACATGCTCTTTCTCATACCTCAAAAAACCCCCCCCCCCCCAAAAAAAAAAAAAAAAACCAAACAAACACAGAAAATGTGATTTCTAGATACCACAAAAGTCATATTCTGAGACAGTATAGACTAATTATCCCTGTTTGCACCAGAGTACCAATTTAGGGCAGGGGCAGTTTCATTCTTTGATGAAACTGCCTAATCAGGTGCGAGAGTACTTGCATTTTCCATAACACGTGCTAGTAATTCACTTTTATTTTGTTCTATAAGTGCGACTAAGCACACACACTCAACGCTATTTAGCTGTCTCATTGATAAACAAAACTGCCCTTGTTGTAAATAGGCGCTTCGCCACGAACAGGGATGACGAGTCTATATCAATTAGAATGAACCAAAATTTTATGTATACATGCACCAGCTTGCATGATATACAGCTTTTAAAGCTCCTTACTGTCTTAAGGGTGACACCCCCCTTTCATACCCTCCCCTCCCTCACTCTGTCGCTTTGCAAAATCTCACACCTAGCTGCTCTTTGACCTTGACGTCTCTATAATGTAAGTGAACAAGCAATCTGCTATAGTAGGTAGATGCTAAGAGCTCTAATCTCATGAATATCAGTAGTCAACATAAAAAATATTATGTATTCCAGTTGTAGGCCGACGTCTTGACCATTATCTTCAATACCTGTACTTAACCCCCCCCCCCAAAAAAAAAAAAAAAAAAACACACACACAAAACAAAACACACAAACACAGAACACATTTGCCTATCATAGATGCAGTGATGATGGAGATATTTTCCTCCCCCCCCCCCCAAAAAAAAAGAGAGAAATCTTTGCTCGTTACACTACTGTATAAAACCCTTGTGGCAGTTGGTGGTGTTGCTGTGAGGGCCTATAAGTTTGGAAACTGATTATCAAAATACAGAAATGTCACATAATTACATTACATCACAGGAAATTGCATAAATGACTGGAATTTCCTATATCACTGTGCGATACCAAAAATGTGTACGGTATGTGAAGGCTATGATAAGAAATTTGTAAGGTAAAACTGTCAAAATTGCAAGCAATATGATTCATGACTTTTACTCTCCTTTTCAGAAGGGCATATCAGTTGAGATTACATCTAAAAATACAGAACATTCAACACAAACCTTGAGTACAGAAATCATCCAATTCTTTGTTGCCATGACAGCACTTTTGTCAAACTCAATGATGCATATGGCATCATCATCATCACTCTTATCGCTATGATTGCAACATCCATCCGGACTGGCCGGGCTACTGATGTCCTGTATGCCAGGCTGATGAGTTTCATCCTCTTTTTGGATATCCATCCTGGTTGGGGAGGAGTCGAGGCCAGCATCAGACCCAGCTTGTTGATGCTCATCAGCATCCATCTGAATACAAGCATGACAGCAATTCAGTAAATATGTCATTTTACAACTACAAGAATTACAAGATCCTTTATTCTTCCAACACCATCCATCTTTGCAACCCCAAAACAGGATGTGGGGGTATGCACCCCCCTTTAATTTTGTAAAGGCAACCTCCTCTTTCTGGATCCGACCTAACCCGACCAGACACTGTCCGAACCACAGCGACTGGGCTGTGTATAGATCCGACCCTGGTATTGTATAGTTGATTGCCATATATTGATACTGATGGAGGAGGAGGGCAACTAACGTTAGATAAATTGTCCACGCTACCCGGGTACCTTCATTATAGACAGAACTCTTCCCCAAAATACTGCCCGGTGCTGAAAATGCAAGGCTTACAAATCAAATCACACACACACACCCAAAAAAAAAATAAAAAATAAAAAAAATCGGCCAGAATGTTAAATTTCATACCATCGGACGAGACGCAGAGAGACCCAAAATGAGAACTTAAGAAGCAAAGATGAATGGATGAACAACATGACGGAGAACAAGTCCTTTGATAATTTGAGGGGTATAGGTACCGGTACACGTATGGCGTACCAATGGTACTTTACGGTAGGCCTACTCTGTTAAAGCTCTACAACCTGTTGTTTAATTTGTGGAATGCCAACAATGTCCAACATTTATCAAACTCCTCTCTGCACTGGATTACAGACGTTCAGACGCACCCTGTCAAGTCCCCAATCTAAACCACTAACATAAACGTTACTATTTCGTTTAATAGGCTACCGGTAAAAATCTCTTGTTTAAGTGATACACATCACAAGTCTGTAAATTAATCAGTTGGTAATAATTTTGTCAAACAAGTGATGTTATTTGGGTAGCGGTCGTCGATTTAATTTCACGTCAGGGACCTAGCTAGCCAAAAACAGTAATTTAGGGTGCGTTTGCAAATTTCGGACTGACGTTAGATATCTCAGCAAAAAAAAATGAAATCACTTCCGTAAGAAATCCACTAACACTTACTGTAGGCTAACAGATCTAAAAAAAAATAATGTGAGTGCAACACGGTGAAGCAGACAGCTGGCTGATCTGAGCTAGCCACGGTCAGTTACCACGTCATGAAGAATTTGAGAGCAAAGTCATATCGCATGACCCTACACGCTATTCCGTGATGATAATGAATAAGGATACGAGATCGAGAGGGCGGGGTTGGCGGAACGTTCAGCTCACAGAGACCATTCGTCCAAATTCACGTTTGTCTGGGTGGGCGTCATGGAATTCATTCCCCTTGCAGATCACTAAACCCCGCCAGCGGTCTGAGTGATACGGTACGGTATGTGCATGCATAACACAACGTGAACGCCGGCCGGAGACGAACAGTCATGTGTTAGTACTACTAGTACGTGTATACGCTCGCCAGACCAGAAGCAAGGCGCGACACCTGTGTACATCTACTGTACTATAAACAGCGACGCAAAGCGTTCGAGCATACCAGCTGGGTCTCGCATGGGACACTAGGCCAAAGAATACTGGTAATCATGTAGAAATGCACACCATGCTCAGAATACTTAGTAATTGCTGTCTCACACATGTCCCTGGAGATGACGTCTGGATCAAACAACTGTTCATGTTAAGTTAGAGCCTACAGTGCACTCCTGTTACAACGAAATTCCCGTTATGAAGATTCAGGCCCCAAAATTACCCTTTAATCATTTATGCAGGAGCGGATCTAGCTTTTTTGCCCGGGGGGGGGGGGGGGGGGGGGGGCAGGAAGGGGGTAATTGACCCAATGACAATGGTTCATGACAAAAAAAGGATACAAACAAAGCAAAACAAAAAAACAAAATAAAAACAAGGTCTTCACATTTTTTTTTTTTTTGCTGCCGTTGATCTCTCCCCAAATCTGCTGACAAGCCAAAAAAAAAAAAACAAAACAAAACAAAAAACAAAAAACCAAACACACAAAACACAAAAAGACGAAAGAAAACGGGGAGGGGGTAAACCCCTCAAACAACAAAGAAAAACAAAAAAGAACCCAACAAAGCGAGGGGGTTTAAACTGCCTACACCTCCACCCTGCCCGCCCCCGCCCCCCCCCCCCCCCCCTCCCCGTAGAAACACCACTGATATAATTATCTCTATTAAATACTTTTAATATTTGTTCAGTGTCAACGAAATTTTGATGATCGAAGGCCTAACGAAAGAAAATTGTTGTAACAGGAGTGGCATAACTTGTGCCCCAACTTCTTCTTTTTTTTTTTTTGATAAGAATAGGCCCCACTACTACTACTACTACTACTACTACTACTAACCACTAATTCGAAGGCATGTATTAGCTTCGGTTCTAGGAACACTACCCCCTGGAAAACCACCCTCCGGATAACTACCACCCGGATAATTACCCCCCAGGACAATTCCCCCCTAGGGCAAACTACCCCCCGGACAACTACCCTCCAAGGGCAATTACCCTCCAGGGTAATTACCCCCCTAGGGCAACTACCCCCCGGACAACTACCCTCCTAGGGCAATCACCCCCTTGGGCAATTCCCCCTTAGGAAAACTACCCCCTGGATAACTACCCCTCGGATAACTACCCCTGGATAACTACCCCCTCGGATAACTACCCCCTGGATAACTACCCCCCGGAAAACTACCCCCTGGGTAGCTACCCCCCCGGAGAACTACCCCCTGGATAACTACCCCCCGGAGAAACTACCCCCTGGGTAACTACCCCCCGGAGAACTACCCCCTGTGTAACTACCCCCGGAGAACTACCCCCTGGGTAACTACCCCCAGGATAACTACCCCCCGGATAACTACCCCCCGGATAACTACCCCCCGGATAACTACCCCCCGGATAATTACCCCTCGGATAATTATCCCCCGGATAATTACCCCCCGGATAATTACCCCCAGATAATTACCCCCCGGATAATCACCCCCCCCCCCCCCGGATAACTACCCCCCCCCTCCAGATAATTACCACCAGGATAATTATCCCAAGGTTAATTACCCCCTCCTCCGAAAACTAGACCCCAGATAACTTCCACCCGATAACTACCCCCTCCGATGACTTCCCATGGATGATTACCCCGGATAAATAGGCCTACAACTCCCCCTCCCCTATAACTATCAAGAGGAAAATTACCCCAGGACAGTGCACCACGCCAATTACCCCCTGGGTAACTACCTCCCGGGTCATTGCCCCCACCCCCAATCTTACTTTTAATAAGAAGAATATCATTACTACAGGAAACGAAGTTCTTTGTATTATTTGCCAGGAATCACGGAGATGCCATACTGATACATCATCTTATGAAAACAACATCTTAAGGATTTACGATTTGTATCGTTTGCATTTTAGGACGATTTTATGTACAAGCTTAATTTCTCCCTCTGTATTTTGACTCTATGTTCATAAAAAACGAAGCTGTCCCTTCATATCCTACCCGGCAATCCAGTAAATGTCAATGCCTTTAACCAAAACTATTTTCGCTAAATCTGTATTTTCTTTTACTGTTCCGAAATTTTGGATTTCTCTTGATAGTATAGTATAAAAAAAGTTTTTAAGTTTGAATGCCTTTACCATTGAACTAAAGACATTTTGAAGAAATGTTACACTTCAGAATGAGTTAAACTTTTTGCAATATTTTTTTAACCACAATCGTCTATCGTTTACCACAACTCCATGTTATACTTCTTTATTTTGAGGAGCTTATATCTCATGCCTCACGTGCCCTGGTTTTGACCCATCATCTTCCTCTTCCCTCTCGCTTTTCTCTGTCCACCGTGAAGGTAGTCTATTCCTGTCATTCATAACTCACCTTTCCTCTTTCTCTCATTACAAGGGATTTATCTCGTGTGTGTTCATGTGCAGTGCACTCCCATTTAAACGAAATGCTCAGGACCGGCAGTTTTTTTTTTTTTTTTTTCGTTTTAGCGAAATTTCGTTATAACCGAACAAATATAATATGCAATGTATGACGAAAAGAAGGAAACCACGCATAAAAAAAAATTATGTTTGTTGAATCCTCATCATACGCTGGAAAGCTATGTGAAATGGGAGATTACCTGTTTAATTTCGTTTAAATATTACATTTTAAAAAGAGCATGAAGTTGTTTGTGTTGTCACACATGTGTAGAAAATGACGGTGTACGATTTGGTTACAGTTTCGCTATTCAAAAGGTTCTTTTCTTACTAAAGTACGTTACTCCGAAGGCTCCTTATTCCGAAGTTTCGCCATCCCCGGGATTCCGATGGTTTGTTTATGTGAAGGTTCGCATTTCCGCAGAATCATTATTCCGAGAGCTCATAATTTAGATCAAAATAATATATTGTTCATTTTTCCGAAGGTTCGTTGATCTGAAAATGAAATGAGGTTCGTCATTCTGAAGGTTTATAAATCAAAAACAAGAGAAAGGTTCACTATTCAGAAAGTCCGTTGTTCCGAAGGCTTTTTCATCCGAAAATCAAATAAGGTTCGTTATTCCGAAGAAATTTTGTTAATGAAAAAAAAAATGAGAAAGGCTTGTTATTTCGAAGATTTATTTATCTTAAGACGATTATAAGAATTGCAATTCTTAAGTTTTGTTGTGTACTCTCCTTTTTCCACCATGGATTAACGATACTTTTTGTAATGTTCCGATTAACGAAAGTTTTGAATTCCTGTCATTTTCGGACTAACGAACCGTATAAGAATAAGAATAAGGACTATATTTTATTATCGGATTAACGAACCTTTGGAATAACGCCAAAATGTGCTTAATAACAAACCCTCTATCTTTTCCGAACTAACGGACATTCAGTTGTATCAGAATCTGTGTGTTTTGTATTAAAGGACTTCGGAACAATGAAACAAACCTTATCTGAATTCAGATTATTGTATTACAATAACGCAAGTTCCCCTCTGAAACTGTGCGTGATACACGGGAGTGAACATTCAATGATGCGTTCGCTCATGCAGACTGAGACGCTTTAAAAATGCTTGTTCCGCTATGCATTTTCGAATGCGATCCGCATTTCGTTATAACGGAGCACATTTCTTTTGTTTTTCTTTGTCAGTGGCGCTCAGAAAAGACTTCGTGATAACGAAAATTTTGTTATAACCGTCTTCGTTATAAGCGAATTTTGTACCATAGACTTTAATGGCGATAATTTTGGGACCAGAAGTTTTGCTTCGTTATGACGAAATTTCGTTATAACCGTGTTCGTTGTAATGGGAGTGCACTGTATCTTTATTTGTGTACTTCGTCTCTGTCTTAATGTGCTTTCTTTGTATTATTTCATCAATTTTGTAACTATTTTACTGTTATACCGTTAACGCTCATTTCAGAATTGCCCTACTGCATTATTGGGCATTAACAACTAGTATATCAAGGATGTGGGAAGAGATTGTCACCTCCTTGGTATGATCACCGCAGAGCATTACCTTCCTTGACAATTACTCCTTATTAAAATTAGGCTCCAAACAATCACCCCTCTTACAATAACTCTCCCCCAGAAAAGTACGTCTCTCATTGTTATTTTCGAACAACGTTTGCTATTTGAATTGAAAAAAAAAATCATATCATCTGGTTTTGGTCGAGACCTAACTTCAGGTTTTAGACATCTTTTGGGTGAAATAATTAGAAACCCCTTACGAAATATTAAAGAGCATGTTATTCCAAGAAGAATTCAAGTTTTTGTGAAAAAAAAATACTCTTGAAATGGCCGGGATAAAACAGAGCAGCTCATATATAATGTAAAAAGGATTCTGTCAACTACAACTCTCTATAGATCTATTCAAAAAGAGGGTGCGGGACAAAAGACTTCGTTAACAACTAGGGGTGTTTTGTAAAAAAAAAAAAGAAATACCGTTAAACTCGTAATATTTTACTCTTTCTAATGAGACTAACTTATATTTGAACTGGATTTCCACTTAAAGTGTCGAGAACATTTAATTTGAAAACTAGCACAATTCTACTTGTATGTAAAACAAGCTGTAATTTTACTCTTATGACAGATTAGGGCACCGTTTGATAAAAGTTGTCAGTTATGACATCTTGTTAGTCTCTAATAATTTCAATAAAACCATGGGTTCTGCTTGATTGATAAGCTCGAGTCACTGACTTGTTACCATGGACCTGCTTTGATCGACCTCTAACGATTGGTAATTGTGTGGAACTGACAGCTTGTCAGGACTGATAACTTTCATAAAACCGTGCCCGGATCCTATCAGAAATTATGGCTTTATATCGAAGGGTCCCTCTCTAATGTTAAGGGAATATGAATTGCAGTGAAATCAACTCTCCTTTTCTTATGTTTATCGTCTAATGTGTTATAACGGTAGAAAATGACCAGCCAAAAGAGTAAATGTGACCGTGCACCTCAAAACGAACATAAAGTCGCACACACTGATTTTGCGTGAGGACTGAAAATAAGTGAAATGGGTCAACCAAGCCGAACTTGACTTTTTCATATTTTCTGAAAGAGCGGGTCTTCTTTTTTTTTATACATTATGCTAAAATTTAGTATTATAAAACGGGCAGGAAAGTGTGTTTTCTTAGCAGTTTATCTCGAACATTTTTGGTAGAATAATGTGATTAGGCGTGTCTTTAGAATCCCTTTTTCATTTCTGAAAAACCTTGTCCACACTCTTCACTTTCAACTCTAATAACTTTTGAAAGGATAGTGTTACTGCTTTGAAAATTGGCATTAATTATGGACAGAATGTGTTAATGAGGCATTTTTAATTTCATTTTAATCTGATAATCCCTTCATTGTTGTAAATCTGGTGGTTTACTTCCTGTTTTTTGTCCCATTCATCGCAGAGCCAGCACGGTTTGGTAAAGATTAAGCGCTTGAATAGACACTGTACTTCAGAGCCTCTTTTCTCAGTTCCCACTTTTCCTGAGTTTGTGCATTCTTTCCAATATTTAGATAGGTTAGGAGAGTCCATTTGATTTGAGTTATACATCATTTTAAAGCTTAAAGCTTGCTCTTTCAGAATATGGTCTTAACTATAAAAATTCATATCTGGCGACTTTTTATTTGTTTTGAGGTGCAGGGTCACAAATGATGACAGTGTAAGAGAAAGGTGCATCTTCTGATATGGTGTTATGAACTTATGGAAAAATTACAACGGGTGGTAACTTTCGGGGGCGGGGAGGGAGGGTTGTCCAGTAGGTAAGTATCAGGAGGGGGCGGGGGGGGGGGGGGGTTCGGGGTATGGTTATGGGGGGGGGGTAGTAATCCGGGTGGTAGTTATCCTGGGGGGTAGTTATCCGGGTGGTAGTTATCCTGGGGGTAGTTATCCGGGGAGTAGTTACCCAGGGGGTAGTTCTCCGGGGGGTAGTTACCCAGGGGGTAGTTATCCGGGGGGTAGTTACCCAGGGGGTAGTTCTCCGGGGGGTAGTTATCCAGGGGGTAGTTATCCGGGGGGTAGTTATCCAGGGGGTAGTTATCCGGGTGGTAGTTATCTGGGGGGTAGTTATCCGGGGGGTAGTCATCCAGGGGGTAGTTACCCAGGGGGTAGTTATCCAGGGGGTAGATGTCCTAGGGGTAGTTGCCCTTGGGGGTAGTTGCCCTAGGAGGGTAGATGACCGGGTGGTAGTTGTCCTAGGGGGTTATGGCCCTGGAGGGTGATTACCCTAGGAGGGTAATTGTCCGGGGGGTAGTTGCCCTAAGGGGGAATAGACCTGGGGGGTAATTATCCGGGTGGTAGTTATCCGGAGGGTAGTTGCCCAGGGGGTAAGTGCCCGGATACGACGCAGAGTGTCCTGCTAATAAGTATAAGTATAATCAGTAATATTCCTGTTGCCAAGGATGAAAGCGCTAGTTCCATTTGTGCACAGCTGAGGCATTTATTCTTCTCATACGCACTCACATGCATGATAAAGGATAATCTGATATGGTAACTCTATTTTTCCATAAATGAATGAAATTAAAAGATGTATGTGTATGTGTGCATCAATATTATAGGCCCCATATATATATATATATATATATATATATATATATATATATATACATGCGTTATGAGGAAAGAGAAAACAGTGCATATAGCTTTGAGATTATTATCCCTGTTACCTGGTACTTATCCTCCTTTTTTTCTTTTTTTCTTTTTTGAAAAGGGCACAAGTTTAAAAATTGGCATCCACAGGGAATCAAACCCTGATTCTTTGGCATGGAACGACAATGTCTTAACCGCTCAGCCACTGAGACTTCATAGCAGTCAAGGCAGACCCAAACTCCACTAACCAATAGATCAATTTTTCAACTCTTTACATTTGTATTCCTTTTTGGGGCAGAGACTTATGAATGATATTCAGCCGCGTGCCTCAGCTGGATCCACTAATGACTACTGCCCTTTGTGTGCAGATGTAAACTGCTGAAGGTATATCGATCGGGTAGCTGTTGGCTCATTAAATGAGATTCATATAGTCCAGGGCTCCACACTAACGGTGGCCCGGTGGCCCGGGGCCACCAAAAACGCACGTTGGGCCACCCAAATTTCAGAAATGAAGATTTTGGTGGCCCGATCGGGCCACCAAAAAAAGTCTGATGCTTGCCTTTACTTTTGGAAATGTACAGCGGTAACAATCGGCTCTGTAAGATGCTAAAATAAATGTCAGATGTTTGCTTTTAAGTTTGGAAATGAATAACGGTAATATTTGACTCCATATGATACTAAAATAAATGTCGGATGTTTGCTTATATTCTTTTGGAAATGAATAACGGTAAGATTCACCTCCGTACGGTGCTAAAATTAATGTCAGATATTTGATTTTACGTTCGGAAATGAATACCTGTTGGTAAGGATAACATTCAGCTCCGGAAGATGCTGAAATAAATGTCGAATGTTTGCTTTGACATTCGGAAATCAGAAATGATAACGGTAACTTTCGGCTCTTTACAATGCTAAAACAAATGTCGGATGTTTACAAATGTCTGCAAATGCTCCCACTTTCTCATTTCAAACGCAAGTTTTGACCACCTAAATAGGCATCAACTTTTATAATAATCTATAAGCCTATTTGCAAAATCTTAGAACTCAGAATAACGGTAAGATGATTGAATTTTCTATTCATTTATTTTAGACAAGGGTACCTGTATCACTTCAGTAATACTTAATATTTATTTTTCTGTTTAGTAGGACCGATTTAGTTTTTCTTATGTTTTTCTTGACTTTTTTTTTCGGGCCACCAGATTTTACTTTCGGGCAACCAAAAAATAAAAATCAATGATTTTGGTGGCCCGATCGGGCCACCAAAAATAAAAGTTAGTGTGGAGCCCCGCATATACATACATATACATTTTAAATACAAATAAATTTATATATATATATATATATATATATTTACATATACATATTCAATAATAGAACAGAACTCAAGAAATGTATCATGCTGTCAATACCAACAGTTTATTTACAGAACACACAATTTTTTGGCACCCTGTCAATTTGTCAAGTGATTTTGTATATCAAAATCATTTGACAAAAGGACAGGGTGCCCGAAAATTTGTTTGTTCTGACCATTCCTTCTACTACTATTACTGTCAATACGTGGATCAAATAATAATAATAATAATGATAATATATATATATATATATATATATATATATATATATATGTATATATATATATATATATTTGTCTTTTGAATGGCATTTGTACCGTCTTTTATGTTCATGTTACACCCAGAATGGGTTGATTTATGATTGATTTGAATGAAATCAATAAAATATCATTGAAAAACAAAACAAAAAATGTATGTGTGTATGTACAATCTCTTTTTAGATGTGTAAACTCAACTTCACATTGTCTATTGTTTCAAACCTCACCACATTTATTACTAACTCATAAGCTCTCTTTATCTCCCATTCTTCAAAGTGAAAAGATTGTGGATTCTTGGCAAAAAAGGGCCCAGCTAAGAATAAAGGTTGCGGCAAGGAAGTTTGCAGACTGATAAAAAGGTTGCTACAGAACAGCTTGTCGCTGATTCATTTGCCTTAATCTTCAGAACTCCTGTCCTTGTCAAAAACCATTCCTAAAAATAAGGTAATCATAAAATTACCACTTTATGCAACTTAGTTCATACCATCACACTCTAAAAGTAATTTTTGCCAGTTGTAAGGTCATGTATGCAATGGCATTCAACTCGGTCGAAACTGAACATTATTTGGCTCATTTTAAGTCTACCAATCATAACAAGGTTGTCCATTTAAAAAGAGAATGCATGGCCTTTGCTAACAAGGTTGATTAGCTCTTCTAATGTTTACTCTAAATAGGGTGAGCAGTCTCCAATCAAAATCTTTGTCACTATTGACAGCAGTTGAAGTCTCCTATCATAAGAAAATTGTAACAGACTCCAAAGGTGAATTAGTCTGGCAGTGTGAAGGACCAGTGAACTAATTCAAAGTTAACTTCAAATAAGCTAATTACATGTAGTAAATTCAGCTGAAATCAAAGAAAAACTAACCTATTTTTAAATATTCCTATAAATGGTGATCTGAAGAGCATACTTATGTAGTAGAATACACTGTACATGGCTTGCTCATCCCAATGCCTATTTGGGCACAATGTACAATGTATATTTTTATCATCAACCAGGTTGTGGCAGGATTGCTGCTGAATGTATCTGGACATGTAGTCTAATGCAAATACACAGATGCGGATCCTTGACAGCCTCCCACTGGCTGTTCTGGTACATGTAATGAACATCTAAAAAAAGAAGTCGCTGCAAATCTGCCACAACCTCCAACTGGCTTGTCTTGCTACAAGGTTGTGGCAGCAATCTGCTGCAGGCCTTTTCCTATGGGTAATACATTCCATATGACTTAATCCAGGGAAAACCAAACAAACATTTTGAAAGCAGATGTATCTTCTGCACAGATGCAGTTTAATTCACTTTCCCAACATGTCTGCAAGTCAAAGTTAACAGCCCTACAGATGAAATATGTGAGCAATTTCTTACACACAACCATTCGACAAATGACGCTGCAAAAAGTGATGCCAAGTTAAAAGAATTCAAGCCCTACTGGTCTTATGACAACAAATGGCACAAACAAAAAACAAATAATACTATACATCATAGGCCACAACATAAGCATACATAAATAAAAATACTCAAAATCATTACCCAACTTGAAATAAGACTATGATCTGTTCCTTTTCTTTGTTTTTGTTTTCTACAGCACTGCTCAGAGATTGACAAAAAGGGTGCACATTGGAACAAAAGTAGTGTTTGTCCTCGACTAAGTCTGGCATGTTAAGAGGGTTCGGCCTGACACAGGTTGTGCTGTCAAACTTGAAGCAATTCGGAAGGAGCTGTGGAGGGCGAAAGGACAGAAAAGACAGGCAGGAGAGCACATAAACAGGGAGATACGTTGTAAAAGAATGAACAGTATATTTTACATTTTGCCAAATCTTAATGTTTGTGGATAGAAATCTATACAACCTAGGTAACTGGCATGCAAAATATAACACTTTTAAGCTACATCTTTACACAGAGTAAAGATGAACTGCTTTTCAAAGATAAGCACATGAAGAGCAAAGCAGGTGGTATAAATGAAGGTACTTTTTAACAAAGAAATTTGAAACACACTGAAGGGCCTGCTATATGCTGCATATATCACTATGTGCAGAGAATTCACAATCAGTCAAATGCTGCTACCAAACTACCCTGGCTATACTTTGTTGTTACCTTTTTATTCCCCCAGTAAACCTCTGTTGCAATTGAGCATGGAGCTACAGTCCAATTATTAGACACGGATCACAAAATATCAAATAAAATGCTTCTTGATGTCCAATGAATGGAGATTGATACATATATACTGGTACCATGATACGAAATTTGAGCTCTTGTAAAGAGACATTGAGACAAGACCAGCAGAAAGGATTGTGAAATATTGAGGGTAATTACTTATTCAACCATGCAAGAAGTCATAATTATCAGGGGCATATTTCATAAAGAGGTTTGCAATTACTACAAGTTGTAGTAATTGTTGTGGTTTCTACTGTAACAGCCAAGAGCGAGCCAATCAGCCATCAAATATTCAAGTTATTACTGCTAGCTACAAGGTATAGAAGTCTCATTAAAAAAAAATTTTAAGAAAAGCAAAGAAGGTACATTGTTCGCTAAAATCAAATCCTTAAACAGGTGGTTGTATGTAGTCACACATTTTATCAAATGTGTTCAAGTACATCTGTATTTTTCAACCCCACAATATTTTTAGGAGTCAGTTCAATGAAAGGACAGCAATTACTGGATGACATATACAGTACACGATCCCGTTATAACGAACACGGTTATAACGAAATTCCGGTTACAACAAAGTAAAAATTCAGGCCGCATCATTATCCATTCTATGTATTTTTATTGTTTATTTGTTCGGTTATAACGAAATTTCTATATAACGAAAGAAATCTGCTGGTCCCGAGGACTTCGTTATAATGGGAGTCCACTGTATGCACAAACACATCAGTCCAAATGGTGGCTGAATAGATAGCTACAGTGTTCAAGAACCAGACACTTCTTTTGTGTATGTGTACTAAAAAAAAGGAGAGCTTATGCCCATGAGATTTGGGTTACAACCAATCAGATACGATGAATGTTTTCAAACAAGACCGCAGACAAAGGAAGCTCAAAACACTTTACCACTGACTTCAAAAAATATGTCACATCTTGTTTTTGTCACTGAGCATATGATTGATTCCTACAGTACAGAAGTAATTTGAAATATGACAACACTTAGTTAACAGCAGTACATTAGTCTAGGAGACAGTTGCACGCATGGTCTTCAAATCTTGCACATTGTCACAATTTGACAAACAATCATATTCAATAGTACCACTAAACTTTACATGGGTAATGTTACAGTGGCCTAAAATTGAAATTCCAGCACTACCAAGTCCTGATTAAAAATAATGTAGGGTGATGACAAATTGAAAAAAAAAGTTGCAACATAACACATCAACACAAAATGACATTCATCACTACGTCACATTTCAGTTTGCAGAAAATACAAATGAGTGCTACATGTACACCATGTAGATCGAAGTAACAAAATCATGATAGTTATACTGACTATTTCACATAAAAGGTTACAATTATACATTTTGCGCATAAAGCTATGCACTGAATTTCTATTTCTATACTTTAAAAATTCTACCAGACATTTATACATTTCCATTTCTTATAAATCTATCAACAAGAGTCACAAGTCTGTACATGAAAAAGTCTATACATGAAAAATCAAGGCATATATGAAATTCACTCTGGTACTGTACACTGTTGTACAGGAAGTTATTTACAACTTATTTCTCAAAAAAAAAGAAACATTTGCACAACAAATATACACAGGTGTATACTTGCATGTCAGCCTTCTTTAGGATCCCTAACAAATAGACTCATTGCGGCAAAGTATGTACATTTTCCTCTTTCCCAGTTGGTTATGCTTGGTGAAAGAGCAAGATACATGTATATAATCTACAAACATACATAGTTTTGCTGCTGACAATGCCAAGAGATGACCAAATAAGAAAAAAACAAACAACCCATTAAATTGCATCAAAGAGCTTCATGTTTGGTAATTAAATCTGTAGTTCTTTGCCTATTCCTAAAAATATATACAGTGTATACAGCTTTTTAATGTTTTGATTCACTGTATTCTGAGCACATTTTCTTTGGTGTACAAAAAAAAGAAAAGAGAAAAAAAAAGAGCCAAAATATGCTAATGTGAATCTGTATGCTAGTTTAATGCTTCACACGCTTGACACAATTTATGTGACACTTCAATAAATATATTTGCAGGCAATGAGCATGTCCATGCTAACTTTGAAGATTGCATTTATCATTGGCAAAGTACTTCGGGATACCAAAACCAAAGCAGGGTCACTACAAATAATTCAACTCTTATTATGATCTAGAATACCTGGTCATTTTGTATGCAATCCCCCCGTTAACAAGCAAAGAGAACCACAATGTCATTTAAAAAAAAAAAAGAAAAAAAAAAAAAAAATCATTTTTTTTTTCAGTATTTAGCTCATGTGTAAACATCTTCACACAAGATCAGAAGCATCATGAGGAACATAAATACAAGATATCAAATAACAGTTTATTCAGTTCTGTTCAGTATATTAAAACTGAACTGATCTGAATAAATTGTTGTGAATATCTTTCATTCACCGTCATCTTCATTGTGGCAATCATTGGTAGTATGAGCTTTTTGACATCATTTTGATTTAAAACTGGTACATGTGTATCTGAGGAATTAAAAAGAAAAGAAAAGAAAGAAATGTAAGTGGACACCATGGGGATGTGTGAGAAGATTACTACCTTGCTAGAACTTGGTGGATGTGGGTCAAACTCTCTGAAAGTACATGAATTTTCACAGAGCACTTTCATTACTCTAGCATATCTACATGGCAGTTTAATCATAACTCCATGGAATGAAGGTTAATGCCCCCTGCATACACATTTTAAGTGAAGGTGAGAGAACAAGGCTTCCCTGGATTTAAAGGACAGAATCATTCATTGCAACCGAAGGCTATAGGGTATGTCCATGCAAGATGGTCATGGGCCAGCCATGCACTCAGCAAGACTCTTCCCCACTCTTCTTTCCATAGAACCCCTCTCTATGTGGCAGATTCCAAGAATGTCACTGAAATTGCTGAATGCTGCATTTTCTGGCAAGATCACAGAGTCATCTTAGACAAAGTGTAGAGAAATTCCAAACACACACAACCACTGGTGTCTTACAGACAACCATTATTTTCTACAGATGATATTGGCAGCTATCCTTTTCACAGAATTATTTAATACATAGGAAGCACCTGAAGAAAATGCCACTCAATATTTTCATGCTTTGGATCAATTCAAAACAGTCATCAAGTATTTGTCAGAATTGCTCAATTCACTAGACAAATATATGAAGATGCAATATCATTTCCCTCTTTAGAGTCACATTAATGCAGTCACAATATTTAGAGAAAGAAGGGAGACTCAAAATGAAACTTGCCATTTTGGCAAGTGCTAGACTACATTCCAAACCTGTAAAATGCCTATCCATTATTGTTAATCTATATATACATATTTTTGTTTGTTTGTTGTTGTTTCTGTTTTGTTTGTTCTTATTTTTATTATCATTATTATTATTATTTTTTTTTTTTTGGGGGGGGGATGAGGGTACAGTATTAAATGAAATTACTTAAGATATCAATTGGTGTCTTGTTCCAATCATTCAAATCCTAATCGGACTTCAATCAGGCTGAGAGTGCTTGATAATACCCTATGTACAGCCATGCTCAGTTTCCACAGTAAAGCATGCATAAATTTCACATCTGTTTGAGTTTAGTATGCTAAAGTTCTGCTCTTGGTCCATCAAGAAAGGTCATATGCACCATGATACAACCCTCTTATATCACTGGAATGATCAATTATAATCAAAGGAAGTTAATCTTCCAAATCATTCATGCTGCTCTGAAAAGCAACATGCCGGCTGTAGCTGGACAACACTTTTTATATCATGCTTGGATAATGACTTGGGACAGGCATTTGGAGAATGAAATACGCAAACAATAATACAGCTCTTGTTGTCGTTTTGCAAAATTGCGCATGAGTCTTGTAATGTAATACACCCAAAGCCACACAAATTAAAATGGTTCTCTTCAGAGAGTTACATTGTGATTTGTGAAAGGGGGGTTAATCAATGCTGAGTAATAATTTAGTAAACATGGTCTTAGGAAAATTCATGAAAAAAAAATTAAATAACAAAGGAGGAATAAATCTTTACAAATCACTTTTAAGAAGTTGGTTACACTGATGACTTGCCTTTAATATACAGGTACAGATGCACACTGAATGAAAAAAAAAAGATAATTTCCATTGGCAAGAAATACAAACATGGCATACAGTTTATTTGCACTTATACCATTTAAATCTTTCCATTCTGAAAGATATATGGAGAAAAATATATCTACACATGTATAAAAACTTTTAATTACTGCTATATACATCACAATATACAGTCACACTATTTACATATCTTACACTATATAAACATACTTTCATGAGTGTTACCTCATGAGAAATTGAATACTCATACATGCTTGATTGAGATATTCATCCATTTAGCACCGTCCAATCATTTGACAATTGTAAATAATGTATGATAAAAAAACTATCCACACTTGGCTTGGCTTGTGCCTTACATATAAAGCCAAACCTATTCTGGAGTTCATATTACCTTATATTGAAGCATTACTGCAGGTTAACAAGAACAAATAGGGAGTGAACATGTCAGTGATCACATGCAATGAACCCCAACTAGGCCAGGCTATCTAAGGATGATGATAGAGCTGTGGGGGCTCTCCAGATCTCAGCTACTGACTGCATGATCGCGACGGAAATTGACACACATATTGCCCGAGATGTTATCTACAGTACGGTGGGTTAATTTATTTTTTTAAATATGATATATGCTACCATATGCATAATGTACGCATGAAATCAGACTTTTCACTATAAATCACTAAATAAAAATCCAAAAAGGCATATTTTTGCTGTACATATTATTTCTGGTGTTCTTAGCAATGGAAGCAAAAAAAAATTGTGCCATCAAAAATAATGTCTGAAGCATTTTATTGGTTTTTTTATTTCTTTGTTTTTCAACTTGGTTGTTATTCGTTCAATGAAGCTCATTGGCAGCACTGTTACAAGCATTAAAAATATGCTGTTAATTGATTTTAATCAATAAAAGCAAAAATAATTATGATTGTCTGAAATTTGACTAAAAGTGAAGTTTGCATTAACCCTGAAAAGGCCGGGGAGGGGTTGAATCAACCCCCCCCCCGACATTTTTCGTGACTACTCCGCCGTGCGAAATTTTTTGACCGCACTGTTCACTGACTTTTTACTTTCAAGTCTCGCGCACCTTTTGACACCATTTTCGCGAAAATCGTGCATACTGTTACGATGCTGCATGACCTTTTCTACATGCCTGTCAGACCGAAAATCGCTCAAAAACGTGATTTTGTGTACAAAGTCTATGCAAATGGAGTTTTCTCTTCTTATTCATAAAGATATGATTATTTTCACTTTCATTGGCTGAAACTAATTGATTTTATAATAATTATGCTTGAAATAGGTTCTGTCATAAGTTTTGCGAAAAAAACTGATAAAACAAAAGGTCGAAAAAACAAAGAAATACATAAGAAATTCATAAAACAATAAAATATATAAGAAATTGATTTTGATACCAGATTTTTTTTCAAGTACATTGTTAGGAAGGCTACAAAGAATGTTATCACCGAAAATTAGGATTCTAGGAGCTTTAATTTCTGACTTAGAGCAAAAAGTAAAATTTTATGCATATATTAGCATAATTAATCATTGTGACGAAAATTTCAATTTCTCTTTGTATGGTTTGGTAGATTACGCCACAGGTAATGTATGTGCTAATTTTTATGGCGATTGCGCGAGCGACAGCCGAGATCTCAAGGGGGGGTTGAATCAACCCCTCCCCGGCCACAGAACACCCAAAAAAGCCCGGCCTGGTTAGGGTTAAAACTATTCATGAATTCACGTTTTTGAGCAATTTTTTATCTGACATGCATGTACACATTTATGAACAACTTCGAAACTGTGCACCGGGCGTCGCAAATTTGGTCTCAAAAGATGCGGAGACTCAAAAGAAAAAGGTCATGAAACATCAAGGCGATTGCTTTTTGTGAAGGCAACATATCGCATGTAATGCTGAGAGGGAGCCTCCCAGGTTCCCCTCCCCTGGCCTACTTCACATTAAGAAACTATAAATAAATCTCCTTAAGTAGTTACAAGTTATAAACAAAAGAACTGTAATTTCCCCCTCCCCTTCCAACAATGCATGATTCATGGAACAAACCTTCTCTATTTTCATCAGGTAATTGTACCCGTATGCACATGATAGCCCACCACAAATCATCTAGCATCATGATTCAATTCACTCCTCATACAATAACCCAACTATGCTGTAAACTTGATAAGAAATATGGAGGATTGCATGTAGCAATAGTTCCTAGAAACCATTTAGGGTAAGGTATCTACGAAGGGGGAAATATGTTGAATTCAAAAGCAAACTCTGAAAGATGAAGTCAGGAAACATGGCCTCACATCCATGCAACCATCAACCTTCAGAAATCTCCTTGTCTGCAAAGGTAACTCCATCATTACAGTTATTGCAGAGAATTAAGTCTTAAGCATACTAATTCATCTCTATCTAATTTTTTTTAATTTTTTTTCCTTAAAAAAAAAAAAAAGGATATACATATGAATTGATCATTGCATTACCACTCAATATGAAGTCTCCTGATTTGTTTCTACATCCCATCAAATAATGAATAAATATAAATACAAATAATGCCTCCGGCACCACTTCGTGGCGGAGGCATAATAAAAAAAGTAGAAGACACTTTGTTGACCCAAATATGTATCATCTTCCATTCCTCTTATGTTAACATTTCAATTTAATGAAAAAAAAAAACTTATTCAACATGAGCTAATAAGTACCAAATCAAAATAAAATAATCTATACAGATTTACATTACAAGAAAATTTTATTGAAAAATATGAGGCAAGACTTGTATTTTTTTTTTGCAAAATACTTGCAAAAATTGATGGAAGATTGCTAAGACTTGAATTCCAACTAGAAATATCAATGAAGGTGAAGATGATTTGATCAAGCCCCAAGGGGGCCACCCTTGGATCTGCCAGGAACAAACTTGAGACAACAGTCACCACATACTTACTCAAAGAACTAAGCTTCTAGTTCTTGAGAAGATCCTTAAATGATTCATTGTTGGGGGGGTGGTATTATGCCAATTTGAACAGATTAAAGTTCTATACCCTTGGGATGCTTCTTGCCAAGTTTGGTGAAAATCTGTTTTGATTTTGAAGAGGAAGCTGAAAATGTAAAAAGTTTACCTACAATGTACGACTGACATTGGACGATGATCGATCATAACAGCTAATAAGCCTAAGGCTCAGGTGAGCTAAAAATGCAGTTGTCTTGCACGACTACATAATACAGTGATCGTATGTGTCAAATTCCAATCAAAACCCTCAAAAACTGAGAGTAGCTGGCCCCACAATATCTTTTTTATGATTTTTATAAATATGCTGAGGCCATAGAAACACATTTTTTGACAATCACTATAGGTGTCTTACACAACTACACACTTCATTGATCATATGCATTCTGGTATGATATTCATGAAATTCTGGTTATCATGGTGGCAACACATTACTCTATAATGACCAAAAAAGGTGTCTTGCTCATGTGCAAATGTACTGGTATTAGTGGTCACATGTACAAATTTTAGGCTAACTGCTCAAAAACTGTGGGAGCAATTTGATCAACAATATTTTGAAACAGACAGAACAACAATCTGACTGGCCATCTAAGCTCACAGTAACTCCTACACACTATGAGTGGGCAAGGGGTAGAATTAAGGGAAGAGGGTACCGCTTGTGGCATATTTATAAGCTCATTTTGAATCTTTCCTTGATCTCAGAACTCTGCCACCTACAACAGTAGACTTCTGGGTCACCAACTGATTACAGCTCAAGGTACTGTCAAGTCTTTTGACTGCTTTCAGCTTCATGGCCCCCTTGGCAAGTGCCTTGGCCCCTCTCCTTACCGGACTCGTCACAACTGGCTGAGAGTCCTCATCATCGTCCTTCCACTCATAGACATCGATACCTTCATCAACTTTCTCTGGACTGGCCAAGGCTGCTTTGCTGATTGGGGTCCACTTACTGCCACTCTTGCTCTCAAATTTGACAGGGCTGTTAAGGACAGGTTTGGCCTCTAGAGGCCGAATAGCCTCTGTCCAGTTGCCTGTTGTGTTGCCTGTGGTGTAGTCAGCTAGCGTCTTAGTGGGAGTGGCTTTACTCTTGGTATCCACAAACCAGTTGATGACACCGAGATTACTCGTCTTGCTGCTGTCACTACTTTTCAAGGGACTGTCTGCAGATTTGGGTAATGTGTCACTGGCATCTGGACTGTAATTGAGCTTTGTTGGACTGAAGGGTTTCTCTCTCCTGAAAGGGCTTGTGTGCATGATGACGGATCCCCCATTGCCTTCACTGCTGCCACCGCTCTGACTGGAGGGCACCTTCTTCTCGGAGCTCATGTGCAAGTCTGCATTGACTGGCTTCACATGGTGAAACCAGCTCTTGCTGGCATTGTCCATGTCTTGCTTCACAGAGTGAATGATGCTTGAGTGTGTGGCCAACTGCTCCACTGCCCCAAGGGGAGAGTTTCTTTTGTGCTCTCTGTCACTAGAAGGTGGTGTGTAGTGTGACACCTCTCTGGCAGGCATGGAGGGATTGTAAGATGATGATGATGATGATGGTGATGACGATGATGATGATGATGATAGTGAGTACGAACTTTCACCATGGTTTCTACTGTGTTCGGTCCTACCATACAGTGAGGAGGAGGTGCTATACTCTTCTCTGCTATAAGACGGAGACCTCTCTGTCCTGCCACTCCCATTGTATTCCCGGTCAGACCTGGAGCGTTTCCTGGACGGTGACATCTCCCCATCTTCTGACATCCTCTTTTTCCTTGGTGTTGTGGGTGCTGACCCGGGTCTGGCTGCTTCAAGGACTGCTTGGATTCCTTCCTCAGATGGTGGCCACACCCTATTCCCTTCATCGTTCTGAAGGAAGAACATCAATGTACCATGTGCTGCTCGAATGTTCACTGCAGATCTGGATTATGGAATGCAAAGAAAAAAGAAAATGCCATGGAACAGATAATTGTAGCCTTATACCTACGCATGCAGGACCAATGTGCATAATGTCTTCTGCTGTCAAATGTCATATCTAATATATAAAATAGGAACTGTTGTGGCTCTGTGCATAAGAACACAGGGTGTCGATCACAGTGTCTTCGGTTCGAGTCCCATGGCTGCAGCAGTTGTGCCCCTAGGCCAGGCGCTCCATCCTCCGTGCATAGTCCTTGGGAGGAGCATTAATCAAGCTCTTGGTCCTGTGGTTGTCTGCTGACAAGCATCCATTGGTTCCTTAGCAGCCACATAAAACAAATGAACCTAAAAATATGACTTAAGGTGACTAAAACACTTCTGTACTGCCAAGAATTATAAACTGTCAATGTGCTGTTACCATGACGACATAATTTCCTCTACTCCTGAAAGATACATCAGCACAGCTTTACATTGCTAATAATATCTGTAATAACGATGATAATAACAATAATAAGAATAAGAATAAGAATAAGAATAAGAATAAGAATAAGAATATGAATAAGAATAAGAATAAGAATAAGAATAAGACGACGATGACGACGACGACGACTTGTATTGCACCAAATCCTCTCTGTAGAGTGCTCAAGGTGCATACATACTATTATTACCCCGGTCACTGGATAGGCCAACATTATTTCCAACCAGCATTGACAGTGCTCACTCTCCACTCCCTGGAAAGCATTCCAACCAGTTGCCATCTTAGGCATGTACATGCTGATCAACTATTATTATCATCCTACTGGGTACCCATTCATACTACTAGGTAGAGAGTAGCAATGTGGACATAGTGCCTTGCAGAAGGGCAAGTGTGTCGTGCTTTGTTGGGCTTGGGCTCATAAACCTAAACCACGCTCATGTGATTTAGCAATATGCACTCTTATCCACTCGGCCAGGACACTTCCACAAATCACCACAGCTTTTTATTGATTTGGGGCCATAATATCTTGCTAACATGGCAATGCACTTTTGGCTACTTATGAAAAGTGGAGCAGATACATCTCCTGCAAGGGTTTTTCCTGATTTGGGGGCCATAATGTGCTGTTACCTTGGTTACCTTGGTGACATGCTTTCCTTACTCTTAAAACTTTGTCCTGCACAAGTGTGCATCAAGTTATAAAGTGCGCCAAGTTTTGTGCCGTTGTCGGGGCAAAGAACTTTCTGCTACTCTTGCAAAGTGTGTCTTGCACAACTTTACACTGAGCTTAACATGTGTGCCAAAATGTTTTTGAATTGCTCAAACATTGAAGATATTTCAATCCATAACATTTGCAACAGACCAACCAACCGCCTGACCACCTGCAAGTCCAAAAGCTGATTCCGATATACATGTACCCCCTTCAAACTTTGTTAGGCAGGGGTAATATGAATTCAATTCAATCAATACATGTTCAAACAGTAAGAATATAATAGTAAACCTCACAGAAAATCCATTTGCAAGTTTATTCATCCTCACGCAAGTTCACAAAAAACTGATATGCCACACCACATGGAACATGCACTACTACAATTTAGGTCCCTTTCTGCAAAGACATGTATTGCCATGGCATGCATAACGAGAAGTATCACTCACTCAGGCATGCTGTGCTGGCCTCCACTGCGGTAGTCATGTTCATACGCTGGGATCACCTCTTGTCTCCTCTTGAATCTGTGGTAGTGTAATAAAGAATACAGTCTTACTGCAAACATCATTCCTTCTCTCTTATCCCCACAAACAAATATTCCTCGTAAACATCACATGACTAAGTCTGCGACCGGACATTTTGAAAAAAACAAAGAAAAGAAAGGAATTTTGAAATAATATGAATTTGAATAAAATTCATCAAGGCACATGGCCAGTACTGCACATGCAAATGTGATATTTTGGCAGCAGCAGAATACTGCTGCATGCAAAGTATCCTCCAGTACATGTGCACATACCAGAGGATACAACAATAACATATACAAAGACAAAGTATCAGATGCAAAACAAATGTTATTACTAAGTACCAAACAGCATTATTACCACTTACTTCTTTACAGAGCTTGTCTAGTGGATTATTAGCCTGGCAAAACTGAAGATTATCTGGCATATCTGAAGGTAACCCAGGTTGGCTTTGACGGAAAACATCTATCCTGTCTTGTCTGATGTCCCTACTTCATTCTCTCTCTGTCTGTCTCTGTCTCTCTGTCTCTTGTCTTTCTCTCTCCATGCCGGATCTCTTTTCACATATTTTCAAGGACCTCAGATTGGTGAGAATTTCAGTGCAAGAATGCATTCAATACTGACCAATGTTCCCGAATTACCATAAAATAGTGAGACAGCAAGGCTGTTCACAGGACAGTGGAGCAGTGACGAGACTTACTTGCTGCTCTCCATCATCTTGAGAGCATTGATGGGTGGATCTCTCCAGTCTGGTATGAAGACGATGAAAGAAAGAGGATCCGTTGTTCTCTCCAGCAGTTTCTATAGGGAGCACAGAGAACAAGCATGTGTCATGAACACAACACAGTATGAGCCCTTGCAGACAGAATAAATACTGAGAAGGCAACGTGAAAGAATGGCACTGAACTATCATATCTTCTAATCAGCACTCTGGATTCCAATTTGATGTCATGACTCTGCACTTTTATGGCAGGAGGTTTTATATTTCTAAACTTATATAGCAAAATATATGTAATACTGAAAATAGCAACATGTCAACCAGGTTGAAAGAGCCATCTTATGTGATGTATTAAATATCCCCGCAAGTCTATGGACAGTACATTGCAACAGTTCTTGGAAGTATTTTGTCTATTTCGCAGCCAGAGATTGCGTAGTTCACTGCTGTAACAAAATAGAAAACAAAATCAGTGAAAATGTGCATTCACGTAATGCAATTTAAACTCAAAGATATATGATATCCACGCACTGTGTTCACAAACAGCAAACAATATATCTGTACACACAAATGATCTTCCACAGCAAATGTGACAATGGACCATATTTACATGACCCACAGTTACTTCTTTACAGATTTTTGAACAATTGTTTTTGCTTCCCTGTCAGATTTTCTAGTTGCATGGACTTGAACATCAAAGATCTTTGCTACAGAAAGAGGCAATGTGACACTTTGGCGAAGCTTCTCTGTTCACAACATGGTCTTCAGTTTTTTCATGAGGACATACCTCGAAGTGAGTCACAGTTGCTTCCATCAGCTCCTCACCGAATGGTGGGTTGGCCTCGAACGAGCCACTGAAGGGAAAGAAGTCCAGGATGGGCCTGTACATATCCAAAACAAATCATAGAATTAATAGGTATTCTGAGATTTGAAATGACAAGGGGAAACACTTTGAGACATTCATAATTATTCACACAAAGATGAGAAAACAAGACATGCACACATGACAATGGCATGCACAAAATAATATCAATTTGAAGGGATTACATGTAGTTGTTTTGATATCTAAACTTGTTGGACTCTTAAACACATTCTAGCTTTGAACTAAAGGATATTCTCCACATCTAAAACCAGGAATACACACTTCTAGACAAAAGAAAAGAAGGAAACAGCACATCAAAAGATAGTGTAGTGTTGAAGCTGTCCTGTACTGTGTGAGTTAAGCAATACATTTTATGTCACTACACAGGAAGTTTAAACTTAAGTTTACTTAACAAGTCTTCAATACTGAAAATTAATGGCTGGTAAGTACAAAGAAAGAAAATAATTTGGATTACCCTCTGGAGCCAAAGAAGCTATCTGTATCGGCAAATGCTGAGCAGTACTGCTTGAAGTAACAGTTCAGGGGTGAGGCAAAGCACTCAAAGGTGACTCCAAAGTGGTCATGGAGGGCCTTGAAGACACCGGTAGTCAGAGCTCCCTGGAGGCCAAAGCCCTCCTGGTCTGCTATACCAAACAGGGTCTGGAAGGTGGGGCATACATAAGACAGTCATGATTGGATGCTCTCTTTATCACTTTTTTTTTTCTTTTTCCCCTGTCTTCCTCTACTCATATTACTGCAACCTGATGACATTATCATCTCGACTAGATTCAATGCCATATGCAATAGAATTCTGGCATTCATTGGCTGGTATCTTTTAGAGTAGAATACTTGCAAGCACAAGTGGTCTCTTGTTTATCTCATATCACTGCTTCTGAAGTTAACTACAGATATCAATGAAGGTAATTAATACCTCTGCCAAACATACAGATTCTCTTGAAAAATATGTCTTGCACACCTTTAAATCACAATCGCATGTGCCAAATTTCTTTTGAATCTTTGAAGGTTTCTGTGGCAGTAAAACATTGGGTGGTAGAAGGCTTCATGGTGCACCACATACATGTATTCTTTCTTGGGTATGTATGTCGCCCTGAAAAGGGCCTACCCATTCCCAACATTTGGCAAGCATGTTCTTGCCATTTTATAATTGTTTATAAAATGCAAAGAATTCCAATCTGCACAGCTTTTTCCTGACTTTTGGAATCAAAATATTTAAGTACAATTCCATGCCTGTTTAAAAACTGTGACGGAAAATCAAATATTACTTCAAGATTCTGTTCCTTCAGATCAAATATAGGAAGATATTAACCCGTTGAGGACGAGTCCAGAGTATACTCGGGCAAGCGTCTATGGGAAATGCATGTTGTAGCAATAATCAAACCATCCTCAACAGGTTAAATAGCAAGGACCTCCCGCATCACCTCTTTTCAAAAATACAGACAAGAAAATACCTTCTTTTTTTATTTGGTCTACTAGCAGTCACTATGGGCCAAATTTTCAGTTAATTGCTCAAAAAATGGAGTAGTTCTACCCACAAGATTTTGCAACTAACAAACTGACTGACTGACTGACTGACAGATAACTCAGCCACCTGATCTCAGAGTGATTCCTATAATATACCTCCTTACACATTATGTGTGGACAGGGGTATAATTAGTCTAGGATCAATAGCCACTAGACACTGTGAATGATATGACACTGTAACAGACACATGACGATGGCATGATACACCGAGATGTAAAGAATAAAAAAGTTTTCACACATACCTGGTACCTCCGGAGCAAACACCAGACTCGTGGCAAGAAATTGTGTCTTGTTGGGTCATCACGGCAGTAAAACTGGTACAATGCATCCTGCACAGACAGAAGGAAATTGTACACTATCTTAGCCACTGCAAATTGAGAAACTTGACACTGCATACGTAACTCTTATCTTACACTCTATAAAAAATTGGACAATGCATGAAGGTTATGATGACTTTTATTTGTTGACATTTATCTTTTCTAACACTGAAATCTTGATACCATTTTAAAATTTAGAATCTAAAAACAGAACCATTGTATCTTTGATGGGTTCAGATAAGCTGCAGTCACGCTGGCAAAACTTGAAGATGATTAACTTTGCAAAAATTTTGCTGTCAGATATGCAAATTTATTAGATATGGTTTTTTAATTGTGTGGATGTGTACATATTGGATTGACCATTTAAAGACCTAATAAAATGGTTTAGACATTTTTTTCTCAATGACGTAACAATATTAAATTCTAAATTCTAAAGCCAGGCTGACACTTGCACAACTCTTGGCCACGATTTTGTTGTGGCAAGTCGTGACCAAAATTTTGAACATTTCAAAATTCTCATCCCGACATGGCACGCAGGTCACGACGGGTCTACGCACACTTCACGCCAGTTTACGACTAGTTTGCGCACTGGCACGACTCGAGTCGTGCCAATGCGTGCCACAGAATCGTGCAAGTGTCAGCCTGGCTTAAGTAATTCTATGGTTGTGCGGGGTTTTTTACTGTTCTGAATTTTGTTCTATATTTGTTAACATAATGGATGCAATTTCCTCGGTTTTGGAAAACTTTCCATACTTTTGCTGCATGCGGCGCACTATCGTTTCTAAATTGTGATGACGTCTAAGAACGGAGTCGTCGATATTGATTGTCGGACCAGCCTAGCCATAGCCAGCGAGCTGGCAAGGTTATGCTAGCGCGCGCAGCGCAGCGACAGCTGGCCGGCGGCTAGCGCTGGCGGGGGAGCGAGCTAGCGAGCGCATAGTAGGTGCCGTGCTGCACTATTGTCATTGGCCAAGCCTTTAGACAAAAGAATATTTAATGAATTGTATCCGATTTAATACTGCCAATAATACAGATTACAACTTTGGTACGCTTGGATATCCATTATTTTTGGCAAACTCGTGAAATGGGCCCCACCACTGCGTGTCTGGTACGGCGACTCGCCTGTTTAAATACTCGTGAATTCAGCCCCACCGTGTGGCGTTCATCGGTAGGTAAGCACGGCGGTGGTGCTGCCTTCCACAGTCAATATTCGTGAATGCGGCGAAAATGACTTGCAAATTTGTCCCTCGACTAATTTAACGGCCAATTTAACCATAAATACAACCCTACCTAACCCTAAACCCTAGGAGGACCTACCCTTGCTTGCTATAAACGCACGGGTACGGTGCACACGCACTGCGGTGGGGCCTATTTCACGATAGCCCCACCACCACTGCGTGTCTGTACTAATACTACGGCGACTCGCCTGCTTTATAGGCCAAGACCTACTCGTGAATTCAGCCCCACCGTGGCGTTCATCGGTAGATAAGCACGGCGTTGGGCTTCCTTCCACAGTATGATTTGTAGCATAAAACAAAAACTACTCGACCAAAATTGACGATCATTCTTGGTATCGTTTTTCTTATAGAAAATGGCGCATCTAAATTACTGATAACAAATATTGCAGAAACTGACCATGGGAAACTGGTTAGGCCTTTTTTTTTTTCTTTTTGCGCAACAACCCACCCTGTAACATATCCCCCTAGAGTGTAGCCTCTGTACTACTACCACAGATTCTGCTTTTACTAGTCTACTAGACCTAGTGGTAATACTACTACTACTAGTAGTAGTACTAGTAGACTACTACTACTAGTAGACTGCTACTAGATCTACTACTAGACTACTGGAGTACTAGTAGTTTAACTTGTTAGCGCCGGCCGACGGGCCAGGCCACGGCCAGGACGCTCCTGCTTGCTGCGGCCGGAGTAGCCGCTCACTTTGTGAGCGAGCTGGGTCTGTTCTTCTACTACTTACTAGACAAACAGTTACAACTTACAATGTCAATCATGTAGAATACAGTATATCCTTTCTAACGTTAAACTATATGGGGGCATACCAGACATACCACTCTGTATTTCCCAGGCGATCGTTTCCGTGACGTCTATTCTCGGACTCGGTGCCATGTTCATACGCTCTTGCACTGGCAGCGGGTGAGATGCAGCTGGTTCATATCGGTAAGGTGCAGCCCCACGATAACGTTCTGGTTCATCGGTAACCGCAGCAGCGACCCCATACGGACAAATACATATGTTACAGCGCCCCGCGACGGGGTTAGTTCATCGGTTGCCTCTCCCTCCCCATCTTCCCCTTCAACTTCATGTGCCTCCTCTTCTTCTCCGCTATCGTCAGAGCTGCAGTCTTCATCATCATCATCATAATCATCAATGTCGAAGTTTACCCATATAGGGGAAGACATTATGCTTGAGGTACCAGGTATTTGTGCAAGCTAACTTAGTGAAAATGTACGTGGTACTAATGCGTACATGTCGACAGTCAGTGGGTTGACCGGGAGCGCACATCCCGCGGGGCCAGGGCCTGGCCGGGCTAGCTAACGTGTACGCGCGCGTACCAAGCTGAGTAATCTAAGTGCTTGTGCTGAGCGGCGTCTGCTAACTGAGCACAACTCCGTGCTTATACGTCATCAATCGGTTCAGGGGTGTTGGTCACATGACTATCTTTTTCGCAAAAGCTGCAACGAGGTCCTCCAAAAATGTGATATTTGGGGGAGTTTCTAGAAGCGACAAAAACCGGAACGACAATGACAACATGTTTACATTGATAATCATGACATATATTTTACATTTCTTTTGCATATTAAAACATTTTGCAAGCATTTTATTAGGTCTTTAAGTGCATGTGTAACAGGCACTGAAAGTTGTCAAATCCTAGTGTCTCTACAAGTCCAAGGGTTTACTGACCAACTTCATTATATGCTGCGTGTTGATCTTCATCATCTCTCCCTTGTATCTGAGGCACGTCACTGTTCCCTCTTCATGCAAGTCAACTGTTGGGAGTCGAGGTGTAGGCACAGCCATTTGAATGTTATAGCAACGCATCTTGCGGTCGGAAGGAGGTCTTGTGAAGGGTGGTGGCTCTGCGAACCAAGATTAATAGGAATCTTTTGAAATTAGCTTTTCTTAGGTCACCCATAAAAAGAAAAATGATTGTAATATATTCAGTTAAGGAGTAAAAGGGCATTAACTATGTACAGCTCTTAATGAGTTTATGACCTTCTGCCCTTCAACTGATAAAATGTCTGAGAACATGACACATTTCTTGCCATCTGGACTTTTAAGACAATAGCTTTAAAGTGTGTGATATTGGCAAGAGGTAGAACAAACTTACATCAAAAACTGATAAGAGTCAGTCACTTTAAGCAAGGCTGGGTCACTCCCTTTGCCTCACTGTACCTTCTATTTGGTGCTCCTTCAGCAGTTCCCAGTGCTTCTGCTGCAGTTTGCGGCATGCCTCACAGGAAAAGTTGTACATCTTGGTGCAGATGTTCTCAATGGATGACCTTGCCGCCTCACACAGATGCGGTCCACACTGCTCTTTGAGGTGTGTCAACCGTTTCTGGGAGGGAAGGTAAAATGACCTAAGGGTGAGCAATGAATCTTCATGCCTTTAATTTGCTCACATGCCCACACTCAAATAACAACTGACTCACTTAAAATATCTTTTATATCAAACTCTTGAACCCTTGGGCACTGGGACATGATTCCTGAGTATTTAAACAAACATGGTCATGCTTGGATGTTCAATTCCTATCCTCCCCATCTTATACCGGCCACTCAATTCAACAGCTCAATCAAAACTACAGCTGGAAAAGACAGGGCTCAGTGCAATGAACGCTGCATATGTACAGATGTAGACAGGCGATTTGAAAAAATGGCTTTTTTCCACTTTTCCTCATCAGGCATCACAGTCACTCACCATGCACTCATCTATGCTGCAGGTGGGTTGTGTGCGCAGCCACTGGAACGTGTCCTCCGCATTCCACTTCACCAGCTTCCTGCTTTCTGAGGAGGCATTCCTGTTTTACATTAGAAAGAATCATCAGACCAGAAAATAATTGCAGCATGGACTGCTGTTCAGTGAAATGTAACAATCTATAAAACTTTCTACAACTCTGCTGTAAGTGTTCTGTAAATGCTGCATATTTCAGCGCTTGTTTGCTTTTATAAATTTCCAGAGTTGACCGATATTCGCAAAATTAACAACACAACTTACTGATATATTGCCTCCTGTAACACTACTAAATTTCTTATTCCATCACTGTGGTTCTCCAATGCAAATTCAGCCACTCCAGTTGTCTTAGAAGCCGAAATTTGCAAAATACGGTCAAACTTGTCTTAACGACCAACTGTCTATAGCGGCCATCTGTCTATAATAGCCCCTTTTTTTTTATCTCGCGTGGCTGCTATAGACAGGTTTAAATGTACTACATTCATGAAAAAGGAGGATATAGTAATATCTTGACAGTGGGCCTGCTTTTCCTGCAAAGATCTAGAATATCTGGCTTTTATCCTATCTTTAGGCATATTCTTTGACAGAGCTCCATCTCCCTGAAACTGAAAACAATTTCTGGGTTACTTCCTGAGGCATATTAAAAACAATGATTAGTCTGCAACATAACATTCATGGCATAAAAACAAAAAAACTAGAAATGTCGCTACGGCGACTGGTATGCCTCCGCCATAATGCATGATTCTCCTACAACCGTAATAGGTCTATAGTACATGTGGACAATGTGTGAAATACATTTTCACAAAATTGGCAAAATATCAAAATGACAAGTTAGTCACAAATGTGTTGATTGTTCACCTTCCTTGACCTAGGTTTAATTGGATGAATAGGAGAGCATGTATTTGGAGATTTAAGGACTTTAACTTGACTTTGACCCATTCATAAGTTAATGCATTGAGTAATATTCAAGGTATGGAGAAAAAGTGCAATTTCTGTATTGAAAAGTACATTGTTACCATTTTCATCTGGCCTTTGACCCTAAAATTCATAGGATAATCACTGTCAGGCAGAACATGCATAAATATGTAGAAAGTTTCAAGATAACTTGAGCCACTTCGGAGATAGGGAGGAAAAAGTTAGTTCAGCACTTTCCCTTGATCTTTGACCTTTTGACCTTTGTAGCAAAAAAAAAAAGAAAAAAAAAAGTTTCCAGAGAATCTCTATTAGGTTATACATGCATACACCAAGTGTTGACAAAAAAAAATAATCCTGCTGGCATTGCATAAATATGAGGGAAATAGTAAAATTTTGAAGTGTTGCCCTTGACCTCCGACCCCTGACCTTTGACCCATGAACCCTAAATTCTCTAGATAATCACTGCCAGTCAGTACATATATATATATATATATATATATATACTATGTTCCATGAAGATACCTTGAACAATTTCCAAGTTACGGAGAGAAAAGTGAAGTTTTAATATTTCTACTTGACCTTTTGACCTTTGACCTCATGACCCCAAACTTTCACTAGAGAATCTTTATTGGGTAATACATGTATACACTAAGTTTCAAGAAAATATCTTCAGGCATTGCATAGATATGGTGGAAATAGTGAAATTTCACGTATTTGACCTTGACCTTTTGACCTTTGACCTTAAGCATGTGCACCCAAAAGTTGATAGGCACAACTTCACCCCCTATTACACATACATGCCAAGTTTCATTAGGATACCTCAAAAGGTTTTTTAGTTACGCTGTCCACAAAATTCATTACGGACGGACGGAAGGACAGACAGAAGGATGGACAGACGGACAACCCGAAAACATAATGCCTCCAGCACCACTTCGTGGCGGAGGCATAAAAATAAATAGTAATAAAAGCTTCCCTTATTACACTAGCACATAACAATCAGTCATTCTGCAAAATAAAATTCTTTATTTTTCATGTATTTCTTCACATATTTACCTTGACTGTATCATGGACTTGGCAGCCTCAGCGTAACTGGAGAGAAGTTTTCTTGCTGCTGAATGGAGGTTTGGTCGGTAAAGCCTTAGTAAAAAGTAAATAGAAAAACAAACATTAGACCACTGAAAACATTTACTCATTTTGCATATCTTGCATACAAGTCATCATGGTTGCAAGGTGCTGTTCATGCATGCCTTGTCATCTTCTATTCTATTTCTAATTTCTTCTTTCTTTCTTTTTGAAGGCATTCCTGTATTCTGCTCCACAATTTTGTTATTCAATTACATGACTTAAATACTGTAAAAGTGGAAATTTTCGCGCATTTTGCGCAACCAGAAACTAGCGCGAAAATAAAAGCACGCGAATATTTTTGCTTGCCGTATGTTCCTGTGCGTGATGTCTTGATTCCGCGGAATTAAAAACACGCGAAAGTCTTCTAACCCGGCCGAGCGCAAAAAATTATTCGCGCGAAAATATCCACTTTTACAGTAGTGTTTATGACTGAACCTTTCACCTTTTGTATTCCTCGGACCTGACCCGGTAAAATATGAACCAAGCCAAGTGCATATGATTGAACACTTTCTAGTTTTTGATTACCCCATATCGGGCCACCTGCGGGATATTCCGTAGTTCGTCCGAATGCCCCAGAGGCCACATACGAAATATCCCACAGTGAATGAAATGACATATGAACGACGTCATTCCAAAGTTCTTTCACCTTCTAACCTTTGACAACATATCCCAGAATGTTTTGCTACACTGTGTGCAATAATTCAAGAAGATTTTGTGAGTCGAATGCCAACAATATCGTCAAAATCATAGAAAAAAATGTGTTTACATGGAATAACGGGATGTAACCACGAAGCGTCAGTTGGTGCTATCTACAGCTGTACAGATTGCTCGATTTGGGATTTTCTGCTGCAGTTTTTGTGGAGGTTTGGACACTTGCCGGGCGATGACATGACTGTGATAATAGTCCCACATGTACATCCACATGTATGTATGACAATTGTATAATTCAATTGAAACTGAAATGCTGTACGATCGTGATGAGTTTTGCTTCAACAAACTGATTATTCACACATTATACAATCGATTTCCTGTGCACTCGCAACAGCTTCATCATCGTCATCATAAACATAAACATAAACCTACAATTATTGTATCAATGGTCATGATATTCATATGTCCAAAAAGCTGACACTCTGATCATATCATTTCCGGTACTGGATGTGTAAAATTACAACATTTGCTATTTTTAATCCATTAATGAAAGCAAACACAGACTAGAAATGTCGCTATGTCGACTGATATGCCTCCGCCATAACGCATGATTCTCGCCATAGGTGTATAGTACAATGTCTTCACAATGTGTGATGACAGTTTCACATAACTGGCAAAATAATGAAATGACAGGTTTGTCAGAAATGTCTTGAATGTTCATTTTCCTTGAACTAGGTTTGCTATAATTGTCTAAGAGTGCAGGCACATGTATTTGGGGAATTGTGGATTTTTACTTGACTTTTGACCGACCCTTTCATAAGTTTATGCATTGAGTAATTTTCAAGGTATGAAGAAAAACTGTAATTACAGTACAAAATATAACTTTTTTTTTGCACTTCAGCCTGGCCTTTGACTCTTAACCTTTGACATTTTGGCAGGAAATTTCCCAGAGAATCTCCATTAGGTAATACATGTATACTAAGTTTTAAAAATAATCCTGCAAGCATTGCATATACTAGTATATGAGGGAAATAGTGAAATTTTGAGGAGTAAACCTTGACCCCTGACTACTGACCCATGACTCCTAATTTCCTACGATAATACCTGCCAGTCAGTACATGCGTATGTACCAAGTTCCATGAAGATACATTGAACCATTTCACCTGACCTTTGACCTTTTGACTTTTGACCTTGTGACATGAAACTCTCTCTGGAGAATCTTCAGGCAGTAGTACATGTCTACACTAAGTTTCAAGAAAATACCTTCGGGCATTGCGTAGATATGGGGGAAATAGCAACATTTTTAGCATTTGACCTTGACCTTTGACCTCTTTCCAATTTCACTACAAAACTGCTCAACTAATTGCCCCACCATACGTCATCCTTGGACCATGTTTGGTGAAAGTTGCTTCATCCAGGTTTGAGTTATCACGTAAACAGATAAATTTAGGATTTGACCTTGATCTTTGACCTTTGACCTCTGTCCAATTTCATGATTTGACCTTGACCATTGACCTTTGGCCTTTTAGCCGATTTCACCCAAAATCTAATCAAGTAATTGCCCCATCATACTTTATACTTGGACCAAGTCTGGTAAAATTCCAGTCAATATTACTCAAGTTATCGCGTAAACAAATGCGGACGGACATACGGACATACGGACGTACAGACGTACGGACGGACGGACAACCCAAAAACATAATGCCTCCGGTACCACTTGGTGGCGGAGGCATAAAAATGATTTCATAACTTTTGGATTACTGCACTTCACTTCTGCTGAGTACTATGACTGCACTGTGCATTGAATGGCAGCATATTATATACCATTTTAAAGGTAATTTTATTCTCTTTCAAATGACATATAACTAGTCTGTGTTTTGTTCATTGCTTGCTAAGAGCGATTGTTTGGAGAGTTGTCTGCCTGTCGGCGTGTGTGTGCAAACGGTGCTGGGCCACTGTGGTGTTTGTTTACACAAGTGCGTTGACCCAATATGGGTTAAGACTATTGTATGTACTGAATCCAAACTAAAAAGAGTACCAGTAATATTACAAAATAAACCAAGAGATCCACAGTTCTAGTGCTCACCTGAGCTCTGCATTTTGCCTTTATGGCACTCTATCTGAGGCAAACTATTTATTGGGCATTTTTAAAGATTCCTTAATTTGGTGGGGGGAAGGATGGTGCCCATTTGAGTAACTTAAGATCCTATCCCCCTAGGAATGCTACCTCCCGCGTTTGGTGAAAATCTGTCATGGGGTTTTGAAAAAAGAGATGAAAAAATGGAAGAAAAATAATGCATGATGAACAATGAGTAAATCGCAATAGCTCAGGGCGGTGAGTTGGCTCAGTCAGTAGCGCGTCTCCCTCACGATCACGCGGCCCTGGTTTGAACCCGAGTCTGGACTGAGTAAAGTTGTGTGTAAACATACCGTCCCCTCTAGCAAGAGGCAAAACACTCTGTCCCTCAGATAGGACATAAAATGGAGGTCCTGTGTATGAGAGAGTCACAGCTCATGCACGTAAAAGATCCCGCTTCATTCATTCATCGCAAAGAGCAGGGTGTCTAACCCGGTGAAGTGGTCCCACCCCACATCCAACTGGACCCCATGGAAGACCAGCTTAGTGTAGCTGAATATGGGCTATCCAGCCATCTTCACAGAAGGAAAATGAACAACAACAACACTTGATCCTTAAGCTCAGGTGAGCTGAAAAGTTACACAGCATTGAAAAACAAAGTGTTTTCCAAGGCGCTTATACCTTGTCGTCTCTGAATAATGGGGCACACAAGGCTTACACTGTGACACATAAAGAGTTAAAGATACTTAATTTGGGGGCTTCAGGGCCTCTCCAGAGAGACCCAGGGGAGGGGGCATGATGGTCCTTTACAGAAAATGAGATTCTATCACCATCCGGATAGGGATGTTGTTACCTGTCAAGTTGGGTGAAACTCTGTCATGAGGTTTTCAAGAAGTTGGAAATGTAAAGTAAAAATGTCGCTATGGCGACTGATGCCTCCGCCATCATGCATGATTCTCCCAATAGGTGTATGGTACAATGTCTTCACAAAGTGTGATGACAGTTTCACATAACTGGCAAAATACTAAAATTACAGGTTTGTCAGAAATATCTTGAATGTTCACTTTCCTTGAACTAGGTTTGCTATAATTGTCTAAGAGTGCAGGTACATGTATTTGGGGAATTGAGGATTTTTACTTGGCTTCTGACCGACCCTAGTATAAGTTTATGCATTGAGTAATTTTCAAGGTATGAAGAAAGAGTGTAATTATAGTGTAAAATAGATTTTTTTTTTGCATTAAAACCTGGCCTTTGACCCTTAACCTTTGACCTTTGACCTTCCAGCTGGAAATTTCCAGGAGAATCTCCATTAGGTAATACATGTACATATAAAGTTTTAGAAATAATAATGCAAGCATTGCATATACTAGTATATGAGTGAAATAGTAAAAGTTTGAGGAGTTGACCTTGACCTTTGACCCCCCTGACTATTGACCCATGACCCCTACATTCCCTATATTCCCTACATAATCCCTGCCAGTCAGTAAATGTGTATGTACCAAGTTCCATGAAGATACATTAAACCATTTGCGAGAAAAGTGATATTTTCATCTAACCTTTGACCTTATGACATGAAACTCTCTCTGGAGAATCTTTATGCAGTAGCACATGTCTACACTAAGTTTCAAGAAAATACCTTCGGGCACTGCATGGATATGGGGGAAATAGCAACATTTTCAGCATTTCACCTAGACCTTTTGACCTTTGACCTCTTGCAAATGTCACTAAAATCTACTCAACTAATTGCCCCATCATACATCATCCTTGGACCAAGTTTGGTGAAAGCTGCTTCATCCAGTTTTGAGTTATCACGTAAACAGATAAATTTTAGGATTTGACCTTGTTCTTTAACCTTTGACCTCTGTCCAATTTCACTCAAAAACTAATCAAGTAATTGTCCCATCATACATCATTCTCAGACAAAGTTTGGTGAAGTTTGCTTGATCCAGTCTTGAGTTACTGCGTAAACAGATAAAATTTCATGATTTGACCTTGACCTTCGGCCGATTTCACCCAAAATCTAATCAAGTAATTGCCCCATCAAACTTTATACTTGGACCAAGTTTGGTAAAATTCCAGTCAATATTACTCAAGTTATTTAGTAAACGAATGCGGACGGACATACGGACGGACAACCCGAAAACATAATGCCTCCGGCACCAATTCGTGGCAGAGGCATAAAAAGTTTACGCACAACAGACACTGGATGCTGTATGAATTATCATTAAAATGACTCGCTTGATCACCTGGCTCCGGTGAGTGAACAACGACTGTAATAACATCAAAGACCTTCAAATTACATATCTGTCATTGTTCAATATTAGAAAACACACACACAATTTGAGAGCAAAAAGCTCAAGTTTTCATAAAAATGGCACGTTTCTTTTAATATGAATATCATCGGGTTTTGATGAGGGTAACCTAACTGATAAAGGGCAAATAATAGAATACAATTTTGCTCACCTGATGGGAATGTCACTCATGATTTCTCTCATCATGGAAGGTGAAACAGCATGTTCACACTGGCTGGGAAGCATGGGATCTTTGCCTTTGTCTACTACCATTCTCTCCAGTAACCAGCGATTGAAGGACTCGTTTGGGGCACTGATGTCTGTGGGTAAGCAACAAAATGGAGATGGAATAGGCGAAATGCGAGTCTTGCCAAACACAAAGATTTTTTATATAATGTTGCACAATCAAATATTGACCTTATTATGTCAATAATCACTCATGCTTTTCATTGCCTTTTCAGAATTTTAGGTGATATGTCAATGGAAAACAACGCATTATAAACAAACTGGAAATGTCGCTATGATGACTGGTATATCCCCACCATATTGCATGTTCTCCCAAATGGAGTAGCGTTATGTCTTGACATGTGAGACGGCAGTTTCACATAATTGGTAAAATTGAACTAACATGTCTGTCACAAATGTGTTGGGTGTTTTATCCTTTCCTTGAACTAGGTTTCATTTGGATGAATGGCTAAATTGTTGCAGAGAGAAAATATTCAGAAATTTGAGCATTTTCACTTGACCTTTCACCTTTGCTCTTTGACCCCTTGATCCACAATTTTCAAACAATCACTAATTGGTAACATACATTTTCATGGCAATACCTTCAGCCTTTTTTAAAATGGGGGTAAAAATTGTGGCATTTCAACATTTTCACTTGACTTTTGACCCCATGGCTGAAATCTTTCAGTACAAAATTATTGTGCAGTAATGCATGTACATACCTAGTTTGAGTAAGGTTAGGCATTGAGTAATCTCCAATGTACAGGAAAAAAGTGTATTTTCATCATTGAATAGTAGAATTTTTGCAATTTAACCTGACCTTTGACCCATGACCCAAAATTTCCCAAGAAAATTATCATCCGGCAGCACACGCATATGTACTAAGTTTCAAGAAGAAACCTTGAGCTAAATCTGAGATATGGAGGAAAAAAAGTGAAAGTTTAGTATTTTCACTTGACCTTTTGACCACATAGCCCAAAACTATCTCTACAAAATCTTTATCTGGCAATACATGTATACATAAAGTTTCAAGAAAATGCCTTCAGGCACTGCAAAGGTATGAGGGAAATAGTGACATCTAAAGAATTTGTCCTTGACCTTTGACCAAGAGCATGTCTACCTAAAAGTTGATAGGCACAACTTCATCCACTTATACATACATACGCCAAGTTTCATTAGGATTCCTCAAACAGTTTTTAGGTTATGCTCTCCATAGAATTATGGACGGAAAGATGGATAGCCCAAAAACATACAGCCTCCAGCGACATTTTGTGGTAGAGGTGTAAAAATAATACAACTAAACAAAATCTTTGTGACAGTATCTGTAGACATGTTCTCATCTGCAGCTATATCCACATTCTCTCATACTCTATAAAATTAGATCAGTTGACAGCATTCCAAAATTGTACACCTCTTGATAAATCACACTTAGACAAAAACTTTATCTTTTATATATATATATATATATATAATATGATACAAGACAAAACCCCCATTTTTATCATTTTTCTTATATCTTGGTGTGTGTGTGTGTGTGTGTATGTATGTTTGAATCATATTCTTACTTTCCCTCGTCATGCAGAGTTCCTGGTATTGCTGTCTAAGTTTGGCCACAACACTTGCTCTCAACAGCTCCATGTCGTTGTGGGGAGGAGGCGTTGTACAGGGGAACCTCTCATGCATCGTCACATTGGATTCCACTGTGAAATCCCAAAACAGCCTTGATACAAGGACAAATAACAAACATAGAAATTATTAATTCAGGTAGGTATAACTTTCACTGAAAATTCTAGCTCTAGTAAAGTGTTACTTCAGATTTACATGTGGGTAACTTTCATGAGCAATGTGGCAATATTAACAAACTATTTGCATACAATGCAAACCTTGCAAATGCATACCTTACTCTCTGTGCTGGATAATATAGATATATTTCTTTGTGTGTATGACAAAATCACATCATATTTAGGAAAACACTCTGTTACTCAGATAGCAGGGTTCTCGCCAGGAATTTCTTCACGCTTGTCGGCACTTATACTCGCTGTTCTGGGGGTGGGTAAGCCTTCACTAATGCTCAATACAACACAGATAAATTGTCGCTAAAATGCCACTAACTGCGACATTTTCACGGAGATGTAATGAACGTTGTGAGGGGCATATTCTCACAGAAATAATGCAGAAACTCCATCCCTTTTGTTGGCAGTAGTTCCTAAATAATAAATGAAAGAGAAGTAGGTGCCGATGGTGAAGGTTCCTTTTTCTTTTAGGCCTTTCCTGTTTCACTGTTGCAAAATAATTAGCCGTCTCTGCATTGCAACAACGCGCGCCGTGTACTAACTACTAGTTCAGTGTTTTTGCTTTCTCGCCGTCTGCTCGACCACGTGGTAGGCCTACTGCATGTAGAAGCACGAGAAAAGAGAACCTTCGGGACATCGTTGCACTTTCCTTTCTAGGTATACTGCGGTAGTTTGGCCGTGACATCAAAGAGATATCATTCAAAAATGTAACTCCCTGATTACACGAGTGATGGTCGTTATTCCGAAGGTTTGTTTAATCATAAAGTGAAACGATTCATTACTGAGTACTTCGAAGGTTTGTTAATCGAAAACAACAAAAACAAGGTCGGCAATATAGATGAATGTTCAAAATAAACAAAACTGATTTAGTTCGGAGATTAACAAACATTTTTTTCTTTATTATTTTCCGATCAACAAACCTTCAGAAAAGAATCTAGTATTATCTATCATCGTTGTTTCGGAGTAACAAACCTTCAGAGTAAGAAAACTGTAACCGTTTTGGGGCCGTTGTTGTATTCCGAAATTATACTGGCAGAACGTTCGAAATAACAAAACTGATTTCGTTTGGATATAAACGAACATTTCTTCTTTATCATTTTTCGATTAACGATCATTCAGAATTAAGAATGTAGAGTATTATGTCATCATTATTCTTTCGGAGTAACGAACCCTCAGAGTACAAAAACTGTAACCGTTTTGGGGCCGTCGTTTTATTCCGAAATTATACTGGCAGAATGTTCGAAATAACAAAACTGATTTCGTTTGGAAATACACGAACATTTCTTCTTTATCGTTTTCCGATTAACGATTGTTCAGAATAAGAATCTACAGTATTTTATCATCATTATTCTTTCAGAGTAACGAACCTTCAGAGTAAAAGAAAACTGTAACGGTTTTGGGACCGTCGTTTTATTCCGAAAGTTCACTGGCAGAACGTTCGAAATAACAAAAATTATTTGGTTGTGAAATTAACGGACATTTTTTCTTTATAATTTTTGGATTAACGAAGCTTCAGAATAAAGAATCTAGCATTATTTTATCATTATAATTTTTGTCGGAGTAACGAACCCTCAGAGTAAGAAAACTGTAACTGTTTTGGGGCAGTCGTTTTATACCGAACTTTCACTGGCAGAACGTTCGAAATGACACACTGATTTTGTTTTGAAATTTACGGACATTTTTCTTTATTCATTTTTCGGTTAACGAACCTTCAGAATAAAGAATCTAGTATTACTTTATCATTACTATTTCTGTCGGAGTAACGAACCTTCAGAGTAAAAGAAAACTGTAACCATTTTGGGGCCGTCGTTTTATTCCGAAATTTCACTGGCAGAACGTTCGAAATAACAAAAATGATTTGGTTGTGAATTAACGGACATTTTTCTTTATTATTTTTGGATCAACGAACCTTCAGAATAAGGAATCTAGCATTATTTTATCACTATAATTTCTGTCGGAGTAACGAACCCTCAGAGTAAGAAAACTGTAGCTGTTTTGGGGCAGTCATTTTATTCCAAACTTTCACTGGCAGAACGTTCGAAATGACAAACTGATTTCGTTTTGAAATTAACGAACATTTTTTTTTTTTTTTACTATTTTTCGGTTAACAAACCTTAAGAATATAGAATCTAGTACTATTTCATTACTATATTTTTTGTCGGAGTAACGAACCCTCAGAGTAAGAAAACTGTAATTGTTTTATTTCGAAATTTCACTGGCAGAACGTTCGAAATAACAAAACTGATTTCCTTTGGAAATTAACGGACATTGTTTCTTTATTATTTTCCGATTAACGAACCTTCAGAATAATAAGGAATGTAGTATTATTCTATCATTATTTCGGAACAAACCCTCAGAGTAACACCGTTTTGGAGCCATCGCTTTATTCCGAAATTTCACTGGCAGTGAACTGAACACTGGCTGACCAAACTGCCTTGTGTGAATGTTAAAAACATTGTAAACTTTCACTAAATCAAGAACTGATCTGGAAGGAGAACAATTCATGTATTAACGAAAATAAAAACTGCGTCACAAATATGATATGTATTCCTAGGCCATCATTGCTAAAGAGAATAACATTTCGCTCTCTCCCGTGAAAAAAAAAGAAGAAAATGCTCGACAGTTAAGCGCATGAAATGTCAAAATAATATTCTTTACATTACGTGAACAACCAAACATTCTTTATTCTAAATGTAAAAAAATATTATAAATAGATAAAGAATGTTTGGTTGTTCACGTCGAAACGTGGGCCTCGCGTGCGGTATCCATTATCATAATATTAATTTTACGTAGCGTAGCTCCTTGAAGAAAGAGCATGATAAAAAAAAAAATGAATAAACACACACACACACACACACAAACCAAACTTCCCTATTAAATTAACATTAATATAATACATTAATACGTTGTGTTCATGAATCCCAAACGGATCCATTTTCACACATTTACAGTGATTGGGACAGAGAAGGGATGGAAGTACAGTAAACCTCGCATGAGTCGAAGCTCTCGGGACTGACAAAAATGCGTCGACTTAAGTGAACTTCGACTCTCGCGAGAGTCGATTTTTTTTCGACTCACAGTTATGTGCATGTATTATAGTACATTTGCATGCATGTGTGTGTGTGTGCGTGCGTGTGTGTGTTTGCATTCAAATTTGTCTGTTCTTGAAGATAATGTTCTTATTTTGTTCTAAATTGAACATGGAATTTGTATCAATACGAGTACTAGTAGTTAAACGTAGTTCTGAGAATATCTGCGCTAATGTGGCAATGTGCATGTGCTATCGTATGTCTATGGTGCAACATAGGTAGCCATCTCTGTCAACCTACCCTGAGAGACAAACACTCTCCCAGGCCCATCCCACCTCCATTGAACAAAACTATACAGCCAGCCAGGCACGCACAAAGAAGCTCCGCCCACTTGGCCTGTCACTAAAATATTAAAGCAGCGATTGGTTGACCATGGAGTTCTGGCTTGACATGGATAAAGTATGGATGTGCCGTGTGTATGGATAAAGTATGGATGGATGTGCTGTGTGTATACATGTATACATGTGCATGTATTCGACATGCGTGCTGAGCGGTACGGTGAGTGTGCATGCTTATACCTGCAGCAGGCCAGGGACGGGGTTCTGCGACATGCCGATTGTTTTTGTTCTCCTCTAAATGTAATGAGAATGCCAGACAAATCTTCTTCGGCTCAAGTGATGTAAACTACGCGTATTTTGTACAAAAGGGACTGAATGTTTTACTTCGACACAGCCGAAATTCGACTCTCGTACTTCGGCTTATGCAAATATTTCTTAGAGAAAATACATAGGGAAAAATCGGGACTTTTTATTTTGCTTCGAGTTAAGTGATTTTCGACTCACTCGACGTCGACTTATCCGAGGTTTACTGTACGAAATGGAAAGGAGAGCAAACTTCATATCGGTGATGGAGAACAAATATTTCAATAATGAACAAGAAAAGGGGGAAGAGAGAGGGCTCAGAACTCCGCCCATATACGGATCATTATACCTAAATTAAACTATTTATTCCTTACATTATCAAAATTTCTGAGAAAATTGAATTCAAGTCCATTCATAACTTTTTTGAGTTATCTAGCCGGAAAAAAAAATTAATCTTGGTGGTGATATTAACTGATGCTGGTGTAGAGAAAAACAAAGACAGCTTGCTCAAAAGATGCTTTCTTCTTTCAGTTTATTTTCTCTGTCATTGATTCCTATCGTTCTCCTCCCATGAACCCCTGCCATGCATGGACGATGAACAAAACAAAATGTTACCGACGCTGCAATAAAAAAAGAAAGAAACACGTGCTCGAAGCAAATCATCTACACTTTTCATGTTGAACAAATCAATGTTCGTAATGAAGAATAACAAAAAATAAAAAATAAAAACAAAAAACACGACCACAGGCAGTGGGGTAACTTGACATAATGGCTTGTGGAAATTTCCACGAAAGCCAGGTGTCAGATAAAGGAATGCCGCACGTACTCCCACCTTACTTCAGTGGTCGTAAACAGCGTGTAAATAGCATGTAAACCAGCTGGGAACAGTGATGAATGATTAGTCATTTATTTTCTGCCCATGAAGGCCCCCTAACCCTGTTAACAAACCAAGCCAGAAGCACGTGGAGCATTACGTACGTTGAACTTGAAAGACCATCATGACAGAATTACTAATTTCGGCCAGGAGAAGGAAAATGGAATATTCACGAATGACGTTTACGAATCCATGGAAAGTGAAAAGGCTCAAATGGAACACATGGCTTTTTAAATAAAAAATAACCCGCTGGAACTACAAAAAAAAAAAAAAAAAAAACAATTTGCACTTGCTTACTCCATTGCACGTTTTTTTCTTTTTTTTTCCTTTTTTTAAACGAAAGATGGAGGTAATTTTCTCCCTGCAGCAATGCTTTGAACACATCTAATTTTGTGTCATTGCCAATGGCCAGCTTCCTAAAGAATCCTTCATATATACGAAACAAAGTTATTTTTAAAAAAAATCCTGGATCCTGGCGGGGAATTCCGGTGGTATTATAAATCCTGCTCACTACCAAAATTTAATCATCTGTTCCTTGCGCCATTTTACCAAGCAACTGTTCCTGAAAATTTCATCCTAATCTGTTCCCAAATTTTGACTTATTTTGCGAATAGAGAGACAGACAGGCAGACAAACGAACAAACAAACCAAAGCAGCAAAAATACAACCTTTGGCGGAGGGGTGCATGCATTTCATATCGTTTGTTTTTGCGTAACCCGACAACAAGTGTGACAACAAGCGAGCACGTGTCAGCCTTCCTCGGCCTCCCTCGGCCTCCGACCCTCTCTTTCCATCCTCTCTTTCCCTCTCACAATACAGTCATGTATGTATACACAGGCGGCTGTCTGTGGCTAGTGAAACTTCACACAAATTGCTGTGTGTGTGGATCCAGAATCAGAGCGCATGTGAGTGAGTAAGTGTGTAATGTGGTGTGCAGCTAGTAGCTACAGTACAGTATGTTGAGCCGCGTTGTTGTGATCGGTGCGGTGACTGTGTGGATAACTTTCTGCGCTTGTAAACTGCTGCTTCTTTCAACATCTAGCTTCTTTTCTAACCAGATAATCAAGAGTAAAAAAGGCGAAAAATTGGTCCGAACTTAGCTCGTCAAGCAAGTTCACGCGTGGTATTACCCTTGTCGGCAAGTTTTACCCTTGTCGGCAATTGTTTCTTCAAACCGCACGCTTGTCGGCACCGACAAGGGTGATATACGCTGGCGAGATCCCTGGATAGGATATAAAATGGTGGTCCCGCATATGAAAGAGTCACAACTCTTACACATAAAAGATCTCGCTTCAGTTATTCAATGCAAAGAGTAGGGTGCATATCTCAGTGAAGTGGTCCCCCTCACATCCAACTAGGTCCCATGGAAGACCAGATAGTGCAGCTGAATATGGGCTATTCAGCCATCTTCTACGATGGAAACGGAACAAAAAAAAAATAGGGTGATATATAATACCTACCCTTTCAGCATGTCTTTCCGCATTGTGGGACTAAGAGGATGGCCATCTACAGAGGACTTTCTCCTAAAAGGGGCCAGGCCCGGTGAGCCAGCTGGCATGGCTATGGCTTGGGGCTTGGCATCTGTGATTTGGATTCCCAGAGGATCATGCTGCATGTGACAAGAAATAATCACATCAAGACAGGGCCGAAATCATATAAAAAATTACTGTATCATGTGACATTCTTGAATTTACTAACAAGTGAAAATATCAAATCTGATCTCAGCATGAATGTGACGTTGCAGGCGTACATTTCTCCGTTCATTAGTGTACTCTACTATCGCAAATTCAACCACTTAAAAAATTGTCAGGAAGCCCTAATTTGCAACAAATTAAGACTCGCTGAATATACAGTGTATACAGTAATGGAGAAAGGTGGGTCAATTTGACAGTGTCAGTGATGGAGAACCTGAAAAGTCTGGTAGGACTGGCTACTGACTTGTGAGAGCCTGTTTAAATTTTCACGCAACTCTGTGTAGTACCTGTTTGATGTCAGGTCCAGTGAATACACTGAAAGGTGACACTCAATGGAAGTAAGCTCCAACAAATAAAGGCAGGAAAATCATCAGTATAGTATTGGATGAATATCTAAGTGAAAGAGACTGATGACAATTTGAAGGAGGGAAAACTCATACATATGTAGACGTAAGAAGAGCTCGATTTCCAAGAATGCTTTACTGATGAAATGTGCTGTGATAATTCACATTCAATGAGAGAAAGATATTTTAACTGTGTCCTAACCCTGCTTGCCCCTACTGGACTTCCAATTGGGGGCATCTCCCACAAAGACTGGTTGGTGAACTTGTTGAAGAAATACCAGCGCTGCTCTCTCTTGCTCCAAAACCTCCGCCAGCCCTTCTCAAGCAACTCCATGGGAAGGTCATGAGAAGGGTCAGGGCTCTGGGGCATGTGAGATGGTGGTGAGGTGGCACCTGTGGTCAATCCCACAAAAACGAACAATCATACATAAAGAATTCAACTAGACACAGTTTTTGTAAATTCATGGGCTAGGATTTTCATGTCACACTAAGGCATAATTATGAAAATGTATCTTGGAGATAATGTCACTGAATTAAAGGACAAGTTCACCTTCATAAACATAAGGATTGAGAAAATGCAACAATATTAGTAGAACACATCAGTGAAAGTTTGAGGAAAATTGGACAATCGATGCAAAAGTTATGAATTTTTTAAATTTTTGTGTTGGAACCGCTGGATGACGAGACTACTACAGCTTGTGAGTCATATGCGTACAACAGTATAAAGAAAATATAAAAGAAAATTCAACATATTTTCACTTTTTTCGCATAATAAAAGAGCACTTGACTTGCCTCTTTCTAAAGGCAGGGGGAATGATATTACCCATAACATTTATCGGTAACGAGTCAGGGGAATGTGTACTTTTTTCAAAAGATGGAATTTTGTGAAATTCTCTTTATATTTTCCTTATATTGTTGTACGCATGTGACATCTAAGTTATTCATACACTGCGGTAGTCTTCTCATCCAGCGGGTACTGCAAAAAAACTTCAAAAATTCATAACTTTTGAACGGATTGTCTGATTTTCCTCAAACTTTCAATGATGTGTTCTACTAATATTGCTACATTCTCTCAATCCTTATGTTTATGAAGGTGAACTTGTCCTTTAACATTACAGAAGAGATTGGGAAACCATACAGAAAAGTTTGTTTTGTGTTGAAGATCAATCCAAAAAAGATATCAAAAACATATGTACACTTGTTCAAGTGCAATCTACTGTATGTGGGGGTCACTTTTATAGAACACAAATATTGATGAGTAAATAACTAGCATATTGAATAAATTTATGCTCAGCAACTCTTCATACAGCTGCACTTTGTTTTAATGAGCAAGTTGATCCTATCAAGAATAACTGAAATACACGAAAACAAAAACTTGTCATTTTCTCCTGATAAAAGTTTAACTCACACAAAAAAGGAGACAGACCCTCGACAATCATATAACAAGATGGAGACCTATTGTACCTACACATTGCATCTCAAGTACATGTAATAATGTAGAGTTAAAACTAAAGCCTGATGACAATCAAGATTACAATCAGTAAAAGAGTCTGGAAATAGGCATCTAACATGACTATAACCCAGAAATAGCTGTTGCTCCACAAACGAAGTGTATCTCCCAGGTCATTCAACTATATATAGGGCAGGGCTCGATACTAACTTCTTTTTCTTTTAGCCCATTCTGGCCACTAAAATCTATGAATCTGAAATTTTGGTGGCCAGAATTAAACTTTAGGAAATATAAAAATTCTATTTGAATGATACCTGCATGATTGGACCACCAAAAGATAACTTTTTTTTTTTTGCAATTCAGTGGCCCAACATAAATTTTTAGTGGCCCTGGGCCATCAGGCCACTAATGCTGAGCTCTGTAATACCAAGATAGATATATATGCATGTGAAGACAAAACAAGGCAGTCAAAGTGTAGTCATGTGAAATTTGACCCTATAAACGACAGAACACACAGTATGACCAAAACCGACAAGAGTCTAGATTTGACCAATCATATATCTCAAATACAAAATTTCAACAATATATCCATCATTAAATGCCACAAATATGACCTGGAAATGTGCATGGTAGAACTCACACAAGAAAATTTATTATAAGCAACTCTTTATACATATTTCATTTAAAAGTTGATGTTATCTAGAATAATTAAAATTACATGTGCATTGAACACAAAATCTTGCCATTTTCTCTTAATATACAATGTAACTTTCCCTCACACGTAAAGGAAACAGAGCAGTCACGTTCAGATAACAACTTTGAGACCGATTGTAGACCTATTGTACCTACAAATAACATCTTAAGTAATGCTTTAAAAAAAAAAAAAAAAACTGACGCAGGATAACAATCAGTACAACACTGTAGATGCTTTTGACAGTGTAAGAGGCAGAACATGGGGGGCAGAATGACCAAAAATTATAAGGGCTCAGATTTGACTATGATGAATCTATGTACAAAACTTGAACAAAATTCAACCAGAAATGGGGCAAGTAGAGTACACACAAGCAGACCATGTGAACGAAGACAGAACAAAGAAGGGCACTACCTGCAAAGTTGTCGGTTGTTGGTGGCTAGTTTTTTAAATGATACACCTCCATAACAAACTAAACAAGAGACTCGGGGGTCACGCGCACACCTGAGTATCGCAATTTCTACTTCCATGCATTCTTGCACACTCTTACCTGAGAACATTGGAAACTTAATAGGTCTGCATATGGATCCCCCCCCCCCCCTCAACTCCAGGGGTGGGGGGGGCAGGCAGCCCTGGATCTGCAATAAACAACCTTGGAACTAAAGTCATCAATGTACAAACTCATGGTATTAACTTTGCTTTATCATTTCTGGTTCTAGAATAGAAGATTTTAAATATTCCTTAATGTGGGGGGGGGGGGGGAGTGGGCCCCCTAGGGCCCCCCAAGAAGGACATGGTGCCCATTTGAAGGAATTGAGATTCTATCCCCCTAAGGATGCTACCTGCTAAGTTTGGTCAAAATTCATCATGAGGTTTTCAAGAAGAAGATGAACATGTACAATTCAGGCCCCATTAGGACCCATCCCCATCCCCTCTCCTGGGTCCCAAGGGGGAAGGGGGGGGGGGCCACCCCTGATTCCGCCAATCCCATGAACAAACTTGAAACTACAGTCACCAATGTACTAACTCATAGTATTATCTAAGTCCGATCACTTCTGGTTCTAGAGAAGATTTTTTAAGATTCCTTAATTTCAGGGGGTTTGGGCCCCCCTGGGGCCCCCTCCAGATGGGCCATGGTGCCCATTTGAACAAGTTGAGATCCTATCCCCCTAGGGATGCTATTTACCAAGTTTGGTGGAAATCAGACATGGGGATCTCAAAGTGAAGATGAAAATGTACAATTTAGGCCCCATTAGGACCCCTCCCCACCCCTCTCCCCTGGGTCCCAAGGGGGGCACCCCTGATTCCCCCATGAACAAACTTGAAACTACAGTCATCAATGTACGAACTCGTAGTATTAACTATGCCCGATCACTTCTGGTTCTAGAGAAGAAGATTTTTAAAGATTCCTTAATTTTAGGGGGTTTGAGCCCCCCTGGGGCCCCCCAGGTGGGCCATTGTGCCCCTTTGAACAAATTGAGATCCTATCCCCCTAGGGATGCTACATGCCAAGTTTGGTGAAAATCGGTCATGGGGTTCTCAAGAAGAAGATGAAAATGTAAAAAGTTTACGCACGCCGGACGCCGGACGCCGGACGCCGGACGCCGGACGCCGGACGATGCACGACGGACGCCGGATGAAGAGCGATCGCAATAGTTCGCTTGAGCCTTTGGCTCAAGTGAGCTAATAAAATCCATTGAGAACATGGCCGGTACTGCACACACAAATGTCATGTAGCAGCGGCAGCTTAACACCCTGAATCGAAAGTATCCTCCAGCACATGTACTGGGTGATACAGGTAACAACACATGTGACAGATGTTTATCCCAGAGTACTCTTGATGTTTTACCAACCTGATATATTTGACTGAGGTTGTCCCTGGACTGGTTTGACATGTGGTGGTTGCTGATGCATGAGCTGGGGAGACATTTGTTGATGCTGCTGGCCATGTTGTTGAGGGTTTGGTGGGTAGGTCTGAAATGGGTTGAGATGCTGACTGTTGCCTTTACCTGGTGCCACTGCTGGACTCTGAGGCACAGGTGTCTTTGGTTGCGGAGAGGAGAGGTGTGGGGCAAAGTGGTGTCCGATGGAGTGTTGTCTCACACTGACTGGGGGAAGCGTGTGTCTGCTGGTGCCTTGCTTTGAGAGATCCATTTCTTCTATTTCTGCAAATACAGTTTAATATAGATACAAAAAATGATTGATTTGCTGCAGACACACCTTATCCCTTTCAATATTATAGAAAAAGAAATATTTTCTCATTTAGTTAGAGGAAATGCTCTCCTAATAAACAGCAGTCCTCTAAGTTAAGGCCTAAAAGGTTTTGATACCACAAGATTATTTTGAAAACTTGCTGACATTACGTATATTTCATCTGAATATGGACGTAACTGCAGAGCAGCATGTATACAATTTCTGCTGATAGTCTGGAATCAGATCAAAATTTTGGCGCTTGTGCAGTTTGCGCCGGCTGCCTAAATTCCAGTTTTATAGCATCAACTTCAATTTTCAGTTCAAAGCAACCAAGTGAAAAACTTTTACCATCCCTCTCTCTCTCTCTCTGGGCTTGTTGTAACTTTAAATCCTTCAAATAATGAATTTTCATGTCAAAATCAATGGTACACATTCTCATGGCAGCACACAATACAGTCAGTTGTTTGATCTGAATGTAGCAATCACATAGCGATTACAGCAAGTTTTTCTATGGCATCTGTAAAAAGACATAGGCCTACTCATTTTTCCCTTTCCCACAGCTAGCTACAGAGGACTTCCAGTCACACATGAAAACAACTTGCATCATTCATAGCTACTACTTTGAATTTCTTACACAAACCTGCTGCAAAACTAACCTTGAACCTTTGATCTAACAAACATTATTTCTTTTTTCATATAAATGAACCTTCAAAATAACAAACTTTTTTTTCAATTTTCGGACTAACAGACCTTCAGCATATCTAACTTTATTTCACTTTGGACTAAGAGAAACTTTGGAATATTGAACTTCATCTCATTTTCAGATCGAACGGACCTTCAGAATTAGGAACTGGTTTATTTCAGACTAACGTTTTTAACATTTTCGTATTAGACGAACCTTCGGAATAGTGAACCTAATTTCATTTTCAGATTGATGGACCTTCGAAAAAGTGAATAAGGATGTAATTGTTTGTTACTACTTTTTCATCATTGATAATCTCATGAAGTTACATTGCAATATATATGCCTACAGATGTTGCGTTGTCTTTGATCACTGCGATTCAGTCACAGCAAAACTCTTGATCGTGAAAGCAAGTAGGAAAGAGCTGTGCTATGCCTAGCTCAGTTTCAGGTTTGCAGTCTCTCAGTCTTGAGTTGACTATATCACTGCTCTGGTTCTTCTTGTAACTGTGTAAGGAAGAATCTACGTAAACATGGAGCTCTATCAACATCCCAGAAGCGAAGCATTGGTGCAATAGTTGGGAAAGACTACAACCTTGTAGTGCATAGAGACCTATTTATCAGAAAGAATGTGGCTTTGCAGTGATCGGTTGTGTAGGCAGTGGAAAAACAATCACACACAGCTTGTTGCACTTTTGTCTCAATTTACAACCATACCACATTTTCAAACTTGTATTTGCATGCCGGTTGGTGTCTGTTTGACCTCATTTGAGGACAAGGTGGGTGAAGTAGGCCTGTGTAGTGAAACTTTATAGCCTGCACATGCTGGCCAAACAAGCGCCAAGTTCCATACGGTCCCATGATATGATCCGATTACGTGATCTTAAAGGGGAGGACTGCGCTTCGCTTCATACACAAAGTTTTTTACTTCCTGAGCTTGACGGACTTGCTCAGAAAATTCATTTCCAAAGATCGACAATCAGTAAAAGATCGCAGGTCATGCATGATCGGTATCGGATTAGCGTCAGCTTGGATGATCGGTAAAACCACTATGCAATGATTTGTGATTAGTTATAAGTGACCATATTTTGGTGCGAAAACCAAATACTGGCAGGCTTTAATACCCCATTAGATGAGATGGATACAGATGCAGTCGAGTGAGGCCTATGCTGAGCTGTGGGCGCTAGTGTTCTTTCGCACCTATTTGTCAAATGACCGCCAAACATGCACAAACTCACTCTAAATATCCAACAGCCTCGAATGAGATTCAAGTCCAGTAGAAAAGGAATTTTTCACCGTTTCGACACTTTTACACATCTTGTCGGAATATGTCGATTGCAGCTAGTTCACTCTGCGATAACTGCGTTTTGCTCAGGAGCAGACAGCGCAGCACGGTGTGAAAACACATTCACAGCAGCAAGCACCGCAATTGATCTGAATGTAGCTATCTCACAGCAATCAGAGCAAGCTCTTCTATGGTATCTTTAAAAAGATAATACCTTTACGCGCTTTCTCTCAGCATATACCGAGTCGCAGTAGCGATTTAGGATTGGGGTTGTTTGTGTTGTGTGTGTGTGTGTGTGTGTGTGTGTGCACGTATGTACATACAATGTACAATGTTTGTGTATAATGCAGTTTGTCTTTGTATGATTTTTTTTTTGTTTCTGTGAACGTTTCTGTTTCTGTGATATAGAATTGAACGAAATTCGAATAAAGAATTATTTTTAAAAATGCATGTGTAAGGGCTTGAGTGTGTATGATGCATGAAAGAAGATTGTGAAAAATGTGGTTATAAGACAAGGGTGAAAAAATATAAAGCCTCAAACTAGAAATGTCGTTATGGCGACTGGTATGCCTCCGCTATAATGCATAGTTCTCCGAATAGGTCTATAGCACAATGTCTTGACAATGTGTGATGACAGTTTCAAATAACTGGTAAAATATCAAAAGTGACAGGTTTGTCACAAATGCATTGTATGTTCACTTTCCTTGAACTAGGTTTATTTGGATGAATGGCTATAATGTCTAATAAGAGTGCAGGTATTTGGGGATTTGTACCCAACTTTTGACCCTTTTATAAGTTTAAAGAAGTAGTGAAATTTAGCACTTTCACTTGACCTTTGACCTTTTGGCCTTTGACCTTTCGACAAGACACTTCCAAGAGAATCTGTATTGGGTAATACATGCATACACTAAGTTTCAAGAAACAAATCCTGCAGGCATTGCATAGATACAAGGGAAATAATGACAATTTGATGAGTTGACCTCGACCTTTGACCCCCTGACCTTTGACCCATGACCCCTAAATTCCCTACATGATCACTGTAAGTCAGTACATCCATATATACTAAGTTCCATGAAGATACCGTAAAGTCCCGTGTGTAAGACGCACCTTTTTTTCGTCGAAAAACATGAAAAATCGGGGGTGCATCTTATACACGGGTACAGTCAAATCACAAAAAAAAAATCTGTCACGTACACCCAATTCTATAAGGTCAACTTGGGGCCATGTATGCCCATCTACGTTCGGAGGGTAAGCAATCACTAAAACTTACAGATATATGAGCGATCTTTCAATCTGGACACACACAACAGCTGTAAAAACGGGATAAACTTACATCGGCCTTGTGTACCGTATGTATCAATCTGGCCATAGACAACATGCAGCTGTAATATGTGATGCGATGTAAACCTACCGGGTACCAATGTATATCAGTCTACCAAGCTACCAACACCCAACCTAACAACTAGTAGCTGAAATATGCGATGTACAGGTATCGGAAAGAGTTCCTTATGTCCCCCCCCCCCCCCCCCCCCCCCACTAGCTGGCAAAAAAATGGATAGATTGCTATTTTTTTTAATTCATAATGGACTAAATAAAGGTTATGCCATTTATGGGAAGACTTCCCATAACCTTTATTTAGTTTGTTATTAGTAAGGGGGAATAGTGGTTTGTTTATTTTGTGCAAGTACACAAAATAGAGAGTTAGTTGGTTCGTTCGTTCGTTCGTTTGTTTGTCCGTGTGCAAAACAACTCAAAAAGTAGTGAACGGATTGTGATGAAACTTGCAGGAAAGGTTGAGAATGACACAAGTAACAAATGATTAACTTTTGGTAGTGATCCGAGAATTTTTCGGGAATTTATGAAGGACTTTGTGAGCGAGCTGGGTTTATTCTTCTACTACTTACTAGACAAACAGTTACAACTTACAGTGTCAATCATGTAGAATACAGTATATCCTTTCTAACGTTAAACTACGGGGGCATACCACACATACCACTCTGTATTTCTCAGGCGATCGTTTCCGTGGGGCCTATTCTCGGACTTGGTGCCATGTTCATTCACTCTTGCACTGGCAGCGGGAGATGCAGCTGGTTCATATCGGTAAGGTGCAGCTCCACAATAACGTTCTGGGTCATCCGCTGCCCCTCCCTCCCCATCTTCCCCTTCAACTTCATGTGCCTCCTCTTCTTCTCCGCTATCGTCAGAGCTGCAGTCTTCATCATCATCATCATCATCAATGTCGAAGTTTACCCATATAGGGGAAGACATTATGCTCGAGGTACCAGGTATTAGTGCAAGGTAACTTAGTGAGTAATGTACGTGGTACTAATGCGTACATGTCGACAGTCAGTTGGTCGACCGGGAGCGCACATCCCAGGCCAGGGCCTGGCCGGGCTAGCTAACGTGTACGCGTGTGTACCAAGCTAGTAATCTAAGTGCTAGTGCTGAAAGAGCGGCGTCTGCTAACTGAGCACAACTCCGTGCTTATACAACCATGTACGTCATCTATCGTTCAGGGGTGTTGGTCACGTGACTGATTTTTTTTGCAAAAACTGCAACGAGGTCCTTCAAAAATGTGATATTTGGGGGAGTTTCTAGAAGCGATAAAAACCGGGACGAAACTGAAAACATATTTACATTGATAATCTTTTGCATATGAAAACATTTTGCACACATTTTATTAGGTCTTTAAGAAAAGGAAAAAAAAATTTTAGCTTTCCAATGACACAAAAAGAAACTGTGTCGCTACATTCAGCCCAAATGATCAACCATTTGCAAGCGCTTAATGAATAACGTATTTGTTCTGTGCTTGTGTACAGAGCAGCATTTCAAAATCAAGCGATCAAGATTTTCCAATGATTTTCTGACACAGTTTGCAAATATTAAGTGTTAAAAACTTCACATCTGTACTCTGTTCTATAGCGCCATGAGTATCTTTTTAGGTAGAATGAGCGCTTTATAAGAGTCTCTCTATCATTACCATTATTATTATTATTATTATTATCATTATTATTATCATCATTATTATTATTATCTATTTGACTTTGGAGACTCAGATGCCAGTTATCTACTAGACTAGGTTACTGAATAACAAGGGTGAGTTTGTATATATGTTTAGAGAACATTTGACAAACAGGTGCGAAAGTACACTAGTTCACCACTAACTATACACAGCCCAGTCGCTGTAGTAGCAACAGGGCTGTACAGACGGGACCATCAACCACGAAGAGAGTTCAACGATCGCATTGCGATCGCTTTGAATTTTGATACTTTATATCTTTTTTGTCACCTCAAACTCATCTAATACAATCTTCTATAATGAGACTCTATATCTATGCTATCAATATTCAAATTCACATTATGCAACTTACCGAAAATGATGATTATATGCAGCATGTGCGAACGGTACATCTGATACTGGAGTACTAGTAATCGGTAGTAATCGGCAGTTCACTCCCTCAATCTCTCGGTCGACCATACGTGCTGCTACCAAAGAGCGCACGCACGCAATATATCGCTGCACTTCTAGCCACACACCCGTGTGCATAATTTGCTGAGTAGTCAACTCGCCATTTTGAATTCTGCAACGATGAACCCCTACAGTCGGGGACTCCTGCGCTGTTCTACTGCGCTAGAAAGTGTCATTTTTTGTTCAATGGACATATCGTGAGGGCTCTCTATGGACTTATGAACCTTCTATGATACAAGCATGTACTTAACGTGAGTAACGTATACATTTTTTATAAGAATCGTGTAAGTTTTCATAAGTTTTGTAGTTGCGTTGTGGTTCCCCACTTTGAAGGTGTATGCCTCGTCTGTCAGACGCTGTATTCGCACAGCGTACTAACAGCGTCTGGTCGGGCTAGTTCACCACTAGCACCAAGCTGTGTATGAACAGTCTAGATATGATTGTGAGCATGGTGAGCGTGGTGATGAGCACTCTGCCACTGGCAATATGATAGCAAATTGCCAATAATAGGGTGTTTGGAGTATTTTTCTAACTTTTGAAATTCTTTCAAAAGCCGATTATGAACAATATCATATGAAAGAGAATTATGTGATCAAGACATATTTCAAATTTCATGACGAAACGATGATCCTATCTCGAGAAATTAAGCTTTGAAATTACGCCAATATCAGAACTTTTTCTCGCTGAGAACGAGCAAAACACGGCACAAATCATGTTCGCTGAGATGTAGCGCTGAGAAGCTGCATGAGCGTGTGAATCTTGAGCGAGAGGTTAATGAGCGCACGGCAGTTAGCTAAAATGCGTAACCAGCGCAGAAGCCACTCCCCCGAATTGTGTTGTCATACCCGTGTGCGCTAGCACGCTGCGTGTGTTCGTACATGCTCGCTATGGTACATGGTCGTATCGCAGGCGTAGCTAGCCCCACCGGTAAAATGCGGGGAGCTGAGCGGAGAATATCGCGATTGTTGGCGGCACAGCGGCCAGGGCAGCCGGCGTGGCGAGCATGGTTCGAAGAAAATGTAGCCAATTGTCGAGAGCAGGTGCAAGCAGCTCGTGTGAAATGTACAAGCTGTACTAGTACAACCTCTACAGGCTTGGAATTAATGCCACATTACCACTATTCGTACGTGCATGAATGACCAAATACGAGTCTTCCGAAATCTTTTGCACGCCCTTTTTGTCGCTCGGGTATTCTTAATACAAATTTGCAGAGTACCGCTACCACAGTAGTTCAGTACGGACGTTGGCAAGCGGACATTCACAATCGACTTCTCCATGCCAATGACTCGAGCATCCCGAGTGCACTTTCGAAAAATAAATGAACAACGATGAGAACATTACCAATCCACATATGTGAACTAATACTAGTAGATAGAACTTTAGTAGAGTCTAGAGCTAGATGTTCTCCGTTTTGAAACTGATTAGCCACGACGTACGTGATTTGTGAGCGTGACTGTATCCAAATGTACAGAGTGCTATGTGCAATGTGTGTTAAAGAGCTATCCACTACGGTTTGACTGCCGTATGCCATGTACACAGTTTAAACAGCGCCTCAGTCAACACAGCGCAAGCGCAGATCCCCGACATTCATAATTCATGTCGCCCCAGAACCCACCGAGAATGCCTGCTGCTCCACCGCTTAACTCCCGATTGCCTACAGAATATCGTTATCTCGACTATCGGCTGTGCAATCGCAGCAAGGAGAGAGCTAAAAATATCTTGGCCTCTTCTCTCTCGGGCTCTCTCCACTCCACGTTGCACTTGCAGGGTCTTACCTCGTTGCTGATTGGCTGAGCCACGACTGCATTGGCCGTGTGTATTGTGTGCATCGTGTCTCGCTTGCTGCATCGCTAGCATGTACAGTGCGTGTAGTCACTGCACACTATCCCACTCTTGTAACCTGTTTGCATGTACTCTAACAGCCTCGCAGTGCACCACTGGTATCGGATAGGTCGCTCGCTACGGAAATCTAACATTTTCAACATTGATCTATGCACTTCAAACATCCTCGCACATACATTGCACATACTCGCACACGGTAAAAGTAGTACCAAAACACATATTAATCGCTTGAGAATCCATTAAAAAATATTACGATGATGAAAAAAAATTGCATGACCAAAACTACTCCTTTGATGACATATTCCTGGCACATATTGCCGGAAAATTCCATATTATAGGGCGAAATTATATGAAAAATTTGCGTTGTTTTCCAATAAGTAACGGAGGTGTACTTGGTATCAATGTAAAGCTTATGAATGGAAGAAAGCGATGATGTCATTTGCGGAAGGCATTGTGGGAGAGCAAGCTGACCAATGAGGGAAAACCTTTCATACCGATCATCAACCGATACTAGTTTGCCGTTGTCTGCCCTGGTAGGGATCAACGGTATGGTGCGTGCAGTGCGCTGAGCGAGACATAACGTCATCGCTCATGAACAGTGGGAGTGCAAACCATAGTGCTATCGCAAGCGACAGCTCAGTTTCCTGCAGCTTGTCACTGATTGGCCGCACACACACACACACACACACACACACACACACACACGCACACACACAGGTAGCTCGCTGCAGCGCTGCATGCGCGCATGCGATCCACACACCGCAGCAGAGGCCATGTGGCAGACGGCAATGCGTAGTGAATTTACATAATGCATGAGTGCCTTTGCGCGAGGTTACTATGGATTCTTGCCTACCAAGCCACGTCTAAAACGTTCGCTGTGACCAAAAAAATTATTGCAAGGGGTATCTTCAAGCCTAATCAAGGCGATATCCCCACACCTAGACATGGAGCTAGCGAAAAACTAACTGCACCATCGGATTCAGCGTATCCTCAACTACTTTAGCATGTCTCGCGGCGATACAAATACCGAAGCAGACGCCGAGATATGGGGATAAATATAGTCTAGATGTGCTTCTAATCTTATCGATTTTTACATCAATTAATCGTCGGATTCATGTACCGCCCATCTGATAGGATATGGAAAAAAACTTCCTCTCTCATATGATACCAAATTTGTCAGGATTAGTTAAAGGGACACAGTCCTCACGAAATTAAAAAAAATATGTTGTTGTTGGTACCTCCAATGAACTACTTTCACCAAAAACAAACTTTAAAATCACCAAATAAGCTCGTACATTTTGGTTGAAAAAGTGTGACTCTGCATGGTGAATATGCTAATGAGCAAGTCTTGGCGGAGAGTCATACGTCGTCGATGCACAACTCTTCCCAGCCGTGTTCTGCTCGTTATCCGTACGCTCCCTAGTTTACCCGGATGCATGAAGACGTCGGTGGCTACTCCGACTCGTACTTAATATTTGACATTGTTTCTACGTTGTGTGTGTGTGTGTGTGTGTTTGTGTGTGTGTGTATGTATTGTGTATTATATTCGCACATGTGGACGGTACAACTAGATGATAGATCTACGGTAGATACGCGTACGCACCCCGTACGCGGTTTGCCCTTCGCACTTTTCCAGTCTCAAGCGCAGCTGCAGCCCTACCTGTCGCCGCTCACGCATGTTCTATAGTACGTACAGAGTGTACATATTTGTAGGTAGAAACGATTCTACACAGGCCTGCTAGTACACTACAGGGGCAACCGCATTCAGCGTCGTCTGGTCAGGTTATCTTACATCAGTAGTTTTGCTCGAATCGTGCAGAAAATTTCCCAGGAAAATCCTTTTTTCCGTCCCAGACCAACAAAAGTATCGTGAAAGGTGAGCTGTATGGCTGGGAAATATCGGTACAACGATGCCGAACATAAGAAACTTAGGGCCTACAAAATCTCGAAATCGTGTTGTGACCTACCTGTGCGTGGACAATTTGTGAAGCGATGTTTTTACGTGGACCGGCAGGCTGTGGCCCTCGGTTATAAACCGAGAAAACTCCTGAAACCAGATGCAATCCTGACCATTTGCTCACATGAGTTATAAAACAGAAACACCTCGAGCATCGACTTCGAAGAGAACCGAGGGAAAAAAGCGTAAAGAGGTAAGGAAAGTGGCTAGCTATGTTTAATTTACCGTGGGCCTGCAGCCGGGGTTGGACTGCAGTACAGTGCCACTGAGCTAGCTGCTGCCAGTGCCGACTGGACATGCACGGCAAAGTGGAGCGAAATCATATCCCTACGACCCCCTGTGTTTACCCTTCCCGGCTCACGTCATATTTTTTTTTTCGACTGACTACCTACAGAAATATTGAGATACAAACAATATTTTCTTTGAAGAATTCGACTCTCTCATGCACAGGTTATCTTCGGTTTGAATGCCAAAATCGACTGGACGGAGTCGAGTGTACTGTGTATGTATACATTGGTATGGTAAGGATTTGCGCGCGAGAGTGGTTTCTACGCTAAGAAGTAGGCAACACGGACGGAAGCTAGAAAACGACCGTGCCTATTTGATGTCAAGTTCATGGTATATTTGGTTTAAAAATACATATAAATTTATGTTTACAATATTAATTTTTCGTAAATTATATATATCTAAGCTTAAAATATTTTGTTTGAAATTATAAAACCACAAACTTTCACATTATATGATAAAATTGCAACTAATCATTTGAACACTTAAATTGGTTTTTAGAGGCACGGCTGTCAACTTGGTGAGTAGGGCATGCACTACGTAGCATCTTTTTGCCGGCTCTTTCACGATCGCTTGCAGGAATTATTTTTCAAAAATCGCGTACGGAGACAATTGTTGATGTCCAAGCGTATAAATTGGTGAAAGTTTATATTTTTTACTCTTCTTAATTATCAGTACAGTGAAAATCTCAGGACTGCTTCCCTTTAATGGCATGGTCTGGGGATTTGGCAATAAAGGCGAAATTTGGCTCAAAAATGCTGGGTCAAAACAGCGTACATAGGCGCGCAGCTCCACTGCGTTCTATGGGACTTGCCTGTTAATAAGAGAGGGGCGCGTTTTGTTCAAAGGTTAGCAGGGTGCAATCAGACACCCTACCAATCAATAATACTCATCAAATTGCTCCAGCCAGCTATAGTGCATGCATGCAGAGTGCTAGTAATAATTTTATATGAGTAAATTTAATCATGTTAATAGTCGATAGTCTAATTATGTCAAGCACAGCTAGTGCAAAGCTTGATCGAAAGATCGGTCTGTATCTGTCCGACGGGGAATGTTCCACGGAGACTGCGTCTGGCTTCACGGATCCCCTCCGTATACAGACCGAAGTCAATGATCCCAGCTCCTGTGTGGAGCAACGCGCACAGATCAAACGTTACGATAAACCAAATTTCAGACAGCTTTTTTACATTCAAACAAGTTTGACATGACATGACACATTATGCAGCAATATTTGGGGTTAATTTCTCACATTTTGCAATCGAAATACTCACAGTAACGCGGTTATAATGCAGAAATTTTTTCCATATCGCAACATCGCCGTTCGCTAGCTGTAGGTCGCCATTTTGAATCTGTAAACCAATCACATGCGAGGTACTTTTTTTAGTTAAAAAAAACACATAGAAACTAGACACCTCGCATGTGATTGGCTAATAGATTCATACTGTATGTTTCTGCAGTTTGAACGTGACGACGCGACGGGCTGGTGGATGTCTGTTTTGCGTTAAAAATTCTACCGAAATATTGGATTATTCATTAATCTAGTGAGTGTAGTCTATTCTTGAATAGTTGATTTAACTATTCACGCTTAAATTTGCCGACCTAGGGCCGTGAATTAGACGCAATCGAGAAGGGTGAGGTACCTCACCCAATTTTCCATAGAGACAGTGGTTAAGAACATCCACACAGAAATGGGTACTACAACCTTCCGTCTGTCTACGGAGGACAGCGTTAATGGCAAAATACAAAAGAGTCCTCCGGACAGACGGATCTTTCTGTCTAGATTTCTAGTGCAAAGCTAACTATCCAGATCAATTCAAGATTCTAATTTCTATACACAGCCGCAGCCCTTTTAGCTGTCGCTGTAACCGTTTACAGCGACAGAAATCGGGACAGATAGGGTACCGGCCTACATGTAGTACATGGCCATGGGTAAGGCCTGCTTCGCACTTGCACTGCGTCTGCCTCAGTCATAAACAGGCTTGTGATGTAGCGCTAGTGCAACTGCATGAAGCACAGGCTGAATACAGTGCTGAGCTGAGAGGAGCGAGATGAGAGCGAGCATCGCGAGGCTTGGCTGGGGACCTGTTCGCCGGAGCTGCAGACAGTGACCTGGGCATTTATAACTCACTAATTATGCTACTATGCAGGCAAATTAGCAATCATAACACAGGACAAAATGTGCTCTAATAATTTTTCTTGACATACAAACCTCAATCAGACGAAGCTGCATAACCAGTCATAGAGAAGTTGACAGTTATATTTACTAACAATCAGTTCAGGTACGCCCTTGCAACTGCCATCTTGCCAAGCTTACGCAAAGGATTATGGGAATTTGGAAATTACGAACTGCAACCTCATACCCTGTTTTGAGAACAGACACCTGAAACTGATGTTAGTCTGTGACAAGATAAAAATCCCGATCGAATCCCATTTTCTTTGCTCATTTTTCCACTAATAAGATGAAATGATAATACACCTTTATAAACAATATTCTCCGCTAATTCTCCCATCATTGCAACCAGATCAACCTGAAACATTTGATCATTTGTTTTGCGGGACCTGCGTGCAGAAAAGTCATACCTCGCTGGGAAAATTTGGGGAATAAGATTTTTACATACGTACTGACCTCAGTTGAGATGTTTAATTATGTTTGCTTCATGTATCTGATATTTTATAAAGTTTGAAATCATATACAGTACCGGTAGTCATACATGTAACTTTCAAGGAAAAGAACTGGCAGATTTACCTCAATAATGAAATTTGAATAAAAGTTAGAATACACAAACTACAGTATAGATTAAACGAAACTCTTCATAAAACACTGTAAATATGGCTTTCTCCAGGGCAAAAGCTCTGCATGCGGGCTTACTTCGCTGCTAATAACTTTGTGGAAGACGGGTGTTTTCCGCGTGTGGGGTGTGTTTGTGTGTTGGTGCATCCGCAGGCCAATGAGAAGGATTTTGTTTGTTTGTTTGTTTGTTTGTTTGTTTGTTTGTTTGTTTGTTGTTGTTTTTTCAAGGGAGGGTGCGGACCTTTTATTACTGCTGACGTTGGGGTGGTTCACTGTCAATGGTACGTACAACCCCACTTTTGGTGGAATATTCACAAAATTTCACGCAAAAAGAAACATTGTAGAAAATGAATATAAAGGGCTGTCACTTCTTGATCCCCGTGTCTTCATGTGCACCGTCCTATGTGCAGGCCTCTCACCTCTGCTAAGTTTAAGGTTGTCGGGTGGACCCAAGGGGGACGGGGTAGGATGGGGTGTGCCAATCCCCGCTTACACGAGGGAGTTTTTGCATTTAGAATCAAACTTGAATGATCCGGTGCACCTTGGTGGAATATTTGCAAATTTCTCAGTCCAAAAGTAAGAAAAATAGATATTTTTCATTTAAAAAAAAAATGGTAAGAAAATATAGCCTATATTCACAGATTATATATACGATATAAATGGCTACTATATTTTCACTTCCTGAGCCCTGTTGCATAAAACCCTTACCGCTGGACTTTCTAGCGGTAAGTCTTCAAATTAGCGGTAAATTTTACAATCCTTGATGCTGATTGGCTGTGACACCTAATTTTGATGGTAGTTACCATTGAAATTCAATGGTAAGTTTTATGCAACGGGCCCCTGATCCGGATATGTATGGGTATAAAGGGGGAGAGTGCGGGAGGGGGTCCCAGCCTCCCACACAAAGGAGCTTTTGCGTGCGTGTTTGCAGTGATATCTGGTGCACACTTTGCCGCAATGTTTTTGTTTTGTTTTTTTTTGCATAAAAAACGTAAGAAAACCACGATATTCAGATTGAAAGTGAATTGCTAAATCATGGCAGGCCTATCATTATTATCTGACATCTCACATGCATGGGCATCTTCACTGTGTCCCCATCCGCATGTACTACTGTATCAGTTTATGGAGGTGCATGGAGACAAGGGGGGTTGTGTATCTCTTCTCCCACTTGACGGAACTTTTGTATTTTCCAAATTAAAAGTTAATGCTAATCGAACTATATTGTCACCAATCAATTTTTGTAAGCCTTATGAGCAGGTTCGTCATTTACATCATCAGCTTCCAGTCAGGCGCCTCGCGCGCCCGAGCAGAGCACGCTCTTTACAGCAGGGCTTGGCAAATCCCAGATGTAGGGCCTATATACGCGCTGCTTGAACGACGAGTAATTGCTTTTAAAGTTCATTGACCCTATCTTAAAAAAAAAAAAATTCCTGCAAAAATCCATTAAAAAATCCCCAGATCCCGATCCAAACTGAATAATCTGTTCCTCTATTCCTGCAAGTTTCATTAAAACCCGTTCACAACTTTTTGAGTTATTTTGCAAAGAGAAAAAGCAACACCGATAATCACATAAAAATAACCTCCTCCTCCCTTGACTGAGGTAATTAGGATATAATGCAGTCACGATAAGTTAGTGTTATTATTATTATTATTATTATTATTATTATTATTATTATTATTGTTGTTGTTATTATTATTATTATTATTATTGTTATTGTTATTATTATTATTATTATTATTATTATTATTATTATTATTATTATTATTATTATTATTATTATTATTATTATTATTATTATTATATTCGCCATTTCTCAAAGGGATGATACAGTTTTGGTTTACCTGGCATCAGATTTCTAATTTTGTTGTTGTTGAGACAGAATGAGAAACCTCTATGAAAGACTACATGCAATTTCAAGAAGAAGTCAAAGTTTATTTGATAAAAATTGGTTTTGACATGGATGAGACATCCAAAACAAAGCGATTCTAATAAAAAAAAAAGTGGGACCCATGCACCTTTTTTTTTTTAGAATTGCTTTCTTTTGCTTTGTTCTGGATCTGGATCTGGATGTGTACGATGCAGGACCCTACTAGGCATAATGCATCGGATGAGAGATTTCCTTTTGTTCGGAATATCTCAGCCATTTCAAAAACGAATTTAATTTAAAAAACAAAAACAAAAAACCTCTGAATTCCTCTCAGAATGGTACTAGTATGCTAAGTAGCATTTCATCTTTGTACCTCGCAAAATAAACATACAGTATTATAAGTTAAAATCCTCTTCTTTGAGCATGGGGTAGAGGTTGTCCAAGGCCAGATTCTGTATTCGGTGAGGAGAAAATGGCAGCATCGATAGACGGGATTTTGCCGGAAAATCTTGCCACTAGTGCATCAACTTGCAAGGTGCTGGTCGTAGGAGCTGGTGGAATAGGATGCGAACTATTGAAGAATCTAGTTCTTACGGGCTTCAAGACAATAGTTGTCGTAAGTATTGAAGCTCATTTTTCTTTGTTTGAGAGACTCGTTGCGTGTCGGTGCGGTAATACAGTCCCGTATACTCTAAACTGTGTTGTCCGAGGGTGTTGAAACAAGAACTGCGCTATATAACCTGTGGCTGTATGCGGCCGTGCGCCCGTTCACGGCAGGTAGGGTGGTACATCCAATTACCGGACGCTTTTTTTCGTGGCTTTGAATTCCGTACTCAGAGGATGAAATTTCGGCTAAAAATAACATCACTTATTCACAGACTCCTGGAAATTACGAATTCAGCCAACTAATGTCAATTGTTCACTCCACTACCTCCAGTTTTTAAAAAATATGCTTCAAACATAACCCGCTCAAAAAGTTGTCTTTTTGCGCGGTGCAAAATCGCATTGTATTACCGGACACGATTTTCGCAATGAAATAATCGACATCTTTCGCACCTAATCCTTGCACCAGAATCACAATTTATCCCACAAATCACCGTACACATTCTCACTGAGCGGATGACAAAGAAAACATCGGCAAGTGAGGCTCAAATTTCGCATTTTATGGTAAAATGTCTGTCTTGAACATTTCGAACAGTTCACGCAATAAAACCTTGTGAGAAAATCGACAACTGGTTAGACTCTACTTCTAGTTTACGTGCTTTGTCTATGGGAGCTGCACGCGCGGGTGATGAGTTGCGGGCCCCTTAGCGCACAACTATTCCGCATCGTTCGCTCGCGTTTGAGGACGATAGCTACAAATTTCCGATATCGATCAGTGAACTTTTGGTTCTATTGGAATCTTCAGCATTTTTCCTGTATGTGAGTGGGATTTCATAGAATTTCAGTCGTGAAATATGATTCAAACATGCATAAATATTAACTATGAAGAGGTGCGCGGGTCACTCAACTATAAATTTGAGGTAAAATGTGAATTTTTTCGCGTTTTTACATTTTTATGTGGCGTTTTTTGTGATTTCGGTCCACACAAAGTTCTGTGAGGCTAATCTACGAAGTCTCGCGCGTACAGAATGTCATTAGTACGCAAAAATGTGCGTGTCCGGTAATACCATGGTGTCCGGTGACACCATGCTTGCCCCTACAACATACTCGGTAATACACCGCAAAACAGAGCGGCATACTCTGTACATGCACACTACACTAACGTTAGCACACCAATCTACAAAAATCAACCGATAAAATGGGCACAATCTCCGATAAAAGTGAAATTTTTTCACCTAAATGACAACATATCGCATCCAAAATTTTATTTTTGGTAAACTTGTTACCCTAGTTCTAGATTACTTCTTTCTTAACATAATATTTTCAGGGATGGGATGCCAAGTTAAAAAAAATTTTATGAGTGAGATTTTCATGACTTGGCATCTATTCTCGGCATGCGAATGCGCGCGAGCGAGGGTGTTGGGAGGGGTTTTTTCCCCCCTGTGGCCCGAGTCCCACGGTAGGGAGCTTTTTCAATTTTTAGCTCTTAATGGTGCGATTAGGTGCGTACTTACATGTAAGTGACTATAAGACCAAAGGGAAATATACCTTCATTTGCAACTATCACTTTAATCTTTTGAGCTATGCTCATTATTATACGCCCAAGTTGCAGACTTCGCCTGATGCGTGAGAAAAATGGGTGTCGTGCGTGAGATCGGGAGATGGCCCCTAAATGTCTCACGCAGAATGCGTGAGACTCGGTAGCTCTGCACTTTAGTTTAACACTATAACAGTTAAGAAACAAGGGTCTCTAAGACTAAGAAACTGGATTTTTTTGTTGTTTTCCCGATATTCGTGGATTTTGAAAATATGTCCTCACGTAAGATAGAACTTTCGTGAGTCCATGTGGGCCACCATTTTTTTTTTCGGAAAGTGGATATTACCATCGAAAAAAAAAAAGAGACATGAGAAAGACATCAACAACACTGCCAGAATTGTGATCCCTGTTTGTAACTATACACATCCAGTCGCTGTATAAATAGGGACAGGGCTAGGCTGTACCGTCACGACCCATGGGCGCAACACAAAGAGAGCTCAGCGAACCCATTGCAATCGCTTTGAGTTTTGATGTAATGATACTTTAAATCATTTTTTGTCTCCTCAAACTCATCTAATGTAAATCTTCATTAATGAGACTTCATATCTATGCTATCAATGTTGACATACACATTTTACAACTTACTGAAAATGATGATTACATGCAGCATGTGCGAACGGTACATCGTCTTTCACACCAGGTCATTTTGAATACCGGGAGTTCATGCGATCTGAATGCACTTTTAAAAGGTCACACTGTCGACCGTGCTGCTACACTTCAGCAGCGCACGCACACAAAAGATCTCTCCGCAGCGCATGCGCATAATTTGCAGAGGTCAAGGCGGCTGGCGCCATTTTGAATTCTGCAACGATGAACCCCGACGGTCAGGGATTATCATTGCACCAGAAAGTGTCATTTTTTTGTTCCATGGACTTATCGCGAGGGCTCTCTATGGACTTTTATGAACCTTCTGTAATATTACAAAGCATGCACTAAACGTGAGTAATGTATACATTCTTTATATGAAACGTATAAATTTTCTTAAGTTTTGTAGTTGTGTTATGGTTCCCCACTTTGAAGGTGAGGCCTCAACGGTCTGACACTGTGCTTCGCACAGCGTCTGGTCGGGCTACCCTGTTTGCAGCCGGTGCATGTGCGCCCGCTATTTTTCCGCGCTTTCGCAATGGGAATTGGCGCTTACACATTGTTCGCGAGACATGTGAAGGCGTTCAGCTGAAGATCACTGAGCACGCACATATTGCATAGGAATTGTACATCGTGCCGCAAGCGGAGCTACTACAGCGCATATCGGCAAAAATTGTGCCAGGTTTTGCCCTGGTAAATCATTACAACTGCGTTTGTCATTGGTCAAATTTTTTTATGATAACAATAGCGTTTATAAATAATCTTGTCTATGATCTATGAAATGGTTGAAAATGATTTGCCTGATTTGTTTACAGTGCGGAAAAACCCTTAAACTGCCGCAAACGGGGTATTTTACTCTAGACGTCTAGAAACCTAGACTCTAAAGCCTATAAAAAAACTAGCCTAAAGCCTAAAGCCTAACAAAAAAAATTAAAAAAACTTCAAATATTTGTAGGGGCCCAGGCAGGGCATCCCATTGCCTGCGCCCGAGCCAAGTCACTGACTGCCACTGGATAGAGGCCTATCTAGAGATCTACAAAACAACCACACACGTCACGTGTGACTGTAGTGTAGACGTATCCATCCATAAATAGCGGCAAAATTATGAAATAGGCCCAACCGCACCGCAGGCCGCAGTGCGCGTGCATCCCTGCTTTAGCAACTCGTATAGAGGGTCTAGATTAGGTTAGGATTTACATGTATACAGGCTGGGTTCAATTAGGGTTGTATCAATGGTAAAATTAGTCGAGGGACATTAGGAATTCTTTCCGAAAATAAAAGGATGAAAGAAATCAAAGATCAAAGAATAGAAAAGAAATAGAAGTAAAGAAGGAACGATGAAATATAATATGCTATGATATGCTGTGGAAATCAGCCTCATCGCTGTATCAGTCACGCGTAAATGCATTTGGTGGGGATCGGGCCGCATTAACGAGTATTATCCTGTGGAAGAAAGCCCCACCACTGTGCTCATGTACCATTGAGCGCCACACGGTGGGGCTGAATTCATGAGTATAACAATAACGCAATAACAGATAAGCGGCTGTAGTATTTCGTACCACAGACTGTGGTGGGGCGGCCTATTTCATGAGTATGCCTCCATAGCTAGTGTTAGCTGACCCAAGAGAGGCTGACTGGATGCAGTGACATCAACACAAATGCAAAGCTCATGACATCACCATAGACAATACACAACCTTCCTGACCACCACGATGAAAATGATCTACCTGTTAGTTTTCTTACAATTTCATTGTAAAATTTCAAGCCAAAAGGGTTTCTTCTTCAGTCTCATCATCTTTTCCCCTTACATTTTCAGTTCTGTCTCAAATGTCCTTCCGTTTTAGTTAACTGCAAGTTTTCTCGAAGAAGAGCTTATGGCCCTAATAATTTACTTTTTCATATTCATGTAGAGAAATTCCACTACACCAAATTAGGTGAACACCAAAATCACAGGACAATACTTCTTTACTCTTACTACTTCATTCCAATTTCATTGATTTGAACCAAATCAGTTGTCAAAATGCTCCAACAACAACAACAAAAAAAAAAAAAAAAAAATACAAGACAGACTAATCTAAATGATACAGATGATGACATGAGTTAATATCTAGGGAGTACAAAAGTGCATTAAGAGATGTCCAGTATTGATTTCAACATGAGTTGTCTAATATATTCATGTTTCTGGTACTGTTTGGACTATAAGCTATCCAACATGCGCCCCTAGTAATTGACAAGTACAATTGTTTGCTAATTTGTTCAATGTATGGTATGGCAATTAGTAATGAATAATGTTGATGTTACCCTGGAGTACAGCTCTCTATGATTCAAATGTCACATGGATGCAGAAATTCTTGATATGTACATTTGATAGAATAATTTTCTTCTATATTTTTCAGATTGATCTGGATACAATTGATGTCAGCAATCTTAATCGTCAGTTCTTGTTCCAGAAGAGGCATGTTGGCAAATCAAAGGCACAGGTTTGTATTTACTCCCATAGTTTTTTGAAAAAATCTCACTCTTCTCACCAGTTTGTCCATTACAGTCAACCTTGCATATTTGATACTTTGTCTCCCTCATCTCGAGGCAAAATAAATGTCCCAATATTTCCTTATGTATTTCCTCTTCTTAAAACTTAAGTAAAACTAACTTACTAAAAGTTTGGTTATCTTGATTTTAAAAAATCCCATGCCCAATCTTCATTCAACGTATTGTTTTTCCCCACATGTTACTTGAGGCAAAAATTTCCAACATCACTCAGCTATTCATGTGATACATATGTACTCTGTTCTACAGCGCCATGAGTATCTTTTTAGGTAGATGAGTGCTTTATAAGAGTCTCTCTATTATTATTATTATCATTATTATTATTATTATTATTCCCAGACAAGCAAATACTGATTACCAACAAAGGCAATGCCACAATTTTTTTAACACTTTCAAATTGTAAATAATTTAACTCTGTAATAGACCTATCACAGCTGAGAGCTTGTGTGGCATTTAGAGGTAAATAATATCATAACTGCTTGAGAACTTAAAGTGACCAATTCTGTATGGAATCAAGGAATACAGATTTCATACAATGTAGATGCAGAAGGAGATGTTCTTGTGTTTGTCGCATACATTGTGCTCAGGGTTAATGATTAAGTTTCTCATTGTATTTCTATATGAAGGTTGCCAAAGAGAGTGTGCTGGCATTCAATCCTGATGTCTGCATTGAAGCCAAGCATGACAGCATTATGAAGTAAGAATGGCAATGATAACTTTACATCAATTATGTTGCACACTTTGCATAAAGTTCACACTCATAGACTGTTACTTTGGTCAAAAATTTTTACTTGTTTTACTTTCTCTTGAGTCATAGTTATGTTACAGAATTGTATTGCTAACATGTCAAGAGAGAAAATGTTCACAGCAGCAATGATAAGCAAGACAAATGGCTAAATGTAACAAGCTGCTGCAGTCATTGTGACTCCATTCAGCTGTGCTTGCATGTTTCAATAGATTGCAACAAACATGATTGTGTATCTGAATACTTGCATTGAAACACTGTAATATGTGAAGGATTCAATTTCTCCTCAGACTCTGTGCTGCCAAGTCTGCAAAATTATTTAAGGAGTTATCTCTCCTATGTCATTGTCCGTAAGGTTGATGGAAATGATTAGCACTCAAGTCATGGCTGCACACTTTGCCATATTTTCTACTGGTCTGACCTATCCCTGTCGGTCTAGTAGATACCCAGTTTTCCATTTTTTACCAGTCCTGTTCTTTTTCCTTCTTTTTTATACCCCCGCCAAACGAAGTTTGAAGGGGGTATATAGGAATCAGCGGACGGTCGGTCGGGCGGTCGGTCGGGCGGTCGGTCGGGCGGTCGGTCGGGCGGTCGGTCGGGCGGTCGGTCCGTTGCAAATCTTGCGTCGCGAACTACTTCCTCAGTTTTCAACCGATTCCCATAAAACTTGGCACAGATGTGTGCCTTGGGTTGTAGATGTGCAAGACGTATTTTTTGACAGTACCCAAAAGTACGTTGCCATGGTAACGGCATATTATGGGCAAAAATGGGTACAAATCTTGCGTCGCGAACTCCTCCCACGGTTTTTGATCAATTTTTATGAAATTAGGTACAGATGTTCATCTGAATATGTTAATGTGCAAGACACATATTTCCGCAGTGGCAAAAAGTGCGTTGCCATGGTAACGGCATGTTATTGGTAAAATATAGGGCAAAATGCTTCATGGCAAAACTGCTTCATCAGTGTTCTTCCAATTCTCATGGAATTCATATTGAATGTTTGTCTTAGGATATAGGTCAGCATGACACATTTCTTGACAGTGACAAAAAGTATGTTGCCATGGTAACAGCTCACATATTATGAGCCAAAATGATGGAAAATTTTGTGTTGCAAACTACTTCCTCAGTTTTTGCCCAATTTCCATGAAACTTGGTACAGATGTGTGCCTTTGGTTGTAGATGTGCAAGACGCATTTTTTGACAGTACCCGAAAGTACGTTGCCATGGTAACGGCATATTAATGGCAGAAGATCAAGGAAAGATCTTGCGGATTTAACTATTTCCTCAGTTTTTTGACCAAAGCTTATGAAATGTGGCACACACCTTGATCTTGGTGGGAAGATGTGGAAGACATATTTTTCGGACGTGTCGGAAGCTGCGTTGCCATGGTAACGGCATATAAATGGCAGAAGATCAAGGAAAGATCTTGCGGATTGAACTACTTCCTCTGTATTCGACTGAAGCTCATGAAATGTGGCACACACATTGGTCTTGGTGGGAAGATGTGCAAGACATATTTTTTGGACGTGTCGGAAGCTGCGTTGCCATGGTAACAGCATATTAATGGCGGAAGATCAAGGAAAGATCTTGTGGATTGAACTACTTCCTCAGTTTTTGACAAAAGCTTATGAAATGTGGCACACACAATAGTCTTGGTGGGAAGATGTGCAAGACATATTTTTCGGACATGTTGGAAGCTGCGTTGCCATGGTAACGGCATTTAAATGGCAGAAGATCAAGGAAAGATCATTCCTTGGGTAAGACTGTCGTCACGGGGCGGGGGTATTAATCACCTTAAGTGATATTTCTAGTTTGACTGGCCGTGACAATGTTTGTTGGTTTTTTTTGTCGGTCATGTCTGACTAGTAAATTTGCCAATTGCTGGAAAGTTACTGGCCCAACAGTGATTTCTACTGGTCTGGGATCATCAGACCAGAGTCAGTGTTAAGCGTTGTGAAAGAGTTGTCAGGTATCAGACAAAAAGCGTGCTCCAATAATACGATTTAAACTTTTCAAGGTCACATCATACTCGACAAAAATACCCTTGTTAGGTGTGCTAGCGTGACAGTCATCTGAGTTACAGATATGAGGGAATTGCATGGAAAAGCAGTAGTTAGTTTGATGCTATAACTGGTAGACAGATTAGTGCAAAATGTTTCCTTAACCCCTACAGGATGAGCTGATTTTGCGATAACATGCATTTCCCATTGGCACCTGCCCAAGTGTACTTGAGACTAGTCTTCAGTCTTCAACCATTTCTGGTTTCTTGACATGATTTTTACACTCTTTGTCATACACATAGCCCAGAGTACAACCGTGACTTCTTCAAGCAGTTCACACTAGTGCTCAATGCACTTGATAATAGAGGTGAGAAACTTCCTTCCTAGCTGATCATCTATTCATTTTTCACTGGTGGCTTAAACAAATGTTAAATTATGTTAGCTAGTGCATTAGTTAACCAAATAGAATATTGAATTACATCGTATGTGTCTCGTAGTGGATTTACGATAGTAATGCCTGGCCAAGTGATACACACTGCCTTTATTGAGCTATAATCCCGTTAATATTTACCAAAAGTGAATTTATATGATTCCAAGCTGACTTCTATTATTGTCAGTGCCACAGACAGAAATTTGATTTCTCATGTGTCTTTAATTATCGAGTGAAGTACAAGGAATTTTTTTCACTTTCTTTATTTGCCGTTTTATTGATGCACGACAACACGTTTTGTTTTCATCTTCTCCTTTCCAGCTGCTAGGAACCATGTAAATCGAATGTGTCTAGCTGCTGATGTTCCATTGGTTGAGAGTGGTAGTGCTGGGTATTTAGGTCAGGTCACTGTCATCAAGAAGGTGAGTGATCTGTATGACAGTTGATTTACAATCAAACGTAGTTCATATTTACATGCATTTATAATATGTACCCCCCCCCCCAAAAAAAAAAAAAAAAAAACACACACCAAACAACAACAACAACGAAAACCAAAAAACAACAACAACAAGCAAACAAACAAAGCACAACAACAGCAACAAAAACAAAACCAAAAGCAACAACAACAATAATAAGTTGTTGACAAAGTTAGGTTTTTCATGTGTAACAGCATACTTGTGTTTGAGAAGCACTTGTGAGCAGAATGTCTGTAACTTGTTACTTATTTTCATTTCTCAGGAATTAATGCATGTAAATGGACAATCGCTTTTCTTTTTTTTATATTTTTATTTGGGTTAACATTTGGTAACCCTCAAAGTGCTGTCATACAATAACTTACTACATTGGTAAGTAGAGCTCATCCCAAGAGTAAGTTGTCCTGTTACAAGGTGCACAGTGAAATATTGTCAATGAAAGACAAATTAGGTGACCACTGGCTGCATTGGACATATATAGGACCTGTGCATAGAAATGATGATTTCCGTTCAGGTGGTACAAAGTATGTAGTGACGGTTTAAAGTAGTGTGCCCTTATATACATATATATGGGAGATATGATGATGTCTTTTAAATCTGTCTTGCTTTTGATTAGGGGAAGACTGAGTGCTATGAATGTCACCCAGCCCCTCCTCAGAAGTCCTTCCCAGGGTGCACCATTCGCAACACTCCCTCTGAGCCCATTCACTGCATCGTGTGGGGCAAACACTTATTCAAGTAAGTCATGTCATTTTACATTTGCACGTGCATGAAGACTATTCAATCCACCTTCCATCCAACCAAGTATCTAACGTCTAGATAAGAGAGATTGTAAACAGTATCTCTTTCCCTTCCTCCCGTTTGTTTTATTAATAGTTGAAATGACATTCCTGCATCAGCATTGTTTCCTGGAGTAAAGTACAAAGTAGAATGGACATGCCCATATGGCATTGTGTAACTGCTTTTGCAGTTACTGAGATGTGCTGAATGGAATTATAGTCTATGAAGATTTTGAAGTGGTTTGAAAGGAAATGCACCTCTGATGAACAAGATGTAGATATTACTAGAGCTGTCAGTTTACACATTCACACACATGCACACACACACGTACACACATTCATGCTAGTACCTGCTCTGCTTATATCTTGTTACTCTGTAGGGAAATTGTTACCATTATTGTACTTGCACTATCAATAATTATCTGAAATGTGAACATTAAAGAAATACCTGTGGATTATGTGGCAAAGACACTGTGTGTTCTGCTTGTTTGCACATATTTTTATAAACAAATAAAGACTACCAGTATGAATTAGAAAATTGTTTACAATTTCTGGTTACCATTTTCATCGGTGGATATGGCAGTAAACACTTTTCTCTCTCTCTCTCTCTCTCTCTCTCTCTCTCTCTCTCTCTCTCTCTCAAGAAAGTACTGAATGAAGTGAAGCATTGCACTTTTTTTCCTTAGATTTTTGTTTTGTTTGGTTTTGTTTGGTTTGGTTTGGTTTGGTTTTTGTCAGTAACCTTACTTGAGTTTGCAGGAGGTAATTTATCAAGAATTTTGTCTTCACACAGCCAACTGTTTGGAGAGGAAGACCCAGACCAAGATGTTTCTCCGGACACTGCAGACCCGGAGGCTGCAGGAGATGCTGGACAGCAAGCAGTGGAGCGCATCCCAACCATGGAGGATGGCAATTTCCACAGAGAGTCCACCAGGGAGTGGGCCCAGCAGAATGGCTATAATGCAGCAAAGCTTTTCAGAAAGGTTAGTGGAGGCTTTTGTGGCTCAGGGGATTGCTGATATGCTCTGTGCTTTCAAATATAAGGTCTTTGGGTTTCTCAATACCTGAAGAGGAAGGAGTGACCTTTGGCATACCATGTACATCATGTACTTCTGTGACTTAGGACTTGTAAGGCAAGTTTGAGAGTGGTCGACTTCACAAGCAAGAACCAGAGTGATGAAATAGGAAGAATTATCCTATTTCAGAACAAAAGTTGGGGTTTCCAACCTGGGATAAGTACGAACAAGGTATACATTGCATCTGTGTCGCTGGAGGCAATATTCTCACGAGTATCAGTCAACTCAGAAAACTTCCTCTGACAAGTTACAATCTTATGACAAGAAATTGAAGGTTTCATATCAAATGTTTAGCGGTGCTCTCATACATAACCATGCCTAATCAGTTAACTCCTAACCACAAGCACTTGCATTACTGTATCATTATGTTGCTTTTCTAGGTGAGTCTAGACATTTATAGTATGTACAGGTGCTTCCATGAACTTGTTCTTTGTTCATTGTATCATTTCCAGCATCCAGTGTAGCTAGTAGTCATGCTACTTCCCGGATAGCATTAGGTGATTTACTCAGATTTGACAAGGTGATGTTTTGCTGTTAATCAGTAAGTTTAAACCGATCATGTTGCTTTGTCTCAGTTTTTCTACGAAGACATCAAGTACCTGTTGTCAATGGAGAAGCTGTGGCAAAAGCGGCGACCTCCGACCCCTCTGGACTGGAATGACCTACCTGACACAGGAGGTATGTTTGAAAGTTTTGGCATTTATGAGAACTGGTCAACTGCAGTGCAGTTAGATTTGTTCGGGTTTTTTTTTTTAATCCATTTGACACTAGCACAAAAGGTAGATACAGTATAGGTGGATGTAATGGTAGATGTATTGTATATTTCTTTAGGTATTCATGTCTTGCTGGCAAAAGACTGAATTGCACATGAAATTACATTGTGTAAGAGACAGTATGAATGCATTCAGAGACACTTTTATGAGTGCTTACAAAACTGATATTGATTTTAAAAAGGGAGTGATGCTCACAAGCACATGCATAATAATGCGCAATTTGATCACTGTAATGTAAGGACAATCAGCAGAACATCCTTTCTTACTATACTAAGGTAGTCAGCCACAGTGTGTGATGATCCAATGACACAGTAGGCAGTAGAATGATTTATAGAATGATTTCAAGAATGACAAAATGATTTATATCACATATTTTTACACTATTTTAAGCATGTAGAACTGACCATATCACAAAGACTTCCTCCTTTCAGACACAACAGTAAAGACCAGACAAAATCAGAGACTCAATGGCATTTTCTGTGTACTGAAACAGATGAAACATAAACTTGTTGTACTCACATATCCTGAACATGTATACACATTTGCATTTTTCATGATTTCTTGAATATTGTAAAATTGACATTTTTGCAAAAATAAGAGCATGCAAATATTTTTGCATGCCATATGTTCCAGTAATTAATGTCCTGATTCCGCAGAATTAAAAAACATTCAATACTCACCTTACCTAGCCGAGCGTGAAAAATTACTTATGCGAAAATATCCACTTTTACAGTACCTTATCAAAAAGTAAGTGATGTCTAAATTTTTAAATAAAGACTCAATTTCTTTCAGACAAAATGTCAAAGTTGTACCAATCATTCATCAATAGTGTTACAGTTAAATGAAGTTGAAGTTGCCAAAGCATTAATGATGTCAACTGAAAGAAGATGGCGAAGTGAAAAGATTATTTAGACTACATCATATATAACTTTTACAAATGGGATAGTGGATGTATTTCTCACAATGTTTTTTGTGACTTTGCTGTCATGTTTATATATCACCAACTGCCTCAATTTCTTTGTAGAATGATAAATACATTATATTGTTACTTTGCATTTGTATGTTTAAAAGGGTCCAGCAAGAATGAATCGGGTGTATTGAGGGATCAACGTCAGCTGAGTCTCCGGGAGTGTGCAAAGATGTTTGAAGAGAGTTTAGCTGACCTTCAGGTCCAAGCTAAAGAGAGAGGAGAGCTAGCCTGGGATAAGGTAGGATGATGATGATGGTGATGATGGTGATGATGGTGATGATGATGATGATGATGGTGATGATGATGATAGTGGAGAGGATGGTGATGATGATGGTGGTGGTGATAGTGATGGTGATGATGGTGATGGTGATGGTGATGGTGATGGTGATGATATTGAGGAGGATGGTGATGATGATGGTGGTGGTAATGGTGATAATGATGATGGTGGTGATGGTGATGATGATGATAGTGGGAAGGATTGTGATAATGATGGTGGTTGTAATGGTGATAATAATGATGATGGTGATAATGATGACCAGTGATGATAGTGGTAGTTGTGATGTTGGTATTATGTTAATGATGATGTTGATGCTTGTGTTGACTGTAATGATTATAATATTGAAATGATAGTAGTGATCATAGTGATGCCAGTAGTAATGATGATGGTGATGGTGATGATAGTAATGATGCTAGTAGTATATCTTGCGTTAAAACTAAGTCATTGTGTGTTTCTCTGGACTATCATTTGCAAAGCAGTCTCATAGTTACAAATCCCAGTCTTAAGGAGATCAATAAAAGTTGAAAAGAGCTTACCTGCATCAATATCTTATTTTGTCACCATGTCTCACTTTTCACACCAGACAGCTCTCCAGGTAGTAGCTCTCCTTGCTAAAATGACAAAGATGTGTAATGAGCTGATTTTCAGCGTCACAAGACGATCTCTTGCTTTTCCACAGTGTGTTTGAACAATTGATACGTAGTGTAAAGGTCCCATCAGCCTGTTTAAATTTCCTGAACTGTGACAACAGGCTCAATGCAGCAAATTTTTTTTGCAAGATGTTGTGATGGTAATTAATCTGATCTGGTATTATTTCACACACTAAGGTGTAGTATAAGAAGCTATGTAGTGAGAGAATGCTTAAAACAACTTTGTGTAAGAAACAAGAAGAGATGATTCCACATCAACCACCAAATTCATGCTATATTCACTGCTTTGCGAAATGGTCCTAACATTTGCATATTCTCAGGATTGCAGTCTTGCGTGGTATAATAACAGCATTGTATAAGAATGCTTTACCTGAAGTAATGTTTCTTACTCACCAGCCTTCACCATGATGGTATAAATCTTGACATTGTCATTACAGGATGATACAGCATCCATGGACTTTGTGGCCAGTACAGCAAACATCAGGGCACACATTTTTGGCATTCCTATGAAGACGAGGTTTGACATCAAATGTGAGTCAAAGTTCTCATACCCAGATCTCCCAATCGTTCCACTTTGGAGTAAAAAAAATCCTAAAATTTAGCCTTTTAGTTACACATGCAAAAGTCACATTAGTTCCAAATAGTATGGCATTTTCAAGAAAATATTTGTGAATTTGACTCAAGTAGGTGGCAAGTGTTTGTTTGTTCACATATTCTTTGACTGAAACAAAGAGTTAAAGTGACAAAAGTCTTTTGTGGAGTATATCTAAGTTGTTATTATCCTAACACAGTAGTCGTATCATTTACTTAGTTAGAACACAAATGATTTTTGTTTGGATGTATGTGGCACCTATCAGAATGAATAGCCTCACAAAGTGCCCTAACGTACAGAGTGATATGTTCTTTATTACATATTAACTTGTACTTAGCAATCACTTCCTACAATTTGCAGTGTCACCTTCACACATCGTGGCACTTCTTCTTACTCTAGCTGGCATTTACATACTACATGTTTGCCCATCAATGAGAACATACCAAGTGTCAATTCACGTGACTGCATTTAGCCAACAAGTGGCATGTGTTTTTAATAATTGTAGTAATATTCTGTGATATATGTGTGTGTGTGTGTGTGTATGTGTCCCTCACAGCCATGGCAGGGAACATCATTCCAGCAATTGCCACGACCAATGCTGTCATTGCCGGACTCATTGTCATTGAGGCCCTCAAGGTGTTGTCCAACAGGATGGACCAGTGTAAAACGGTAAGATATCAAAACTTTTATGACTGCAAGTGTCCATGGTTTTGCTGGTCATTACAGTACTGTACAAGTTGTGTGCCTAGTCTGCAAACATTGTAAGGGCTTAGGGTCCCAAACAGAAATGTGGTAAACATTTCAAAATGAGGGTTGAATGATTGACAGAGCACCTTTACACTAGAAAATGATTACTGTTGCTTTTGTGACATTACTTAGATGAGCATATAAGATTTAAGTATTTACACACACGCACACAAACACACGCAGACAAATGAAGCAAGAGTAAACATTAAAGGACAAGTTCACCTTCATAGACATGTGGGTTGAGTGAATGCAGCAATATTAGTAGAACACATCTGTGAGAGTTTGAGCAAAATCGGACAATCCGTTAAAAAGTTATGAAATTTTGAAGTTTCTGCTCAGTCACGGCTGGATGAAAAGACTACTATAGCTTGTGATGTCACATGAGTACAACGATATAAAGAAAGAATAAAGAAAATTCAACACATTTCCATTTTTCTCGCATAACAAAAGAACACTCGACTTCTCTCTTTCAGAAGACAGGGGGAATAATATTACCCTTAACATACGTCAGTAGCAAGTCAAAGAAATGTGCACTTTATTCAAAAAGTAAAGTTTTGTGAAATTCTCTTTTTATTTTCCTTATTTAGTTGTACGCACGTGACATCATACACTGTAGTAGTCTTCTCTTCCAGCAGTGACTGCGCAGATACTTAAAATATTCGTAACTTTTGAACAGATTGTCCAATTTTCCTCAAACTGTCACTGATGTGTTCTACTAATATTACTGCGTTCTCTCAATCCTTAAGTATATGAAGGTGGACTTGTCCTTTAAGTTGAAGAGTGATTACTTATGCCATAGCACTTTGATCTATTATTTGGTGGCAGGACTTGTTAGATTTCAAAAGAGTTTGCAATTTGTTGAATATCAAAAGAGCACGCATTAAGACACGACTTATTGCAAAGATATGGTAAAGCAAGATATCATCAGAGCATCAGAAATACCAAGAAAAATTGTATAATAAGTGCTGCTAAGGTCACACACACACACATACACACACACACACACACACACAAACAAACTTATCACGTCAAATGAAAATACCAGCACATGCTGATGGCAGTGTGGCAAATGATATGCAACATGAATAATGATCTCCAAGGCTTTTTAGCTCACCTGAGCCAAAGGCTCAAGTGAGCTATTGCGATCGCCCTTCGTCCGGCGTCCGTCGTGCGTCGTGCGTCGTGCGTCGTCCGTCGTCCGTCGTCCGTCGTCCGTCGTCCGTCGTGCGTCGTCCGTCGTGCGTCGTGCGTAAACTTTTTACATTTTCATCTTCTTCTTGAAAACCCCAAGACTGATTTTCATCAAACTTGGCAGGTAGCATCCCTAGGGGGTTAGGAACTCAATTTGTTAAAATGGGCACCATGCCCCACCCAGGGGGCCCCCAGGGGGGCCCAAACCCCCCAAAATTAAGGAATCTGTCAAAATCTTCTTCTCTAGAACCAGAAGTGATAGAGCTAAGTTAGTACTATGGGTTAGTACATTGATGATTGTAGTTTCAAGTTTGTTCATGGCAGAATCAGGGGTGCCCCCCTTGGGACCCAGGGGAGGGCGGTGGGGAGGGGTTCTAAAGGGGCCTAAATTGTACATTTTCATCTTCTTCTTGAGAATCCCATGACCCATTTTCACCAAACTTGGCAGGTAGCATCCCTAGGGGGTTAGGAACTCAATTTGTTAAAATGGGCACCATGCCCCACCCAGGGGGCCCCCAGGGGGCCCAAACGCCCCAAAATTAAGGAATCTGTCAAAATTTTCTTCTCTAGAACCAGAAGTGATAGAGCTAAGTTAATACTATGAGTTTGTACATTGATGACTGCAGTTTCAAGTTTGTTCATGGCAGAATCAGGGGTGCCTCCCTTGGGACCCAGGGGAGGGGGTGAGGTGGGGTCCTAATAGGGCCTAAATTGTACATTTTTATCTTCTTCTTGAGAACCCCATGACCCATTTTCACCAAACTTGGCAGGTAGCATCCCTAGGGGGTTAGGATCTCAATTTGTTCAAATGGGCACCATGCCCCACCCAGGGGGCCCCAAGGGGGGCCCAAACCTTCAAAATGAAGGAATCTTTAAAAATCTTCTCTAGAATCAGAAGTTATAGAGCTAAGATAATACTATGAGTGAGTACATTAATGACTGTAGTTTCAAGTTTGTTCATAGGAGATCCAGGGGTGCCCCTCTTGGGGGCAGTGGGGGGGGGGGGGGGGGGTTGGTTGGGAAGGTCAAAATGGGGGCCTGAATTGTACATTTTCATCTTCTTCCTGAAAACCTCATGATGTATTTTCGTCAGACTTGGCAGGTAGCATCCCTAGGGGCTCAGGATCTCAATTTATGAAAATGGGCACGATGGAATCTTAAAAAACTTGGGCCCTTATTGTACATTTTCATCTTCTACTTGAGAATGCCTGGTCAAATTGTAGTAGAGCTGTGAATGATTTAGATTAGTGACTGCGTGAAAGGTGAACTTGCGATACTCAGGTGAGCGCTAGACCCGCGGGTCTCTTGTTTAATTTAATATGACTTCATAAATCCTTTGTTTGCTCACCCAATATATATATTCCTCTATTCTAGTGCAGGTCTACATGGCTAGGGTGCCTAATGCCAGGAAGAAGCTTCTAGTCCCATGTGTGCTCATTCCTCCCAACCCAGACTGCTATGTCTGTGCTGACAGACCAGAGGTATGAGAGAGAATCAAAAGTCCTGGTCAGGTTCATTTGTTGTCTTTTTTTTTTCTACACATTTGAATATGCATGAAGTGCATTTGCAAATAAAGAAAAACAAAATAAAACAAAAATATCAGACCAGGGACCCATTTCATGAAACTTGTTATCAGTGACAAGTTGTCATAGTTGTTATAAGCTACTGAAATCCTTGCATCTTATTGGCTGAGAGCAAATTTGTCAAATAAGAAATGTGCCAGTTGTCACTGATAGCAAGTTTTATGAAACGAGACCCAGGTGTGTAAGCTCTGGTGTGGCATTCTTCATCAAAACAAGCTGTATGTTGGCAGATAATGTTTTTATTTCCCCCACACATCAAGATTGTGATATCGGCCCTTTTCGTTAGATCTGGTCATTTAGGCCAAGAGCAATCAGCCAACTTACTTTTCTTTTCTTTAAACATCTTCAGATTGTTATGTTTGTAGCTATTCACATATGAGTGTCATATTTTAAAAGCCCAAGAATAGTTTCCGGATATCTCTGTTTTTGTTTTTGTTTTTGTTTTTTGTTTTTGTTTTTTGCTTCATATCCATCTGATGTAGCTTAGCTGTAGTGAGAAAAGTCTGTTCATTTGAATACATTAATTGTACCATGTACTTCTGATATGTATTTTATTGTTTCTGTTAGAAGATCTTGATGTATGTTTCAATACTTGTGAATTGTACAGTTATAAGAAATGAGGACATAGATTATTATTCATGTACTCAAAGAGTTTAAGGACAATTTTTACAAAGACAATTCTTTTTCTGTTATGCATTATTTTTTTTTTTGCAACATTTATTTCCTTTTTTAATTCTATTATTATGTACAGGTGACAGTAAAACTCAATACAAACACAACCACTGTCAGGGTCTTTCAGGACAAGGTAAGTAAAGGTATTTCCTGAGGGTGAAAGCTTTCATACAATATACTCTGACATGTATATTTGTAGTAAGCTATACTGATACTGGAAGTACAGTATTGACACAACACAATCTGAGGACTTCTTGCACGTTTATTTAGTAGTACGTTGATTATGACCATGGTAGTATTTTGAGTGAGCAATGTTCTTAGATCTGCCTAGATTCACCATCTGGTCATGTGAAATTTGGTTTAAAAAAATATATATATATAGAAACTGCATGAAAAGCGACATCAATTAGTTTCAGTCAGTACAAGAGTGAAATGTGCAAGCCTGAGCCGCAGAAGTATCATCCATGCTGTTTAAGAGCAACATCTTTATGAAACTGAGGCTCCTTGATCAGCATTGCAATAGTGGGAATTGATATTTGTGATACCAATGATAGTAGAAATGGCATGTATTGTGCAATATAGACATGAAACTAGAAATGTCACTATGACGACTGGTAAGCCATGTGTTTAGTGTTTATATACTTCTTGAATTAGACTTCATTCTGATGGCTAAATTGTTTCAGAGAACATATATTCGGGAATTTCAGTATTTGTACTTAACCTTTTGACCCTTGCCCTTTCACCCCATGGCCAACATTATTCTTCAAATAATGATTTACTGGTATTATCCAATTTTCATGACAATACTTTGAGGGATTTTTCAAATATGGGGGGAAGGTAGTGACATTTTGACATTATCATTTTGACTCCATGGCTCAAATCTTTCCTTACAGAATCATTGTTCAGTAATACATGTACATACCTAGTTTAATTAAGAGTATGCACAGTGTGATTTTTATGCCTCCGCCACGAAGTGTCGCCGGAGGCATTATGTTTTCAGGTTGTCCGTCCTTCCGTCCTTCCGTCCGTCTGTCCGTCCGTCTGTCCGTCCGTAATCAATTTTGTGGACAGCATAACTAAAAAACTGTGTGAGGTATCCTAATGAAACTTGGCATGTATATGTATAAGGGAGTGAAGTTGTGCCACTGAACTCTACTATTGGAAGGGGCGCTATGCGCACTTACCGCGCACTACACACAAAAAAGTGCCAAGAATCGTATGGCTATTTCGCTACGAAATGAGTAATATTGTCCACAAAATTGCATTTTGACATCAGTCATTTCGTTGAAGAAGTTTTCATTTTGTCAAAGAACCAGTTGTTTTGTTAGGACATTTTCATTTTGTCGACTAAAGAGCCATTTCGTAATGAAATAGCCTGTGCGATACTTGGCGCCCCATGATTTACACCTAAGTGACTTTCCACTGAGGCACCCGCACTTCTTCTGCGTACCATCTGCACAACAATAGCGTAGAGTAAAATGGGCGGGGCCTAAAGGTGGAATCCTAAAATGGCAGCGCCAACTAAAGCTTTTCTGGTGGCTTCGAGCACTGCGCGTAACGTCACTTCCAATATAGAGTTCAGTGAGTTGTGCCTATCAACTTTTGGGTCCAGATGCTCAAGGTCAAAGGTCAAAGGTCAAGGTCAGATGCTCAAAATTTCACTATTTCCCTCATATCTCTGCAATGCCTGAAGGTATTTTCTTGAAACTTGGTTTATACCTATATTACCAGATAAAGATTCCTTCAGGACAAATTTGGGCCATGAGGTCAAAGGTCAAACGTCGAGTGAAAGTGCTAAAATTTCACATTTTTTTCATATCTTTGAAAGGGGTCAAGGTATCTTCATGAAACTTAATGCATATAAATGTACTGCCTGAAGGTGATTCTCTTGAGGGGGCTTGGGGTCAAAGGTCAGGGGTCAAAGGTGAGGTTAAAATGCAAAAATTCTATTTGATGTTGAAATGACACTTATTCTCCATGTCTTTGAGTGCTCAATGCATAATTTGATCAAACTAGGTGTAAATAAGCATTACCAGTACTGTACAATAATTCTGTCTGGAAAGGTTTTGGCCATGGGATCAAAGATGAAGGACCTACTATGAAAGTGGAAATTTTCGCGTAGTTGAAAGTTTTGCACAACTTGAAACTAGCGTGAATTAGCGTGAATATAAAAGCACATGAATATTTTGCTTGCCATTAAAATTGTTGCATGTTTACATCAAGTATTACAAAAAGATCATGAACACTGTAGATTTAAAAGGAAGATTCCTGTCTTTGATATATAAATTTGTATGATGTGCCCACTGTGTAAAAAGCTACTTTAGGGCTCCCACCTGTAAATAAAATGGAATGTCCCAGACCCCTTCACAAATTCGTACCAAAGATACCAAAATAAATGAAGTAAAAAATTAATTAAAAATGATTAATGCAGTTTTGCATAAAACTGAATAGCTGCAGATATTGAGTATGAATTCCTCTACCAACTGCATTTTGGTATGAAGATGAAAGCTTTTCTCATGGAATTTGAAGGGACTATATTGCATTAGGTGCATGTATGGAAAATAGGTGACTTTTTGAGTGAAAAAAACTCATAGTCTGGCTTTGTGGACCTTTGGACAGAGCTTGAGGTGAAGAACCTGCCTTGGAAATTTAGTGGATTACAGGGTGTAGCTCACTTATCCAGGTTAGTGAAGATGAAACACCTCATTTCTCCCAGTTTTTATGCCTCCGCCACGAAGTGGTGCCGGAGGCATTATGTTTTCGGGTTGTCCGTCCGTCCGTCCGTCCGTCCGTCCGTCCGTCCGTCCGTCCGTCTTTCCGTCCGTCCGTCCGTCCGTCCGTCCTTCCGTCCGTCCGTCCGTCCTTCCGTCCGTCCGTCCGTCCTTCCGTCCGTCCGTAATGAATTTTGTGGACAGGGTAACTACCAAAACCTTTTGAGGTATCCTAATGAAACTTGGCATGTATGTGTATTAGGGGGTGAAGTTGTGCCTATCAACTTTTGGGTGCACATGCTCAAGGTCAAAGGTCAAAAGGTCAAGGTCAAATGCTTAAAATTTTACTATTTCCCCCATATCTATGCAATGTCTGAAGATATTTTCTGGAAACTTAGTGTATACATGTACTACCCAATTAAGATTCTCTGGTGAAAGTTTGGGGTCATGAGGTCAAAAGGTCAAAGGTCAAAAGGTCAAGTAAAATGTTAAATTTTCACTTTTTTCTCTGTATCTTGGAAATTGTTCAAGGTATCTTCATGGAACATAGTATATATATGCATCTACTGACTGTCAGTGGTTATCTAGGGAATTTAGGGTTCATGGGGTCAAAGGTCAGGGGTCAAAGGTCAAGGGTAATACTTCAAAATTTTACTATTTTATATCGTAATTTCGTGAGAGATTACGTCATATATGAGATCCCGCTAGTGCGCGCGCCACTCAATTCGTTAGTCGCCGCCATCTTGCTAACACGCGAATTTCTGTGCTCGGAAAATTCGCCGGAATTGCACTTGAATATTCAAGTTTTCGTTCGAGTTGGATCGACGTAATAGCGAAAGTTACCTCAACGGGAGGTTTTGCCAGGTTTTTTCTGGTTTTAACGATCATTCTTCAGCTGAACAGCAACGGAATTTATGTCTTCGACCAACGTTCCAAACGTGGGCGGCACAGCCGCACCACCGCTGCTGACAGCAGTCGCGTCCCCGGCAGCCACCGGCGGGGGTCGCGGAGACCAGCACGCACAAGAGTGCAAGCAGAAAACTGCGACAGCCAAAGGTAAAACGCCTACTAGAGCCGGCAAGGCAGGTACTAGTAATAGTACTACTACAACAAGCAGTGCTAACCCTAGCGGTAGTACCGGTACAAACAAAACAGTGAAACCACCTGCCAAACTGGCCTCTAAAGTTTCAACTTTGGAAGATAGACTCGGCAAGCTTGAAGGCCAATTAGCTGTGGTTGTTCAATTTGTGGAGGCACAGTCGGCAAAGCAGACACCAGCCCGTGAAGGCGGTGGCAATGGAAAGAGTATCAGGACTCGTTCTGAATACTCCCCTTCAGACTCGGCAGATACTGACTGCCATTATGATGATGAATATGCGGCACCATTTCTGGGCCGAGATATGGATGAAAACTCTGTGATTATCCAACCAGGTCAAGGGGATAGTCGTGATGACAAATTTGATATTGAAGAAGGCGAAGTTCCCCCTTCTGTAGTGGAGAAAGTGCCAAACATTGCAGCCAAATTTGCTGTGGCTGAGGAAGTTGGTCCCCCCATTGACCCAGAAATTGCTAAGTCTACAGCCTACCTTCTGACCCACCAGCTCGAGCCCAAAGTGGTAGATGAAACGATCACTAAATACCCCATTCCCAGCAACTGTGAGCTGGTGGATGTGCCGAAAGTCAACCAAAGAATCTGGAATGGGCTACCTGCCTTTTCAAAGACACGAGACCTCAAATTTCAGAGACTCCAAAAGAATCTCACGAGAGGCATCAATGCCTACATACATACAGTGTCGGCACAGGATATCACTGAACAGCAACAAGATGCACTAGCACTTCTGTGCAGTGCGAATTTCGAGCTAAATTCCTTGCGTAAGGAATTCATGAAACCAGACATTGGTTATCAATTCCAGCATCTCTGCAAGCCCTCTACCCCGGTCTCCAAATTCCTTTTTGGTGACGACCTGGGAAGGCAAATGAAAGACATAAGAGATGAACGAAAAGCAACTGAGGGTGTCCTCAGGAGTGAGCATAGCAGACAATACAAAAAGCAGCGTTTCAGCCCATATGACTATGGCAGGAGTGCATATGGCAAGGGCAGGAGCAAGATTACATCAGGAAGCTCAAATTTGCCCCAACAGTACCGCGACGCGGGCTGGACTACTTCTCGTGCAAGTACAAGTGATGTCACTAGGCCTACAGGTGCAAAAGGACCGTGGACTGGAGCTACCAGCCATGCTTTTTTAGGCCAGCGCCCCAAGGGGAGGGGGAAGCCGTCGGCTCCCCACACCTTCACACATCCCAGCCAGCACCAACCGCACTGCGGCAGCAAGCAGGGCTCAGGGATGAAGAGAGCACGATAACCTCCAGTTCAACTGACGAGGTAAACATGACATCTGATTCTAGTGATTATGCAAAGCTATGTCATAATAATGTAGAACCTATGGTAGGAGGTCGACTGAAGCAATTCCTCCCAAAGTGGCGCAAAATTACTTCAGACCCACATGTGCTAAATGCTGTAAGTGGTTACAGGCTTGAATTCAGTAAAGAGATGGGTGCACCATCAAGAACTAAACCCCCTTACCTTTTTCGGTGTGATAAAGCCGAAGAGGCTGATATTGATCTTGAAATTTCTAAACTCCATGACAAGGGAGTAATCGAACCGTGCCAGATGGAAACTGGAGAATTCGTGTCTAATATTTTTACACGGCCTAAAAAAGACGGGGGTACACGCGTTATCCTAGACCTGTCTGATCTCAACAAATATCTCCAGTACCAGCATTTTAAGATGGAAAATATCCATACTGCTATTGAACTCATTTCAGAAAATAGCTTCTTAGCTTCAGTCGACCTTCGGGACGCGTACTATACAGTACCTGTGCACCCAACACACAGGAAGTTCTTAAAGTTCTCCTGGAAAAATCAACTTTGGCAATTCAAAGTACTGCCTAATGGCCTGAGCACGGCGCCAAGGTTATTCACTAAACTACTGAAACCTGTATTCACATTACTGAGAGAGCAAGGGCATGTAGTAATTGGATACCTTGACGATGTACTCATTATTGGAGAAAGTGAGAATCAAACATTGCAAACGGTTTTTGAAACCACTAGCATCCTTGCACAACTTGGGTTCTTGGTACACCCAGAAAAATCAGTACTATGCCCCACTCAAGAAATACAATTTCTTGGTTTCATTCTCAATACTCAGGCCATGACAATTCGACTGCCTGATAACAAATCAGAGGAAATACAGTCCTTGTGCACTGAACTTATGCAAATGGCAAACCCCAGTATCAGGCAGGTGGCTAGAATTATCGGGAAAATGGTAGCATCATTTCCCGCAGTCCAGTATGGACAGCTCTATTACAGGGCTTTAGAAAGGGACAAAATCAAAGCACTCAAAATGAATAAGGGGCATTTTGACAGAAAAATGAGCCTATCTTTGGAAGCAAAACAAGAGCTGCAATGGTGGACAGACAATGTGCAGTCTACTTTCTCACCCTTACGACACCCTAAACCTATGCTCGAATTGTGCATGGATGCCAGTGGCAAAGGCTGGGGGGCATCTGATCATACCACCCATACAGGGGGTAGATGGAATGAAGACGAGCTGCAAAAAGCCAGGGAGAATAAGATTAATTATCTGGAGACCCTGGCTGCTGGCATGGGACTCAAGTCCTTCTGTTCTAATTCACAAAACATTCATGTTTTGTTACGGCTAGATAACAGTACTGCTGTTGCGTACATTAACAACATGGGAGGCATTAAATCCCTTGACTGTGATCGGGCAGCCCGAGAGATTTGGCAGTGGTGCGAAACTCGTAAAATTTGGGTCACTGCAGCACACTTGCCAGGAAAGCTGAATGTGGAGGCAGACCGCATGTCTAGAATTTTCAATGACCGCACAGAATGGATGCTTGACCGCACAGTTTTCCAAGAAATAACTTCACGTTTTGGGACACCAGAAATAGACCTATTTGCCTCCAGACTTAACAAGCAGGTAGAGAACTATGTCACATGGTTGCCCGACCCACATGCCAAGGCTGTTGATGCCTTTACTCTCGATTGGGGAAAGTGGTACTTTTACGCATTTCCTCCTTTCTGCTTAGTTGCTAAGTGCATTCAAAAAATCAAATCTGATAATGCAACTGGGATACTAGTAGTCCCAAAATGGCCAAGCCAGCCATGGTTTCCTCTCCTAAACAGGATGATGAATGAGGAACCACTTGTTATTCATAGGAGTGAATCCGTACTAACATTGCCAGTTTCTAACACTCCTCACCCACTAAACACTCAGATTGATCTTCTTGCTTGCAGGTTCTGTGCAAGCCCTTCAGAGATGCGGGATTGAATGCACGGATAACTGCTGTAATGGCCTCCTCTTGGAGAAAAGGGACTAAAAAACAGTATGCAGTGTACATAAACAAATGGAAAGCATTTTGTGACAAAAAATGCAGCAACTACTTGTACTCGGATGTTCAAGCTATCCTGGAATTCCTGAGTGACATTTTCTTCGATAAAGGGGCAGGTTACAGTGTCATAAACTTAGCACGGAGTGCTCTATCTTCATTTGTGATTCTTCGAGATACTATGTTTACAGTTGGAAACCATCCCTTTATCCAGAGGTTTATGAAGGGAGTCTTTCAGCTACGCCCACCCAAGCCTAGATACATGGAAATGTGGGACGTTAACCCTGTTTTCAATTTTCTTCGTTCTTGGTCCCCAGCGCACATTTTGGACCTGAAAAAATTGACGCTTAAATTGTGTGTGATTATTGCATTAATCTCAGCACAAAGGATTCAATCATTACACTATCTAAGCTTGGATGGTATGGTGTTAAGAGATAATGCAGTCACCTTTCACCTTCATGATCTCCTAAAACAGAGCAAGCCTGGAAATTACTCACACAGTGTCAAGCTCCAGGCATACCCGCCAGACAGGAGACTTTGTGTAGTCAGGTACTTGCAGGAATACATCAGCAGGACCCGCAGAATCAGAGCTAGTGAACGGTACCTTTTTGTTAGCTACAAGAAACCGTATCACAGGGTATCATCTCAAACAATCGCTCGCTGGATTAAGGAGGTTTTGGAGGCTGCGGGTATTGATACAGAGATCTACAAGGCGCACTCTACTCGGGCAGCGTCTACCTCCGCAGCCAATAAGGGAAATTTCCCAGTATCTAAAATACTTGCGCAAGCCGGTTGGGCCAACGAAAGAACCTTTCGCAAGTACTACAACAAGCCCTGTCCTGCTGAGAAAACCTTTGTAGAAACAATTATCAAAAAATAGACTGTGAAGCCCTAAGATTTGGGCAGACATGTCTTGAACTGCCTGAACTTGTGAACTCTTGGAGACACAATATCTCTGCAGCATTCAACCTGAATGAGATTTGCAATGGAACCTCTTGTAAGGTATGCTTCCTACCCCTTTTCGGGGGGGTTGCCTCGAGAATGTAACCACTGGCTTTGAAATCTCATATATGACGTAATCTCTCACGAAATTACGATATAAAATGGAAGATTAAACGAGAACTTACCGTTTGAAGTTTAATATTAATTTTATGAGTAATTGGAGGGTGAGATTACGTCCCACCTCACCCTCGCCCAAATTTCAAACGGTAACTTAATCTCTCGTTATCTTCCTACAAAAGTGGTCACATTCTTGCTTCTAATATTGAGTGGCGCGCGCACTAGCGGGATCTCATATATGACGTAATCTCACCCTCCAATTACTCATAAAATTAATATTAAACTTCAAACGGTAAGTTCTCGTTTAATCTTCCATTTTCCTTATATTCATGCAATGCCAGCAGGACTTTTTTTTTTTTAAACTTGATGTATGCCTGTATAACCCAATAGAGATTCTCTGGGATTTTTTTTTTTTGCCGAGAAGGTCAAAGGTCAAAAGGTCAAAGATCAAGTGAAAGTGCTGAACTTTATTCTTTCTCCATATCTCGGAAGTGGCTCAAGTTATCTTGAAACTTAGAACATGCCAAATTTATGTATGTTCTGCCTGACAGTGATTCTCTTATAAATCAAAGGCCAGATGAAAATGATAACAATTTACTGTTCAATACAGAAATTGCACTTTTTCTCCATACCTTGAAAATTACTCAGTGCATAAACTTATGAAATGGTCAAAGTCAAGTTAAAGTTCTTTAATCCCCAAATACATGCTCTCCTATTCATCCAATAAACATACATGGTAGGTCAAGGAAGGTAAACATTCAATACATTTGTGACAAACATGTCATTTTAATATTTTGCCAATTTTGTGAAAATGTAATCACACATTGTCCACATGTACTATAGACCTATTAGGAGAATCATGCATTATGGCGGAGGCATACCAGTCGCCATAGCGACATTTCTAGTTTACAGAATATTTTGAATTTTGAATTCTAACATACGTCTCTTTGGGAAATTATTTACCCATGTGAGCCCTATAGCAGGGCTCGACACTAACGGTGGCCCAGTGGCCCGGGGCCCAAAAAAACGCACGTCGGGCCACCAAAATTTCAGAAATGAAGATTTTGGTGGCCCAATCGGGCCACCAAAAAAAGTCTGATGTTTGCCTTTACTTTTGGAAATGTACAGCGGTAACAATCGGCTCTGTAAGATGCTAAAATAAATGTCAGATGTTTGCTTTTAAGTTTGGAAATGAATAACGGTAATATTTGACTCCATATGAAACTAAGATAAATGTCGGATGTTTGCTTATATTCTTTTGGAAATGAATAACGGTAAGATTCACCTCCTTACAGTGCTAAAATTAATGTCAGATATTTGATTTTACGTTCGGAAATGAATAAGGATAACATTCAGCTCCGGAAGATGCTGAAATAAATGTCGAATGTTTGCTTTGACATTCGGAAATCAGAAATGAATAACGGTAACTTTCGGCTCTTTACAATGCTAAAACATATGTCGGATGTTTACAAATGTCTGCAAATGCTCCCACTTTCTCATTTCAAACGTAAGTTTTGACCACCTAAATAGGCATCAACTTTTATAATAATCTATAAGCCTATTTGCAAAATCTTAGAACTCAGAATAACGGTAAGATGATTGAATTTTCTATTCATTTATTTTAGACAAGGATACCTGTATCACTTCAGTAATACTTAATATTTATTTTTCTATGTTTAGTAGGACCGATTTAATTTTTCTTATGTTTTTCTTGATTTTTTTTCGGGCCACCAGATTTTACTTTTGGGCCACCAAAAAATAAAAATCAATGATTTTGGTGGCCTGATCGGGCCACCAAAAATAAAAGTTAGTGTGGAGCCCTGCCTATAGAGAACACACGCAGTGCACACAAGTCAATGGGAAGTATTCATCCCATACAAGCTCTGCTGGTTTATGTTGATCTATTCTGTCAAATCCCTCCCTCTGCTCTGCCTACCCCCCCCCCCCTTTCCCCCTTAGCTTTCCCCTCTACTCCCCCCCCCCCCCCCCCTCCTCCCAACTCTGCTTAAAGGTATTAGCCCACATTTGTAAACCTGCAGCAATTGGTCTCATAGTTAGCATGGAGTTTGGGTATGATTGCAGTAACACCTGTGCAAAATTTCGTTCCAATTAGTCCATTACTTTCATAAAAATAAATGAAAATGCACCGTATGCATGCATATAACGCACGCTCGCTAGCTCCGGTCCACGTACGTACTACATGCATGCGATATTGTGTAAGTTACATGTACGTAGCTAGCCCGCGCTCGTAATTCAATTTTGGGTCGGGTTGACCCGGTTTGAAAATTGATTTTAAAACGATGATTTTCTCTCTTTTATCGAATGGTATAGACAAATAGCAACAGGTGAGGTATGTTACTGTCATAACTTGTACTTGAAGTCATATTGGACCTGTTTTATACAGTTTTGATTTTCGTGGGTTTGCAAATGTGGGCTAATACCTTTAAGTACAATTTGTTTTTATGCCTCCCCCACAAAGTGTCACCGGAGGCATTATGTTTTCGGGTTGTCCGTCTGTACGTCCGTCCTTCCGTCCGTCCGTCTGTCCGTCCGTCCTTCCATCCGTAATCAATTGTGTGGACAGCGTATCTAAAAAACTGTTAGAGGTATCCTTATGAAATTTGGCATGTATATGTATGAGTGAGCGAAGTTGTGCCTATCAACTTTTGGATGCACATGCTCAAGGTCAAAGGTCAAAAGGTTAAGGTCAAATGCTCAAAATTTCACTATTTCCCCTATCTATGCAATGCCTGAGGTATTTTCTTGAAACGTGGTGTATACATGAACTACCAAATAAAGATTCCCCAGAGAGAGCTTCGGGTCATGAGGTCAAAGGTCAAGGGTCAAAGGTCAAGTGAAAATTTTGAAATTTCACTTTTTTCTCCATATCTCACAAATATTTCAAGGTATCTGCATGGAACTTAGTATATATGCATGTGCTGACTGGCAGTGATCATGTAGGGAATTTAGGGGTCATGGATCAAAGGTCAGGGGTCAAAGGTCAAGGTCAATTCATCAAAATGTCATTATTTTTCTCTTATCTATGCAATGCCTGCAGGATTTTTTCTTGAAACTTAGTGTATGCATGTATTATCCAATACAGATTCTCTTGGAAGTTTCTTGCCCAAAGGTCAAGTGAAAGTGCTAAATTTTACTTCTTCTTCTACTTATAAAAGGGTCAAAAGTTGGGTACAAATCCTCAAATCCCCAAATACCTGCACTCTTAGACAGTATAGCCATTCATCCAAATAAACGTAGTTCAAGGAAAGTGAACATTCGATGCATTTGTGACAATCCTGTCATTTTGATATTTTGCCAGTTATGTGAAACTGTCATCACACATTGTCTAGACATTGTGCTGTAGACCTATTCGGAGAACCATGCATTATGGCGGAGGCATACCTGTCACCATAGCGACATTTCTAGTTAGGGTATGGAGGGGAAAAAGGTGTAAATTTCAGCATCAAATAGCAGATTTGTGGATTTTCACCCGACTGTGACCTCATGACCCCAAAATGCTCAAGAGAATAATTGTCAGGCAGTACATGCATATATACTAAGTTTCGTGAAAATAATATGAGACATTTCCAAGATATGGACAAAAAATGAAATTTATAATTTGCATGTGACCTTTGACCTTTTAACTTCGACCCCATGGCCCATACCTTTCCCTAGAGAATCGTTACCTAGTAGTACATGTATACGCTGAGTTTCATGAAAATACCTTCAGACATTTCAGAGATATTGGGAAAAAAGTGAAATGTTAAGAATTTGACCTTGACCTTTGACGTTCAGCATGTACATTGAAATGTTGATAGGCATAACTTCATCCGCTCATACATACATACATATGCCAAGTTTCATTTGGATACCTCAGATGTTCTTTGAATCATAAGGTACACTGTCCACAAAATCAATTACGAACAGAAGGACGGACGGACGGACAACCAGAAAACAATGCCTCTGGTGACACTTTGTGGAGGAGGCCAAAAAAAGGATGTGTCTACTTTCTATTCAGTGCAGTGATGTTAGCAGGCATATCATTGATGTCAAATGGTATTTTTTCCTCACACTGTGTATAGACAAGGTGCAAGGACTCAGTAACAGATTTGATCTGTCTCGTTTCTCTTCTGCACAGATATTGAAAGCAGCTCTAGGAATGATAGCACCAGACGTTGAGATACAAGATGGCAAAGGTTTGATGTTATCCCCCCCCCCCACACACACACACACTCACACACACACACACACACACACACACACACACACACTGGATGATTTCAAGTTTGGTGCTGGTGCTAGTGCTAGTGCTGTCTCCCAAACAACTGCCTTAAATCAAGCTCCAACACCCGACAGTCAGATTAATGCAACGATACCGATCACAATTATCGACCCCCAGCACTTGGTGCTGGCATCAAACCACCATGAAATTGTGGGAATTGTGCAGTGAAAGAAGGGATGGCATATAGTTAAACTGAAATATATTAAAAGATGTAGTCATGACTGCTTAGTTTTAAAGACATAATGAAAAAGACATATTAGAATGCCACAAATTTCATCCCTTCTCAAAAAAAAGAAAAACTACTATCTTAATTTTCCTCCTGGGGTCAGATTTATGTAGCCATGTCTAGAGTGTTTGTGTATGTTACATGGGGGACCATTGCATTAGCATTGACTTTGCACGTACAACGTGCATCTACTTATGGATGTAAATGTGGATCTCGCACAGCAACACTAACACCAGCACCGAACTTGAAATGACAAAGATGATAATTCCTAGGGGCTATCGTTGGCCAATGGGGAAGAAGCACATAAATCGCCAACACAAATGGTGAAGCTCGGGTCAGCAGATGACATTCAACACCATGCCCAACACCAACTACTGGAAATATGTCAGAATTTTTAGGTCAACCTCCCAACACCGACTGATTTCAAGTTCGGTTTTATTGCCAGTGCTAATGCTGAGATAGCACTAGCACCAAACTTGAAATCACCCACTGTATGTAATTACTTATTGTTGGTCTTATATGATACATTAATGATATCCAAGTAAGGGGATTTGGAGGGATGGCAGGTGCCTATGTGTGGGAATAGGTAGGATTAGAGTTTGGGTACAGATGGAAGGATGGGGTTTGTCCATTTGTTTTTACATGTTAGATTCTGTAAATTTATCTGATACGTGTTCACTTTGTTTGATTGCATGTTACCTGATCACAATAATTAAGTATTGAAAATTATGCAAAAAATATTTTCAATTACTTTTATGCAGTTAGTTGATTTGTACATAAAAGAAAAAAATCATAATTGTTTTGTTCATTTTGTAAAACATTCAAAGTGATTGTGTTAATTATGCCTCTGCCCGATGGGTGCCAGAGGCATTATTTCATTTGTATCATGTGGAAACAGATATAAAGATTACTGAAATAGAAGTGTATTTGTGTGTGTAGAACAGAAGAGAAAGAGAGGTTAAGGGGTGCTTTTGCTATTGAATCAGTTATCTAGTTCCTAAATGAAGTAATTACAGTCAACCTCGCTTAAGTCGACATCGCATAAGTCGACAACTCGCTTAAGTCGACACGATAAAAAAGTCCCGATTTTTGCCTTTGTTATTCCTTGAAAATTTCTTCGTCTTAGTCGACATTTATAAGTCGACAACTCGCGTAAGTCGACCTGATTTTTGAGTGCCAACTGAGCTGAAATACGTGTTAATTCCCTCGTCTAAGTCGACATAATTTTTTCGCTCAAAATCTTATCGCCATTCTCTGAAAAAGAATTGTTTTCCCGCTCCGATTCGCAGCATTACTACTCGGTAATTCGCTAGTGTACGGCGCGGTAGCGTTCGCTCCATCCGTCCATTGTTTTGTACGCCGGAATAGAAAGGGCATACACTCATTTACATTGGAGAATTACATGTACACGTAGTACCCAAAGCAGTTCACTTTCCCCCTTTTCTCCTTGTCGTTATTCTCAAAACGCACAAATTTTGTACACCTATAGGTCGAGTAGAGAATCATTATCAGAACATGAAATAGGTGTCTCCGTTTATCCGAATATTCTAACGTTAATTATTCCGAAGCGGTATTAGAAACCTGGGACCGTTTTGAGAAAATTAATTAAAATGCAACTACATGTACATGTAATTAAATGCAACTAAAAATCAAATGCAGGTGTATCAAATCACGAGCAACTTTGCACATAAACGTAAGTGCGTTGCTGAAAAGGTTTGCGTTTGATAATCATATGAAACTAGAAAAGAGTTGTACGAACCTGAAACTCAATTGTGTTTAAACGCAACTCTAAAAATCAAATGAAGTCCATCAAATCACGCGCAACGCTGTATTCAAACGCACGAGTGTTGCAGACGAGAAGACTTGCGGTTTTCGTAAGAAACTGGAAACTGCGTTTAAAAGCATCTCTTAACATCTACGGAGGTGCGTTATTGTTGAAAAGTCTTGCATTATTTTTCATTTCGTACGAATAATTACAAATTGAACGCAACTCTGAAAATCAAATGCAATTGCAAGTCCATCATATCACACGGAACGCTAAAAAGACTTGAGTTTGATAACCATACGAAACTAGAAAATTGTAGGGAACTTTTTTTATGCCTCCGCCACGAAGTGGTGCCGGAGGCATTATGTTTTCGGGTTGTCCGTCCGTCCGTCCTTCCGTCCGTCCGTCCGTCCGTCCGTCCGTCCGTCCGTCCGTCCTTCCGTCCGTCCATCCGTCCGTCCGTCCGTCTTTCCGTCCATCCGTAATGAATTTTGTGGACAAGGTAACTATCAAAACCTGTTGAGGTATCCTAATGAAACTTGGCATGTATGTGTATTAGGGGGTGAAGTTGTGCCTATCAACTTTTGGGTGCACGTGCTCAAGGTCAAAGGTCAAAAGGTCAGGGTCAAATACATACAATTTCACTATTTCCACCATATCTATGCAATGCCTCAAGATATTTTCTTGAAACTTAGTGTATACATGTATTACCCAATTTAGATTCTCTGGTGAAAGTTTGGGTTATGAGGTCAAAGGTCAAAGGTCAAAAGGTCGAGCAAAAGTATTAAAACTTCTTTTTTTTCTCTTTAAATTGGAAAATTGTTCAAGGTATCTTCATGGAACATAGTATATACATGTACTGACTGGCAGTGATTATCTAGAGAATGTAGGGTTCATGGGGTCAAAGGTCAGGGGTCAAAGGTCAAGTGCAACACTTCAAAATTTTACTATTTCCCTCATGTTCATGCAATGCCAGCAGGATTTTTTTTTTTAACACTTGGTGTATGCATGTGTAACCTAATAGAAATTCTCTGGAGAGTTTTTTTTTTTCTTTTTCTTTTTTTTTTTGCCTCAAAGGTCAAAAGGTCAAAGATCAAGTAAAAGTGCTAAACTAACTTTTTCCTCCATATCTCGGAAGTGGCTCAATTTATCGTGAAACTTACTGCATATGTATGCATGTTCTACCTGAAAGTGATTATCTTATGAATTTTAGGGTCAAAGGCCAGATGAACATGGTAACAATTTACTCTTCAGTACAGAAATTGCACTTTTTCTCCATACCGGTACCATGAAAATTACTCAATGCATTTATAAATGTATGAATGGGTCAAAGTCAAGTTAAAGTCCTTAAATCCCCAAATTCATGCTCTCCTATTCATCGAATTAAACCAAGGTCAAGGAAGGTGAACATTCAACACATTTGCGACAAACTTGTCATTTCAATATTTTGCCAGTTTTGTGAAAATGTAATCACACATTGTCCACATGTACTATCTAGACCTATTAGGAGAATCATGCATTATGGCGGAGGCATACCAGTCGCCATAGCGACATTTCTAGTTTTTTTTTAAACTCAATTGCGTTTTCAAAACGCAACTCTAAAAATCAAATGAATTCCATCAAATAACGCGCAACGCTGTATTCAAACGCAAGAGCGTTGCAGAGAAGGTTTGCTGTTTTCGTAAGAAACTAGAAACTGCGTTTAAAAGCATCTCTAAACATCTACGGAAGTGCGTTATTATTGAAAAGACTTGCGTTATTTTCTATTTCGTACGCAAAATTAAAAATTAAACGCAACCCCGAAAATCAAATGCAAGTCCATCAAATCACACGAAACGCTGAAAAGACTTGCGTTTGATAATCATCCGAAACTAGAAAACAGACTGTAAAAAACTTCAACTCAATTGCGTTTAAACGCAATTCTAAAAATCAAATGCAAGTCCATCATATCACAAGCAACTCTGTATTTAAAACGCAAGAGCGTTGCAGAAAAGACTTGAGGTTTTTGTACGAAACTAGAAACTGCGTTTAAACGCATAAAAATCTATACGGAAGTGTGTTATTGTTGAAAAGACTTGCATTATATCTTATTTCGTAACGGAACTCTCGCCGTGACCGAACTTAGTCTGCACTAGCAGGGGAAAGACATCGCAACATTTACACGTTTCAAACTACCGAAACGCATGCAGCTGCTTCACGAAATGTCAATGAAAAAATAGTAGCAAATTATTGTTACAGTTCGCTATGCCGAAGGTTTAAATCTCAGTCCAAAGTTAAATTAGTCCGACGATGGAAAGAGATTTGTTTTTACGAAGGTTAGTTATTCGAAAGATGTCGTTTTTCAGATTAACAAACTTTTCTTCTTCTTTTTATTTCAGACTGGCCCGCGCCGTACAGAGCGGTGGTATTGTTGCGAATCGGAGCGCGAAAACAATTCATTTTCAGAGTATGGCAATAGAAATTTAAGCAAACCAAATATGGCGACTTAGGGAAGGAAAATCACACATCCTATTTCAACTCGCTTGGCACTGAAAACTTATCTCGACAGAATCATACGAATTCACACGCATATCTTCGCAGCAACGCACTTGAATTTAAATCGCGATGTTGCATGCAATTTGGGGAATATGCGTTTGATATTTCAAATCAGATTTAAAACGTACAGTGTCTAGAAACGGGCCCAGGTTTCCGATCCCGCTCTCTCAAAATCTCTCAAGAGATTTGGGAATTGTGCGTTGTCGTTACTTATCCGCGCGAGATTTATGCATGACCTAAAACATAATTGTTGCTAATGTCAGTAGGTTTGTTTTGGCGGCAAAAGGAGTAAGAATTGGGTAGCGATTCGCATCGTTATCTTACTCTGTATAGGGGAAATTAGTTTTCATTTATAAGTCGACAAAATGTCGACTTACGCGTAAGTCGACTTTCGCGTAAGTCGACGTGTTTTTCTCAGTCCCGATTATGTCGACTTACGCGAGGTTGACTGTATTTGCAATTTTAGCCTCATATAGTTTGTTCAGTGGTGATAAAATCCATACAGCGAGGTGTCTCAATTGAAATTGTTTATCCAAAACGTCAGTCAAACACTTAGTATAAGCATACCTTTTTTCTCTCTTTTTTTCTTTCTCTGAAACAGGCACGATTCTCATCTCCAGTGAAGAAGGAGAGACAGATGGTAAGATACAGCATTAGTTACTCAGATGTGTCATGATCAGAGGATGTTAAACCAGGACTTCATTTTCTGAAAATGTGATTTCAAGTGATTACAGTACCACCACAGCAATAAAAAATCATAAAAGTTTCAGCTTTTGATAAGAATAGTACAATGAAATTCTCATTGATACCCAGAGCTTGTTCCTTCTTGTCTCAAATCAATTGCATTTCAGTGGAACCAGCTTTCACAGTGGATTACACCTTGAGAACAGAAACTGATGTGTAAAAGAATAATCTGTAATGTTGCAAGGTAGTGACAAATCAAAGTTCTAATCCTTAGACTGGAAAAGAACTTGCTGATTTGTTATTCTGTTCTCTTTCTCAACTTCTGTTGCCATCAGACAACATGCCCAGAATGCTGAGTGAATTTCACATCATCGGGGGCAGCAGACTGAAGGCTGATGACTTCCTGCAAAACTTTGAGCTCATTGTCAACATCCAGTTTGAGTAAGAAAAGACTTTGTTGTCTTTTACCTTCAGCTAAAACTTGACCACCCTCTACCCACAAATACAAACTGGATAGATGGTAAGATTATGACAAGCATTTAGGAATGTGTAAGTGAGATTGCATCATACTTGGTAGGTAGGCAGGAAATCCTCCCAGAGTGAGGAAATTGCATTTCAAGTGTTGCCATCTTTGATCCGGGTAATGATATGTTAAGTGCTACTGATAGAAATGTTGGATTTTATCATCACCATTGGTATCACTGATTTAGCATGATACCTGACATTAGGATGTGTTTTATGCAGTGGCTATTCATTATTGAATTCCATTCTCTGTGCATATCTCCTCACTTGTTTATGGAGAAGCATGTATTTGTTGTGATGATGCTTAAGTACTATGTCTAAAATGCTAATCCAGTAAATTGTGTAATTTCTCAATGAGGGCAGAGTGTTCCAAATAATCCAAACTACAAAGTTCCTTTATAGAAAAATCTGCCTGCAATAGTAATGTTTTTGATACACTTAGTGATTGACATCTTACTCACCAGGATTGGACCCATTACAATTAGTCTTGTAGTGTTTTCTCATGATAAACCTCAGTTAGCATTTCAAAATATCTTATCATCACTGATGTTACCATGTAATGATGTTATACTGAGGCACAGCTGTATATTGTTCATTTATCTGTGATAGAGAGAGTCTTGAGGATGAGGCAGAGTTTGAGGTTATTGGAAAAGTGCCCATCGCTGACAAAGAGGCCGAAGCAAAGACAGACAGGACGCACATCAAGAACCAATCAGATGCTCAGACAGAGGCTCATGACCAGGTGTCATCAACCAATGGGAGCACAGATGTGGCTGGAACCTCTCAGGGTAGGATGAAAAGTCACTTGGTGACAATGTTCCTGTCTCAGTCTCTTTGTATCTCTTATTGTTTATATCATGTGGAGAGCTTGTAGTCATTTTCTGGTTAAAAGAAAATCACATACTTGTTATCAGGAGAATATCTAAAACAGAGAATGTGCTACTACCAATGAAGAAAGTAATACAGAAGCAAAAGACAAAGGAAAATTTAAATAAAATGAAACAAAAGAATGTGAAAGTCAGCAAATTGTCCCAACATATAGCTATATAAGTCTTGTTTGTGCTTTTCTGTTAGGTACTTGTACCATACCTGTTTCATTCTTGGAGATAATCGCAATTGCAGTACTCCAATACCAGATAAGAGTGGGAATTTTGTTGAGATATTTCTCCGTTTGGGTACTATTCTTTTTTCTGTGACTATTGTTTCATTGCTTCTATTGAAAACCTGATTTTCCCAGAGTAACTAAAATTTCATCTATCCAGATGCTGTTGATGACGATGACGACTTGATCATTATGGAGGATGAAGATGATGATGCTGTGAGAGAAGCAGAGGTTGCTTCTGGCAACGGGAAGGTAGAGACAACCATGGATGAGGGTGATGGGGATGCCACGTCAGTGTCCCTGAAGCGAAAGCTCCCATCTGATGTGGATGAGGTTTCGACAACAGTAGAGGGTGCTCCAAGCAGTAAAAAGGCAAGAGTCATCTCTTCCCAGTCCAACAATGATGCAGCTGATTGTGAAGATGATGATGACATTTTGGAAGTGATGGAAGGAGGATTGGAAGAGGACAGAATTGAGGAGGTGGTTGTTCTTGATGACTAAGGTAGACTGGAAATCAGCTGTAGGTCTCTTGATGGAATGCATGAATGCTTTTTTTCCCACCTCCGTAGAACCAAACCATATTTTCTTATAGATGTCAAAACTGTCTTGATCTATCTTTATTTGATAGGAATTTCCTTCTCACCAGTGCAACGACATGGTGTGTTTGGTAACTGCCATTTTACAGTGGCAGACGTGAAGAAAAGATGTTTACATCAGTCAGATTAAGTGCATTATCATTGGCAAAAATTGATGGCATCGTATTTAATATGACAGTTCATCTTACTACTTCAACAAAGTGTCCTTTACGTGGACTAGATGAACAAATTCTTGGTTCAGATTTAACCTTATGGGGGGGGGAGGCGAAATGAGCTCCCTCGACATCTTTCGCAATGCTTTTAATACACTTTTTTCTTTCTTTTTTTTGCTGAAATTTCATGACTTTTTTCCCCGACTGATCTATATAGGGTTAGAAGAAAGACGGAAATTTTAGCACGTGGAAGTAGCTTAAGCAAGGTACTTACATCTCTGTTAGTTTTAGTGTTATGTTGGCAAGTTTATTGAAGTATGCCTTATGTACCTCTGAACTTCTATTTATGTAGTGCTAAATTTAACCATGTAAGTCTTATGTTAAATGTGTGTAATCTTGTGGAAAGAATGTTTTCATGCATGTTAACTTATTGTGTTTTGTTGTTAGATTTGTAGTACTTATGCTGTAAATTGCGAAAGAATGTAAATTTTGTATGATTGCTATGAGCAATATGTCTGATACATACTTTCTGGGTATGGTAAGAATCATACTAACAACAAGACCTTGCCTGGTTATCGTTTTCTGCTTTTTCATGCCCTGTTCTTATTATACCCCCGCCACACGTAGTGTGAAGGGGGTATATAGGAATCACCGTGATGTTGGTCGGGCGGGAGGTCGGTCAGGTGGTCGGTCGGTCTATTGCAAAATCTTGCGTCACAAACTCCTTCTACAGTTTTGAAGCAATTTAAATGAAACTTAGGGTAAATGATGATATTGAGGTATAGATGTGCAAGACATATTTTTTGTGTTTGTCGGACAATGCGTTGCCATGGTAACCATAATTTTACCAAAACCTTGTGGATTTGATAACTTCCATAGTATTTAAAGGGACTGTACAGTACTGGTTGAGGTGGGGATTCATGTTTTGAACATTCTTAGGTGAGGTAGTGAGAAACATCTCATGAAATATGAAAGAGCATGTAATTCTAAGAAGGATTCAACATTTATTTGATGAAAATTGGTCTTCAAATGGCTGAGATATCCAAAAAAGTGATAATGATAAAAGGCGACATGCCCCACCTTTATTAGGATCTCTTTGTTTCACCTTGTTTTTGGAGATCTCAGCCATTTCAAAACCGATTTTCATCAAATAAACTTTTGATACCCCTTAGAATTGCATGATCTTTGACATCTCATAGAGTGCTTTCTTAAAATCATGCAAAACGTTAAAAGCAAAATTCTCACCTCGACCAGAACTGTACACACCCTTTAAACAATCAATTTCAAAATTGGTATCTATGATGATCTATAGGTGTAGTTATGCAAGACACTCTTTGTGTTTGTACTTGACAAAGTGTTGCCATGGTAACCGCATGTTTTCTTCAAAATCTTGTGGAGTGAACAACTTCCACAGTTTTGAAGCAATTGAAATCAAATTTGGTAGGCATTATGGCCTTGAGGCATAGATGTGGAACACATAATTTTTGTGTTTGTCAGACAAAGCATTGCCATGGTAAACATAATTTTACCCAAACCTTGTGGATTGAATAACTTCCACATCATTCAAGCAATTAAGGTCAAATTTAATATGTATGATGAGCGGGAGGTGTAGTTATGCAAGACACCAATGTGTTAGTATAAGAAAAATGTGTTGCCATGGTAACCACTCATTTTTGTATCAAAATTGAACCATTTAATCTATGAAGGTGAAATTTGGTGTGTATGATTCTCTTTAAGTGTAGTTTTGCAAAATGTCCTTTGTATTTGTATCGGACAATGTGTTGCCATGGTAACCTCATGTTTTTCTTTAAATCCTGTGGAGTAAACTTCTTCCACAGTTTTCAAGCAATTGATATCAAATTTGGTAGGCATTATGGCCCTGAGGTATAGATGTGGAACACATTTTTGTGTTTGTCACACAAACCGTTGCCATGGTAACCACAATTTTACCAAAACCTTGCAGATCGAATAACTTTTCCATCATTCAAGCAATTAAAGTCAAGTTTAGTATGTATCATGATCTAGAAGTGTAGTTTTGCAAGACACCAATGTGTTAGTTTAAGGAAAATGTGTTGCCATGATAACCACTCATTTTTGTATCAAAATAAACCATTCAAGCTATGAAGGTCAAATTTGGTGTGTATGGTCTTTAAGTGTAGTTACGCAAAATGTCCCTTGTGTTTGTATTAGACAATGCATTGCCATGGTAACCACACTTTTTACCCAAACCTTGTGGAACTCAGTGTCAACTCTGTAATTGTGCAGTAAAATAAAATTATTCTGTTTCCAATTCGACAAGTGCACAAACTTGGTATTAACGTCACTGCCCTCATGACATCACATACACTACTATAAAGCAACACTAGGGGCGGGGGTATTAATCACCTTCAGTGATAATTCTAGTTTCTGTCTGTGTTTGTTTGGACTATTGTCTGACCCCCGAAAAGGCCAAGGATGCACACTTTGAAAACATAAAATAATTCAGGAATCATGTGAAGAAGTACAATCAACTTTTATTCATAGTTTTTATTAAAATGGGGTTACAGGTTTCCAACTTTTCTGATGACCATTTTTTGAGATAATGAGAAATCTCTTGATTTAAAATTTAAAAGAGCATATAATTCATAGAGGAATTTATTTGTTGAAATTGGTTTTGAAATAGCTGAGATATCCAAAACAAGGCAATTCTAATAAAAGGTGGGGCCCACCTTTTATGAGGATCGCTTTGTTTTACTTTGTTTTTATTTATCAAAGCATTTCAAAAACGATTTTCATCAAATAAACTTTGAATTCCTCTAAGAATTGTATGCTCTTTAACATTTCATAGAGTGGTTACGAAGTATCTTGCAAAAAGTCAAAGGCTGAATAGTCAACTCAACCAATACTATATCATCCCTTTAACACATCATTTTGCCAATTCACAGGTTTTACCGATTGGTAGAACTTCAGTTGATCAAACTTTGAAATTTGTGAAACTCAAATGGAGGTTTTAGAATGAGGTGAATATGGTATTTAACAAAATTCAGTCTAACATATTACATTTCAAAATCATAGCAGGACTATGTAATGCCATTACCTCTGAATAAATCTGATGAAGGCCAACAGCATGTGTCAAATTTCTAATGTGTGATACAGTGGACTCCCGTTATAACGAAGTCCTTGGGACAGGCAGTTTTCTTTCATTTTATCAAAATTGTGTTATAACCGAACAAATAAACAATAAAAATATATAGAGCTGAAAGTGTTGCGGCCTGAATTTTTCCTCGTTGTAAGCAGAATTTTGTTATAACACAAAAGTGCACTGTAATAGAAGATTGTCTTGCTGGAATTTGATCTACTCTGGTACTGGTTTATTGCCACTTGGTCTAATATCAGATGATCTACTTCCCAGTTTGTCTAACACTACTGCGGCCTCATTGGTCTATTATCAATTTCATCAAATGCGTGTTTGGTCCAATCCTCACTTGGTCTAATGCCCAGCTTTGCTAATTATTGTTTTGTCTTATTACCAGGTGGTCTAATTTTAATTTTATGTCCTTTCTAATTTTATGTCATTTCTTTCCCGCTGTGCCTAGTAAATTGTGGGTGTTAGACCAAATGGGCATAGCCCATGTGGAAGTAGACGAACTGGTAAATGAGCCTAAGTGGCAATTGGACTAAATGGTCATTAGACGAACTGGTAGTAGCCAAAACAGGATTAGACCATGTAGGTTGAGACCAAGTGGCCATTAGACTATTCTAATAAAAGATTTTTAAAGCTGAGCATGCATTCAAGGTCATGGACTATGTCAAGGTTTTTTGCGCTAACTTCAAAATATACATGTATATCCAGTCAAGATACTGGAATGATGGTGAAAAATGCATTATGCAGATTTAATGGCTGCTGGGGCTGAAAGAATAGAAGCTAAATGTCAAGGTGGTACATGAGATTGAACTTTTTAACCCAAATGGAAAAAAAAAAATTAAACTTACAGATATGACAAGTCAAGACTTGGTAAATTGAAATGAAGACAGATGCAGAAGATAAAATGCTCTTGACAATGAAATGGTACAATTCTCTTATTTCCTTCTGTTTTTTTCTTGTCAATGGGGAGAAAAATTATGTGGTGACCAGTAATTGCATCAAACAGTACAACTCACCATTCTGTATTACACCTTTGCTCATATGTTTGGCTAGTGGTTGTCACATCTTTCTCATGATAATAAAGCTGACAGATTTAAGATGTAGACTTTCTTTTCTCTGTGTTCATGTCTTAAGAGAGGCATCCTCTTCTGTTCATGTGTCAACTGACACTTTGTGAGAGTAAAATAATTTAATCTCATCATTGTTACTGTAATGAACTGAAACAGAACATATAGATTATTTACATATTATGATTTCAGATGCCAAAAGATGATCAAGTTTCATTTATATTGATCTAACATAAGTTATATCACCCATGCGTAGCATTTTTATGCTAGTCAAAGCTCTCTGTTACTTTGAATATGCCAGGGATCAAGTTGCAAGTAAAAGTAGTCAAAGATTGAAGTATTGTAAAGCTTTCCATAGCCCTTCTACCCTATTCAAGGTTTCCTGTGTTCCCGACCATGTGTCCATGTGAAGTTGGGGTTTTGTTTATTCTAGGTTTTTTGTTTTTCATGAAACTTATTTTGAACCTGTACATTTGAAATTGTTTTTTGTATTCCATACCTCAGACAGGTTGATGCAATTTATGTGCTGATAACGAATCCATTTCTTGTACATTTACCTGGATTGCTTGCCTACACAATGGAGTTTGATGGCATAATTGTACATGTTTTAGAATAAAACTTAAAGACTTGCTAAGAAAAAAAATGAAATTCTCATGTAAAGTGCGCTTTTCTGTTGTGCCGTGTGTGTGTTTGTGTATGCATGTGTGCGTGCACCGAGGGGGGGGGGGGGTTACCTGCCTGAAATGAATCACTGTTTTTTTACAGCACAGCCGACTGTGTTGTTTTAGGTGATTGGCAGCTGGAGATTTAGCTCCAGAGAAAAATTCATAATACATTGTTGTACAATTACTGTAAAAACTATGTATTGATTCTAAACGTGCATTTTACTCTCATTTAGAGTTTTCAAATGGTTGCTTGAATGTCATTTAAGATTTACAATGTAAATCTCATCACGCACACACACACACACACACACACACACACACACACACACACACCCAGACCATCTGAAAATGACTGGCAGCCTTCACGTGTCACACATGTCTGCCAAACATTTTTGGCACGCCCTACCCTTTTTTAATCGGGGAAATGGATAACTCTTTACAAACTTTTAAAATGCGATTGCTGCAAACTGGATTAATGTCAAGGCAAGTCTTTATTACAAAAATTCAAAAAATTCAACATCACTTAAACAAAATTACTAACATTAATGAAGACATAACACTACATTATAGCCAGATTAAAGTTCCCTCGCCATTTGCTATTGCATTGTACATTTGTACCACGAATATCTATAGATTCTAAATACAATGTACTCTTTTGTGATACCTTTGGTGTCGATTTTGTTGAAAGAGAGTCGCAGTTGCAAGCTTCGCACAAGATGTTCAGTCTGATATTATTTGCCTCATTCGACAAATCAACACCTTTGCACTTCCATTGACATCAATCAGGCAATTGTAAAATTGCCTAAATCTCTTGGCGTGGTTGATGTATGATAGCACTAGATGAGGTGTATGTTTCACGGATGCAAATGCTTCCATCCACATTAACATAAGAGAGAGGGCAAATCGAACGGAGGAAACGGCTATCCAGAACCGTGTGTCAGTGTGCAGCTATCGTCAACAAGCTAACCAATGTGGATGATGGCAATGATGCACAAAACGACATATGACGAAACAAAAGCACAACACGCAAAATCCATGACAGTTAAAATAGACGTGGTGTGTCGTGATGTTCTTACTTATTCATCAAATTCATCATACAGAATGAAATACTGAATAGCCAACGAGTCAGAACGCCAACCCACTGCCTTCGAGATGAAGTAATTCACATGGAAATTAATACATAGCACATCTATAGTTCTCGTGATCAGTAGGGTTGTGATTCTATATAGAATGCAGTGTACCAAGGTAGAAAGAGAACTCATCGTCAACCGTCATCGGCAAAGAGAGAGATTTTTAGCTCGAAATATATAAAGGAGTTTCAAGATGTCACAACTGTCACAACTGTCTTATTCCTTTTGAACCCATGCTCGATGCCGCCACTCAAAAATATTTGAAGTATGTGCCAAACTGGATTTGCCTCACAGGTAGGAAGACAATTGATTCATGTTTTATTGCATTATGACCAGCCCCTCACGAAGGAAAATATGTCGTTATATGATGGTAATTAATTTTTGCCATACATAATCGTTAAGACAATGGGATGCGCGAATAGCAATTGCGCGAATAAAATTGTCCAAGTACTGACGAAATTGAATTAAAAGAAAAAAATCAAAATAACTCGACTGGGCATGTCCGGGCACGAATCCGACATACTAGTATTGATTTCTAAAGAACCATACTCGAAGATAATACTGCTTCAGTTTTATTTGTCAGCATGAAGCGGAATAGTGATGAAATCGACACCCCAAAAGGGGTTATAGTTTCAAAGACTTTCTAAACATCTCTGATTTACACTCTTGTCGACATTACCGCATGGACGGGACTAACCGCACCAGCGACCCCAACCTGTACCGAGTCGGGGTTAGGACGGGACTGACCTTTGTTTCATGTTTTATTATTACAGGAAATTTTATCTCATCTAAAAATGGAAGCATTCAAAATGAATCTGCAGATTGCTCAGAAACTGACGACTTCAAACATTTAACATCAAAGGCACCATTGCCCCTGTGGGATATGCATCTATGAGAAACTGACAGCTGTTTGAATAATTATAGCCACTTGAAACTCCATCTCCTTGGAAAGATTATATTAAAACCCAAGCGTGGCGATAACACTTCACTGTATAACCGCATTTGAGCTTTTCATCTTGTTGATTAGATTGACACAAAGGCGCTAGGCTCATGCAATAAAAGTGGTCATTAGTGAATTGACTCTTAAAAAACCCATGCAACATTTACATACAGTAATTCACGAATGCTTCCTCTGATTAAAGGTACGCGTATTAGTTTAAAACATTTATACAATGGTAATAATAATAATAAGTACAGCATTTGTAATGCGCCTTCGATCTAGTATCCTATTCTGAGGCGCAGAGGGACGTAATTATGAAAAGAATAGCATACATCGTAGTCATAATTGTACATAAGAAGGTTGAAAAAGAAGAAAGAGATAGGTAGAGACATACACACCAATGAACAATTCGTTGAAAATTCAATCGAAACAAGATACGAACATATGTGATTTCAAAAGCTTTTTAAATGTTTCAGTGGTCTCTGCTGATCGGATCCTCAGTGGAAGAGCGTTCCAGAGAGATGGGGCTGCAGAAACAAAGGCTTTTTCTCCGAGAGTCGAGATTGTTCTTTTAACTGTTAATTGTTACCATTACATGAACGGAGATTTCTGCCAGGGACGTATTCTGAAACAAGGTTTTGCAAATATTTTGGAGCTGAAGAATGTACTGCTTTCCATGTATGAAGAAGAATTTTAAACTCTATCCTCTTGGATACTGGTAGCCAGTGAAGATTTTTTAGAACTGGGGTAATGCTGGAGAAGCGAGATGTTCCACTGAGGACCCGAGCATGGTATAAATAATAGCTAGAATACGGAAGCACATTGCATTCTTGTACTTGTCAGCGAAAACACAATATCTGGAAAGGAGCTATTACATTGAAATAGACGACGTAATACACCTGTACGTGTTCCAAGTTCAAACCAAAATATTTAGGGTTCTACACCTGCACGAGCTTTGCAAATGCTTCTTCAAATTTGCAGCGATTTAATTATAGGAAGTGAGTGATTTTCAACATGAAAGTCCGGATTTAATGTCCACTATAAGCCAATTCGTAATTATCTCCTGTGCATATTTCAGAAAATGACCTTTCCTTTTTTTTTCTCAATTGGTAAGACACTTCACTGTTATCAAAGCGACATTATCATTAGGCATTTAAGCTTGCCCGATGTAAGAATGTATGTTCAAAGGATAACTTTCGGTTGACCATGCAGGTGTCTAGAATGGCCTGGCGCCAATTAACACGTGGGGAAACACCCTTTTTCATTGAATGCATTCTGTACTGCCAAGTAATAAGCTTTAATGAACACAGTTGCCGTCAGGTGGAGGTTCAAGAGATGGATGGACTCACAATTCTATTATTCCCTTTGAACCCATGTTCAAAATCGCAATATGAAAATAAAATAGTCGAAATATGTGGCAAACCGGATCAGCCTCGCAAATAGCAAGACTTCGCAACTCATCCCCCCCCCCCCCCAAAAAAAGGAAAAGTCTGAAACGTTCACTTTTTCTACAGGGTGTATCTTAGTAATAAGCCTCAAAATGAAGAGGAGGAAAAGGAAATCAAACACGCACTACTCCGTTGTGTATACTCAAAATGTTTGAATTATACCGGTGTATGAAACGCTGAAAATTGCGAGTACGCTGAATCACTTAGCACGTCGGGATCCCGAGGCGCGATGTCAAAAAGTGACGTCACTTATGCTCGAACGTCCGTGAAAGTTTGAGGAAAGTCAGACAATCCGTTCCAAAGTTATGCATTTTAAAGTGTGACATAGCTTGGTTTAGACGGGGATTCAGGTTTTAACTTTTTGCGAGATGATTAGAAACCACTTATATGAATATTAAAGAGCATACAATTCTAAGAGGAATTAAAAGTTAATTCGGCTTTGAAATGACCAAAATAGCCAAAAACAAAGAGATTTTAATAAAAGGTGGGTCTCGTCTTTTATTAGGACCACTTTGTTTTTCTTTGTTTTTAGATATCTGATCCCAGCCATTTCAAAACCGATTTTTATCAAATAGACTTTTGATTCCTCTTAGAATTACATGTTCTTTGATATTCATACAGACTAAATGGTTTCCAATTATATCGCAAAAAGCTAAAACCTGAATCCCCGTGCCAAAAAAAAAAAAAAAAAGGTCTTCAGAACTTTACATGAAAAACGATACTCGTAACACAAACACACAAAACACACAAGAACACAAATACATTAAAAAACTAGAAAAGACGTCAGTTAAGCCTAGGCATGATGTTATTCAAACTTAGATTTCAATTTAAATGTTTGTCTTTACACAATAATTTATATTATTTTTTTCAAGTTGTAACCTCCAAATTCGTGACTGGATTGGCCCGTTGTCATCACTACGCCCGCTCCCCGCGGATTCGACGGGCCAGTTGAATGTCCTTCGGCATAATGGTCACTCGCTTGGCGTGGATGGCGCACAGGTTGGTGTCCTCAAAGAGGCCAACCAGGTAGGCCTCGCTGGCCTCCTGGAGTGCGAGCACGGCAGAGCTCTGGAAACGCAGCTCGGTCTTGAAGTCCTGAGCGATCTCGCGGATTAAGCGTTGAAAGGGCAGCTTGCGAATGAGCAGCTCCGTGCTCTTCTGGTAACGTCTGATCTCGCGAAGAGCGACAGTCCCTATCAAAGTGAGACGTCCAGAATGTTTGCAGACTTGTGAACGTCAATAGAATCGATACTGATTGTCTACTGTCGACTGAGACAAAATAGATAAAATTACCTGACAACCATAATTATTCAACCAATCTAGCTATGAATTTATACAGTCTAGAACTATGCATGCAGTAAAATAAGATGCAATTTTATAGCCTTATTGCAAGCATGGCAAAGATTTCCCTGGGCCCGTCACTATCACTACATCAAATTTGCCAGTTAAGAGGAATTTGATGGATTGTGACACAACGTTAAAGGGGAAATCCAGTCTAAATATAAATTAGTCTGATAAGAAAGAGTAAAATATTACGAGTTCAACGGTATAAATTTGATCGAAATCGCACGAAAGATAAGGAAGTTATGACATTATGAAGTTTCGCTATTTTTGGGGGAAACATGCAGTTCTTGAACAGTCAATATGAATATGCGGAAAGAGTTCCTTATGTCCCCCCCCCCCCCACCAACTTGCACAAAACAAACAAACTACTATTCCTTTTTACCAATAATAAACTAAATAAAGGTTATGCCATTTATGGGAAGACTTCCCATAACCTTTATTTAGTCCACCATCAGAAAAAAAAAAAACATCTATTTTGTGCAAACTAGTGGGGGGGGGGGGGGGGGGGACATAAGGAACTCTTTCCGAATATGCAAATGACAAAGTGAGCATGTCATTCCCTCACAACTTACGATATAAAATTTAAACTTTAGTTTGTACCTAAAATTTTGACATTTCCGATTTTTCATTCAAACGCAATTATGCCCGAGGCTCAAATCTTCATACGTAAATTTATATCTATTTAACTGATCACTATTCTGAAGTTATTCAACCACGAATATAACGTCATGTTATAGACTTCAAGGACAGAAACATTGAATTTTCGTCATTTTTTTTGTGTGTGTACACGATCAATTGAAAATTGTGAGGGTATGACATGGTTAGCTCACTCATTTGCATATTCAGACCCACTGTACAACATGACAAGAACTGTTTTTGAGAAATTATCAAAACTTCAAAATTTCATAACATCCTTATTTTTCATCTAATTTCAGTCAATTTGTTACCGTTGAACTCGTAAAATTTTACTCTTTTTTTATCAGACTAACAGATTTCCAAGGGATGTCGACATAGGGTAGGATTCGAATTCGGAATTTTTTTCCGGGGGGGGGGGGGGGGGGGCTTTGTGTCGCTCTGCTCACCTAATATTAATTTCTATTAACAAGGCAATAAAGACAAATAGGTGTAAGGGTGTTAAAAGGATTCATCCATCTTCTCATTGATGATCACACAGCAACTAAAATTGTGTATTATGCCATACCTGGTCTGAAGCGATGTGGTTTCTTGACCCCGCCCGTAGCTGGAGCGCTTTTCCTTGCCGCCTTGGTGGCGAGCTGCTTGCGGGGCGCTTTCCCTCCCGTTGATTTCCTTGCTGTCTGCTTGGTACGCGCCATTGATGAAGAATTTCTTTTCTTGATGAATTCTGCAAAACTTAATTAACTGGTTTGGTTTTTGACAGCGTGAAAATGTCAAATGGAATAACAATCACGTGATTTAGCAGACTCAAGGTTCAAGACTTGAAGGCCAGTCAAACTCATAAGGAGAGCAAAATGAAACTGTATTGGTAGCCTTCTCAAACTTTTTCAGAAAATGAGACCAAAGGTTTCGGTGGTATGCTATTGGTGGAAATATCCCCTAAATGAAGCCCCGCCCATGAAAATACCGTTTAAATGTCATTGGACACTGATTTTTGATGCTCACGCACTCATAGGCTGCGTTCACATAGAAGTATTCGGTATTCGCTATTCGCTATTCGCTATTCGCTATTCGGCTATTCGGGCACCGAGTACACCATCACCCGCACCGTCAACTCACCATCCCATGCAGTGAGGATTTCTTCCTCCTACATCCCAGCAAATCTTATTAACAATTTCTAAACTGCATCAGAATGTCAGTCTATTCCGACATGCTTATTTTTGCTAAAGGGCAAATCCAGACCAAAATTGTCATTATTTAATAAACGAGAGACGGTATACGCTGCAAGAAAATCGAACAAGCTCGATTCCCACTTTGCTATACTATTCGCAGCTATTCGGTGTATACTTTCGAATAGTGCCCTCCTATGAACCGGTGTGAATCCTATCGTTCGATTCAAGCTATTCGCGTGCCCTCGAAAACGAGCCCCATACCCGAATAGTATACTTCTATGTGAACGCAGCCTCACAGGAACTTCTTCTTGTACTATGCGGATATTTTAACAATGGCTCTTTGGCGAAAGGCAGTATAATAATAGGCCCTATACTATGCGACGTATGCAAATCTATTGCCCGTCAATCTTATCCTGGAATGCAAATCACAGGAACAAACTTCAAGCGCTGTACTGGCTTTAGAGGGCTTGTTATAGGGTAGGCCTTTTGGAGATGCGCTTCTGGTTTTTCTTTCTCCGCATCACAAGTTCGCATTCCTCAGGTTTTGTATCCCATGCATGCAGGTGCGCCCTGGTGAAGGGTTCATTCCACATAACGAGGTCTGTTTTACTGACTGACCGATGTCACCGAGGCATTCAGTATGTTGGAATTCGTTCATTAAATTTGTTTGGACCTACATCAAGTGGTTAGCGCCTCCCGACTTTCGTTTTCTTCTTGTCACCGCAGGGGCGGATCTAGCTTTTTATAAAGGGGGGTGGTTGGGGGCGGTATGCGAGGGAGCGTAGCGACCGAGCCCGAGCGAGCGGAGCGAGCGAGGGGGGGGGGGGGAGGGGGTGTTCCCCCCTCCCACAGTAGGGAGAATTTTTGAAAATCTGTGTGTGAAAATGGCGTTTTCTTGCATCTAAAACACCACTATTTTTTGGTATAGAGGTCATTGCCAAATTGAAAATTACAAGTTTAAAAAAAAGATAAGATTTTAAAAGAAATGGTCCTCGGATTTATTTATTTATTTTATTTATTTATTTATTTATTTTATTTTTTTTTTTGGGGGGGGTTGCAACCCACCCCCCACCCCCCCCCCCTCTAGATCCGCTTCTGCACCGAGCATACTTATATCATTCCATGCAAATTTTATGCACAAGGTTGTTTTAATGATAGACCGGTTTACTAACAACATAATTTCTATTCAAAAATGTATGAATGTTTTATGACGTAATAAAGAGCCATTCATCAACCTGTACGTCAACTTACACTTTTCAGTACTTAGAATCCAGTTTGCATACTTTAGCTGTTGCTGTGTTGGGTCATGGACCTACTAGACATGGACATTCATCATGCCTCTGTCTATGTCAAAAGTGTCACAAAAACATGTTGAACATTCTCCCCTGCTTTGATCTCATGATATCCGCCGCCGGCAAGACAGAGCTGCAAAACACAACGCAGCTTTGAAAATTATAAAAGAAATGTGCAGACGAAAATAACTGCCTTAAAGGTATTAGCCCACATTTGTAAACCTGCAGCAATTGGTCTCATAGTTAGCATGGAGTTTGGGTATGATTGCAGTAACACCTGTGCAAAATTTCGTTCCAATTAGTCCATTACTTTCATAAAAATAAATGAAAATGCACCGTATGCATGCATATAACGCTCGCTAGCTCCGGTCCACGTACGTACTACATGCATGCGATATTGTGTAAGTTACATGTACGTAGCTAGCCCGCGCTCGTAATTCGATTTTGGGTCGGGTTGACCCGGTTTGAAAATTGATTTTAAAACGATGATTTTCTCTCTTTTATCGAATGGTATAGACAAATAGCAACAGGTGAGGTATGTTACTGTTATAACTTGTACTTGAAGTCATATTGGACCTGTTTTATGCAGTTTTGATTTTCGTGGGTTTGCAAATGTGGGCTAATACGTTTAGATCAAGGAAAATGCATGTGCAGTTGTGGTGTGTATCAGTATGTCACGGCTCAGATATCTTCATTCGCAAAATGTGAGAGAAAGCTAACTATTTAGCTAATTAATGTAATCTCATTTTCTATCTTTTCCGCACATTTTTCAGAGTAAAAAGAGACAGGAAGGGAAGCGGACATGACAATAATCTCCCTATTACTTAGCCCGACCAGACGCTGTCAGTACGCTGTGCGACTGGGCTGTGTATAGTTAACTATTAAAGGGAAGGTAAACCCCAAGAGCAATGTGGATTGAGTGAAAGCAGCAACATTAGTAGAACACATCAGTGAAAGTTTGAGGAAAATCGGACAATCGATGCAAAAGTTATGAATTTTTAAAGTTTTGGTGTTGGAACTGCTGGATGAGGAGACTACTAGAGGATATGACGTATGAGTGGACAACAATACAAGGAAAATATAAAGGAATTTCAAAAAAAATTAACTTTTCTAGAATTATGAAAGAGCAATGGACCAACCGCTTTCAGAAAGCAGGGGGAATAATTACTACCCTTAACATATGTCAATATCAAGTTGATGGAATTTGTAATTTTCATGGAAAATGGATTTTTGTAGAATTTTCTTTATATTTTCTTGGTATTGTTGTCCACTCATACGTCATAACCTCTAGTAGTCTCCTCATCCAGCGGTTCAAACACCAAAACTTTAAAAATTCATAACTTTTGCATCGATTGTCCGATTTTCTTCAAACTTTCACTGATGTGTTCTACTAATGTTGCTGCTTTCACTCAATCCACATTGCTCTTGGGGTTTATCTTCCCTTTAATACTAGGCAAGGTCGTATGTGTGAGCGATAGCCAACGAGTCTGCATAATTTCCACGCAAAATGCACGAAATTAGTCATGTTCTCACGGATGCTGCTTCTCATCATTGGCGTTTACATTCAAAGACTTTTCCTCCAGAAAAGGCGCATCAGCCAAATAAGACCGGAGTTAGGCTGCGTTCACATGGAAGTATTCGGTATTCGGTATTCGGTATTCGGTATTCGGTATTCGGGCACCGAGTACACCGTCACCCGCATCGTCAACTCACCATCCCATGCAGTGAGGATTTCTTGTCCTCCTACATCCTAGCAAATCTTATTAACAATTTCTAAACTGCATCAGAATGTCAGTCTACATGCTTATTTTTGCTAAAGGGCAAATCCAGACCAAAATTGTCATTATTTCATAAACGAGAGACGGTATATACGCTGCAAGAAAATCGAACAAGCCCGATTCCCACTTTGCTATACTTTTCGCAGCTATTCGGTACTTTCGAATAGTGCCCTCCTATGTGAACTGCCTAAGGCTGTGTTGACATAGAAGTATACTATTCGGGTATTCGGGCTCGTTTTTCGAGGGCACGCGATTAGCTTGAATCGAACGATAGGATTTCCTCACACCGGTTCACATAAGAGGGCACTATTCGAAAGTACGAATAGCTGCGAAAAGTATAGCAAAGTGGGAATCGAGCTTGTTCGATTTTCTTGAAGCGTATACCGTCTCTCGTTTATGAAATAATGACACTTTTGGTCTGGATTTGCCCTTTAGCAAAATAAGCATATAGACTGACATTCTGATGCAGTTTAGAAATTGTTAATAAGATTTGCTGGGATGTAGGAGGAAGAAATCCTCACTGCATGGGATGGTGAGTTGACGGTGCGGGTGGCGGTGTATTCGGTGCCCGAATACCGAATAGCGAATAGCGAATAGCGAATACCGAATACCGAATACTTCTATGTGAACGCAGCCTTAGGGAAACAGGTCCTTTGTCATTGACGGTGCATGATTATGCAATCATCATTTTCGAGACACGTCGTCCTGTATGTACTCATTGAGATGCGCATTGTCAGGTGGCGGCGGATCTCGTACCCGCACTGTAAAAGCATCGGTGTTAGATTTAACACCATGGGTGTTAAATCTAACGCCGATCAAGTTTCAATAGAGGACCACACCCACAGGTGTAGAAAATGTATTGTGATGGTGTTAAAAGTGTTCACAGTGTTAATTTGACACTGTGGCTGGCTTGATTTGATATTGGTGGTGTTAATTTCAATGGTATAACACCCGTCCAGCTTCAATAGGAGACCACACCAACTGGTGTTACTGGAGTGTAAATGTCTTTACACATTTTTTTAAAAAATCAAGTACTTTATCGGAAAATTCTTTATCGTCTTGTTGAAGTTCAAAATTAACAAGAAGTGCAGTAACTAAGAAACTATTCAAAAAACTATTTTATATTTTGAAATGACACCCGGAGGTGTTAATCTAACACCATGAATGAGCACCGGAAATTTAACACCAGCTCGGTGTTTCATATTTAACACCGGACTTTTTGCAGTGCAGGTACTTCAAAGTGCAATGGTTGGATTCGTTAAAAGTCAATTCGTTAGTAGGTCCATGGAAGAATGTAGAGAGGTCTGTATAATAGAACGTAATTATCCATCTCTGTCGGGACAGGTGATCTGTCATGCATGCTGAACGCAAATATTTTCTTAATTCCAAATGTCATACCTTTGGTATCATTTCAAGCTGTTGTCAAGATTATCACAAAGTTTAGGTCCAGTAGAAGCAAATGTATTTTGGTATGCGCTGTTCTCAAATGGCCCGAATTCACGAAGGTGGTATCACACCATGGTTTAAATTATGGACAAAAACCATGGAGCGCCAAGTGTCGCACGGAATATTTCGTTACGAAATTGGTCATTTCGTCGACAAAATGACCGTTTCGTTAACGAAATTATGATTTCGTGGACGAAATGTTCATTTAGTAACCCGAAATGTTGTCATTTCGTTACAAAATAATTTTCATTGACGAACATTCGTAACGAAATATTCCATGCGACACTTGGCGCTCCATGGTTTTTGTCCATGATTTAAACCAAAGAGTATAGAAGCAGAGTACGCCAAGAGGGTATACTCCACAGGGCTGTGGTATACTCTCGCAATTTCGCACGCAAACGGGTGTAGTACGCCATGGAGCCCCATATGGAGCTCAACGGCGGCCATTTTAGTAATAATACCGCGAGCTTCTTAACACGTGAGCCTATGGAGAAAACCCTACCTCCTTTCATTTTCTTCATTTTTAGGAGAAACATAGCGGTAGAATTGTGTTTCAGGCCTCAAAATATCAGCAGAAGTACATTTTCTGTCGATACATTAAAAAAAATTGAAGAAATTTCATTACTTTTCAATCTGTCTGTTCCTTCAAAGATTGTATTTAAGCTGACAAACGCCGTATATCTCTTTCTCTCTCGAGCTACTTTAGCTCAAACTTTGTGGGACTGCATATTGGAAAATAAATGACACTTTTTCAATTGCATTTCATGGTTAGACAGGAATGATACTTCTGTATGACAAAACGAAGTCCTAAACTCCTAATTACATCTTTTCCCCTGTATGCCCCTTAAAAAGCGGGAAATGAAAGGCAGACATCACTACTGTATAATCAGGGCTTTGATCACGTAACATACGCCCTCTATCGGTCTGCCAGCTAATGGCGTCCGTATTTCGCGAGAGTATACTGTACCCTCTTAGGCTGCATAGAAGTAATCACATAGAAGTATTCGGTATTCGGTATTCGCTATTCGCTATTCGGGCACCGAGTACACAATCACCCTCACCGTCAACTCCCCATCCCATGCAGTGAGGATTTCTTCCTCCTACATCCCAAATCTTATTAACAATTTCTAAACTGCATCAGAATGTCAGTCTATTCCGACATGCTTATTTTTGCTAAAGGGCAAATCCAGACCAAAATTGTCATTATTTCATAAACGAGAGACGGTATACGCTGCAAGAAAATCGAACAAGCTCGATTCCCACTTTGCTATACTTTTCGCAGCTATTCGGTACTTTCGAATAGTGCCCTCCTATGTGAACCGGTGTGAGGAAATCCTATCGTTCGATTCAAGCTATTCGCATGCCCTCGAAAACGAGCCCCGAATACCCGAATACTACCACTTCTATGTGAACGCAGCCTTGGCGTAGCTTAACCATGCTTTCATTTGTACCACCTTCGTGAATTCGGGCCAACGTGACTATTTCGATGAAACAGATCGTGAAGTATCTTGGGAAAATAATTACCATCATAATGAAATAAAAACTGGCCACTTCTAAAAATACGTATGCCTACAAATCTTTTATTTTCAAAATTTTATGATAAAAAAACAAAGCATCAGTATGTGTTTGGGGACGAAGTTTAAAGAACTTCCCTGATGTTATTAGCTTCGTTCAGTATATTATTGTCCACGAGGAGACTGAAAAATAAAAGCTTGGCTTTTCAACACGTCTCCTCCATTTCCGGCAACTTTAAAGGTTCCCTGAAATCCAAACGCATGTTGATTTGTGCTGATTTATGATACCCTCAACATCACTTTTGAGGTGAAATGAATATCTAGAAAGATTCCATTAGTTTAACTAATTTTTCTTCTATTTTTCTTCAGATCCATTACTTGGATACGCCAACAAAAACTTCTTCCAAATCAATGTTCCTGCTGTGACCTCATCTGTCAATCATTGCTAAATGGAATGCACCTTCCCCTCGACTCAGCATTACTTGCATGTTCCCTCATCATGTTTTTTTAATCATATTAATATCACAGAAACATGCAGAAACACAGAAACATGAATCGAATGAAATGAAATGAATGAAAACAATTATATGTGAGTGTCTTCTTTCGCAGTAAAAGAATTTTATGTGGTAATGTTTGATATGGTATTGCTTCGTAATTCAAATACCTTGATAATAATCTTGAATAATAACATCATTGGTGCAGATGAAGGGAGGCAATATTTTGACCTATTCTGATTACGCCTGTATTACGAGAAATGGTTTTACAAAATTACTATTGATATGACACTTCCAAGAAATCTTATCATCAACATAAACACCTAAAATTTGATAGAAGAAACTACGTCTATTATCGGAGAGTATACTGTCAAATGCTATGTTGCCTGGAGGACTATCTATGAGGTTGTTAAAAAACGTACATTTTTGTCTTTGTATTATTAGTGACAATTATTTTGCGTAAATTCACTGTGTGACTTTTTTGTAAATTCATCACCCTACTGTTCTTATCAAAATCTTGGGGTCATGGTAAGAATATGAAAAATAGAGTTATCTGCAAATAAAATAAATGAAAGTTTGTCCGAGGATCTGTGAATAGGCCAAACAAAAGGCCCCGCAAACTTCATTATGCATGGTTCACCACATTCACTTGTATACATTTAGGAGTCAAAGTCATAGACGTGCACGTGTTGAGATCCTTACTAAGTAACTCGTGAACCATTTTTTCACCACGCGATAAAGCCGAGGAAGGGAGGGAAGAATGAGGAGAGAAAAAAAGCCAAGGGGGAAAAAGGCAAGAAAGTGCAGCGGTGCATTGAGCAAAATGTTGACAGAAGACACGATTTAGCCATTCAGTTGTCCCTGAATATTCATTTTCTTACTTTTGGGATTGTAAAATCATAACATTCCACACAGTGTGTAGTTCGTAAGCTCTTTTGCGTTGGAGAGGACACCCCATCCCACACCACCCCCACTCAGGCGGTTATCTGTACCAGATGAACGTTTCCGATTTTCGGGAAAGGGCCAGTGTAGGGCTCAAGTTGGGGGAAAATCAAGAAAAATCATTTAAATAGGGGGTCTTTTACTAATTTCCAGAAATGCTTTTGAACAGAAGTAATCTTAAAAACTTTCCAAAATAATACTGAAATACGGTTCCAAGTATAGAATTAGTTTCAAACTCCCGGGGAACAAATCGACAGAGGGATTGTGGGGCTTATTGGTGTTTGCCCATCTCCCGAATGGACTTACTCTCAAATATTAGGCTATGCTTTGCTGCTGCTAAATGGAATGCTGGACCGACTCTGGCTCTTCGCGGGACATTTCGCCACATGCACTCCATATACGTCACACGGCTAGCTGCTTTGCCAGCTTCCCTTCCAAAAACCTCGATAGGAGGTAATTTTGCTGATAGAAGATCAAAATTCGAACCACTTCCCATCTTTGCCGGGGTATTGGAAGGCAAACGCCGTGTGCATGGTTGACCGCCTCTGAAGGGGGGGGGGGGGGGGGGGGGGGGGCTTGTCATGATAAATCGCGAAAGGATGTTGACATGACGAGATCCAAGATCTTATATCATCAACATTCTGATCATCTTTCTTTCTGTTTTTCTTTTCTTTTCTTTTTCAACAAAGATTGGTCTCTGATTTGTCGTAGCATCGGGGATAATGTTCCGCGGAGACTAGCATACGTCTGGCTTCACAGAATCCCCCGTCTAGGAAGGAGAGCTGTAGAAAAAAAGTACTAAAAATGATTTCGCCTCAACAAAATCCTCCGCGGACAACGGGTTTTTCTGTCTACTTTTCCTGGATATATACCGACAATGATGGAAGACCAGCCAATTGAGCTTAACAACACTCCCATAGTCCGGGAGTTCGGGTTGTACACATGTATTAGGAACTCTATTGTACAGATCCAGGGTAGGGTTTACCCCAGGGAGGGGAGGGGGGTTCGGGCAGTACATGTATTGTATTAATTGTCCAGGGTAGGGTCACCCCAGGCAGGTTGGATTCCCCATATCAGGGCAATTAGCGTACCCCCCCCCCCCCCCCCCTGCTAATACTACTGGATGCTAGTATAGTGTTCAGGTTGGAGAACTCGGGTTGGGGTTAGAGTTTGGGTTAGGGTTCTAAAGGAGTATGTTCAGGATTAGGACTAGGGTTATAGTCAGAGGAAGGGTCCAGGGGGTAAAGGTTGCCCTAGACCCGGGATTCCCCATCTCCCTGCCTACCCTACCCCACCCCGACATCGTGTCTGCCGTACCGTCGTCGGCGCCACATACACAACGCGTACGCAGCGCGGATTCCATTCAGAGATCTAGCTATCGCGCGAGAAGGCTAGCGATCCATAGCTAGCATGCATGCCAACAGTGTGTGTGACTGGATGGAAGTACGCCGGAACACGGCCGGAAAAGCGATTTGAGGATTGGCAAAATAATAAGGATCACACAATATCGTCTGAATAACTATTGAAGAAAATCAACAAAAGAACCTAATATTCTCTGGGCGGTCTGTCTTACTTCCACAGAGTTATTTTCTTTACATCAAACACACTCCAAGAAAAAAAAAAAGATAATACAAAGTTCAAATAAACGTCTCTCTCACTCGGGTCTGACGTAATATCGTAAGGAGAGAGGTAAATTTGAGCACCTCCCACAACTTTCGCTTCATAGGTGCACCCTATTCACTGTATAGATCTTGTAGAGGAACGTCTCTTCTATCCTTTCCATTGTATTTCATGAAAATAAAAGTGTCTTTGCTATACGGCCGGAACGACTTTTTAAAGTCATGTACCCACAGAACATAATTGTCTTTCGCATTGGTATACACACTGCATTGTGTCTATACATGGTACCATACGGGTGGGGTAACTTTGAGCACCTCCCACAGCTTTGTCTTTATAGGTGCAACCTATTCACTGTAATGATCTTGTAGAGGAAGGTCTCCTCTATCATTTCCATTACATTTCTTGAAAATAGAAGTGTCTTTGCTGTACGGCCGGAACGACTTTTTAGAGGCATGTACCCAGTCTTTCGCCTTGGTATATTATACTGCATTGTGTCTATACATGTGTACCATAGGGGTGGGGTAACGTTGGGTACCTCCCACAGCTTTGTCTTCATAGGTGCACCCTATTTACTAGAAAGGTCTTGTAGAGGAATGTCTCTTCTATCCTTTCCATTATATTTCATGAAAATAAAAGTGTCTTTGCTATACGGCCGGAACGACTTTTTAAAGGCCTGTACCCATAAAACATTATAGTCTTTCGCATTGGTATATACTGCATTGTCTCTTTATGGTGTCATAGGGGTGGGGTAACTTTGGGCACCTCCCACAGCTTTGTTTTCATAGGTGCACCCTATTCACTAGAAAGATCTTGTAGAGGAATGTCTCTTCTATCCTTTCCATTATATTTCATGAAAATAAAAGTGTCTTTGCTATACGGCCGGAACGACTTTTTAAAGGCATGTACCCAGAGATCATGACAATTATCGCATAAGACGTATATACTGCCCTCTATGTTGTCATAGGGGTATCGTAACTTTGGCCACCTCCCCAGCCTTCTCTTTATAGGTGCACCGTAGTTACTATTTAGATCTTGTAAATTAAGGTCTCTTCTATCCTTTCCATTATATTTCATGAAAATAAAAGTGTCTTTGCTACGCGGCCGGAACGGCTTTTCAAAGGCCTGTAGCCATATTGTCTTTCGCCTTGGTATACATTGCATTGTGTCTATATTGTGCCATTGGGGTGGTGAAACTCTGAGCACCTCCCACAGCTTTGTTTTCATAGGTGCACCCTATTCACTAGAAAGATCTTGTAGAGGAATGTCTCTTCTATCCTTTCCATTATATTTCATGAAAATAAAAGTGTCTTTGCTATACGGCCGGAACAACTTCTTAAAGGCATGTGCCCAGAGATCATGGATATCGCATAAGTATATACTGCCTTCTATGTTGTCATAGGGGTGTTGTAAGTTTGGCCACCTCCCCCAGACTTCTGTTTATAGGTGCACCCTATATAGTATATAGATCTTGTAGAGGAATGTCTCTTCTATTCTTGCCGGTATAATTCATGAAAATAAATGTGTCTTTACTATACAGCCGGAACGACTCTTTAAAGGCCTGTACCCATATTGTCTTTCGCCTTGGTTATACATTGCATTGTGTCTATATTGTGCCATTCGGGTGGTGAAACTGTGAGCACCTCCCACAGCTTTGTCTTCATAGGTGCACCCTATTCACTCTATAAATCTTGTAGAGGAATGTCTCTTCTATCCTTTCCATTATATTTCATGAAAATAAAAGTGTCTTTGCTATACGGTCGGAACGACTTTTTAAAGGCCTGTACCCATAAAACATTGTAGTCTTTCGCATTGACTGCATTGTCTCTTTATGGTGTCATAGGGGTGGGGTAACTTTGGGCACCTCCCACAGCTTTGTTTTCATAGGTGCACCCTATTCACTAGAAAGATCTTGTAGAGGAATGTCTCTTCTATCCTTTCATTATATTTCATGAAAATAAAAGTGTCTTTGCTATACGGCCGGAACGACTTTTTAAAGGCATGTACCCAGAAATTATGTATATCGCGTAAGTATATACTGCCCTCTATGTTGTCATTGGGGTGTCGTAAGTTTGGCCACCTCCCCCAGCCTTCTCTTTATAGGTGCACCCTATTTACTATATAGATCTTGTAGAGGAATGTCTCTTTTATTCTTGCCGGTATAATTCATGAAAATAAATGTGTCTTTACTATACGGCCGGAACGACTTTTTAAAGGCCTGTACCCATATTGTCTTTCGCCTTGGTTATTGCATTGTGTCTATATTGTGTCATTTGGGTGGTGAAACTTTGAGCACCTCCCACAGCTTTGTCTTCATAGGTGCACCCTATTCACTAGAAAGATCTTGTAGAGGAATGTCTCTTCTATCATTTCCATTATATTTCATGAAAATAAAAGTGTCTTTGCTATACGGCCGGAACGACTTTTGAAAGGCATGTACCCAGAGATCATGGATATCGCATAAGTATACTGCCCTCTATGTTGTCATAGGGGTGTCGTAAGTTTGGCCACCTCCCCCAGCCTTCTCTTTATAGGTGCACCCTAGTTACTATATAGTTCTTGTAAATTACGGTCTCTTCTATCCTTTCCGTTATATTTCATGAAAATAAAAGTATCTTTGCTACGCGGCCGGAACGGCTTTTCAAAGGCCTGTAGCCATATTGTCTTTCGCCTTGGTATACATTGCATTGTGTCTATATTGTGCCATGTCGGTGGTGAAACTGTGAGCACCTCCCACAGCTTTGTCTTCATAGGTGCACCCTATTTACTAGAAAGATCTTGTAGAGGAATGTCTCTTCTATCCTTTCCATTATATTTCATGAAAATAAAAGTGTCTTTGCTATACGGCCGGAACAACTTTTTAAAGGCATGTACCCAGAGATCATGGATATCGCATAAGTACATACTGCCTTCTATGTTTATAGGGGTGTTGTAAGTTTGGCCACCTCCCCCAGACTTCTCTTTATAGGTGCACCCTATATAGTATATAGATCTTGTAGAGGAATGTCTCTTCTATTCTTGCCGGTATAATTCATGAAAATAAACGTGTTTTCACTATACGGCCGGAACGACTCTTTAAAGGCCTGTACCCATATTGTCTTTCGCCTTGGTTATACATTGCATTGTGTCTATATTGTGCCATGTCGGTGAGGAAACTTTGAGCACTAAACACAGCTTTGTCTTCATAGTTGCACCGTATTCACTAGAAAGATCTTGTAGAGGAATGTCTCTTCTATCCTTTCCATTATATTTCATGAAAATAAAAGTGTCTTTGCTATACGGCCGGAACGACTTTTGAAAGGCATGTACCCAGAGATCATGGATATCGCATAAGTATATATACTGCCCTCTATGTTGTCATAGGGGTGTCGTAAGTTTGGCCACCTCCCCCAGCCTTCTCTTTATAGGTGCACCCTATTTACTATATAGTTCTTGAAAAATTATGGTCTCTTCTATCCTTTCCGTTATATTTCATGAAAATAAAAGTGTCTTTGCTACGCGGCCGGAACGGCTTTTCAAAGGCCTGTACCCATATTGTCTTTCGCCTTGGTTATACATTGCATTGTGTCTATATTGTGCCATGTCGGTGGGGAAACTTTGAGCACCTCCCACAGCTTTGTCTTTATAGGTGCACCCTATTTACTAGAAAGATCTTGTAGAGGAATGTCTCCTCTATCCTTTCCATTATATTTCATGAAAATAAAAGTGTCTTTGCTATACGGCCGGAACAACTTTTTAAAGGCATGTACCCAGAGATCATGAATATCGCATAAGTACATACTGCCTTCTATGTTGTCATAGGGGTGTTGTAAGTTTGGCCACCTCCCCCAGACTTCTCTTTATAGGTGCACCCTATATAGTATATAGATCTTGTAGAGGAATGTCTCTTCTATTCTTGGCGGTATAATTCATGAAAATAGATGTGTCTTTACTATACGGCCGGAACGACTCTTTAAAGGCCTGTACCCATTTATTGTCTTTCGCCTTGGTTATACATTGCATTGTGTCTATATTGTGCCATTCGGGTGGTGAAACTGTGAGCACCTCCCAAAGCTTTGTCTTCATAGGTGCACCCTATTCCCTAGAAAGATCTTGTAGACGAATGTCTCTTCTATCCTTTCCATTATATTTCATGAAAATAAAATTGTCTTTGCTATACGGCCGGAACGACTTTTTAAAGGCATGTATACCCAGTCTTTCGCCTTGGTATGATATACTGCACTGTGTCTATACATGGAACCATAATGGTGGGGAAACTCCCCCAGCTTTCTCTTTATAGGTGCACGCTATTTACTATAAAGATCTTGTAAAGGAAGGTCTCTTCTTTCCTTTCCATTATATTTCATGAAAATAAAAGTGTCTTTTTAAAGGCCTGTACCCATATTGTCTTTGGCCTTTTATATACTGCATTATGTCTACACATGGCACCATAAGGGTGGGGAAACGTTGAGCACCTCCCACAGCTTTGTCTTTATAGGTGCACCCTATTCACTCTATAAATCTTGTAGAGGAATGTCTCCTCTATAATTTTACATTACTTTGTACGAAAATAAAAGTGTCTTTGCCCTACGGCCGGAACAACTTTTTAAAGGCATGTACCCATGATTGTCTTTCGCCTAGGTATATACAAGTATTGCATTGTGTCTATATTGTGCCATGTCGGTGGGGAAACTTTGAGCACTAAACACAGCTTTGTCTTCATAGTTGCACCCTATTCACTAGAAAGATCTTGTAGAGGAATGTCTCCTCTATCATTTCCATTATATTTCATGAAAATAAAAGTGTCTTTGCTATACGACCGGATCGACTTTTTAAAGGCATGTACCAAGAGATATCGCATAAGTATACTGCCCTCTATATGTTGTCATAGGGGTGTCGTCACTTTGGCCACCTCCCCCATCCTTCTCTTTATAGGTACACCCTATTTACTATATAGATCTTGTAAATTAAGGTCTCTTCTATCACTTACATTATATTTCATGAAAATAAAAGTGTATTTGCTATACGGCCGGAACAACTTTTTAAAGGCATGTACCCATTGTCTTTCGCCTTGGTATTATATTGCATTGTGCTTATATTGTCCCACGGGGGTGGGGTAACTTTGAGCACCTCCCACAGCTTTGCCTTTATATGTGCACCCTATTCACTATATAGATCTTGTAGAGAAATGTCTCTTCTATCATTTGCATTATATTTCTTGAAAATAAAAGTGTCTTTGCTGTACGGCCGGAACGACTTTTTAAAGGCATGTATACCCAGTCTTTCGCCTTGGTATAATATACTGCACTGTGTCTATACATGGAACCATAATGGTGGGGAAACTCCCCCAGCCTTCTCTTTATAGGTGCACCCTATTCACTATATAGATCTTGTAGAGAAATGTCTCTTCTATCATTTGCATTATATTTCTTGAAAATAAAAGGGTCGTTGCTATATGGCCGGAACGACTTTTTAAAGGCCTGTACCCATAATTATTGTCTTTCGCCTTTTATATACTGCATTGTGTCTATACATGGCACAATAAGGGTGGGGAAATTTTGAGCCCCTCCCACAGCTTTGTTTTCATAGGTGCACCCTATTCAATAGAAAGATCTTGTAGAGGAATGTCTCTTCTATCATTTACACTATATTTCTTGAAAATAAACGTGTCTTTGCTATACGGCCGGAACGACTTTTTAAAGGCATGTATACCCTGTCTTTCGCCTTCGTATAATATACTGCACTGTGTCTATACATGGCACCATAATGGCGGGGAAACTCCCCCAGCTTTCTCTTTATAGGTGCACCCTATTTACTATAAAGATCTTGTAGAAGAATGTCTCTTCTATCCTTTCCATTATATTTCAAACAAAAAAAAGTGTCTTTGCTATACGGCCGGAACGACTTTTTAAAGACATGTACCCAGAGATCACATATCAAATAAGTATATACTGCCCTCTATGTTGTCATAAGGGTGTCGTCAATTTGGCCACCTCCCCCAGCCTTCTCTTTATAGGTGCACCCTATTTACTATATAGATCTTGTAAAGGAATGTCTCTTTTATCCTTTCCATTATATTTCTTGAAAATAAAAGTGTCTTTGCTGTACGGCCGAACGACTTTTTAAAGGCATGTATACCCAGTCTTTCGCCTTGGTATAATATACTGCACTGTGTCTATACATGGAACCATAATGGTGGGGAAACTCCCCCAGCTTTCTCTTTATAGGTGCACCCTATTCACTATATAGATCTTGTAGAGAAATGTCTCTTCTATCATTTGCATTATATTTCTTGAAAATAAAAGGGTCGTTGCTATATGGCCGGAACGACTTTTTAAAGGCCTGTACCCATAATTATTGTCTTTCGCCTTTTATATACTGCATTGTGTCTATACATGGCACAATAAGGGTGGGGAAATTTTGAGCCCCTCCCACAGCTTTGTTTTCATAGGTGCACCCTATTCAATAGAAAGATCTTGTAGAGGAATGTCTCTTCTATCATTTACACTATATTTCTTGAAAATAAAAGTGTCTTTGCTATACGGCCGGAACGACTTTTTAAAGGCATGTATACCCTGTCTTTCGCCTTCGTATAATATACTGCACTGTGTCTATACATGGCACCATAATGGCGGGGAAACTCCCCCAGCTTTCTCTTTATAGGTGCACCCTATTTACTATAAAGATCTTGTAGAGGAATGTCTCTTCTATCCTTTCCATTATATTTCATAAAAATAAAAGTGTCTTTGCTATACGGCCGGAACGACTTTTTAAAGACATGTACCCAGAGATCACATATCAAATAAGTATATACTGCCCTCTATGTTGTCATAAGGGTGTCGTCAATTTGGCCACCTCCCCCAGCCTTCTCTTTATAGGTGCACCCTATTTACTATATAGATCTTGTAAAGGAATGTCTCTTTTATCCTTTCCATTATATTTCATGAAAATAAAAGTGTCTTTTCTACACGGCCGGAACTACTTTTTAAAGGCATGTACCCAGAGATCACAATACATGTACATCGCATAAGTATATACTGCCCCCTATGTTGTCATAGGGATGTCGTAACTTTGGCCACCTCCCCCAGCCTTCTCTTTATAGGTGCATCCTATTTACTATATAGATCTTGTAAAGGAATGTCTCTTCTATCCTTGCCATTATATTTAATGAAAATAAAAGTGTCTTTTCTATACGGCCAGAACGACTTTTTAAAGGCCTGTACCCATATTGTCTTTCGCCTTTTATATACTGCATTGTGTCTGTACATGGCACCATAAGGGTGGGGAAACATTGAGCACCACCCACAGCTTTGTCTTTTTAGGTGTACCCTATTCACTCTATAAATCTTGTAGATGAATGTCTCCTCTATCATTTACATTACTTTGTACGAAAATAAAAGTGTCTTTTCTACACGGCCGTAACGATTTTTTAAAGGCATGTACACAGAGATCATGACTATATCACAAAAGTATATACTGCCCTCTATGTTGTCATAGGGGTGTCGTAAGTTTGACCACCTCCCCCAGCCTTCTCTTTATAGGTGCACCCTATTTACTGTATAGACTTGTAAAGGAAGGTCTCTTCTATTTTTTCCAGTATATTTAATGAAAATAAAAGTGTCTTTTCTATACGGCCGGAACGACTTTTTGAAGGCATGTACCCAGAGATCACCTGTATATCGCATAAGCATATACTGCCCTCTATGTTGTCATAGGGGTGTCGTAACTTTGGCCACCTCCCCAGCCTTCTCTTTATAGGTGCACCCTATTTACTATATAGATCTTATAATGGAAGGTCTCTTCTATTCTTTCCATTATATTTCATGAAAATAAAAGTGTCTTTGTTATACGGCCGTGACGACTTTTAAAAGGCCCCTACCCATATTGTCTTTCGCCTTGGTATATATTGCATTGTGTTTATATTGGGCCATTGGGGTGGGGTAACTTTGAGCACACCCCACAGCTTTGTCTTTATAGGTGCACCCTATTCACTCTATAGATCTTGTAGAAGAATGTCTCTTCTATCATTTACATTACTTTTTACGAAAATAAAAGTGTCTTTTCTACACGGCCGGAACGGCTTTTTAAAGGCATGTATCCAGAGATTATGTATATCGCATAAGTATATACTGCCCTCTATGTTGTAATAGGGTTCATGAACTGAATGACGTAGAGTTGTAAAGTTCTGTACTACTTGTATTTCATTAATGGTTTATGATAATTCTGCCATACAAAATCTGAAATTCCACCTATATTTACCTAAGCTATGCCGTCCTTGCAAACTCATCGAGAGCAAAAAAAAAAAAAAAAAATCCTATCTACATACAAGCTGGTTTCTTTCTCCAGAATTTGTGGTAAACCGTCGTTATTAATCGTGTATAATATACCAAGATTGATATATCAGTATCGAAATACGTCTGTCAAGTATCTTGTGATATGGAATTTATCCGTAAGTGACCGGGCTATGTTGCATAAGGGCCTAATGCCCCCCCCCCCCCCACAATATCTTGGCATTTGATAATCTGTCTGGAAGTTATGAATTTGTCCAATATTGAATTACATTGTGACATTGTATATGTATATATGACTATATATATATATATATATATATATATATATATATAATTATATATATATATATATATATATACATATATATATTTATATATATGTTAAGTTTGAATTTCTTCTGTATTTATTTTCTTTTATTTCGGGAGTATTTATTTGTTATCAGTACATGTATAATATCTTTCTTTGTTCTTATAACGTAAGTTTTGTTTCTTCTCCTATCTGACATCACCGATTTACAGGTATAAGAGAACTTTTAAAAAGCATATGAATTGTTTTCTTTGAATCCTCGTACACTCTATACTTAAACAAAAGTAATTATTTTTTTTTTTCGTGAAATGCCGTGATGGGACGTACTTCTGTAACCGAATACCGGGGGCATACAAGTTTAGCTTCAAAAGTTACCAACAATTTGAGAGAAAAGGTTATGAAAAATTTAGTTGATGAAAAATTGATTCTGAAATGACCGTGATATATCCAAAATCAAAGTAGAGCAAGGGATTTTTTCATAAAAGGTTTTTCATTATCTGGAAAAAAAAATTCATCATTAAAAAGAGTTAGAAACCTGAAGCCCCGCCGCAACAGAAACCATATACCTGCCCTTGAAAAGCAGGGAGCGTAAACTGTCCAAATTGAGCATGTAATTATGATACCATCACTCCAAAATGCAGCACACTGTTAACAGACCGTTCATTTCTTCTGCTGAGTCATCCTGTCCTGAAATTAGACGTCAATCACACCGTATTCATACAGTATTACAAATCATCAAACTCCTTCCAAAGGTATATGTATAACGATAATGACAAGTTGAATGATATAAGTACAAAATTCCGTAGATTTCCAAGTCTTCAACTCAGGTTGCTTTGCTCTGCTGTGCTTGTAGCTATAGATAGCTTTCTTGCTGGGTTGCTCTAGGCCGGTGACGATGCCCTGCGTGGAGTATCGAGTCTTCCTTGCCGGGAGTCCAAATGCCCTTTTAATCAAACAACTTATAAAGAGAGAGAGAGAGAGAGACTGAGAGAGGGAATTATATAACTAGAAAATGACAATAAACAACTAACTTCCAAAGAGATGTTCAATCTAATCAAACGTTGCTGATAAACTCGGATCCTCTTTGTGGGCGATTATCTTTTGAGGAGGCCCTGCCCCATCTCCTTATTGTTGGGCGTTTTCTACCCGTGCAATCTTTCTTAACTATTTATTTGCATCGGTCAAGCCTCGGTTTAACGTCTTAATAGCTGTCTATATACGGAAGAATTCTCCTAAATGGCTCTGCCTTGACCAACACTTGCAGTGACCAAGCTGTAGCTCGTGCTGTGACATAAAAGACCACATTGCAAATAATGTGAGGCATACTCAGGGAGGGATAGTATTACTTGTATTTTGACATCACGAGGAGTTTCTCATTTCGGAAGCATATACTGCCAACCCATCGTCTTGAATTTTCATTCTTTCATTCAATTGAAATAAAAATCCAAATTGGTCATGTTGGTGCAATCTCGTGTATGTAAAGTCGTACTACTGGTTTAACAATTAAGCAACATCAGTTTCGTACAATAAAAAAATGAGCCAAATTATTGTTATGTATGTATACTTGTTTGATAGTGCGTTTGAAGACAGACATTCATGTCTTCTTTTTCATCTTCTTCATCTTTTATGATACGTGTATTTTCATTTTTTTCTTTGTTTTGGTGTAAGGCGCCTTGACCATTATTTTAAACATAATGGAAAATGGCGCTACAGAAATTGTATGTATGTAAAATAATAATGCCATTATACCATGCATGTCAGCTGGCTCAGGTGCTACCTGCATCTTAAGAGTGGCTAAAGTGTTGTTAGCTATCACTGCTATCCCTATAATATACAGGCAAATGAATTTGTTTCTAGAAATGAAACTTGAATTTTTTAACATAAGTGCTAATACAAAAAAAAAAATTATACCGTCCATATCATCTTTTACTAGATAGACATACAGTTCATTGTACTGTAAGTGGTGTCATTTTGCACTGTTAAGAAATCGATTTATGAACAGTACATATTATATTGATTTGTTTGTATACATTGTTATGTTTGTCGGTAATGCATTATGAGGGTAGGCGATACGGAAATTTCACGTAATGTATGCATATAATATGCTCTGCCATGTTTAGTTCGTGTTATCTCAAAAGAAAGAAAATGGCGGATATGAAATAGACAGAAAGGGGTTTCGTATATTCCGACAAAAAAAAAATACAGTCAACACCATTAACTTAAGTGACTTCTTTATATTGCGTTCAATTTAGGTTTGTGCTATGATTAAATAGCGGATTGAACACTTTGGCCAAAGTTTTACGGCATTATAATATTTGGTACGAAATACATGATGTTGATGATGAGGTAGGTATGTTCAAGTGGCGCGACAGTACATACCGGAATTAGCGTGCAATTTTGACTCGTTCTTATGTGACATTGCTGCTTTTGTATGACATGGCATGGAATACATCGAGACAGGTGTTCTCTATATGCGTTTGTGTAATGTGATATCTGTACAGTTATTTGGATTCCTGATAATGATTGCAGATAAGTGTGTCTTTCATTTGCTTTCTCTTCTGTATAGCTTACTTTCTATTGCAAGTGGATGATGCGTTAAAATAGAAACCGAAGTAGCATTGTGTATAATTTCCATAAAGACAAGGTGAATAATACTTGACAAGGTAACACTGACGTAGTATGTGCAATGCGTTTCTCTTTTTAAAAACGAAAACATACAGGACGAAGATGGATGTTAGATGATATAAAATAAATAAGGTTCATTTTGGACAAACACCAATTATTAAATAATTCCCAATATGGTTTCAGGGCACGTCATTCATGCGAGCATGCGTTAATAGACCTTCATGATAGACTTTTGAATGATATTAATTACAATAATCATTCTTTCGGAATTTTTCTTGATTTAACCAAAGCTTTTGATCTGATTAATCATGATATTCTTTTGTACAAATTATCTTACTTTGGAATTAGGGGTACAGTGTGGGACTGGTTCCACAGTTATTTAGATGAAAGATACCAATTTACTTTCTACAATAACTGTAGTTATATTCTAGGGTCCAGTGTGGAGTCCCCCAGGGATCCATACTGGGCCCTCTCCCGTTTCTTTTATATATCAATGATTTATGTTATGCAACCTCCTTCTTTAATTTTGTGTTATTTGCCGATGATACCAATATCATTTCCTCGCACAGTGATTTTAAGTATCTTGTCTCTAAAACAAATACTGAGCTCGATGAAGTGTCTGAGTGGTTTGATGCTAATAAATTAATTGTTAATAAGACAAGTGTTATGTATTTTCGTAAACCCACAATATCTCATGTTTTAGATGAAGTTAAGATTAAGATGGATAATGTTCAATTACATGTATCAACATCAATTAAAATTTTTAGGTATCATATTTGACGAAAAATTAAAATTTAACGAACACCATTCTTTGATTTGTAATAAAGTTTCTAAAAATATTGGTATATTATGCAAGTTACGTAGACGCTCCCTGAAAAGCAGCTATTTATGTTGTATAATTCTCTTGTCCTCCCATATTTACAGTATTGCACCATTACATGAGCAAATGTTGGTGTTACTAAGTTAGATCCCATACACAAATTTCAAAAGAAAGCTTTGCGTATATGCTCTATTCTTTTGTTTAAAAACCTTAACAATATATGATATTTATGGATTCAAAATCGCTAACTTAATGTTTTATGTTAATAACAATTTGGCACCAGTCAATATTTCTAATCTATTTCGCCATAATATAGATGTTCACCAATATAATACTCGCTCACGTTTTAAATTCAATTATCCTGTAGCCAATAGTCACTACATACTAAAATCTGTTAAGCATACCGGTCCCCGTATCTGGAACAACCTTTCAAATGACATCGCTTCTTGTTCAACCATAACTTCATTCAAACTTAAATTGAAGAATCTTTTGATTCATATTTATAAAGAAAATAACCAAGTTCAATAATCTATTTGATTTGAACTCCAAAAGAACTTACAAAAGTTATAATATTACTCATGATTTTTTTTAACCAAGATTATGCATCATGTATGTGACTGTATTTATGGGGGGGGGGGGGAAGGCGTCGTACTTCACTGGGCTAAGACCTCCTTATTTTTTCCCCCGTTTCAATGTATAGTATTTCCTGTGTTTTATGTACAATTTCAAGCAGTTCATTATTTTACTTCATTTAAAAATTCTGTTCACTTCGTCATGTACATGTACATGCATTCTATTTACCATTGTAATCTGGGGGCTTTACGCCTTTTCAAGCTATCGCTTTTTGTAGTCCCCGTTCTCCTCATCAATATTTCTTTTTCTTTTTGCTATGTTGATCTCACAATGTATTTGTTTTTATGATGATTGAGATGAATAAACGAATTGAATTGAATTGAATTGAATTGAATTGAATTTTCTGATGATTATCCAACTGGAATGCGTGTTTGAAAGAAACGTGATCAAGGTACATGGATACGAAAATCCCACGAAAGGTGTGTGTATCCAGGTTTGTTCCAATTTGATACTCAATGTCCTCAAAATGAAAATAAAAAGATATCTTTAAATGAATAAAGAAAATAAACATGATAAAGGTTCGTTTATGTCGCGACACAAGCAGAAAAGAGTCGATAGGTTAGAGTGCTAATTACTGCAAGGTAATTATAACACCCACCCCCCCGAAAAAAAAAGACTGTAACCAGTATAATCCAACGCACCTTTCGTGATATTATTGTGTTTACTCAGATAGTCGCAAAGGCTTTGGATTACAACATAAATCAGGCGTATTCCTGGACCTCACTCAACACTAATACAACATACTTCTTCACATTTTGTATCGTACAGTATACTTATATGAGGAAGGTCTTGGAGTGGTTATGGAGCTACGTGTAAGAACCGCACAAAGATAATATTTTTCGATTACGGTCGCTCTTTGTTTTTATATCATTGACAATGTATATAAGAGTAGCTTATGCTCTTTTATACTTTTGATGTGATGTTGACATCTGAGAAGCATGAAATAAATTGAACTTGAACAACTTGTTCTTTCCAAAGACATGTACTTTATATACTGTTTATATGTATATATATATATATACATATATATATATATATATATATATATATATATATACATACATGATATAACATATATATACAAACACACACACACATACATATACACATATCTATATCTATATTCATCTATTTATTTATTTATTTGTATTTTTGAGGCACGCGTCTGGTTATTCAAAACTCCTTGCCCCAAAAGGAACATGCGCATAAAGGGTTGAAAGATTGATCCGTCGGGTGCAGTTATGGAGCTTGGGTCTGCGTGAACCGATATGACGTCTCCGTGGCAGAGCGATTTTAGGCGTTAGCGTTCCATGTCAAACATCAGGGTTTGATTCCCGGCAGAGACCAACTTTTAAACTCTTGTACTTTGCCGAAAAGGAGGAACAGTAACGGTGAGAGGAATAGTGATGACAAAGCTACCCGTTTTCTCCTTCCTTTCTTATTCCTCACATGTATGTATATATAGGTTTTCCCATCCATTTTCGCACTTTTGTCATTCAATTTCAAAGATTTATTGTTCAATTTCGTCCCGAGAAGCACGTGGAACGCAAATCCAAACTTCAATTTCGTCAATTGTCATTGTGATTCGTTTTTCGTCAACATTTTCGAAGACATAGCATTCAAAATCGTCAATCGTCATTCAAATGCATCCCTCCCGCTGACGGATAGCAGAATGTGAAGATCAAATTCGTTTTTGTTCACACAATTTCATGAATTTTTCATTCAAATTAGCCAGAATGTTGTCGATTCTATATTTTGAGGGTGAACCAACTTTAAGCCGACATATTTTTACTTTCTCTCGTAATGAATGAAGCAAACTTTAAATTTTGTACCCTGGAAAGCAGCAAACATGATTATGTTATCCACTCTTTGACATTAAACAGGCTACAATATTCTACACTTAAGATTTTGTCTTTAATCATGTTTGCCTAAAAATCGTTTGTCAGTGTTTTCGTATGCGAGACGGTACGTCTGTTTGTATCAGTGTGTACTCGGATTGCTTGTGGTGTGTCTGTATATCTGTGGTTCTGTGTGTTTGGGGCACTTGTGTGCATGTTAACTCATAAATGTAAAATGTGAACGGCTACATGAAAAAAAAAACATACATGAATGACTGGGAAATCACAACGGATAGAGATGTGAGACGAATATGAATAAAAATTTAACGAAAATGATTGACGAAAGACGAAATCGATCCTGCTGTTTTGAGTGCTGTAAGTGAGACTGACGAATTTGAACTACAGTAAATGACGAAAATGCATGCCAAATGACTAAATTGAATGGACTTTATTTGAAAATGAACGACGGAAAACGAATTTGAAAGTAAGATTGGCCTATTCCCGACATCCCGCGATGAAATTGAAGTAAAAATTTGTGAAATTGAATAAAAAAAGTTTGAAAATGAATGGGAAATCATATATTACATATGTGATATATATGAATTTACAGTATGTACCCCCAAAATTACAATCAAATTTTCACATTCATAACAACCAATATGATTGGATTGTCTAAATGCTACTTCAGGGTCTTAAAATGTAACATCTTAGCTCTATTTCGCAGAAAACCCCATTCAGTTTGATTAAGAGGTCACAGAGAAATGTGAAAAGTTGTAAAGCATGTCATGAGTCTGATTGTTTAGCACAATTCGAATGGGTTTTTTCTGTACAATGTGTTATAGTTTTATATCCTGAATTTGTGTTTCGATTGATTAACTATTTTTAAAGATATCTTTGCAGAGGGTCGCGTTGTATCTTTTTCTGGGCGACATACAGTATATATATATATATATATATATAGAGAGAGAGAGAGAGAGAGAGAGTGTGTGTGTGTGTGTGTGTGTGTGTGTGTGTGTGTGTGTTAGTGTTAAGGAATTCGTAGTCCTCTTGTTGGAACGATGATATAAAAATGTTGAACAAAACTCAAGAAATGTATCATGGTGTCAACACCAAAAGTAAACTCGAAGAAACACAAATTTTCGGGCTCCGTATCCTTTGTCAAATATCATTAAAAACGAATAAATATAACAACATAAATTTTGGGCGTACTTTCAATAAACTGTTGGTATTTACAGCGTATACTTGTCTTTAGTTCTGTTCTTTCATGATGTAAATATACATATATATATATGTGTGTGTGTGTGTGTGTGTGTGTGTGTGTCTGTGTGTTTATATATATGTATAATCATACACACATAATGAGTATATACACTGCCGTGGAAATTGTGCGCATTAAAAGGCGAAAGTGTATGCCATGTACTATGCCAACAAGGTCTCTTCAATCCTTTCTTCTTCTTCTTCTTCTTCTTCTTTTTTAAACGTGGAAAATAAAAAAGATTTCATTTATTTACAACACAGGTGTACTAATGTGGTGGTGAATGGTGCACATTAAAAAAAAGAAGATAAAAAGGTGTTTGACGGGCCTAGGAAGATTTCCCCCGGCCCTAGCCCCATATGAAACAAACATTGTTCTAAAGCAATACAATACAGTCAGTCGTTCTGGTCGTAGAGCAGAAACCTTTTTTTTTTTTTTTCTTTCTTCTTCTTCCAGAAAAGTTGGTAACAACGAAGGTACGCAAATGGGACACATTCAAAGACAACAATGCCCTCTCCCAAATGTGGATGAAACATCCACATTCTTCCAATACCAATGTACCTATGTGACTATTTTTATATACACACTGTTGTAGTTCAAAAATGCATTCAAAAAGTCGTCTCTCCGTATAGCATCAACACTTTGGCCCGAATTCACGAAGGTGGTTTAAATTTAAACCATGGTACAAATTTAGACCATGGTCTAAAATAAGCGTTAAATAGGCGTACCAATACTTGCGCGCATCAATGCACGTTTTTTTTTACTGGATGGCTGTTAGCGTACGCAATCTGTCAATCATAAATACGCAGAAGAACTATACATAAACCATGGTTTAAATTTAGACCACCTTCGTGAATTCGGACCTTTAAGTTTGGAATGCCCCCCCCCCCCCCCCCCACCCACACACATCACGCACACACGCACACACTTTTTTGTTTTATAATAAAACACACACACGCACACACACAAAGATGCAGTATGATTAAATTATCATAATACTGATATTCCATAATAATGCAATTATTGCAATTATCACCCTACAAGCGTTCCATAACCAGCCTTTCTGCTGATCTTAGCGCTCATAATTTCTGTCCTTATTGCCTGAATTTAGCTGACTATGTTTTGCTACCTCCATAGACAATGCACGTGCCATAATCTCTATATTTATTACTTGCGTCCCAAATTGGCAACAAAATTCTGCCCGACCGTGGCAATTTACGGGGCATCTCTACAACACGCGTTCCGGCCAACTTCAACCCACGGTGTGTGTGTGGGCAATGTGCTCGGGTCGATCAAAAAAGACCTGTCTAGTCACTCTCTGACTCTGGTGTGTTCATTCTCGGAACTTCTCTGTAACGACTAACATGGCTGCAACGCTAGCAAGATTTGTCACGTCTCAGCTTAAACCAGCACTTACGGTCTTTCAGAAATGCAGGCATCTCCACCCGTCATCTGCCATAATCAGACGATCTTTTGCAGGTAGTTCAACACTATTTGATGGTAAGTCTCTGTTCCCTAGATTGTTATACTTGTGCTGTGGTAGTAACTATACATACACAGCCCAGTCGATGTATATTCAATAGCGACACAGCGTATGGTCGGGCTACTGTGCGTCTGTGGTAGCAGCACTCGTACATGCGCCCACATATTCCATGTCATGTTGTGTCAGAAACATGTAGTTAAATTGGCTTAGCAGAATGGTGAAATGTGCATATATATGTGTCTGCTCTCTCTTATTATGACGGTTGCCCCTCCACTGTGTACAAAACAATGGAACTGACTGGTTGAGTAGAGTGAGATGTTGCCATTGTCGTACTCTACATGATGACTTCAGTTCGGGAAACCCACTCACAAGGGGGGCCCCTCCTTATAAGTAACCCGTCCCCCTTATAAGTAACCCCGTCCCCCTTATAAGTAACCCCCGGGGCACCCCTTATAAGGAGTCTCCACGCTTTTTTGCAATGCAACGCGAAAATGAAAGGACTGCGGCAATTCGCTTGATTATGTCCATGAAGCTTCACAAGTTTCCTAGTTACGAAATTTGAGCAAAATCGGTTCGAGGCATCATATCTAAAATCATGGATTTAAATGCGATGTCAAACGACCCATGCGAATGCTGAAATGCGAGCGATTACTGGCGTGAGTGTCGCCAGGCGCGGCGGCGCGGCAATGCTTGAGTGCAGATGTGGCGACTGAGTACGTACTCAGTCGCCACGTCTGCACTCAAGCATTGCCGCGCCGCCGCGCCTGGCGACACTCACGCCAGTAATCGCTCGCATTTCAGCATTCGCATGGGTCGTTTGACATCGCATTTAAAGGGAAGATAAACCCCAAGAACAATGTGGCTTGAGTGAAAGCAGCAACATTAGTAGAACACATCAGTGAAAGTTTGAAGAAAATCGGACAATCGATGCAAATGTTATGAATTTTTAAAGTTTTGGTGTTGGAACCGCTGGATGAGGAGACTACTAGAGGTTATGACGTATGAGTGGACAACAATACCAAGAAAATATAAAGAAAATACTACAAAAATCTATTTTTCATGAAAAGTACAAATTCCATCAATTTGATATTGACATATGTTAAGGGTAGCAATTATTTCCCCTGCTTTCTGAAAGCGGATGGTCCACTGCTCTTTCATAATTCTGGAAAAGTGATTTTTTGTTGAATTTCCTTTATATTTTCTTTGTATTGTTGTCCACTCATACGTCATATCCTCTAGTAGTCTCCTCATCCAGCGGTTCCAACACCAAAACTTTAAAAATTCATAACTTTTGCATCGATTGTCCGATTTTCCTCAAACTTTCATTTATGTGTTCTACTAATGTTGCTGCTTTCACTCAATCCACATTGCTCTTTGGGTTTACCTTCCCTTTAAATCCATGATTTTAGATATGATGCCTCGAACCAATTTTGCTCAAATTTCGTGAGTAACTAGGAAACTTGTGAAGCTTTATGGACATAATCAAGCGAATTGCCGCAGTCCTTTCATTTTCGCGTTGCATTGCAAAAAAGCGTGGAGACTCCTTATAAGGGGTGCCCCGGGGGTTACTTATAAGGGGGACGGGGTTACTTATAAGGGGGACAGGTTACTTATAAGGAAGGGCCCCCCTTGTGAGTGGGTTTCCCGAACTGACTTGTATTATTATTAAGTTATAAATTAGGGTCTAGGGAGAGTCCCGTCTAGCTCTAGTTGAGTCTAGGAAAAGGACATGTCCACCTTCATTATCAATATCATAGACATGTATGATGTGGATTGAGTGAAAGCAGCAATATTTAAGTAGGGTTGGGGTACCACCTATCGTCACCTTAAGGATCTGTAGCTTGTTTATTCTAAAAATATAGCACAAATTCCCCTAATTCTTACCTCAAATATGCCATAAATACTGCAGTTTTGAATGTCGTGACCGTCTCGTTGATTATGAATCTCCGTTTTAAAATAGCGAAATTTTAGTGCGTGCGTTCCGTTTTCTTCGCGCAGCTAAAAAGGGTACCTTGCGATCGGCACCCCCTCCCCTCCATAGGTCACATGTGAATTTCACAGCATAGCCATAGGTAATACACGTGAATTTCACAGCCATGCAATATATGCGTCGTTACTGAGCGGATGTGTAATTGAAACGTTTTTAGCTTGGTTTGTTAGCATGTTTTTGAGTTTGATTTTCGTTTCTTCGTTTTTATTGTCTTTATAGCTAATGACACTTAATCCTGCACATACCTTTTCGTTCTATACGCAAACAGCCATGATACGCAGGGTGCCGATGCAGAGACTCGCAACAAAAAGCACCTTCTGATCTGGAGATTCTCCCACCTGAAACCCCTAGCAAACGGGAGACTCCAAGTTGATGTGTGCGAAGCGCCAAGTTCCTAGGGTTCTAGATGCTCTCTGGTGCTATCTAAGGCTTACAGTATTTTGTCAACATACAATAGCAATAAGTAAGAAATCCTTTCCAACGGGAGACACAGAGCCAGGGCGGGAGAAATTAAATCTCAAACGGGATAATGGGAGATTTTGCAAAAATGGGTTTGCGGCGGGAGATCTCCCGTCGAAAACGGGAGAGTTGAAGTCTCTGCCGATGGGAAGGTACCCTGCCGATAGGTGGTACCCCTACCATACTACCTAGACCTAGAGTGTAACACATCAGTGAAAGTTTGGGGGAAATCTATCTACGACCAGCAGCCTCATACGCATAGCGTAATGGGGCTGCGCACTGTAGCATTCAGGATCATGACAGAGTAGTATAGCGGACAAGTATCAACTTAAAATCGAAAAATTTCTTCAATTTGAAGACTTTTTAGTGAAGTTGAAGTATTGACAGCAGGGTTCGTGCAACGTTTAGTTGTGCCAATCGTCCCTTTTTGTTCAAATTGATGACTTAATGTGACTCGATCCAGAGGAACTTTGGAGAACTACACTGAATTGACGGCCAGCGCATGCGCACACAAACTCAATGGATTTGGGTTTGTACACATGTGATGTGTGCGCATGCGCTGGCAGTCAATTCAGTGTAGCTTTCCCAGATTCCTCTGGACCGAGTCATATTAAGTCATCAATTCGAACAGAAAGGGACTATTGGCAGACCTAAACGTTGCATGAACCCTGTTGTCAATACTTCAACTCTCTGGTAAGTCTTCAAATTGAAGAAATTTTTCGATTTTAAGTTGATATTTGTCCGCTATACTACTCTGTCATGATCCTGAATGTTACAGTGCGCAGCCCCATTACGCTATGCGTATGGGGCTGCTGGTCGCAGTTAGGGGAAATCAGACAATCCGTTCAAAAGTTATGAAGTTTTAAAGTATCTACTCAGTGCTGGATGAGAAGACTACTACTACTACAGTGTATGATGTCACATTCGTACAACAATATAAGGAAAATATAAAGAGAATTTCACAAAATTGTACTTTTTGAAAAAAGTGCACATTTCCTTGACTCATCACTGACATATGTTAATGGTAATTTTATTCCCCCTTGCCTTTTGAAAGAGGGAAATCAGGTGTTTTTTTATAATTTGAGAAAAGTGAAAATATGTTTGGATTTTCTCTATATGTTCTATGTTGTACATGTGTGACATCACAAGCTGTACTACCTGTAGACCTAGTAGTCTTCTCATCCAGCAGTGACTGAGCAGAAACTTCAAAAATTCATAACTTTTAACGGATTGTCTGATTTTCCTCAAACTCTTGCTGATGTGTTTTATAAAATGGGTTCAAGAATGTAGCCAATTGGAAGCGCTGAAATGAGTCACGTGTGCGTGCATGATTTCTTACTATTGCACGGCCGTGCAAAAAAAGCGTAAAGTCACTGATGTCACAATGTTTACACTGGCAGTGCACACTCAATCAGTTGTTACAAGTGCGTCGCGGGCTACTATACGCGCTGTCAATCCTGTAAGCAACTTCTAGTTTGGGCTGCCAGCCGGCCTTTCTTGTGCATAACATGTGGCGTACGTATACGCTTAAATACGTACTACAGTACTTATATGTGTGGGATTTCCGAGTGCGACGTGCGTAAATGTTTGGGACGAACATCTTCGGACATCTTGACTTTTGAGCTAGTGCTACATGTAGCTGACTGGTATTGACCCACAAAGGTACATGAAAAATGCTGTTAGTTTTCGACCCATTTTATAAATTTATCAAATAAGACACAGGTTTGAGTTCGTGACATTAGTGGAGATGCAGCTCACTCTCGGGTATTTACAATGTAGTTCAACATGCACTCAGCTTCGCCTCGTGCATGTTTCACAATTGTAAATACCCTCGAGTGCTCTACATCTCCACTAACGCACTCTCACCTGTGTATTATATGTATACTGTGAATATTGCTGCAGTCGCTGTATCCACTTATGTCTGTGAAGGTGAACTTGTCCCTTAAAGGCACATGGTCCCGGTGGTTTAGTCAAATGCGTATGCGGGCGCACGGCGCAAGTTTCCTGTAGAGACCTACGCTATCGACTCCTCTTATGCGCTCACGCTGTGGCCCACTTCCCCGAGTCCGAAGAAGTCCGATTCACTGTAGTCAGTGGTCCGATCACAGTTCGGCTCATGATTCGGCTGAGGGGGATGACAGCTTTAGCAAACTTCTTTTGTGATGTCATAAATAACAAGCACATATGCACGCACCCTGGCATTACTACAGACTGTGCGATGTGCAGAGAAGACAACGAAGGCAACGTTACTTAGCAACACCTACGGACTTTACTCTTGATGACAGCTCAACTTCGGTAATCTTCGTATAAATGCTAACGGTGATCGGCAGTAGCATCAACAGCGCCCTCTACACTACCGGGACTACAAAATGTATGTGCCTTTAACCCTGGGCTGGGTGGGGGCGCTGTAACCAGTAAAACTAGAGTGCCCTGGCGACTATAGAACCTTACCTAGATTCTGTATGCAGTTTGTTGAAGTAATGGGAATGCACTGCGACGCCTGCAAGTCTGTCAATCATTCATCGTTCAAATGCAAGCAAACACCGCCGCATATTGTAATAGCATATGGTAAGCAAATAATCCACGTTGGTGAAGGTGATGGGACAAACTATCACTTCCGAGGCGATCTGGATGTAGCTATCCTTCCGAAGCGCAGCTGAGGAAAGATAGCGTACACATTCAGATCGCCGAAGAAGTGATAGTTTGTCTCATTGCCTGAAACTAAAAGTTGATTATTTGCTTTATATTCCACATCTAGGGTCCTAGAAATTCCCATTTTATTCCACATCTGAAACCGCTTTAGCTGTCTTTAGGTATCCGTAGGGCTGAGGCTACGTGTGCGCGTAGATGACAAAACAATGAATTTGCTGCACGCACCGCGCGGCACTGAAGAGTGAAAGTGCGTTACACTGTGTACTATCAAGTGACCTAGTTAAATGATAGTCCACAGTGCAACGCACTTTTATTTCGCGCGTATTCATCTCGCGTTAAGACTGTATGGACTGCCAGAGATCAGCAAAACAAACAGCTGTCTTTATACAGGGCTCGACACTAACTTTTATTTTTGGTGGCCCGATCGGGCCACCATAATCTTTAATTTTTATTTTTTGGTGGCCCGAAAGTAAAATCTGGTGGCCCGGAAAAAGAAATCAAGAAAAACATAAGAAATACTAAATCGGTCCTACTGAACATAGAAAATGAAATATTAAGTATTACTGAAGTGATACATGTACCCATGTCTAAAATAAATGAAGAGAAAATTCAATCATCTTACCGTTATTCTGAGTTCTAAGATTTAGCAAATAGGCTTATAGATTATTATAAAAGTTGATGCCTATTTAGGTGGTCAAAACTTACGTTTGAAACGATAGAGTGGGAGCATTTGCAGACATTTGTGAACATCCGACATCTGTTTTGGCATTATAAAAGAGCTGGAAGTTACCGTTATTCATTTCTGATTGTAAAAGCAATTATCCAACATTTACTATATGTATTTTAACACCGAACGGAGCTGAATGTTACTATTAATTTTTTTTTCAAATGTAAAAGCAAACATCCGGCATTTATTTTCTCATCGTGCGGAGTTGAATATTATTAGTATTCATTTCCAAACGTCAAAGCTAACATTCCACATTTATTTCAGCATCCTCTGGAGCCGAATGTTATTCTTATTCATTTCCGAACGCAAAACCAAACATCCGACACTTCATTTAGTATCATACGGAGCCGAATATTACCGTTATTCATTTCCAAAATAAAAAGCAAACATCCGGCATTTATTTTCTCATTGTACGGAGTTGAATGTTATTAGTATTCATTTCTGAACGTCAAAGCTAACATTCCACATTTATTTCATCATCTTCTGGAGCCGAATGTTATCCTTATTCATTTCTGAACGCAAAATCAAACATCCGACACTTATTTTAGTATCATACGGAGTCGAATATTACCGTTATTCATTTCCAAAATAAAAAGCAAACATCTGACATTAATTTTAGCATCTTACGGAGCCGATTGTTACCGCTGTCCATCTACAAGGCAATCATCCGACTTTTTGGGGGCCCGATTGGGCCACCAAAATCTTCATTTCTGAAATTTTGGTGGCCCGACGCGCGTTTTTGGTGGCCCGGGCCACCGTTAGTGTCGAGCCCTGCTTTATAGATGACAAAACAATGAATTTGCTGCGCGCACCGCGCGACACTGAAGGGAAATTGCGTTGCACTGTGTACTATCAAGTGACCTAGTTCTTCTCAGGTGATGTGATGGGCAAAACTACGCTTTATCTCGTGATCAGCTCTTGACCAATCCTAAAGCAAGATTCTTAGTATGTGGAATATAATTGGGTAATTCCATGGGGTTGGGACTGAAATTGTGACATACAAGTTGAAAATTCAAGTTGGGTAAATTGAAATTTCCTTTTTCCCCCTGATTTGTTACTCCCATTCTTCAACTTATTCCACTAGAAATCTGTTTATTACTTCGCACACTTTCAGTCAGCATGGGTAAACAGGTATGGCAAAATACCTATGTTACACGGACTTCATTTGTCGACATCCTTCATAATTTTGTGTTCTGAAATGATAACAGTGAACACACCCACGTTTTTTTCGTCCATAGCACATCAACATGTTATTTAACAGGCGCATGAGATCATTATTAGTAAGATTGTATGTTCTGATGTCAACTGCAAGCCACTTTTATTAACATGTTTGTTTCCACAAACCATTAACAATTTCAATCAAAGGTTTAACTTTTTCATCAAGAGTGACACAATGACAATATTCTTAAAAGCACCACAATTGAAGCAAGTGATTTGTATGGGTATTCAAGTGAAAACATGATTTTATTGTTATAATCAGGCGTTTTCAGTCAACAACCTCGCCCACAGTGTACTACCTATGTTACACGGACAGTATGTCTTTGTAACATAGGTACACTACGACATATCAACTGATTTCCTTTATTGTGGTGTGAGATGTTGAAACCTACACATATAGACTTTATGTATGTTCCCACAAATAACACTATTGTAACAGTTCTTTGGAATTATATCTACTGCACACCTGTGGAACAATACCTATGTTACACAGACTTCAATTCTTTGTAACTCTGGTATGAAAGAAGGCAGACTTAATCAGAAGAAGAAGAAGAAAGTGAAGCTTTACACAATTTGACCTTATATACACTAACAACATCATCAACTAGTTGTCAACTAAGAAAACTAATAAAGAGAAATCATACAAGTCTTCTTGTCTTCTCCATGTTCTTTGTTTGAAATTAATTTCTACTCTTTTGTCCAATGTCCATTTAGCCCTCGATTTTTTTTTTCTTCTGTCCATTTTCCCTCTGTGCAGTTTTCTTCTTGTCTAGTTTGTTACATTCGCTCTTCTTGGGTGTTGCTTTGTCGGCTTCCTCTCTGTTTGTGGAGTGCTGTGGATGTGTCCTTTTCACTCTTTCATGTAGTTTAAAACGTAGCGGTGGCAGAGGAAGAGCCATGGCAGACTCATCAACAAACTGAACAAAAGGTGTAAAGAGAAATAGAATAAAAAAATTAAAAGAAAATTTTTGTCGGGGTTGACTATATATTCCTGTTGATGTATCTGTGTGTTTATGAATGGAATTAAATAATTTCAACAATTTTGCTTACATTTCTACCTCTTGGCATACCCATTAGCTAGAGTTCCATGTGTATCTCCCACCAAAATTGAAAAAAAAAATGGGTTATGCTTAAAATGATGTAAATATTAATAATAATAATAATATAGCATGTAAAATATAGGAAATATCATTTTCATACTCTATGCTAAAAACTTGTTTTGATGTAAGCTAGGAAGGGCAGGTTGCTGCCCCCAGTGTCCTAGCTAAGGTTAGGGCTAGGGTCAGGGTTACGGTTACGATTATGGTCCTCAATAGACTCCCAAAATAATGATAGGCCCTATTTTTTATTCATCCCCCATCGAAATTGTCACCCTCTTTTTGAATGATAGTTTAGAGCAATAATAGTCCAATTTTGATTGGGGTTCATAATTTTATTGAAGCCTTTCCTACCCACTACCCACCCAAACTGAATAGGACACTGGCAATTTAGCTTTGAGACTTCACAGTGGGTGAACATGGAATGGAAATGGTGAATCCTTGTGAAATGTTAACAACTTCATCAGAGCATCTAACAGGTCAGTGAAATCTTGGAAGGAAAACATTGACATTTTCGAAGTAAATCTGTTAAAGAGAAAGAATTTCACAGCTTCTAGTTCCCTCAATATCACCAGCAAAATAAGGCAAACTCTATTTCTCTAGTTCAGATGCAGTCTGGACATCTACGTTTTCCAACTAGTATGATTAATACTAACTCTAGCACGTCTACCTTGGTAGATACTTTATGACCAAAAGGGTCCAAAAATTCACAATAATCGGGAGGTAAAACAAATTTATATTGCAGTGAAAATACACTGATATACTTTTGTATGGTTTTCTAAGAGAGGAATCATATGCTCCTTTTGCAGAGACCAGCATGGACGGAAAATTTGGCGATCAAAATTATGAACATGAACCTGTAACAAATATCTCAGTATGTGGGACTACAGTATCATCGTCAACAGTATTTTTGGCCAGTTCAGAGGTTTAGATGTCGTTTTTTTATCTCTAATAGAGTTACAGAATATGACAAATGTTATTATTTTCGTAAAATAGCATAAAAGCTTACCAATTGACATCAGAAACATTAAAACTCCTGTACCTACGTTACATGGACAACGGCAGAAAAACAGATCTTGCGCTGTCCAGGTAGGTGTATATTGGCTGTGAGTAGTTTTTCTGCCATTGGGGGAGGACTGCCAGTGACATGAATACGATTGCTGAAGTTAGTAGCTCTTCTTTTTATCGCAAGACGCATCTTTCCTTACCTACGTTACACGAAGAGACCGGACATCGCACTGAAGTACAGTGATATGTTCCGTATTTTCTCGTTTATTTGGAGGATTTTGATGCTAATTTTTGGATAAGAATACTTCTGAAATGTAAATCTCATTATAGAAATAAAGTTTCTGATCATATTATGATTGGAAGTGTATGTAAAACCATGCTATACCTATGTTACAACAAAAATTGCCATGGACATCGTTTGTAACATAGGTATGAGATTGCTTGAAGATGCTCTGGTGTTCTTATTTTGTGACAAATGTTTATGTGCCTTATAGTCTTTGTAGAAGTCACCTTGCCTCTCTTAATTATGATAGCCATAATGCTGAAAGGTTGTATATTCCTGTTTTACATTGCCATGAAAATGGCATATATTTATGTCACAACATAAACCACAAAAAACCAAGGGACATCATTAGTGAAACAGTCATAGACAAAATACATTTGTACACAGGCTTGTTTTTTTTTCATCAAGTAATTCTTCACACATTTCTCTTCAAGAATAACTGCAAACCACAGACAATTATTTGATAAATTTTTCAGAATATGACTTTTATTCCCTACACAACATGAAAATCTAGAGAAGACCCAACCCCATGGAATGACCCAATTACGAATATCATATAAGTGGCTATCCCTAACTATTACCTCCGAAAACGAGTTGAACTGTCATAATCTTGGAGATGATTTCTGGGATACCCATTCTAACCAATTCGCCATTTTAGAATTAGAATCATGGAAGCATATTTTGCGCATATGTGCAAATTAATATTTTCCTTTTTTTTTATATGTAAGTATACACGGGTATAAGAATGTGTGTTGTTTATGTTTTATCCATACTCTCAGTCAGTCCATGCATGTTAAATGCATGATCGACAACAACTGTGTTGTTAGCGCATGCGCCGTGTAAGTACTTCAACAATGCGAAGTGCTTCAGGACTAAAAGCTCAGATAAAATCTTTCACTGGGCTCTTATAGCAAATCATATTGTAGATCAGTCCCAACGCTAATGATAGTAAGTATGTTATCTAACATTACGGCTGCAAGTTTTAATACGTGTATAAAACCCTGTATTTTGGTCTGTGGTTACCCTGGTACAGACATAGTATTAAAAGTCATATGAGGAGATACTTAAAAAACGAGTTGCCCTGCGACCGTAACACAAACGTGTTGGGGTCGCTGGTGCAGTTAGAATCTAGTTAGTAGGCCCTATAGATCTAGATCTAAACTACCTAGATCAAGAATTCTAATAGAGAATGATACTACACTTCTCATGGTTTTTTTTCTTTTTGTTTGACAAAATATAAATGTGCATCAGTGCATGCTCTGCATAAATTAAGAGCAGTGAATGGAGTGGTGACAAAAATGATTTGCAGTGTGATGGGGGCCGGACCCATAGCCGCCAGCTGCAAGCTGGTGCTATTGCCTGCGCTAGTAGCTTGCTTTCATTCACAAGAATATCATTTGGCGCAGGTGGCATACATAGAAATAGTATTAATAGGTATAGGGACCTATGACTAGTCTTTTCATCTTGATATAAAGCAACTATGAATATTGGAAATGTTGTACCCTCTCACATGTGGATTTATGTAAGGACCTTAGAGTGATGGTTGATTCTACACTTAAGTTTGATCAGCATTTTCAGTTACAAATAAATACAGCCGATAAATTGATGAATTTATTAAGAACATTTGTATATCAAAACAAGGATTATTTCTTATTGTTTTTTATAAAGCTTTCTAAGACCTCATTTAGAATATTCCCATGCAGTGTGGAGTCCTTATTTGAAAAATAGAATAAAAACAAAAACAAAAACAAAAATCATACGTTGTATACTAGCTTCAGAAAATGTCAAAAGGAGAGCCACAAAACCGATAAATGAAATAAGAGCTCTGTCTTATGAACAGAGATTGATGCATCTTGGACTTCCAACTTTAGAGCTCTTTCCACCGGGTGAGAGGTGATATGATTGAATCATTTAAATCATTTCATAAATATGATTAAAAGGTAGTGCCTGATTTAGGTCTGATATCAAAACAAGGAAAAAAAAGAGGACATGGTAAAAAGTTGCATATTTTTAGATCACATACCACTGGGCAATTCCACGGTAACTGACGTTACACGTAAGGATTTTCATGAAATTGTTTACCTTGTAGTTTTGTGAATGAAAGCACCTTGGGCTTGCAATTAGCATTGATGAATAAGTTCATGAGAATGAAGAAATAGGTGGAAAGTTTTTCTCTCAAACTGCATTTCTTATCACATAGCAAGTGAAAATGTGTCGGTAACTGACGTTACGGAAAAAGGACATGGGAAATTATGGTGTAGAAGTAAATGGAAATATCTCATGTCCCTGGCTTTTAGCCTTTATGTGTTTAATATGGCAATACACCTAGGTTCTTAGGAACAGGTGTGCAAAATAATGTGCACTGTAGTTGTCTCCTTTTACCACCATGCCAATTTCAGTGAAGGCATGACGGTAACTGACGTTACGTAACTGACGTTACGCTTACATTTGCCATAGGGTTTACACATGCAAAATCATGATTGGGAATAGCTATGTGATATTTCATAATTCTGACCATTCAGAATGATTTGGTTGATATGGAGTCATACCTTAGTTCATCAGTCATAAATACACAATGAAATGAAACAGTAGTCCATTTTCTTTGTGTTCTATGAAAACTTAAAGGTAAACATGTCAGTAACTGACGTTACGTAACTGACGTTACACATACTTTGCCGTGGGGTTTACAGAGAACTAATTTATTTAACAGGTTATTATACTGCTGCAATGTACCAGTGACAATCCCAGGCAACTACAGCAACAAATTAAAACAAAATCTAAAGACACAAGTAATATTGGGTGGGCCCTTAGGGGGCACCCCCCCCCCCCCCATGCAATAGCACAGTTGGGCAAAAATAATGTAAATGCACAAGAGGATATTTCTTGACATTTGTCTGAATATTTAATTTTTATTCAACATTTATGATTATACAGAGCCATTAATAGATTAAGCAGTTCCAAGTATGAATATATGGACATGGCTAAGGGCTTTTTTGTTTGTTTGTTTGTTTGTTTGTTTTTTAATGAACAGGAAAGTTTTTATCTACATAGAGTGCTCCACCCATAATACCTTGTAGTACTACACAAAACATGGATATTTTTGTGCTTGAAAAAAATATCAAAATATCTTCCAGGTCATGGGGAAAAAAAACATGTATCAACTCATAAATATGCATAAATATGTATGAAATCTATTGTGATATATTTCTCCTTCTTTTCTTTATTTTACTCCTGATGATCTCCATCATCAATTGATTTAAATGAAAAGTGTTGCACTTTTAATATTTCTCTGTGAAGAAGAAAAATAAATGTTTTTTTTGGTCAAAAGAGCATTATTGTTTTACTCCTAGCTTGAAGTAATTTAACTGTTTTTCTTTTCCTTTTCACTGATATATCACGACTTGCAAATCCATTCGAGATACCAAGAAATCGGACTTTGCAACGAAAGAATGCTAAAATCAGTATAAAAAACTCTTCCTGTTCATAATTATCATGTGTTGTATTACAAAATGTCCCTGCATGAATAGAATAAAGTAATCAACAAATAAACACTGTATGAACAATTTTTTTAAAACCCTATAGAATCCTCTCTCACTTTGAGCAACATCGGTGTTAAGTTTCAAACAATAATGAGTACATGCCTGACGTACACAAGATGAGCCATGTTAACTACACCACACATTTAAGTGCAAGAGAAGAAATATCTGTTTGTGCATTTGCCTTGTGGTAGAAACCTTGACTAAGCTTCCTGAAAAAAAAAGAAAAATGCCAGCAAAAGCAAACATTGGTGAAGATTGTTAAACTGTTGGTATACAGCTGTGCAGAAGGTTGTTTGTTTGTTTGTTTTTTTGTAGAAAATGTGGTTAACATGCAATCATGTCACTGATTAGGCCTACAAACTTTGGTAGATTTATCATCCTGTAGGACTGGGAATGTACTAATTTGAGTGCATATATACTGCATGTGGCAAACTAAACTTCCAGATGATTTAACCTTAAACTTGTGCTGAATCAAAAATCGAAAGCTCAAGCCCCCCCCCCCCTCAAAAAAAAGATAATCATGGTAAATGAATGAATAAATGAATTTAGAAATAAAATAAAATAAAAAAAAAATATCCATGGACATACCATGGTAATGACATCATTTCCTATGAAAGGGATTGCTGCTCTTTGTTGTAAGTTGGCTTCCCAGATGTATTGAAATGGCCAAAAGTCAAAAAAATTGCCTCAGTTATAATTACTGTCATGGTAACTGACGTTACATACTCGTGTATGACGTTTCGGTAACTGACGTTACACATTTTGTAGTGTTCATTTTCACTCTCCAGTATGCCAAATATCCTTATTTCTGGTATTAAAATAAAGGCATATGGGCATACATTAGAAATCCCAAGTTACATCATACAGCTCACTTCCTTTGATGAATAAACTTAAAAATTCCTTGTTTTTGGTAACTGACGTTACATCCATCATTATCAAAGTAATTAACAGTTTTTATCAAATTCTTTAAAGCTACCAGCTTTTTTTTCTATCGTGTGGTAACAGACTTCTCTGGTAACTGCATACATATGAAAGATTGTTGCTTAGAGTACTGATAAAGTGGATATACAGAGAGTAAGTTATGCGACAATACACTCTTTTCACCATTGAGTTATAGGCATATTTTGGCAGCCATTTTGAAAATCAAAATGGCCGCTTTTATTGAAAAACATAATGATTCTTAAAACTTCAACTCAAGTACTGTCTGAAAATGTATGGTGTTTGAAACAAATATCATTTTGAATTTTTGGCACCTGTGTCCTAGTTACCGTGGAATTGCCCCACTACAAAAAGAAACTTGTTCAACATGCGTATCAGGAAACCCTGGAATAGTTTAACAAATAACTTTGAACATGCACCCAGTGTCTACAGCTTTGAAATTAGTTTAGATAAGTCTTGGAACGATGAACCCATCAAGTTTAAAGTAGGCACGCATAGAAATCTAAATTATGCATAAACCAGGGTCATATATACCTCATTATAACGAGGAAGTACCATAGATTCCACCTAACCATGTTTCGAATTCACCTAGAAACGCTTACCAATGATAGGCCCTTCTTAATAAAACGAATAACTAGTTTTAATAAAGCCAGAGAACAGCTCGTTTGTACTCTCAGCGGGAAGATGACGTCACCGTGATGAGGCCTCGATCTTATGCGAGAGAGCGAGCGCGAGCTAGCGCTAGCTAGCATATGGCTAGCTGTATACAAAGCCAAGCTAATACGTGTAGGATGCGAAGCCGACTAGACTTTCTTGTTGAAAATGGCAGAAGGTACCTCTGACTTGGATATCGAGGACCTCATTTTGGAATGTGATCCAGATTCGGAGGATTCGTTTGATGATTCGGACTCTTACGATAACAACCATGGGGAGATAGGCGAGTACGACGAAGATGAAAGTGACGTCGATGGATCATCAGGCAGTGCAGGTGCAGTTGAACGCCAGCCTGTACCGTATCAAAACGAGCCTCTTCCTCGCAATCCCGCCGTGGCTGGCCGGGTAGTGGAGCGGGAGAGAGATGGCGACGAAGGCGCGGGTGAAATCGATCTCCGCAGTAGACTTGACCCAGCTAATGTTCAAAATTGGCAAGTTTTAGCACCGTTTGTAGCAGATTTCATATCAAATTGAATAATGTGAAATGTGAGTATGTATTAGCCCAGCCACAGGCCATCAACATGAATTTGGGAAAGTATCAGAGTATAGAGACCTTTCAGTTTCAGTTCAATAGAACTAGAACAAGATTCAAGAAGTTCGATTGTGAGATTTTGAGTTTGGAATGAGAGCAAGGGCCTAGCTGTTAGCAATTCAATTGGCATGACTTTGTCTGAGCTAGGGCCTAACTTTTTAGACTATGCCAAAATGGGGAAATTAGCAAAGGTAGTTTTGTTGTTGAATCAAGATATCTGGCCTCAAAATGCATTTTTGATTTGGATTTACCAATTAATACCCCTTTATTTTTTAACGTACGCATACAGGCCTTAATTGCATGGCCAAAAGAAATAGTACAATATTGTAAGAAATTTAAACCCATAATACCCCACCCCCCCCCCCAAAAAAAAAAATATAGTAAACAAAAGGTCAAAATGTACAAGGAAATATGTAAGAAATTCACACAAAAATGCATGAGACATATTAATGATACTGATTTTTTCCCTGTAACTATTTGTTTGAATGTTAAAACGACCTTGGTGTTAATACGACCACCATGAGATTTATCTCAACCACAAAAACATTGAAAATCCATAAAGCAGATACCTTACCTGCAAAATTCAGCACAGAAACAACAGGGCCTGCAGCACAAGGGCCTCTAGCGGCAACGCTAGACCTTGGAGTCTGGACTTTCGTCTGGACTTTCTTCAAGTTCTGGCAGCAGGGCTAGGGCCATTCGGGGTATGTATTGCATACGAAACGTTTACGCTGTGCCTATTATTAGCGCTGTGCACGTACAGCTGTCGACGGAGCGGCGAGTAGAATCTTCTCGGTCCTTGACTGCTCACTAGTCCTAGTCCTAGTTCTAGTCTAGAGTCTATATGTACTGAGTGCCGTTTTCTTCTAACTAGGCGTAAACCGTGATTGCCGTTGACTATTTTTTGGATTTAGATTTTAAAAATCACTCAGTCCTCATCTTCGTTAGATAGTTTGAACTGTGATGTCAAACCATTAACTATCGCTCATCATCAATGCATAGTTAGTGCAATGTTACTTTTTTTACACACAGTTTTCTATGGGCAGCACGTTCGGACAATGATGCCAATTTCATTTTGCATATCTGGAATATTCCCCACAAATTTGATCTAAATAAAAAGCTTTTGAAGAGATTCCTTTTAAAAATTAATAAATATTGTTTAACATGTTTATTTCAGCTCCATATTGCAATTTTACTAAATAACAGTTTTTGCAGTACTTCGTGTGAGATTTCATCAGTAAATTGACATGTGTAGAACCTTTCTAGTTCGTTTTGCTAAAGTCAGTACTATTATTTTCTGTTGGCGCAAAAGGGCCGATAACAATATTTGAATAGCGGAATAGAGATGGCCGTGTGTAAGCAAAGGCTTACACAGAAATGAAATAAAATCACACAAAAGAAATATCAAAGATTCATTTTCTTGTGATCTTTATTGATTGCATTTCATATAAACAGAAAACATCATCCAGGTGAATAGGTACAATGTTCCCACAAACGAAATATCGCAGACGATTGTACACAGGTAAAATAATGACTTACTGATAACAAAAAGCTTGAATTTCCACGGAAATGTTATATTACTTTGATAATCCCGTAGTTTTAAATGAGAACTTTACAGTGACAGATTTGATTTTACTAAACTTCCGAGTTTCCTGACGATGAGGCGATCGCGAGCAGAAAAACATAGATCTACAGTCTAGCAATGCATATCACATGCATGCAGCTAGCTAGCTGCAGCGTGCGCGTGCAGGCTCGATACGGTGACGTCACATTCACAGCCGTTTCCAGATCGACTCGCTCCGTGTCTGGTGCCTGCCCCGAGTTGTCCGAGAGAGGGCGATTCTTTATGCGGGCCTACTTTAAAGGAAACCAAAACCCAAAGAGAACTGTGGATTGAGTGAAAGCAGCAACATTAGTAGAACACATTGGTGAAAGTTTGAGGAAAATCGGACAATCAATGCAAAAGTTGTGAATTTTTCAAATTTTGGTGTTGGAACTGCTTGATTAGGAGATTACTAGAGGTTACGACATCATGTGTGGACAACAATAAAGAAATAATTTACATACTGCTAGTCTGTATGCCCCAAACTCACTACCTGCGAAGTTTCGTGTTTGCGCAATTAGTAGTTAGGTTAAAATCAGAGCAGATAGACTACCAAATTTTTGGCCAAGCTCTGGAGGTAGTCTCGGCCCGGGCTCGGCCTGACCTTTTGTCACTGTAAATGCAAACTGGACCAAATGCGGTACCAAATTGCGACCGGCGTGCTCCCAGTAATAATTGTTTGTTTTCAAGCAGAGCGCCACTACAACAAAATACTGAAAGGTTTGAATGAGAAGCCTGGGCCAAGCCCTCCACTGTAAACGTACAGACTTGCGGGGCTGAGTACTGCAATTAAGGCCGGGCTCAGCCTTGTCTCAGCCCGGGCTTGGCCCAGCCCTGCACTGTAAATGGGGTCAAACATTGCCAGTTAGAGAATAGTTTCTCCTTCAATTTGCTGAGTAGATATTATCATATATGATGGCTTCTGAGGCAAGATATTGTGATTGTCCTGAAACACTTCCCCAGCAGTTTTGCGTACAGTAGCTGTTTACTTTATGTAAATGAGGCTTCGAGGTCATGTGCTTTTGGCGAGTCAGTTGCATCGTATCGCTGTGCCTGATAAAGCATTCATGTGCCTTGGAGCAAGAGACCAGAAGCCTAGTCAGCAGAGCTCTGAAAAGGTGGTATTCGAGATATTCATGTCTATTGTTCAGGGTAATTGTAAGCACACACTCACATACACATCATTGGTTCCTGTGTAAAGTTCAATTTTGTACAGAGGGTTCAAATTTGACCAAAAATCTGGAACTTAGCTTGAGAATTAATAATTTATCTAATGAAATTGATTAATATTCAAATTCAAATATTCAAATATTCAAATCATATTCAAATCTCCTCCAACTGAATTGTACACTATTCAGCTATTCCTCATAAATAATCAGTGTTAATCGATATAGTTGTCAAAAGTGGGAAATGTTTTTTTTTGTAACACCTGGTATATACAGGTATGGTACTACAGGACAGCATGGTATTTCTGGACGTGCACATCTCTGCATACTAATGACATTCGATATGCATGGGACTTTGTAGACTAGCCTCACAGGGCGTTGTATGGGCCGAGATTGAAAAAAAAAAATGTGACACAAAGATATAGGAAACGCTAAGAAATTCACATTTCACCTCAGATTTAGAAGATGTCGATTTATCACAAGGTTTTATCACTTGAATTGTTTGAAATGTTCATGTTATAGTGTACCTTTTACTGTACAATACAAAATTTGAGCCTCATTTGCCGATTTTCTCTTTTTCTTGCACTGGTACGAATGTGTACATTGAATTGTCAGTATGAATTGTGATTCTGTGCAAGGACAAGATGTGGAAAACGTTGATTATTCCATTTAATGAAAATCGTGTCCAGAATTATAATGGGATTTCAAACCGTATTAAAAGATAACTTTTTGTAGAGGGGTACACTGAAAGTCTATTTTCCAAAAAGCAGAGTGAATAATGAGTGAATAATTTTCATAATTTTGCAAGATTTGTAATTTTCAGGACTTGATGAATAAGTGGTGTTATTTTTGGCTGCAATTTCATCCTCTGAGTTCGAAATTCAGAGCCATGAGAGAAAAAAAAAGCGTCGGATTATATGATCTGCTCTCCTAAACTGTTTGTATTCCCATAATGCTGTGAAATCAACCAGACAAAATATTTTTTGTTAGAAACAGTTGGCAAAAAAAAAGGAGTTTTTTAAGTGAATATTGAGTCCCAATACCTAACTGGTCGTCTATAGATGCCATTTCTTCATGAAAGGCGCTACCATTACTTTTGTAATGCCTGTGATATTCCATGTTGCCTAGATATTCCATGTTACCTAGATCTAGTGTCTATGCCTATCTGTGGAGTGTTGTAGTGTTACCGTCTGTAGTGAAGCTGTAGAATTGTTCTATCTGTCCATTAACATACAAACAATCACCATAACTGGTTGTTGCGAATGTGTGTGGGGGCTTTCAGCACCAAACACACTTAGGCTTTGAAATGTGCTTTATTTGCTGCAGTCAGTTCATAAGTCTAATTGGCATGTTATATGCTGAATAGTCGAGTCACAGCCCGTACAACCTGGTACGACTCCGTGGGCTGAAACTAGCCCCAAAAAGCTGTTAAGTGTCTTCAAGGGGACACATCAAGAAAATGTCAATATCACAGGATGAAAACCTATCAAAAGATATGAAGAGAAATGAAAGGATAACAAGTGAAATAGTACAATTAGAAGATAACTCCTGATTCATAGACTGTTGCACTCTTTGTCACAGGCGGTTATGCGCAGTGGCAGTGCAGTGCATAGCGTACTCAGCCTGTAAATGGTGGCAACTGTGCTTTTCACTGCCTTTAGTGCATCAAAAAATGTAGTGGATTAATGCAAACTTCTTATCCCAGCTGCCCTACCCAGTAAGTTCACTGTGCTTTTTGATGGTGACAGGAACACCTCTATCTCAAAAACTTGCTTAGTTCAACAGCTTAGTAAACCGTAAAAATCTGCTCACACCATCTGCTACTACATGTATTGTCTTCATCAAAACTAGCAAAAACTAGTAAAAGTATCTTTAGTCTTTTGGTGTAAGTAGCTACATAGCTAGTGGCGCGAGCATATACATGCAGGTGAGCTTGATCTCTTTTCAAGTTGTGTTGTCGATATGGTCTGCAATTGTATGATGGCAAATTTTTTTAAATGAAAAAATGTCCTGAGAAAGACAGTTTTATTCTTCAGCATATTTTGAATAGTGGGCCATGCACTGAATTAAACATTGGGTTGTGATAACCCCTGATATGCAGACAAAAACAAAAACAAAAACAAAAACCTGCCACCATTAACTTTTTTGCATTCCTCCCCATTTCCAGCATTTCAGTATAATTATTCTGTAAACTTATCTTTTATTTTGTGTTGTTGTGTAATCTGTGTACCAGTATTCAATTTCTGTAAAATATTTATGTGTTTCTGTTGGAAATGAAAAAAAAGAAGAAATGAATGAAAAAAAATATGAACGAAAACTGTATGACCCATTTTGACACATTGAGTAGATAAGACTAGAATTTCATATACAGCTGTACATATTGTAAATGTATATTATCAATGATGGTGATACTCAAAGATCCCAGACTCATGTAGTCTATATAGCTCCTAACAGTAGTAATAATGAAAACAGTAATGATAAGGAAATGATAGTGTCCATTTTCCATACCTTGTCTGTTTCAAATGGACACTCTGGAGTCAGAAAATGAGTCATTTTGCATTGTTCGGAACTTTTAGTTGGTCATTGTAGGATGTTGGTTACATTTATATGTTACTCAAGGTTGCCTGAAATGTGTCAAGTTCAGTTTGGCATGAGATCAGAAAATATCTAATTGCAATTGTTTGTCATGACCAAAATGAGAAAAAGTTTTGTTTCCCAGTTCAAATTTATGGGTAAGGAACTCTTGAGCACATCAGCAGTCAAGGAAGGGAGCTGTTGATGGGATGGACTCTGCTTATATTGAGCAGTTCCTGTTGGTGGCCTGTTGTCATGCCAATGATGCCATATCACAATTAGAAAGCTTGAAAGATGACTAGGATCTTTGCTAACATTGTACTTGATTGTGAGACGATATCAAGTCTTGCAATTTTCATTTTGGTTGCCGTCATGTATGTAATTTGTCTCTTCTATGTTTCCATCTCTAGATAAAAAGTACAGCACTGATCATGAGTGGGTCATGCTCCAAGATGACCAAACAGGGCAAATAGGCATTACAGACTTTGCACAGGTGAGTTGAAGATAAGTTTCCTGAATATGGCAGATAGGTTTACATCACAACTTGTACACACTGGGTAGATTTTCAACACTACGTATAACTAAATCTTCTGTCAACTAGTCTATTGCAAGACTTACAGCTAAAACATAGTACTCGGCAGGACCTTTAAAGTGTACCAATACCCTGAAGATTATGTTTCCTATTTTGTAGAATATCGTGAGACTTGCCCTCTACAAAATATTAGAATTTTTTGTCACTCTAATTTTTGTTTTTTGGGGTTTCAGTATAAATTTTATGGAGAATATAAAAGAAAAAACAACTTGAAATAGATTAGTCTTTCACCCAATTCTTTCAATTGAACGATCGCGCTATCAATATTTTTTTCCAAATACTTCTTGAACGATAGTGATATGCGGAGTGTGCGCGTGATCAGCTAACTGATCGACATGGAATTCGAATATTATTCGTAAAAATGTATGCGTATAGCTAGAATGCACACACATCAGTACCAGCGCTTATGGAGCAGAACTTAAAAGACAAGTCCACCTTCATAGACATGTGGATTGAGTGAATGCAGCAATATTAGTAGAACACATCAGTGAGAGTTTGAGGAAAATCGGACAATCCGTTCAAAAGTTATGAATTTTTGAAGTTTTTGCCCAGTCACTGCTGGATGAGAAGACTACTATAGATTTTGATGTCACATGTATACAACTGTATAAAGAAAAGATAAAGAAAATTAAGCATATTTTCACTTTTCTCGCATAATAAGAGAATCCTGGACTTGCCTCTTTCTGAAGGCAGGGGGAATAATACCCTTAACATACGTCAGTGACAAGTCGAGGAAATGTGCACTTTTTTCAGAAGATACATTTCATGTCAGGTTTAACCCTAACTAGGCCGGGCTATTTAGGTAGTTGATAGAGCCGGGGGGGGGCCTCCCAGAGCCCCCCCCCCCCCTCCAGATCTCGGCCGTCGACCGCGCGATCGCGACGGAAATTGGCACACACATTGCCTATGATGTAATCTAAAATACCATGAAGTAAATTTTTCAAAAAATTATCATTTATGCTAAATTATGCTAATTTATTGTTTTTTGAATTTCTTATGTATTTCGTTGTTTTTTTGACTTTATGTTTTTCATTGTTTTTTCGATGAAATTTGTTCGCGACATCGCTCCAAACAAGAAAATATGTTATTCATTGATTTTAATCAATAAAACACCAAAATAATCATGCTTTTATGAAATTTGCCTGCAAGCACAGTTTGCATTGAAATTGTACACGAATTCACGTTTTTGAGCAATTTTTGGTCTGACATGCATGTACATATTTATGCGTAACTTCGGAACCGCGCGTCCGGGCGTCGCAAATTTGGTGTCAAAAGATGCGGGAGACTCAAAAGAAAAAAGTCATGAAACGTCGCAGCGATAGCTTTTTGCGATTGCGATACATCGCACGGAACGTCGAGGGGGGGCCTCTGAGGCCCCCCCCCCCCCCCCTCCCCGGCCTAGTTAGGGTTAAAGAAGCTTCCCAGCTGCACCACTTGGCCCTGCACTCACTTGTTTCCATACAGGTAGTCTCATTTTCAGCCTGAAGGCCTTGTCAAAAGGCTATTATTTGACTGGATATGACATCACCTATGAGTCACATCCTTTCAGTGACAAAGAGAATTTCAAACAGCATGGTGTAACATGTCAAAGCATTGGCCATTGGCTAAACGCAAGCATGTACAGTAGATCTATGCTAGTTAAATTATCCTGCATGCACATCAATGCAGTGGTTGGGACTGGGTGCAGGCAGCCTATATGATGCAGCGGCCAATGATATATCAATCCCTACTTGGCTCGATTACATCACGTGATGCATTGTTGCAGATCTTCAACTGGGTAAACGATGACGTAATGAATGTTGCCCTTATGTGGAGTCAGTACAAATTTTCAAGATGAAAATACATGCTGTGATGCATATTATGCGTGATGTACATATTATATTATATCTGTCATGCAGCAAACACAAAGTCCTTTCCTTGTAGTACTGTTAAAATTTCCTGCATACCTTTATATTAAAAGTTGATAGCCAGGAAGCTCTCCTGAACTTGCCTTAGATAACAACAACTATTCGTGCACAGTGGAATTCATTATTTACATTTAAATATAAAAGGGGCAGATGAAATGAGTAGCTGTAAATGGGTCATGAGGAGAATATATCCCAATTCATATACAGTCAGCCTTGCCTAAGTTGACCTTGCAAAAGCCGAAAACTCTTTAAAGTATCTCTTTACTTATTTCTCTGAAATAATCTTTCACAAGTCAAAATTTACAAGTCGAATTTCGGCTATGTCAAAGTTAATTTCAAGTCCAGATTTGTGTGAATACATGTTATTGCCATTGCACAAGTCATTTTTTTTTCCTTGGCCACAGTAGGGTTTTGAAAAAAACAAAAACAAAACCAAACAAAAAGCAAACCCTCACAATCAAGTACAGCACCAATGCGCAACATCTGTGTACATTACACTACATCCCAGTCCCAGCAGGTCCTATTCAATTCTGCTCTGAAAATGTTAACATATATTGTTTCTGCCAACATGCCCACACCGTCAGAAACTCTAGCTTGGTTGGCTGGTGGTTACGCGCATGGGTAGGGCTTTTATTCCTTCGTTGATTATTGTGTATCAGACCATATATGCAAGATATACGACAAGAATCACACCAAGGCATATGTTGTATACTGTCTACGCCGAATATTTCGCGAGGTTTTTATTTTCGCGAATTTCGCGAGTTGGGTGCTATTCGCGAAATTAAAGACACGCGAAAATATTAACTCTGATCCCGATGTGAATGTGACATATGCATGTACATTTGTCCGTTCAGTACAGGACTCCACAATCGCAAATTTAACAACTCGCAAAATCGTCGAGAGTTCCTGATTCACGAAAATTGAGACTCACGAAATATATGGCGTATACAGTATCCCTCGGCGGGAACACACAACATGATAGCTCATATATTAAAGTGTGTGTTTAGTGACAATATTCAGCAATTCAGGCGGTGAAGCCGCATGGTATGAACATAAGATCTTGACTCTGTTATGTGAGTTACCACGTATAAAACCAACTCAAAACCAGTACAAGATTTGTGTTCACTCTTATGACTTATTTGTGTCCTCTGCACTTTTTGGTGATTGTTTATGTATTATTGATGATGAATGATGTGATTGATAAGGAGTGAAGAATGGAGATAAATACTGTGCATGTAATTTGCCCACACTCTTACCCTTACCACGATGGTTGTGACTGCACAAAAAAATAAAAAAATACATCCAATGCATTTCAGTTATTGCAGTCCAATAATTGAGCTTCAAAGTTCTTGTATACAAACTCAAATGAAACAAAAACTCTGTTTCCTATGCAACATGTCGCTACTGTCGACTATAATTTAATGGTCAACACCAACATAAAAAGACATTGCATTATGAAAATTCATGAAGAAATGTAAGTCATAGTGTTTTCGTCAGTCCCAATAGTTTGACTTAGACGAGGTTGACTGTACTATCTAAAGTGGCCTATCAATTTCAAGTGAGACCCATATGATGGCTTATCAGTATGAGATGTCCTAATGCCATTAAATGCAGCCTGATTTGAGTGATGTGTTTTACGGTGGTAATATCAAGTAATTTTGTGTGCTTATTTTGTATGTGTGTGGGTTTTTTTCTGATACTCACAGGGTCAACTCGGAGATGTAGTATTCATTGAACTTCCAGAGGTCGGAGCAACATATGAGCGAGCAGGTTAGCAATGTGAAATTTTGTTTAAAGAAATTATAATTAATCATGATTTACTGTTGAACAAGATCATTATTGTTTAGATTGTTTACATTGAATACGCAGTGCAGCCTTTAAACAGATTGACAAAAAAATGACATCTTGTATTAGGGTAATTCCATTAAAAAGGATCCCACTAGTTAAATGCCCCTTCTATTTGCTTCATATTGTCATTGCTTAAAAATTACATACCCTAAATCAATTTTACTTCTGAATACTCTTATTCAGGTAAGTATCTTCCTTTTCAAAGTAAAATATAGAAATTGCTTCTTCAAAGTTCCACATGAATTTTGACAAAAAGTGCAAAATCACAATGTTTTGGGGCAAAATTGTGTGACATTTTACTGTAACACCAGTTAGACAGATTTACAGCTTGTTTGTGGATTAAAGTCTATTTTAAGGGGTCAAAAATGATAAAAGACGAGCAAATTTTGAACACTATAAATATAATTCATGCATCAATTGATATACACATTTGCGCACGTAAATCCCAAGAAAGACGTTTCACGTGTAGGTTTTGGTGTCCCCATTATTGCTTACACGAGAAACCTTAATTTATGAGTGTGGAATCCATATTAAGGACCAGTGTTGAACTGTTTGTTGTTATTTTGGTAGCAATCACATAGTTTAAAAGATTTCAAGAGAAAATTGGGGTAAAATAAATAAATTTGAAAAAAAGACCAAATTATAATTTTCACACATTGGCTTTGGTGTCCCCCTAAATATTGCGTCGGGGCACAGTGATAGCTAATTTTTTTTGTCTTATCACAACAAGAATTGCTCCTCATTGGTATATTTTACAATGTAGCTGTGGTTTCTTTGTAACAGGTATCAAAAAATTGACCACTCTATTAATTTGAAAAAAAATGCAAAAATAATATTTGGTGTCCCCCTTACACAGGAAACATTGAAGAATCTTTTTCCTGGCCAAAAATAGGGGTTGTGTCATTTTTTCAATAGTATAGTTGATTTCTTACTTCAAAATAATCACTTCTATTGAAACAAACATAGAACTAGTTTGAAATATGTGGTAAGATGCCAAAATGGATGGTTCACCGTGTAAGGGGGACACCAATGGTGTCCCCTTTACATAGTGAACCAGTTCCCCCCCCCCCCCATACACTGCAATTTGGTATGCTGACTTCCTTCAATTTCAGTTTAGAATGTTAATTTTCAGTCAGTTTTCAAGGGACTTACTCAATATGAATGATTTTTTAAAGTTATGTTGAACAAAAATCTGATTTTCTGATTTTATTGGCAAAATAGGCATGTCACAAAGTGGGTCCCTATTCTATGGAATTACCCATTACACATTCTTATAATTTAAACATGAAATGCTTTGCAGGGTGATTTCTTTATGAATTTCTTGATCCACATAACTACAAATGTATGCATAAAAATGTGGGTTTTTTTTGTGGGGGGGGGATATTTTACCCAAGAATACTCTCATCTGCAAATTTACAAAGTGGCTCAGCCTGAAAAGTTTAGTTTGCAGAATTTCCTTCAAGAAGAATTTGGATTGATTTGCTTTTGTTACTGCATTAACACTGTATTAGGAACGTCCCTTTTCTTCCTCAGAGCCATTCGGTACTGTAGAGAGTGTGAAAGCAGCAAGTGATGTAAATGCTCCTGTATCAGGAGAAGTGGTGGAGGTGAATACTGCCCTGGAGGGAGAACCAGGACTCGTAAATGTTTCTCCTTATGATGAAGGTGAGGTTTCTACAGGTCGTTTATATCTACTGGTAAAAAGAAAGAAAAATGATAGAATAGAAAGAAAAGTAGACGTGTCAGTAAACACCCCTGTAAACACAAAGGAAAAGTTATACACCCAGAAAACTTTCACCTTGGTAAGCTGTCTAATGACATACAATATACTTTATTTCTGTTGGATTTCTTTGCATTGTCAAATGGCATCCAATAATATATGAAGCACTAACAGATAAACTTCCTCATTATAGGAGGGTAATTCAGTCATTCATAAAGGGTACTATGATGCAAGAACTTTGGTTGAAATGCTACGTGATAGATACACCACTCAAATCATAACCATTTTCATTTCAGCACTTTGTACCAACTCCACAAAAGAATAACATTTGTGAAGTGTTTTGCCAGGTTGATGCTCTGTAGCAATACATCACTGAAATGGATGCAACAACAGAGTAATACTGTATATGCCATATATTTGGCTTGGTGTTTATTTCTCGCAAATTTTGCAAGTTGGGTGCTGTCAGGGAACTTAACAACACACAAAAATATCAACTCTGATCCCGATATGAATATGAACTGAGCATGTATCTTTCTCCGTTTATACCTGTACTCCACGGTTGCAAAGTTGTAGGTGATGATGATAATGATGATAATTATTGTAATTCTACAATATTGATAGTCCAATCCCCCCATCCCCATTAAAAAAAAGAACCTGTCAGTTTCACTGGGGTAAATCTGGGTAGTTGGGTCAGTAATCATGCAATTTCTTGCTACTACAACTTTTTAAGTGTAATGTCTGGAAACTTTCTGACACTCCCAAATGTAGCATTGTTTTACATGTACATGAAATCATCACTTGATATCTCTCTCACTTTGTCAGGCTGGTTAGTGCGGATGAAGCTCAGTGATATCTCAGAGCTGGATGACCTGATGACGAAGGAGCAATATGAAAAATACATCGAGGAGGCAGAAAGTTAGGGGTTTTGATAATCATATATCATGTACGATGCTTAATGTATAACGAGATGTGTGAAGTAAAGCAGAATATTCTTCCAGGGAAACGGTGTCGGGCAGACTGTTACAAAATTATTTTCCTTGTGCTCAATCATCGAGCTGAAATTAAAAAAAAAAAAGAAAATGAAAAAATAGTGATAATGAAAGCCCTGTGTGACTTAACCCTAACTAGGCCGCCCCCCCCCCCCCCCCGACGTTCCACGCGATGTATCGCTATCGCGAAAAGCTATCGCCGCGACGTTTCATGAATTTTTTCTTTTGAGTCTCCTGCATCTTTTGACACCAAATTTGCGATGCCCGGGCGCACGGTTCCGAAGTTGCGCATAAATATGTACATTCATGTTAGACCAAAAATTGCTCAAAAACGTGAATTCGTGTGCAATTTCAATGCAAACTGTGCTTACAGGCAAATTTCATAAAAGCATGATTATTTTGGAGTTTTATTGATTAAAACCAATTGATAACATATTTTCTTGTTCGGAACAATGTAGCGGACAAATTTCATCGAAAAAAACAATGAAAAACAGTAAATTAAAAAAAACAAAGAAATACATAAGAAATTAAAAAACAATAAATACTTCAGAATTTTTTCTGATGGCACAATTTTTTCTCCTACATTTGCTAAGGACACTAAAAAGAATATTTACACAAAAAATGTGCTTGTTTTGAGCTTTATTAAGTGATTTATACCAAATTGTCTGATTTCATGCATAGTTATGCATAAATTAGCATAATTTAGCATAAATGATAATTTTTTGAAAAATTAACTTCACGGTACTTTAGATTACGTCATAGGCAATGTGTGTGCCAATTTCCGTCGCGATCGTGCGGTCGACGGCCAAGATCTGGAGGGGGGCCTGGGAGGCAACCCCCCCCCCCCCCCCCCCCCCCCCGGCTCTATCGTCTACCTGAATAGCCCGGCCTAGTTAGGAATAAAGAGTTATATATATGATGTTTGATATATGATGTTTGATGTATCATTTTCCCCAAATATCTTTACAGCACCCGTTTCAACACAGTGAATGCCATGCAAAACAACATTACTTTCTTAAGTTTTGAAATTATGAGATTCAGGTGGTTTTAACAGCTACACATGTATTTCGTTAGACACCCAATCTGGCTATAATACATGTAGTTGAGTAGTACACAGACTAGTATGAAAGGAAACTTGGTACTATTTTGTAGTGCAGAATTGCAGTCCCTGTGACAGGAATTATCTTGTTTCTTCAGAGTTTGTTATATTGAGTTCCCCCCCCCCCCCTCATAATTAAGTGTTCAGATATTCACTGTGAAAGGATGCTTCTTTGTATGATTTTGGTATGGGTCTTGTGAACACCTTAACTCACCAAAGGTAAATTCCCAAAAATAGATATTTGATAGTAATGAAGGCAGTAGTGTAAAAGCTGCGGATTTAAGAAGTTGTAGGGAAACATACCAATAATAAGAAATCATGTGTCTCAATGATTTCTATGGCATGGCATCCTATGGGCACAGAAGGCATTTGTCTTTGTCTTTTTCAGTGGCGTCTGGCTCATGGTAACCTTCATTTTCTTTGTAGACATGAAGACAAACAACTTTTCTTTGATATCTGTGAAGACTTTTTGTTTTGTTTTGGTCAATATGTCAGAACATCTATGGTCTTTGCTATATGTGTGCTGAATCATGAAGTCAGTGGAAATGTTAAGAAAATGTTTAATTTTGAATGTCTGTCATAAAAATTTTTTTTTCAAAAAAAGTGAAGGAGGATTTTCAAGCAAATGAAGAGTCTGTCACCCGACCAAGACAATTTACAAAAATGTACTCTCCGTGTAGGATGCCATAAGATATTGTAACTCCCTGATATCAACCAATTGCATAGAGAAACACAGTGAGTCCAACATGAAGTTTGTCAGAATTTTATGATTTTGTAGGTACAATTGTAATGGGTTAATTCATTTTACATGTTGGTTGATCTTTTTAATGGCATACACTGTATGCAGTACAAATATGCATGATGAATTATACTGCATGGCTGTGGAAGCTAGGTATTGGGAGGTCAGTGGTCAAATGTTTATGTTTTTGTCATGTGGTACATAATTTCCTACATCAATCACAGGCTATGTAGAAAGTCTGAGAGATTTCAATGCAAGTCTCTTGGCGTTAAGAAGAGAAAACTGAGGTCTACCAGTAGTCATTAACGCTGCCATGTCAAGGTTTCCCCATTCACTACTTTGTTTTTACAAAAGTCTTTTGAAACTAATGCTTACCTTTATATGTGTTTGCACTGACCTTCATTGATGCATGTTTGAAGGCCGACACGTACATGGTTTTTCCTCAAGCCTTACCAGTTATTATGCAGGGCTCCACACTAACTTTTTTTTTTTGGTGGCCCGATGGGGCCACCAAAATCATCAATTTCAGATTTTTGGTGGCCCAAGAGAAAAATTTGGTGGCCCGAAAAAAAAACAACAGTTAAGGTCCTTTTTTTTGTAAATTAGTCAAATATTTAAGTTCTATCATAGTAAGAATTGGAAGCTGGACATATCTACTCATAAATAAACCTCAACAAACTCGCAACACTCACTCTCAGGCACTCATTCAGTCCTTTTCATCCATCCTTTAAACAAATTTAACTACTGAATGGTGAAGACTGAGTATAAATCTTCATTGACAGGCACATGGGTTGCAACATCTAAACATAAATAAATGACATCAGATTAGGCCTACATGCAAATAATTAAGAAGCTAGAAGAGCATATTTCTATTTCTCAAAACACAAAAGACAAAGTTACTACGTTTGCACACACTCACTGCATGCATTTATGCATTTCCGGCGCAAAAGGTTACGAATTTATTGACGTACTTTTCAAAAAATGTTGGTGGCCCGAAGCGGGCCACCAAATTTGCCCTTTTTTGAAATTTGGTGGCCCTACTTTCATTTTTGGTGGCCCCGGGCCACCGGGCCACCGTTAGTGTCGAGCCCTGTATTATGTGATGTAATATATAGGATAATCACTCCAAACATTTTCTTGTAACTAGCCAGGACTTTTGACCAGATATCATGACTAGTGTTCAAGAATATGACCAGTCTGTCATATTTTTAACCATTTTGATGAGCCATTGACTAATATAGGGGTCCAAATTTTGATCGTTTCATATTCCATGTGCTTACCAAAATCAGACTACAACATAATCTTTGCTGAAATATATGCTAGTTTCACTGTGGCCATCATATTTATAGATGAGCTATTGAAAGGCAGAATGAATGAAAGGCTTGGCAATTTTCCAAGTCAAATAAATATCTAAGTATTTCATTTCTTTTTATTTTGGTTTGTTTTGTTTTGTTTTTAGTGTAATTGGGTGAAATGTTATGTTTTCATGTCCATTGTATCCAGTCTCTACAGGTTGTGATACTAAGAAATGCTCAGATTGACATGAAATTACAGATGCTGCCTTCTTATGTACCAAGTACAGTGTATGTGAAATTAACTTTCAAGGCAAAAATGTGAATTGTATGTAATTTATAAACATTCTTGATTTCATTCAGGGATCAAACATCACAAGCATCTTTTTCTATAAAGTATTAATGATGGTAACAGGAAGTAATTGCATGCTGCCATCACTTCCACCTATTGTTATACTCACTATCTTGTTGGAAATGTATGCCGGGTGATAATAAAAAAATATGAGCTAAAGCACTTCCTTAATGCCTAGAACTTTGTTCTCATCCTGCTCTTGTCAAAGAAAAGTAAATACAGTCAACCTTGCCTAAGTCGAATCTATTTGGACTGAAGAAATAGCTTCGACTTAGAAAATTTGACTTATGAGGGATTAAAATCAATAGAATATAAAGAGAAGAGAACTTGAAAAGAATTCCAACTTGGGCGATTATTCGACTTATGCGCGGTTGACTGTATTTCATATTTGGATGGTCCACCAGATAAAGCTTGGCTGTTGTAATGTTCAAGAACAGCATTCACTGATGTTCATATATTTCAGCATTTGGGTTGTTTCCTGAAAGGATGCCTTCCTGTGTGTCAAAAGTCTGTCCATGTGACTTTACTGTTGGATTCATGATCATGTACACCATGTTTATTTGTGTGTGTGTTTTTTGGTTTGTGCTTTGGTTAGTTTTTACAAGAGTATGCAGTTACCTTTGCAGAAGGGAAAATGAAACTCCACTGTGCAGGTTTTAAAATCCACTCACTTGTTTGTGTGTTTTTTTGTGCTCTGTCTTTGTCAGCGAATGAATTCAAATGTGATGACATGAAAGTGGGATCCTGCCCGTTTGATACCTCACATGAACTGTGCCTGAGTTAACCATACACAAGTGTGCTGACTTGAAAAATGACATCCTAGGAATACAAAATTAAAATTACTGTTTTGCATAAGTGGCAATGATTTTAGTTAGAAAGGTTATTAATTTCTTTACTTTACCAGAGAGCTAGAAGAGCAAATTGTTCTCTCTTTTTGTACATACCTCCACCCCAAAGTGTGTAAGGGGGTATAGGAATCATCCAGAGGTAGGGTTGCCAGTAGTCTGTCAGTCCATTGGAAAATCTTTTGGATTGAAATATATTTTACTCCCTCATCTTTTGAGCAATGGACCCAAGCAATGGACCCAAAATTCAGCATGTGAGACATGACCACTTTCATCAGTAGATGTGAAAGACACCTTTTTTGTCAGTACGTGTAGCAAGTAATACATTGCAATGGTAACGGCAGAGTTTAAAAATACAGTGTATCATACCAAAATGTGCATGGAACTGCTTTATCAGTGTTGAAGCAGTTCAAGTGAAATTTTGCATGGATTGTGATCAATGTAATGTGTAGCTGTGCAATACACATTTGTGCGAGTGTCAAAAAATGTGTTGACAGAAAGAGGTTGAGCATGAGACAGTGTTAGGAGCATACTGTGTGGGTCTGCACACATGATGGCGTTTTTCTATGCGCATCGCATTTTTTCACTTGGCAGCCCAAGGGGGGGGGGAGGGTGTTAAACCCCCTAACCCCTCCCCCGTAGATATGCCACTGACAAGTTTTTATACAAATCATACAAAATGAGGTGGATTGAACTCCTCTTTCTTTTTGAGCATAAATTGCTTTGCAATTTGAGACATGATTGCTGAAATACGCTACTGCGCAAAACACCTTTTTTTTTTTACAGTTTCAAGATGTGTTGCCATGGTAACTGCAATTTTTATACAAATGAAACAAAAATGTGTAGATTGAGCTAACTTCCTTGTTTTTGAGCATTAGCCATAGGATTTGGCACATGTGACCCCTATAGCACTTAGATGTGCGAAACGCATCTTTCGTCAATGTGGACTGATACAACTTTACGTTTAGATATGTAACAGCTTTTTAAAATGAAAATCATACAAAAATATTGAAGATTAAGCTAATTTCCAATTTTTGAGCATTTGACTTGATTTTGGGCACATGTGACTGCTATAGTATGTCTTGCCATCATATAATTGTACAATATTTTTTTATTAAAAATTCTACAAAAATATTGTGGATTGAGCTTCCTCCTTCAGTCTTTTTTTAGCATTTGACATTGGCACATGTGACCAATATAATTTCTAGATGTGCAAGACACAATTTCTAGATGTGCAAGACACATATTTTATCAATGTTGAAACAATGCATTGCCATAATAACAGCATTTTTTTAATAAAAGCATAAAAAATATGGATCAAGTTTGTTTCTAAGCATTAACTTAGCAAATATCCGTCTTCTGACTTCGTTTGTCCACTGTCCTGTCACCCATGGTTCATTGTCTGAATGCACTTCACTATACATGTACTTCCATAGTATATCTTGTCTCTCTGGAAATGAAATTGGCATTGATCGTTGCTACTGTATTATAGTAAAATGATAATATTGGGTCAAACCTAAACCATTAAATTGCTAAAATCATAAATTATTTTTCCTTATCAACTATCTGAAGATTGGTTACATGCCCTGAGCTTATGGTTTTCCTATTTTGTATTGGCAGATGTCTTATAATACAATGCATTAATTAAGGCAATAGAAATTAGAAATGGTTGTTCGAAATGAAACTTTTTTCATACAAATTACTTCATGGAGTATTCAGGTGGTAAGTGAGACAATATATTTTCATACTATGTATGCCATGTATTGAACAGTTGGTGAATGTGTACATTTTTTTGTGCATGTTTTTAAATACCTTTGTTAATGTCATTGCCATGGAAACCAGGTAGGTGGTGTATAGGAATAATGCTAATATTATAGAAGTATAAAAGGAGGGAAATGTCTGTCCACTGTGACATACAAGTGCATTTCAATATGCCACATTTATTGCAATTCTACAAATGTATAGCTAACTGTTTTTGGTTTTTTTAATGAGCTGTTCTCCAGTATGTACATATTTATGTGTGTGGGTGCATGTGAGCTGTGTGTGTGTGCACCTTACAAAACAATATTGCCATTAGATTGTCAAGGAGAAGAAGAACAATGAAAGCAAGCCTACAATTGTTGAGTGGCAGAGCATAAAATGTCAAGGTTCTTATGGAAAAAGAGGTCCTACAGTTAGGCCCGAGTTCACGAAGGTGGTAAAATCTTGTCAATGGTTTAGACCATGGACAAAGACCATATTTTTTTAATGGGGCGACAAGTGTTGCATGGCCTACCGTAATTTGTTACGAAATCTGTCATTTCGTCGACGAAATGTTAATTTCGTTACAAAATGTAATTTCGTCAACGAAATAGGCCATGCGACACTTGGTGCCCCGCACAAAACTATGGTCTTTTCAAAACTACGGTCACGAAGATTGTACCATCTTCGTGAATTCGGGCCTTAGTGTTTGGTTAAACTTGGGGTATAGTTCTTGTGATTTTTTTTAAATACAAAAGCAAAATTGAAACCACATATACAGAACGTGGGATAGCTTTATTTTCACACCAAGTGATTTACAATCATTTATATTGATACACAGAGGACTTATCCAAAATTGTACTTTCTCTCTGTACAGATACATATATATATATATATATACATATCACTGACTGTGAATTGATTTTAGTGACAAATTTGAGCGTGGTGAACTCCATAGCTCTTCATCCGATTCAAGCAGAACAAAACAAATCTGGAACTAGTCCTTGGCATTACTGAACGTTTGTTACAAAAGCAAGAATACCAGTATCTTTTCTTTTTTGGAAATATGATTCTGCTCTGGACAATAGTCACTCTAACCAGTCAAATTCCCTCGAAAGCCAGTTTTGGTCTTTCTTTTTTTTTTTCTTTGTCCCATAAAGGGAGAAACATCAATTTCTGAAAACCTTAAAGTATGGTAACGAGAAAAAAAGGATGATACTGTATTCATAAACAAGGTGATTCATACATTTCTGGAAAGCTTAAGTCTCTAGGAATATGAATAATTAACTTTCAGAAGGTAAAAATGTCTCCAGAACGATGGAGAGATGGTGTATTTGAGACCCTTTTTAGACCACCTGAACCCGATCTGACGTCACGAAATGTGTGCTGTGCTATGCACTCCATCCACACAGTGGGCTCCGTCTATGGAGGGCCGTTGCGGACGTGGTTCATTTGGGGCATACGTATGGAGAGGCAGTTGCATATGTATGCCCGTTTCCATGTATGCCCCAAACGAGTTGTGTCCGCAGCGGCCTTCCATATCCATCGCCTCTCCCTCGCTTCTTCTACCACCTCGACTTTGCCACTGTCACGATCAGTGTCATTGTCACTGTCATCACTCAATTCACTCTCAATGTCAAACTCAAAGTCTTTCCGTACAATATAAGGTAAAAATTGGACGTTTTAATGTCTCAGCCGAGAAAGCAGATGCAACTAAAGACAGGCCAGATATTGCATCCGCTCACCAAGAAATATGTGCTTTATGAATGGTGGCCTCGATGTCCCACTGCACTCGTAAAGGGTTTTGTTCATTTTGTGACGTCATATTTTAGGGCTAGAAAAAGACGGCTGTTCCGGAGCGAATATCAGTGAAGCAAATTAGTCGGTTTTAACTCGCGATTTCTCAGTGGCGTGAATATCTTTTAGTAAGTCACATTAAAAATCTGTTTAAGGAGACAATTCCCTCTGCTTTGACACCTTCTTTTATATGATTTTCTTGATTTTAATGTCTCGTTCACCATACTTTAAATACCAGACCAGAACTGCAGCACAGAGAAAGAATAGCTAGGGCTTTGCTTCCATACTACATTCAGCATACACCCTCTACATATGAGCAAGTCTGTGCTTCCCTCCCTTTTCGTTTTGTCTTGTTTGTAATCATGAAAATTCAGTTTGCTCTTCATGACATACTGAGAAGGGGCACTTTTTGAAAGGCAGTGACTGGCACAACAAAGGGTCTGGAATCTCTAGTATCTGCTTGCTTTGGCAGATGGAATTGGGATGTCATTCCACCGACAAATCACTATGTAGAGCCCAATACTGTAAAAGTGGATATTTTCGCGCAACTAATTTTTTTACGCTTGGCTGGTTAAAAAGAGTTTTGTGTGTTTTTAATTCTGCAAAATCAAGACATTACTGCTGGAACATTATGGCAAGCAAAAATATTCAAGTGCTTTTATTGTTGCGCTAGCTTCTGATTGCGCAAAATGCGCGAAAATTTCAACACCACAAAAATTTCCACTTTTACAGTAGTTGGAGGTTCACAATGGTTCTCTCCCATTTGAAAGCAACACGACATTAAGGTAATCTAAACTGTGATTATGTTAAGCAACTTTCATCAGCTACTCTTTTATGAACCTAGTTTAATCACAGCTGTAATGGAATTGCAATAAGTATGTGGTCTGTTGAGGGTACTGATCATCTCAGTTCTGCGGAGTACTCAATGGCTGATGCAAGTAAGCATGAACAACACATCTTAACAATAATGATACCATTATCATGATGGTTATCTCTAATTTTGGGAAGCAATATTCTGGATTCAAGGTTTGTTTTTCCTTGCAAACACTTCATGGAATCAGAAGGAGACTGCAAAGAAAGTTGGATTTCACAAGTGTCCCAGTATTCACACAGAAGTTTCCATTGGTCTATGTGGGCGCAGCAACGAGTCCCGCTGCTCCCTGGCCAAGCGCCTGTCCTCCAACTGTACTTTCCAGAGGCTTGAACCCTAATTCTTCTGTAGGAACACCAAAGGTCTGCAGCTTGGCCTCGTAAGTACGAAGTAGATCATTGTGTGCCTGCAAGAATCAACAACATAGAGAAAAAAAAATAAGTATGTACTCTGCAAGACATGCACAAGAATGCCACTATCGTTGCTTCATATGCATGATGGTAGGAAGAGCTCAGGTAAGTGTGCTTAATATGCAGTTTAACTTCAATTTTAACTTTAATTTTCTGTGTTATAGACCCTCTATATAGCGGCCATCTGCCTAACGCGGCCAGCGGCCACTCATTTTGTATCCCATGGAGTGTATCAACCTGCGTATAGCGGCCACAAAAATTTACCTGAACAGTTTATCAGCCATGAATATGTTGACTTCTACGTTCTTTGCATGCATTCTTCAGACTCCTGGCTCTATCACACAGACATGACTGACAAACGCAGCTCTTCGTCGTGAAAAGCCGTATTATTACTCTGCCAACTTGACTAGATATAGACTTCAATAATGCCACCCTGAATAGATGCTACAAAGGCAAAGACAGCTTGCAATATCGTCATAGAATTTTACCAATATGCCGACTAATTAGTGATAAAAATTCCTTTGAATACACGTATAAGGACAATTGGATTCTCGTTTTGGAATATTGTTTATTGTTCACGTCAGCTTTGCACATTACCGATCCCCGCTTCAAAGTCGCTCGCAATCCCCACACATGCAAATCTGGTACGAACCAGCACTTCATGCTCGAAATGTTATTTTGAAGACTTACAAAAATTCAAGATAATCAAAATAAAGACTTCAATATTCAAGGTAAAAATGTTTCAGATGTTAATTTATTTTTATCAATTCAACAACGCCTTTATTTTATTTTTTAAAAATGGATATTTTTTTCCACTGAAGAGCTCGAATCTGTCTCGCCCCGAGAGAAACAATGTCAGTGTCCGTGCTTACTTTCAGCCAATTGTTACGCACCAGCTGTATTCTCCCCCTACAACGCAACAAAGTTATCAGCACTGTACGTCTGGTTTTTTTTTCTTTTCTTTTTCTTGCGTTCATATCGCATTGCATCACACCGTTTTCACCGCCGTTCAAGTTCCTTTTTGTGTTTTTTTTCTGAGTTTGCTTCGAATACCACAACTCCCAGATGGCTACCAACGCTGCAAAAGTGCCAGGAGGGCAGCATCAGCTCTCCTTAAAAAAAAGATGGAAGTCATCAGAATGCACGACAAAGACAAGTTGAGCGCACATACCATCGCCGAGAGGCTTTCTCCTCAAGGGCATTGCTGCGGGAGAACTCAAATCCAAAACATACTGAAGAGGAAGCAGGAATGGATCGAGGTGTTTGAAAGAAATGTACCACTCGACCGCAAACGAAAGAACCGAAAGACAGCAAATGATGAACTGAATGCCATCCTCTACGAATGGTTCAAGGATTGCACGGCTCGGCTTTTCCCTGTTAGCGGTCCTCTTCTTCAGCAGAAGGCAAGGGATGTAGCAGTGCAACTACAGCTCGACGACTTCAAAGCATCAAACGGCTGGTTGGAGGCTTTCCGTCGGCGGCACAACATCATCTTCGGCAAGATGAACGGAGAGATTGGTGGAGTCGAGACAGATGTTGTAGATGACTGGAAACAGAGGCTGCCCGAACTGTGCGCTGACTACGACCTCCGTGACATTTACAACATGGATGAAACGGGACTTTTCTTTAAGGCATCTGTTGATTCTACCCTCCACTTCAAAGGGACAGACTGCTCTCACGGAAAATGGTCAAAGGAGCGCATCACTCTCATGCTGTGCGCCAACACCGTCGGAGAAAAGGAGCCTGCGATGATCATCGGCAAGTCAATCAAACCACGATGCTTCGGTAGGATTGAACGTAAGGATCTCCCTGTGGACTATCATGCAAACAAAAAGGCCTGAATGACCAGCAATCTCTTTGAACTCTTCATAACAAAGCTCAACGAGAAGATGAAGCGACAACGTCGAAAGATCCTCATGCTCCTTGACAATGCTCCTTGCCATCCTCACTTGCAGTTGTTGAACATCAAACCGGTCTTCCTTCCTCCGAACACCACTTCCGTCACCCAGCCCATGGACCAGGGAATCATTCAAGCGGCGAAGTTGAAGTTCAGAAAGCGTCAGTTGAGAGGGATCATCCAGCACATGGAGCAGGAACCAGGCTTAACTGCCCCTGATATCATGCGACGTACCAACCTCCTCCAGGCCATTTACTGGGTCGATCAGTCATGGAAAGACACTAACGCTGAAACAATACAAAAGTGCTTCCGCAAGTGCGGTGTCAGCCCCCAGGACGTCGGTGAGGTAGAACTTGAGCAAGAAGAGCCAAGCGATGGACTGGAAGGTGTGTGTCAAGAAGGAGCTGGAGATGTCCTTGGAGGACCTGGTGACAACTGATGCTTCTCTCGTGACAACTGATCCCGACCAGGCTTCAACTGTGCAGGATTTTCAGCGTCGGCTTGAATCCAACCATGATGACGGTGAAGACAGCGAAGAGGAGGAACCACAGCTCAGCCAGCTCAAACTCAAAAATCTTGTTGATGTCGGGAAGAGCATTGCAGACATACAGGCATTGGCAGTGAGCAAAGGGTACACCGAGATTCTCGAAAGATGCGATGGCTTGGAAAATGCAGTCCTCCGAGAGCATCAACGACAATGACAGGAGGTCCGACAGACCACGATGCTTGACTTCTTCAAAAAGATTTGATGTTCTTTGACACTTCCTAACGGCTCTTTTCAGTGCCAACCATTACCAAACGGCCCTTTTCAGGGCCACAAACGGCTCTTTTCAGAGCCAACATGACACCGAGTGAGATACGTCCCCATCGTGGTATCGGTAATGCGTTGGCCTGGGTCGCGTAGCTGAATCTCACAATACATTTGTAGTCAAATCTTCACAAAAATAAAAAAATAGTAATAGAAAAAAAAATCAAAAGAAAAGAAGAAGCCTAAAATAAAATTAGAAATGAAGTACACGACTTGTGAATTGCACAAACAAAATCTTCGTACTCTAGCTGCTAGTGCAAACTTATTTGCCTTTTTTAAAAAGAATAACATGCGATATTCCATGCTATTGTGCAATACACATGTTAAAATGCAAAATGGCCGCCGACCTGTCTATAGCGGCCACCTGTCTATAGCGGCCACTTTTTTGGTTTCCCTTCGGTGGCCGCTATAGACAGGTTTGACTGTACATGAAGAATTCAGTGTCTTTTGTGTTTCATATCATATCATAAGTAGACCAACTTATTTCCCTCCAGTCCTGAAATTTACAAGAGGGGTTTATCTGTTCAACTCTGCTCATAAGTCTTTAACCCTACTTACACTATTGTCACTACTTATTCTTAACATGCAGTCAGTGGATTCTGTCAAATGCTTCATGGGAATTGACAAACTAATATAACCTTTCCCACTGAAATAATTGAAGTGATCATAAAGAATCCATGAACTGCTAATCAGCCTCCTTATCTTACCTTGCAAACCCGAGCCAGCTCATATTGGAGATCTTTGATGGCACTATTCTTGGAATCCAGGACATCCTGCAGAGCAGAGAACATACAGAAAATAGAAGGTGTGAGAGGAAAAAAAAACTTCTTAAACAACTGCATAGAAAATATCTATCTGTTGTCACTGGTCATACTGGACATAAGTAATCAGAATAGCATGTAAAGTACGACCCCAGTTTTTACAGCTGTCCTCATTTAGACAGCTCTAACCCTACCTGATGATACAGTTCATGTAAGAGTAGAGTTTCACAATGTCTGCATCTTGCCTGATCAACCACATGCAGATTGGTGTATGTTTGTGTCAGGGTATAATGCAACTAACCTCCAGTTTCCTGGTGACCACAGTCAGAGCAGTTGGGTCAAGGTTGGAGGCAGAGAGCACTTCATTGAGCTGTGCCTCCTTCTTCTCCAGCGTATCAGCAAGGGCACCAAGCTTCTTCTCAAGCAGCAGGTTCTTGAAGCTACTCTTCTGCTGCACCTCATGGATGGCCTTGACAAACTTGGCATAGAGCTCATCTCGCTCTTTCTGCAGCTGTGGATGCAAGGACAACAATAAATACGATTGGAAGGGGTAATTTGCACAAAACATGCACACACAACATGAAAGGACAGCCTTCATGTAGGGGTGATTTTGATACTTTGATACAGTCTTTCACAGAGGCTGTATAAGGACAGAAAATAACAAGAAGTCTTCTTGTATTTGTTTGAAATCAATGTTACAAAAATGTTTTTGAAACCTCTTTGCACTGATCTGAAGAAAAAACTTGTCAAAAGGATGTAGTCTAAAATTGATTACACTAATGCCTGATCCTGCAATAGATATACTCTCCCAAATATGATATAGGACAAGGTGCAGGAGCTTTATGAACAAAAGATCTAGCTGGTCTAGTGCTCACCTGAGGCACTGCAAGTTCACCGTCCACACACTCTTGCAGACTAAGAATCTAATACCCCGATCTCACTAGACGGCGATTCCGCTACGATCATCAAAAATCGACAAAGCGCGGTGGATCGTGGCTTGATCGCTTTAAATCTTCTCCATCGTATCTTGAGCGGTTCAGAAGCGCGGAGGGTCGCCACCATCGCCATGGTCAGCGACCTCGCTACGGAAGTTTTGAATATATCCAAAACTTCCGTAACGAGGTCGCCGTGGTTTTAGAGCATATCAAACTCGCCTCACGAGCACATTAAAAGCGCCACATTCGTAACTCTGACGGGGTAGCAACGCGTTAGGCGTAACTCAAGCACATCAAAAGCGGCCTCATCGCCCATGAAAATTACCACTTTTACAGCATTACGTAACAGGAACCAACCATGAACAAAAGAAAGTGAATCTACTCTGTGTATTAAATTGTTTGTTTTTTATATACCATTGCAAATCAATGAAAGTAAATTCAGTTGTAATCTTTTCAAATATATCTTCATAAATTTGTCTCATCGTAGGATACGATTTGTAGTTTGCTCGTAAGCCGGTTCTTTAATATTATATACATATTTTACCCTTTTAATTGAATGGATGACTTAACTTAATAGTGCAATTTCACATCAGGTTCTTACAGGTGTGTTCTAGAATGCTAAGATGTAAGGGTAAAACCATATTTTGCATATCCACGTTCGTTTGACACTGACATCTGCCTGAAGAAATTCAATCATGAAACCAATTTCATACCCTGATCGCTTGAGATCGTAGCATGAGCCCGGCATAAACGTATCACTGTTGCTCCAATCGTATCACTGTTGTAGCGAGGTCTTGATAAGCGTACTAATATCGCAATACGATTGCTTTGATCGCAGAAGCAGCGCGTCTCGTCGGCTTGGAAAAGCGGCAAAAACGTGGCAGCGTCGTAGCATTATCGTGGCACTATCGCCTACAGCGCAGGCTGAACGTAGAGAAATCATAGTGTAATCGCCTCGGAGGCCAAATATGGAGATGGACGGCGATCGCGCCACGAATTGTTAAATCGTCATAGATCGCCATGGTCACCTTCCTAGTGAGATGGGGGCCTAAGAAGAACATAGTCAATTTGGGGGGAATAGGGGCAGGGGCATGTTGTCTATTTGTATATTTCAGCACACTGGTGATAATACCTGCCAAGTTTGCAGTTTGCAGTTTGCAGAAAACTTCACAATGTATTTTCAAAAAAGAAGATGAAAATGTGAAAACTGGCCCCCTATTTGATCCTAGCCTCAAAGAGGCCATCCCTGGATCTGGCACGAACAAATTTGAAAGAACATTCACCAGTGTATATACATTATTGTATCTGGTTTAAAAGAAGATTTGTTTAAAGATTAATATTTAACTTGGGGACTCTGGGGTCCCTAAGGGTGGCAAAGGTGCCAATTTGTACAAATATATATGCTATCAACCCAACAATAATACCTGCCAAGCATGGAGACAAATTTGACCATGCATTTTCAAGTTGAAAATGTAAACATTGGTCTCAATTTTTTCATCCCCCTCCCCCAGCCAACAATGGAAATTATCCTACATCTAACATGAACAGACTTGAAACTGCACATAAAAACACACTTAGAGCATTTTAGCTCTAGCATTTCTGATTTTATAGAAGAAGATCTTTTAAAAATTCTCTAATGAAGGGTTCTGCGACCCTGGGGGCCTTTAAGTGGGGCATGGTGCCCATTTGTGCAAATATTTATTTGATCACCCTAGCAAGAATACCTGTCACGTTTGGTGAATATGTTAACATGCATTCCGAAGTACCTGAAGATTTGAAAGTGTATGCCCCCCCCCCCCCCCCCCCCCTTTGATCTCCTCACCTCCCCCCACTGCACAGTCATCAATGTACTTACTCATAGCACTACCTTACATGTAGCTCTATTACTACTGGTTCTAGAGAGGAAAAAAAATAAGATTCCTTAATTTAGGGGCTTTGGGGGCATTGAACAAATAGAGATCCTATTTCCCTAGAGATGCTACATGGGAAGTTTGGTGAAGATCCACCATGAGGTTTCAATACAAAGCTGTAAATGTGAAACTTGGCCCAAAGTTGCTTCACCCTTCCCCTCCCCCTTCCCTTCTCCCTTCCCCACAGGGCCCAAACAATCCTAAAACTAAAGTCATCAATTTAGTTACAAACAGTGCTAATTCCGCTCTATCATTTCTGGTTAGGACTTTTTGTAAATTCCTTTTCAGGGCATTAGGGTGCTCTTAGAGGCATGGTGCCCATTTCAACAAACTGAGCTCCTTTACCCTAGGGATGCTACCTGCCAAGTTAGGTGAAAATCTGTCATGGAGTTTGCAAGATGAAGCTGAAAATGTAAACAGTTTACGCAAGACCCACGACGGACGCAGGATGATGAATGATCGGAATAGGTCACTCAGGTAAATAAGCAGTGAAATGGATGGAAGCATACATTTTACACTTAGTATTGACAAGGATATAATAACACAGGGAAATGTATCATAGTTATGTCCATGTCAGTGAAGTTCAAAATGGCAAATTTTAGTTTGGCAAATCTTTATTCTTAAAAGTTATAAGATGTCATGCATTTGTGAAATATAATCTTGCAAAGTCTTAGGATGGTTAATGGCATCTATATTATGAGTAAAAGAAGAAAAGGAAAAGGAAAAGAACAAAAGTTATGCTTACCTGCTCAAACCTCTGCTCCAAGACATCATGTTCCCATTGGAGATCCTTGTACTCTTTGTCCATGATTTTTAACCTTGCCTTTGCACTCTGTTCAAGAACAATGAATCACACACATCATAGATATTAGTAGGTGTTCACTTGACTTGAGAATTAGCTATGCTCTGAACAGGAAACCTCAAGCAACATTCATGTCACATACCAGCTTCCAGAATTTAGTTGACTTTGGTCAAAGAAACAAAGTCAAAGTTGTCTTCTCATTTAATGTCCACTGGCATCATTCAGAATATCATGTTCACACATTACATGTTACTTACTGAGAAATAAGCACCATTTCAACAAAAAAAAAGCAAAAGGTAATTCAAACCATTAGAATATAGACAAGGTTCCGTAACGTCACCTTCATTGACACTCATCAGCCTGTAAATGTGCCTGAGGGGCAAAATAAAAAACACCACAAGATGCTGCAGACAATATATATGCACTGTAACATGTACAAATGACCATTATGCTCTGCTATGCTTTTGAGTCATAACTTTGTCAGCTGATGGCCGCTAATGTACTTTCGTATCCATGTAGGTATCTCAAATTGTATTATCCAAATTACATAAAAATCAAAGGAAACACTTCATGACTTACTTCAAACCATTTACAAAAGTTTGAAGCCAATCGGTTGTCGGGAAGTGTTGATATTGTCGTTGGCTTTCATGCTGTCATCCAGAACTAACTCTTCGCGTGTGATTGCAGTGTAGGCTGCCTACATTATCTGACACTAAAGTTAGCCATCAAATATTGCGTGACACACTGTATATCTTTGAAGTAAAAGGCTAAAAATCAATGTACATGATCAATGATTATGGCAAGTTCAAAAAAGTCTGTTGATAATGTGTGTGTATGCATGTGTTTCTATTACGTTGTATAATATTAGCTAACTTCAGATTCAGAATGTACAGTACAGGCAGTGTAAGCTACAATCGTCTCGAAGAGTGATTGTTTTGAGAGACAACATGTAAAATATGTTGACATTGATATGAACATGGAATTCCTCATAAACAGACTTGGTACAAATTTATGTGAGTGGCTGGCTGGAAACATTTTGGTGTTGTGAAATTTGAGATATCTACAGAATACCAAAAGTACATTAGCGCCACTGCTCGCTTTTCTGGGAATAAATTGTTTCGACTCTGTATTTCATAACATCTGACTTTCTTGCCATTAACACAGACTGACTCCTCATTTGTGCAGCCATGAGCAACACAACTCTTTAACTACTATTAGTTATGCTCAAAACTTTCAAAATTGAATAACAAGTCAATATCTAGCATAAATGCTTTGCTGTTTCCAGACTTCTTGCAAGATCTAGTGTTTGTGACCAGCCACTATCTACACATAGCTAGTAAGCGGCACTCGTACTGCGTACTTAACTGCCTGGCTGGCGTGATAAAATCACAAGCGATGAGACGTGGGATGTAACGCTTATGTGCTTACCCCCCATATGCAGTTTTTGCCCCTGAGCAAGTTAAGCTATGGCCTGGTGATGTCATTGGAAGCCTCGTCTATACTGTGCAGGGCTTAACATTAGAGGTGGTCCAGTGGCCCAGGGCCACTAAAAATTGATGTTTAGCCATTAGATTTTTTAAAAGGCTGTCTTTGGTGGCTTGACCTGGCAGCTAAAATCAAAAATAAATTTTTATATTTCCTTTCATTTTGGGTCACTACATTCCTTTTTCAAGCCACCAAATTTCAAATTCATAAATTTTAGTGGCCCGACAGCCACCAGAGAAAAAAAAAAAGTTAGTGTCAAGACCTGCTGTGCTCACAATGTCCTACTGCTTCTGAAGACCAAATGGCTAAAACTGCTGACTGTTCATACAGAATACAGTTTGACAAGTGTTTATTCTTTCCTCATTGCTTTCAAATGAAAAACCAATGATACACTATCACAGACAAATAATTTTGCAAAGAGGTTTCCACTTTGAAAGTGCACTCACAGCAAGGGAAGCCTTGTCCTTCTCATAATTGGCCAGCTGCCTGGTGAGCTCTGCAACCTCCTCCCTGGCCTTCTCTAGTGGCTCTTTAAGGCGCCGGTTTTCTGCCTGGATCTCATTCATGTGCTTCTCCATCCTTTCCTCTTTCTTCTTCATCTCCTCAACTTGTTCCTGCGATGATTTAAAATTTGATGTGTGACAGAACTTGTTGGCAATTTGTTGTGCAGCTCAAGCACATGTAACATTGAAATTATCTGAAGCTTGAAATACAAAACCATACAGGAAAAAAAAAAAAGATAATCTGATTTACACCGACATCAACAGAGAAAGTTTGTAAATATCTGATTAAGTTCCCTAAGTGATCATCGGCTCAGTGAATTTCAGGCAATTCATTCCAAAAATGAAAAATATATTTTGTATTACGTCATAACACAAGAATGCAAAGCAGAAAATTGACACAACATAATAATTTTACAATAATACAGGGATATGGAAAAGGGAGGCAGTAAAGACCTCGAATGCATTTGTTTTACTTCCCATTAGACAACAAATTGTAACCATTTGACGATGCAAGCCCAAGTAAATCAAACTTAGTAGCATGTGTTAAACTGACAATAGATATCAATTGATTTGTCAGACAAACAGAGCTCCATTTAGTCACTCCCATTCCATTAAAGACTTTGGGAACATACCTTTAGGGAGTTAATGAGAGCAAGGTTGTTGAGAGTAATGTCGTTGTAGTAATTTTTGATGTCGCTGAAGGCTTTCTCATGATTCCTCATCAGAGTATTAATCTGGCTGTTCTTCCTCTCCTCAATTTCATGAATCTCTGTTTTGCGTCGAAGTTCAAGCTCTTCCCGTAGAGACCTCATCTTCTTCTCATATTTGGCCTCAATTTCTGAAATGTTTCACGATAATGCATATCAAAAACCCTTATTAACTGCAAGGCAACTAAATGCTCATACAAATTTTCAAACTGCCTTGTTTCTTAAATCTGGATGAAACATATAACATGAAATAAACACTGATATGCCATCAGCATTTCTGCACATTACAGCTGCACGGTTTGTCACTACACTGACAGCTTGTTTTGTGTTTCATAACAGCCTTCGCAGAAATTCCACTTTCTCTTGTAATGGTTTTAAGGCAAACAACATGCGAATCTTACAGAATGATAATGTCTTACTTTACCCTGTTGATGGCCAACTGCAAAGGATACCAATAATCAGTAATCCATGCCGAGGCACTACCTGCACGAGCGCAGACATGCATTCATGACTTAGTATAATGTACGTCAGACAAGTCATATCTATGTGACACTGTAAGTGCAACTTGACTTCATAAATCTTGCATGCAGCCATAAATCATCTTGTCCCCATTGATGGCGATCGTAAGTTCACTTTTCCATGAACAATTCAAAGAAAGCTTACTCAGTATTCTTTGTTTTATTGAGAGCTGGCTAGACATGTATATATATATATGATTACTGTGTGACTGTGTCTATGGTGCTAGTGTAAGAGTCTGTTTCTGGCATGCCGAATTATGTCTTCCTCTAGTGATGCGGCGAATTGATCGTTCCCTGCACATTTAACATGTTAAAATGTAAACCGTAGCCCTTTATCACCTCTCAGTACCTCTCAATTTCTTCAAAATTTATACTTAGGTACACATTTTAAAGACTTTCTGCAGGACATTGAGACAATGAGAATAGATGAAGCTTTGAACCAAAATGCCCACCTGATTATCTGGTAAATATAACATGCTTTGTAACTATTTGTTCACTTTGTATATCAAGTAAATGGAGTAACCGATTAAACGGTATCCAATAATGCAGAGACTACTGTGTTATACGAAATAAAAGAGGTTAAAAAAAAATACTGCCTGCAAAAGTGGGATAAGAATTGAAGCACAGACAATTGACTAGAAAAATTGCACTGGTGTACATGAATACAATGCAGTGTGGCAGGCACGGATATGGCTCAGGCTAGCTGGATAAAAATCTTACCTCTTGCTTCTCTTTCAAAGTCTGCACGAAGGTTTGTGACAAGTTCATCATTTTTCTGCATTGAGCAAACAAGATAAAATGCAAAAGAAGTACATGAATAATGATCTGAATCTTCACCATCTTCACTACTCAAGGCTATGATAAAGTTTATTTGTTCTTTTATCTGTATCTTCCAATGATGTCAGACTGCCAGGCAGACTGCCAGGACCTTTTAACATTCATTGCCATTCTGGGAAATTAAAAGATTTGCTAGTCATTAGTTATACTAGTTTTATTACAAGATTAACAGATTGAATTTCCGAAATGTAACAACTACTTGTTTTTCTTGATAATTCAATTACATATCATCACAAATGCTTATCGCAGGTACAATTAGATATGACAGAAAATTAACAATCTCACATTCAATATAGGATAATGAAATGATGTTAAGTCCAATGTCATAGTGTGATTACACACCCTGGGAACATACAAACAACTTCTCAATACATGCACAGATCTTATAGAGAGTTTTGAGGTTTACCATCTTGAGGTCCTTGATGATGTCTTCATGTGCGAGTTCTTGCTCCTTGAGAGACACTTTGAGGTTCCTCTTGTCCTTCCTCAAGTCTGACTCGTTGGATCTGTGGTCATCCTGGGCAAGCTTCAGTGCTACAGCACTTTCAGCCTTCAGCTCCGAGATGTTATTCTGGTGTTCATATAGCAAGTGCTTGACCTTTTGTTTGTAGACCTTCAAAGAGGCAGAATATGGAATTCTTTGAATATGCTTTTCAAGGAAAGGGGAAGATACACTATATAGTTATGACATTTACAATGGAGTCATGATAATCATGAGCCTGCAAGATCAACATAATATCGTGACAGAGCACTCATGCATATTTTTCAATGCTATCATTCTAAAACTCAAGAGAGTGCTTGCAAATTTGAAATTTGATTGTGGCTGTTAAAAACAAATCAGAGCTAATCACAAGTTTTGTAATCTATTTTGTAATCATGACACTGATGTCTACAGAAAGGATGCTCTCCACTCTTTACAAAGTTTACTTCCATCTTTAAAGGAAAAAAAATTGTGGAAGTTTACTTCCAACTTAAAAAACAAAAACAAGACAAACCATTAAATCTTAGGCCAATACAATATTGTCAATACAGAAATACTTAGGAATCAACACAGAAATGATCACAAAGACAATGATAATCATAATCATATGAACAGCTACAGCAACAGCAACACTACAGGCAATGGCCTCAGAATGTGAAAAGTATATAAACTATAGCATAAAATATCTATTTCATGCTAATGACTATCAATACTAATTGGCACAAAAATACATAAATCTCAAGATGTATCAAGTCAATATTTAACGCAAAAACACGTTTTACCAGGACTGCCTCTTTCCCCATCCTCTTCTCCTTACTTTTATTTCAACCTGATGCCTTTCTTCAGCATCCTCCATCTCACGATCCTTGTTCCTCAGCCCTGCCCGTGACTCCTCCAGCTGCCTCTTGGTAATCTCCCAGAAGGTGTTGACCTTGTCCCGTTCTAACTGGAAATAGTTCCTCTCCTCCCTCTCGCGGTCCAGCTCTTCACGTAACCTGACAATATGTTCCTCCAGCTGGAAATTAGCATGAATAAAAAGAGGATAACACAAGAGACCCAGCAGGTCCCACATTCACCCAAATATCCCAAGTTCATCTTCCACACTCTTGCAGACTATTACCCAAGAAGAGCATAGCAGACTTGGGGGTGTTTGAGGGCCTCCATGGGGGTTGGTGTCCATACTTATCACACTGTCAATAGTACCTGCCAAGTTTGTAGAAAATTTGACCATGTACTTTCAAATAAACAAATCAAAATTTGCAAACTGGCCCCCAATTTGGTACCAGCCCTAATGGGAAGGGGGAACCCCTGGATGTGCCATGAGATGCATGAAAATATTCTCGGCAATGTATTTACTCATAGCATTGACTCTCCTTTCTGGTTATAGAAATATTCTCTACTTTGGGGGCACTGGGGCATCACGCCGGTATGCCGGTCAATATTCTACAAGTGTATCACCCTGGCAATAATACCGGCCAATTTTGTTGAAAAAATGACTATGATACATTTTCAGGAAGATCAAAATGTGAAAATTGGCACCCAACTTGGTCTCTCAATAAGACGGGGCAAACCTGAATTTGATATAATGAACACGCTTGATACTAGTCACCACTGAACTTACTCATAACACTAACTTAGCTATATCACTTTTGGTTCTGGAGAAGATTTTTAAAGATTCCTTAATTTGGGGCATTATGCCCATTAGAAGAAATTGAGAATCCACAGAATTCCCCCGAGAGATGTTACCTGCCAAGTTTGGAGAAAATGCTTTACAGGGTTTTCAAAAGGAAGTTAAAAATGTAAAAAATCTACACATGATGCATGCCGGATGCCTAAAAATGACACTAGCAAAGTTGAGTCTTCAGCTCAGGTGAGCTAAAAACCCATTGCTACAAAAAAATGTTGACATGCAATTTGGCAAAAATTACTTGTAACATTAACATATAAATATGCATCAGTTTTCCAAGTTGGCACTAATTACACCATTAAACTTGGCTTTGACAATTGTGGTTCTTAGCACTGCCAGATTACAACCCACCAGAGTTACAGTCTTTACTAACTAATTCAAATTCTCTGAAATTGCTTTTGCTAGCTGAAGATTGGCACATGGATTGATTAAAACTACAATGATGATACAATACACTGCATGCTATATCCTATAGTTTATGCTCGCCACATGTGACATTATATTTTCTCCTGAGTGAACACCTATTTTGTTAGCAAATTCAAAAACCAAACCAGCCATTATAACATTCAGTTTCACATAGCAATGACCATCTGCATTTGTAGAAATCTAAGAAATAGAAATGGCCCCTGAAAACAAATGTGCTTGTGCTATGTTTAGTGCTAGTGTTTATGCTAGTGATTACCAACCATCAAGAATATACTGCATTTGCTGTGCTTTATCAGAATGTAAACTAATACAATACTGAACACAACTTGTCCAAAACTCAAAACCCTAATTCTCACATAATATTAATCCACTAATTACAAAACATGATTTTCTTCTAAAAGGTGACACTTGTCATTATCATCAGAAAAAGAGAATTCCTAGTGGATTTACACAACTTTGTGCACATGGAACACTGAACATACACATATATACATACCTGTTCCTTTGACATTTCTTCTGTTGAGATTCCATCGATAACAGTTGGTGTCTTTGCCTTGGCTGACTTCTTCTTTTTCCCCTTTTTTCCTTTCTTCGGAGGCTAAAGAGAGATAGAGAGAGAGAGAGAGAGAGAGAGAGATACAAATCAAGAGACGGAGTAAGAGAGACAAAATAAATAAAATATTTGGTCATTATCCTACTTTAACTGTGATTACCAGTCTGATACCCCTTTTATACTGGGCACGACTTTTAGCTCGCTTCTGAAGCGAGCTAACTTTAGCTCGGGCCAAGTCGTTTTATACTGCCATTCTCGACCACCCAAGGTTACGTGCGAGACCAGACCTATCGTCCCCCCCCCCCCCCCATTAGCCTGCTGTCCTTCCAACGAGAGCGAAAATTCAGTGACAGTTTTCATGCTTACTTGCAAGTACGAATTCAGTTCCGTTGTTATACGGTACTTTACTCGCGAAATTCAACCAGTCATCGGCGTATATATATATATATATATATATATACACATACATATAATATAGTGTATACGTACTGAGCTGGTCTATTTTTTGTTCTTACGATTTAATCATCTCGTTTGACAGTTCAAAGAGTTCATTGCATTGAGAGTTATACCGAACAGCGAACACACCAATGCACTACATAATACACAGCGCGCCGGTGGCAACAGTACAGCAATAAACGTACATATTGGCAACCTGGAAGCACCGCACATGCGTTGCGGTCACGGGTCAGTGAATTTAGCCGTGGCTAAACTCGCGAACCTTTTATATTGAAGTTAGCTCGGACCTGAAGCTGACCTGATCCACCTCCCCTACAGGGGACTAACTTTAGCTCGGACTAACTATTTTTCGACCTTTTTATACTGAGAGTTAGCTCGCTTCAGGTCCGCACCTGAAAGGAGCTAACGCCAAGTATAAAAGGGGTATATGTGGTAAACTGTTCACATGGGGCATTTGATTGAAATGTAAATTTGCAATACCCCACTCCTCCTACCAATGTAGCTCCTATTTGCTCATAGGCAAAAGGAAGCCTGCAGGTGTTACATAATCATGTACATTGTTGCAAGACTCTTTATTGCTCTCTTCCACAGTTCATATAGTCTCTTCCCTTGTTTTTCATCTAGTTGTGTAACACAATGTCAGTCAATGTTAGTTATTGCTGTCCATGCCAGTGCAGAGTGGCTTCTCCCTGTGTTCTAGTCCACCATGCAAAAATAACTCATCAGCCTGCGGGGCTGCCAACCTTGAGTGAGAGTTTGGCGTGAGACACTGCGAGGGAGCAGAGCGACCTCCTGGCTAGCGCCTGGCGGCCTGCTGTGCGGCCGTACGTAGTCAGTGTATGTAAAGCGATGTAAAGCACACGTCATAGCCATACATGCACTGTAATTTGCCAAAAGTACAAGCTACGCTCACGTGGTATAGGTAGAAACCAATCATAATCCAATAGCTCATCTTTGTGCGCGAACCGAAAACGATAATTGTTGGTTAAGCTTTGCACCCGCGTGGGAAAATCTCGAAATTTTGGGCTTGGGCATATCGATATTCGGAATATCAGAGAATTTAGAGATATATATATTTATTTTTGTAGTCATGTACATTTCCATTTTGGAAGTTTAGCGTGAGATTTCGTTTATCAGAGTGAGACAGTCAAAAGTGGTTGAACTGCGTGAGTCTCACGCTCAGTGCGTGAGAGTTGGCAGCCCTGAGCCTGTCATACTCTTTTTTCCTTTCTTTGTTTGTTGCTGTTTCTTTTTTCCTGCACACATGTCCAAACAGCAGGGTCTTCCTCTGCATGATGTTGCTGATTACATGTTCATTTCATTCCACTTGCCCCCTGATCATGAAATGAAACCATCTCATCTCTGGTAACCTTTCTTCTCCCATGTTTTCTCTCAAGCTCCCCCCCCCCCCCCCCCCCCAACAAAGTTATGTTTTCTGGGACAGCCATCAAGACACTAACTTGCACACCTGCTGCAGCACAACTTTGTCTAAAGACTCAGCTCAGCAGCAATTCCATTAGCTTCTTGAAGCAAGTAACTCATTACATGCCTTTTAGCATTTCCGGTGGATGTCCTTGATGAACTCATGAAATTACTTTATGAAATTAGTTTGGAGTATTGTAAACACTTAACATTTCAAGGTAATGATTTGTATGTTCCTTTTTCAGAACCTGAATAATGATTTTGTGAGTGACTTAATTAATCTTAGCAACCACAGGTATAACTTGAGTCTACAAGTGGTGCTTGTAGTGATGTAGGTCTGAATTTGTAAGACTACAGCAACCTAGCACATTGTGATCAATGCATGTGTTTATTAATGTATTGCCATCACCTATGTAGTAATGCATGCAGTGTGTAAACACACACACCATGACCACTCACTTGTAAGCAGACTGCAGACATGAGCAGACGCAGAGACTCCAACTCTCCCGCTATGACGGGAGATCTCCCGCCGAAAGCCCATTTTTGCAAATTCTCCCGTTCTCCCGCTTGAAATTTGATTTCTCCCACTCTGGCTCTGTGTCTCCCATTGGAAAGGATTTCTTACTTATTGCCATATCGTATGTTGAAAAATAAGCCTTAGATACCACGAGAACCCTATACTGAACCCCGGTCGCAAGGAATTTCGCACTTCGCGCACATCATCTTGGAGTCTCCCGTTTGCTAGGGGTTTCAGGCGGGAGAATCTCCAGATCAGAAGGTGCTTGGGGTTGGAGTCTCTGCAGACGTGTAGCACGAGGCTACAGAATAAACAGCTATGCCACAGCATGAGTAACTCAACATTACTTCTGTATTGGTCATCTGTATGTCCAAGAGTTGGATATTAGAACAAGATCTCTACATGATGGCAACAAGTGGGATCTCAACTAACAAACATGGCTGATCAAATGCCCAGGATGGATTGGGAAGGCCCAAATGTAGCTGAGAACTTTAGACCGTTCAAACAAAGGCTGCAGCTGTACTTTCAAGTGAAACACACTCCGGAAAGGGACAGAGTGCCCACATTGCTGTTATCAGTGGGTGAGCAAGGTTTGAAACGCTTCAATTGTTGGAATCTATCCAAACAGCAGCAAGCTGACATCAATACCATACTTGGCAAGTTTGAGGAGCAACTTGAGCCACAAGAAAACTTTCGTGTGTGTAGACTGAAATTTTCCAAATTGAAGCAGAATCTGAACGAAAAGCTGGATGATTTTGTTAATAGATGCAGATCCGTTGTTGCGTCAAAGTGTGATTTTGCTGAGCCTGAACTGAATGAGCGCTTGATTGAACTGATCATTAACAGCACGCCAATCCCAGAGTATCAAAAAGAGTTATTGACTAAGGACAAGCAGTTCACATTGCACTCAGGCATTGCAGCTTGGCGCACGTATGAGGCATCATAGGCGCACATTCAAGCATTGCAGTCACTCAAAGCTGAAGCCTCCTCAACGCTGACAGCAGCAAACATTGCATCGATGGGCCTAAAACACAAGCACGTTCAGAGGGAAAAAATCCCAGCTACCATGTGTAAGAACTGTGGAGGAAGCCACATGAAAGACAAACAACACTGTCCAGCGGCACACATCACCTGTTATAGTTGTGGAAAAGTGGGGCATTACGCCAAGATGTGCCTATCGTCAAAGAAACCTGCAAATAAAGTGAAATTCAGAGGCAATTTCAAACGTAGTTCATCACGTGGTGGAGCTAACAACGTGCGTCGTGATGATCGCCGTGGACAAGCGATACATGACATGAGTGAACATGATGAATTTGCATCTGCTCAAGATTCTTAAAGACAAATTCAAATGCATCTAAGCGAGATGAAGTCATCACAAGCTTGAACATTAGACTCCACAACCGCCCTGGAGTTTGCTGCACACTAAACGGGAAAGTTGACACTGGTGCACAAGCCAACACCTTGCCAGTACGAATTTTCAGCAGGATGTTTCCTGAGAAAATGACAGCTACAGGAATACCACATTTGAGATGCCTCACCACATGCACATCAAGTCTGGCGGCCTACAATGGCACCCCAATCAAACAGCATGGAACAACAACAATTCCATGTCAACATGCAAATGGACTGTGGGTTGAGACAACATTTTACGTTGTAGAATCAGATGGACCTGTGATTTTTGGCCTACACACCTCACTGCACTTTGGCCTTATCACGCTCCACTGCCCAGTGAGCATTGATACGCCTGTAGCAGATGTCAACTCATTGAAAACAGCCTACCCAGAGCAATTTGACCATGTAGGAGAATTCGAAGGAGAGCAACATTTAGTTGTTGACCCCAACATCCCAAGCCATAAAGATGCTCCAAGAAAGATGCCTATCGCACTAGCTGACAAGGTCAAGCATGAACTCGACAGGATGGTGGCACAAAGCGTAATCAGAAAGATCACCGAGCCAACAGAGTGGGTCAACTCCTTGACGTAAGTGACGAAGAAAGATGGGTCAATCCGGATATGCCTTGATCCACGACACCTAAACAAGTCGCTGATAAGACCGAACTATCCTCACGCAACATTAGAGGAGCTGAACCACAAATTCCACAGAGCAGACATTCTCAAAACTTAGATGCCAAGTCGAGGTATTGGTCGGTGAAGTTAGACAGTGAAAGTCAAAAACTGACAACCTTTCAAACACCATTTGGACGGTATGCATTCATGAGACTGCCATTTGGACTCAACGTAAGCCAAGACATTTTCCAGCTTGAGATGGACCGTGTCCTAGAAGGATGTTCCGGTACTGTGTGAATTGCAGACAACATCGTGGTATACGGAGCCACTGAAGCAGAACATGAGCGCAACCTGCTGCATCTCATGAACGCAGCCAAGAAGCATGGCCTGACATTAAACTCATCTAAGTGCAACATCAAGCAAAACAGGGTCACCTTCTTTGGTAATGTGTACACCAAGGATGGCATCAAACCAGACCCGGAAAAGGTTTCTGATCTTCAGTCCCTGCCGCCACCGACACGCAGGACTGAACTCCAGCACTTCCTAGGCATGATGACATATCTGTCGCTATTCATCAAGGACTTCAGCACCAAGTCAGCCAAGCTAAGGGACCTGCTGAAGAAGAACGCAGACTTTCTGTGGGAAGTTCACCACCAACAAGCCTTCGAGAGCTTGAAGGATGAAGTATCAACAACTTCAGTTCTGCAGTACTACGACACCCAAGCCCCAGTATATCTGCAGTGTGATGCTGGTATGCGTGGTTTAGGGGCAGCACTCCTACAACGCGATGATCAACAGCACCTACGACCAACTGCCTTTGCAAGCAAGACACTTTCACCAACGGAGCAAAGGTACTCCTGTATCGAGAGAGAGAGCTGCTAGCCATAGTGTTTGGTGTGGAAAGGTTTCATACTTACCTGTATGGACAAGGATTCCACATCATAACAGATCACAAGCCCTTGATCCAAGTGAAACAGAAACCACTAACAGCGGCACCAGCAAGACTCCAACGAATGCTTATTCGTCTTCAGGGCTACAACTTTGACGTAACATACCAACGAGGACAGGACAACACCCTTGCAAGTAAACAGGCTCTCACGTATGCCAAATGAACAGAACGCAGAAACCATCAACTTAGATGTGCGAGTGGACCTGGTTCAATTCTCCACAGAGAGAACAGACGAGCTGAAACAAGCAACATGACAGGATCCAATCCTAAGCAGCCTGATGGAAGTGATCATCACTGGATGGCCGAACACCATTCAGGACCTGCCAACGGACCTGAGACCGTACTGGAACATCCGTAATGATCTCACCGTGGGAGATGGCCTTATCTTCAAGGACAACCGTGTGCTTATTCCCAAGCACATGCAGCCATACATCTTAGTGAAACTGCACATCAGTCACCTAGGTCAGCAGAAGACTAAATTACTCGCAAGGAACAGCGTGTATTAGGTCAACATCAACAAGGATATTGACAAATTGGTCCAGTCATGTGAAAAGTGTCAGTATCATCAAGCATCGCAGACACCTGAGCCTCTGATGCAGCATGAAATCCCCTCCAAGCCATGGGAAATCATGGCGACTGATTTGAGTTCAACAACAGCCAGTACCTTATCGTAGCAGACTACTACAGCAAGTTTCCTATCATCAGGGCACTACCTGAACCAGCCCCAAGCAGTGCAGTTGTAACAAAGATGAAAGGAATATTCTCAGAACATGGTGTTCCATGTGTGGTAGTAAGTGATAATGGACCACACTGTGCCAGCCACCAGTTCCAGGAGTTTGCCAGGACGTGGAACTTCAACCACAACACATCTTCTCCACGACGCCCCCAAGGAAATGGCTTCATCAAAAGGCAGATACGAACAGTGAAAAACATGATGAAAAAACAACCAATCTGCCTCTAGCCCTTCTACACTGGAGAATGACGCCGATCAACAAAAACCTGCCGAGCCCAGCAGAGCTGCTAATGGGTCGCAAGCTCAACTGTGACCTTCCTGCCAGAGCCGTGAACAGTAACCCCAATGCTGACAACATATGGCAGCATCTCCAGCAACGCCAGCAGGTGCAGAAACAGCAGTACGATCAGCATGCCAGGCCAGTGGGACTCCTGCCGCTGTACAATGGTCAACCAGTGAGGGTACAGCATCCAGTAAACAAATGCTGGGAGCCAGCAACAGTGCATTCCCGAGCAGAAGAACCACGCTCATACGTCCTCCAGAGTCCCAACGGAAGATTATTCAGACGTTACAGGCAGCATATCAGGCCAGACTACACTAACCAGACTGACAGCAGGCCTGTGACCATAAGCAGATCCAGCGCAGAAACAAGTACCCCGTTGCCTGGCAACCAGATCCAGGCGAGTGCAGCTCGCAGTCTGAGGAGACATCAACCAGATGTTGGCCATGCAGCATCATCTCATCGCCATGGAGCAACCAGCCCAGCAGCTGTGACCGCAGGAGCTGACAAACCATCGTCATGGCAACAGCAAACCCGCCCACAGCGTGAAACCCGTCTACCAGCCAGGTTCAAGGATTACAAAATGTGAAATTCACGCGAGGATCTAAGCTTCACTGTAGGTGATCCATGTAATGATGTAATCATGTCATGATTTGAAATATTGGTAGTGATCTATGCAGGATTCAGAAATCAAAGCAATTATATGTGTAGCATGGTGTTTCCAAATGTGTTAAGTCACACATGGATTCCTGAGTAGTTTTTCTTTTTTTTATGAAGATGTTGCAGAAGTGATTGTGCATCACCCAAAAATGTTAAACACAGGAATTTTATTTTCAGATATGTTCCAAATGAACAAGAAAGCCTTTTGGTGAAAGAAACGATAATTGTGAAGAGTATGGAAAATTTTTTCACATGTCTTTATGGTCACATGATTAGAGTTAAGGGATCATTATTTGGATAGAAAACCAACTGTTGCTTGATATGCGTACTGTATAAATGAGTCCTATATAGATCAGTCGAACATTTGACATGATACTTCTGTGTATATTCCGTGATTATGTGACAATTACATATTAACCTATCAAGCGTATTTGACATTGTACCATAATAGGTGAATTACGAAGGAGCATGAAATATGCTTCATCTGTATTGAGCAAGTCACATCATCCAACCGCCAGCAATCCTGAAGTGGACTTCGCAACACCACATTCCACACAGCACCATTCCGTGAAGGCCAGCCAATTGAGGGTGGATGACGCCAGCTATAGATTAGGGAACCTAGGTGGGAAAGACCTAGGATGAGGGTGTACGTTCTGGAACCTCTCCCCTCTTAATTGAGCTGTTATGATGATGAACTGCAAAGACTCACAGTTATGACGCTTATACAAGACTTAATGAACAATGACAAGAGCTTCAGAGATTTTGTTAATTTTTTTTGTTAAAAAAAATAAGACAAGAAAGGTGTGTTCATGGTCTTGTGTAAAAAAAGTGATGAATGTTTTTCATTTGGTCAACATGCATTATACAAATGTATTTTGTGTATACGGTAGATGCATGTTTGCTTGGTTTTGAAACATTTATTGTTATACTTGCCAGTTTTGTATGAATGGAAAGCATTACGCCCATCATAAAGGCACTATGATGGCAACAGTATGATTAAAAAAAAAATGGGTATGATATAAAGTAACAGCAAACCAGATAGACAGCCCATGATTTATTGTATCGCGTTATCAGTAGCTGGTACACGGATACTTTTGTCATAGATTGTTTTGAATTATTAGGAAAGGCAGGGGCCTACAAAGTGTAACAACATTGGTTTGCAAATTTTTGGAGTTTTATGCAAGTATTGTGTATATGGTGAATGGGGGACAAGAATTGGATAACATTACTAATGGTATAAATTGAAACACATCAAGTAGCAGTTTCACAGGCACAATGTGTATACCGGTATATCAATACAGAAAAGTGCACATTTCGTTCAATCAGTTATGATGTAGTTTTGTGAGGTTAAGCGACAGTGTGTAAGAAGTTTTGAAGGTCAGTGTGAGTACAGTTTTAATAGGGCATGTTTGTATTGATTGAACTGACAGTGTAACAAGACAAGTTGAATTTAAACATGGCTCATAATAAGCCAAGCCAAGTTGCATGCATTGGCTACTGTTATGTTAGTTGAGTTGGAAAGTTTCCATAGAGTTTTGAGTTATAATACAAAGGGTTATTGACAATATGAGGCATGGCAACAACAAAACTCATTACCCACTTGCAACAGTATGAACACGGTGAAGCAGTTGTACTGTAATAACGGATACAAAAAAAAGTTTTTAGATCAGTAGACAATGATCAATCAATGCTACTTCTTTGGTGGAAAGGGAGATGTAATGATGTAGGTCTGAATTTGTAAGACTACAGCAACCTAGTACATTGTGATCAATGCATGTGATTATTAATGTATTGCCATCACCTACAATGTATGTAGTAATGCATGCAGTGTGTAAACACACACACCATGACCACTCACTTGTAAGCAGACTGCAGACATTTATAAGCAGTCGTGTAGCACGAGGCTACAGAATAAACAGCTGTGCCACAGCATGAGTAACTCAACATTACTTCTGTATTATGGTCATCTGTAGAGTTGGAGATTAGAACAAGATCTCTACAGTGCTGATATACAGTATGTGGCTACTTTTAAACAGTGTATCTATTGCTTTCACAAAGCCATGTACAGTGCATCCCTGCATGAACATTGCATTTATCAATCACGGGTGATACCCAAAAAGCGGTTAAATATTTAAACTAGAAATGTCGCTATTGTTACTGGTATGTCTCCGCTATAATTCATGGTTCTCCTGATAGGTCTATGGTACGTCTTGACAATGTGTGACGACAGTGTTTGTCACAAATGTGTCGAGTGTTCACGTTCCTTGAACGAGGGTCAACTGGATGAATGGCTATTTGAAAAAGAGGATATACAAATGTATTTGGGGATTTGAGGATTTTTACTTGACCTTGACCCTTTTATAAGTTTATACATTGGGTAATTTCCAAGGCATGGGGAAAAAGTGTTATTTCAGCATTACATAACATTTTAGTATTCTAAACTGGCTTTGACCTTTTGACAGACAGACAGATAGACAGAAGATAGATAAATAGATAGATAGATAGATAGATAGATAGATAGATTGACAGATTGGCAAACTGAGAAAAATGATCTAAACTCCACCTGTCGATTGTTTGCCGACGACTGCATCATTTACAAACAGGTATCGAGAGTAGAAGATGCACAAAACTTACAAAGAGATCTTGATACTTGACTGAGTGGCAAGGTAAGTGGCAGATGGATTTCAATGCTCAGATCAGTCATGTCTTGTACATCACACTATGCAAAAAACCCTGTCAAATACCAGCATTCACTAAACAACAGCACATTAGCAGAGACAAAGTGTCATAGATACTTGGGGGTGGATCATCAGATTCGTCTTGGAATGCGCACGTCGACAGAACATGTGCTAAAGCCAAAAGAACTATAGGATTTCTAAGGCGAAACCTTCATGATTGTATCAGCAGAATCAAAAACATGTTGTATAAGACCCTTGGAAGACCATTATTAGATAACTGTTCAACAGTCTGGGACCCCCACACTCAGACTTTGATAGACAGGCTGGAAGCTGTGCAGAACAGAGCAGCGCGATTTGTTAGAGGCGACTACTCTAGGCACAGTAGTGTAACATATATGAAGCGTGAGCTGGGCTGGGAACTGCTGAAACATAGACGCAGAGTAGGACGTATTACCACATTCCCTGAAGCGCTTGCCTGTCCATCCCAGTTCGAAAAGCCCTGCGTCCGGTCTGAAGGGTTCTCCAAAAATCATCACACAAGTTTCATCCCAATCGCCATGAACAAAAACTGCTATAGATACTCGTTCATCCCAAGAACGATCACAGACTGGAACACGCTCCATTGACAGTCACCGACATCACAAAGAAAGACTCCTTCAAAGCAGCAATCCTTGTACATCCAGGAGCAAAGCAACTAGATCCCACACTTCTCTCTCCGCGCAAGAAACACCAGCACACCCCCTGTCCGGTTGGCCCCTACTAAGGGGTGTTGGGCAGTAACCAAGAAGACGAGGAAGACCATTGACTTGACCCAATGCCCATAAAATTCCCCAATGAATCACTGTCAGGTAGTACATGCATAAATATATACTAAGTTTCATGATGAAACTATAAATCTCGGGGTGCTCCTTCAGTTATACTGTGGGAGTGCCCTGAGTCAACAGAGTGGTATCTCTGTACGAAGTAAAAAGAAACACAAATTTAAGCACCTCTAGAAGTGTCCTAGTTTACCAGCAAATGGCTTACTTTTAAACTATACATATGTTCCGTATCTAATTCATACCAGTTGTGGACTTGCTCATTTTCAGATCGATCCCATTGGCCATATGGTCTTGAATTTAAGATGTTTTTCTATGAGTTCATCTCTATACCTCCCATTTATTCTTTCGTTTTGTGATGCAACCTTTGCATGGCATTTGGCGCATCGGCTTTATGAATATGCATGAGAGTCGCGATGGTTTTAGCCTTTAAACAAGGCCCTTTCACTGTGCGCTGTGTAGTGGCGAGTGATAGGGTTTGAGTGAAATGCGCCCACCAGCGCATATTAGAGAGCGATTGGGCACCACATGATGTTGCGCAGCAAGAGTGCCTGGTCAAAAGACCACACTGGTACCAGCTAGCACAAGTGCATACCAGTTCGGGAAACCCACTCACAAGGGGGGCCCCTCCTTATAAGTAACCCGTCCCCCTTATAAGTAACCCCGTCCCCCTTATAAGTAACCCCCGGGGCACCCCTTATAAGGAGTCTCCACGCTTTTTTGCAATGCAACGCGAAAATGAAAGGACTGCGGCAATTCGCTTGATTATGTCCATAAAGCTTCACAAGTTTCCTAGTTACTCACGAAATTTGAGCAAAATCGGTTTGAGGCATCATATCTAAAATCATGGATTTAAATGCGATGTCAAACGACCCATGCGAATGCCGAAATGCGAGCGATTACTGGCGTGAGTGTCGCCAGGCGCGGCGGCGTGGCAATGCTTGAGTGCAGACGAGCCACCTGAATGAACGAAAGTTTCCGTACTCAGTCGCCACGTCTGCACTCAAGCATTGCCGCGCCGCCGCGCCTGGCGACACTCACGCCAGTAATCGCTCGCATTTCAGCATTCGCATGGGTCGTTTGACATCGCATTTAAATCCATGATTTTAGATATGATGCCTCAAACCGATTTTGCTCAAATTTCGTGAGTAACTAGGAAACTTGTGAAGCTTTATGGACATAATCAAGCGAATTGCCGCAGTCCTTTCATTTTCGCGTTGCATTGCAAAAAAGCGTGGAGACTCCTTATAAGGGGTGCCCCGGGGGTTACTTATAAGGGGGACGGGGTTACTTATAAGGGGGACGGGTTACTTATAAGGAGGGGCCCCCCTTGTGAGTGGGTTTCCCGAACTGATACGAGCATAGGTTTCAAATCCGTCGTACCGAACAGTTGTCATTCTCACAAATTCCTCTTGACCGAATCATTTAAAGTCATCAATTTGGACAGAAATGGAATAGACAACTTCTATTAGTATTACTATAGTGAAACCAAATGTTCACCGTATCCTGTTGTCAATAATTGGACTACATCTGTACTGATGTATTCAAATTGACGTAATTTTTAGTATTAAGTTGAAAGTTAGCTGCAACACTACCTCGCACAAGACCCCAATCCCACAGTCGCACTATGCACAAGGAGCGCCCCGGGGTTACAACTTGTAACGCTAGGCCAGGCCTTGCCTAAAGACGTCTAGCCGGTCTACTACTATTACGTTAGAAACCCATAGATTATTCTAAGTTCTAACATAACAATTAGTCCCGTCTATCTAAATTACTCAACTATGATTATGAACTTCTAAGGTTAGATGATTCTAGACTAGAATCTAACACCCAAGTTAGATCTTACAACGTACAATATTACAATTGCTAGAATCTAACCAGTTGAGTTAATGCTAGATCTAACCACAACGTTAGATCGATAAATTAGTAACATATTGTTAACGAGTTAGAACCACTGTTTATCTACAACAATGTCTACTAGTACAGTAGGCCTAGTAGTAGTACACTAGTAGTAGATCTAGTACAGTATTACACTTCATTCTAACATCTTGATCTTGACAGACGAAATCATGTAAAATTTTGATGCGTTACAAAATCCTGACGTTAGTGCTCTCAGTGAACGTTATTATTACCTACAGCGCAACACGTCTATTAACGTTAAATCTCCCTGACAACCGAGTGCGCTGCGAAGCGCACGAACCCAAACGATTATACGAATATCCGCACAAACATCAGCCGGCCCTTTGGGGAGGTGTGGAAGCCAGGATAGGGTCGACACACACTTGTTACTCGTACATTCCGCACTCGAGCTCAGCTTGGAGGATCGAGGAAACACTCTGAGCTATGTGTTCTGTGATAATACATAATGTGCCATAGAACTACATACATATTAATACTGAGAATATGACATACCATTTTCAAGGATTTTGTTGACGTTTACTTATCCAAATGGCTAAAATTTGCTAACAAATCAGTAGCTAACGCTGGCTGGGCTTGCAGCAGGAGTTGTTTGTTGATCATGGAAACGATCGACAGGAGGAATGACCCGGATGTAGCGTATTAAATTTTCCATGCCGCCCTCTTTTGACGAACCCTACGAGCCTTCTCCTTCTTCTTCTTCTTCTGATTAAGTCTGCCTCCTTCAATAGACTGAAGATTCTTGCAGACTGGTGCTACTTACATTATAATACAATTTATTTACAGATATTTACAAGCACATAGAAAATTTGACGAAAATACTAGCCACTGTGATCAACCGTTAGACGGTTTCGAAATGATCCCACAGATGGCGCTGAAACAATTTCTGACGACAGGGAATTCCAGTTCCTTACAGTTCTTGGGAAGAACGAATGGCGATGCGATTCAGTTCTCGAATATGGTACCTGGTAGGAGTGTGGTTGCGAGGCTCTCGTTAACTGAGTAGCCTGTTTGATGATATAGTCCTGTGCTGAAAGAGGAGTGAGATTATTGTGTATTTTGTACATCATAATTAGCCTGTCATTTTCTCTGCGCTGTTCCAGAGTGGTCCAATTAAGTTCTTGTAGCAGTTTGGTGACACTCGAGCAGTGGCGTATCTAGGGGGGGGGGGGGGGGGGGCAAGGGGGGCACGTGCCCCGGGCGCCACTCCTTGGGGGCGCAAAAAAAAAAAAAAAAAAAACGAAGAAGAAGAAAAAAAAAAGGAAAAAAAAAGGAAAGAAGAAGAAGAAGAAGAAACTCACCGGAAAGGGGGGGGGGGGGGAGAAGAATGGTGGGGGGGGGGGCAGAAAACCAAATCAAAAAAAAGATAAAAACAAAACATAACGATGACTCGGACAAAATGACAATGTTTATTGTGTTCACACAAGAATTCCATGTTATGTAAGCTCAAATACAATTTTCGGCTCGCTCGCTGCGCTCGCTCTCTAAATTTTATATAGAAGAAGAAGGTAAGAACAAAATGTGATGATGAAGCGGACAAAATGACAATGTCTATTGTGTTCACACATGTCATTTTATATTTAGCAGACAAAATGTTTCACTGAGCAGCGGCTGCAATTTCTTTCGTTCTGAAGCGATCGCCAATTGGATCAAAAGAAGGCGCCAACGGTTCCGAACATACGGGGGGGGGGGGGGGGGC